>NW_024386736.1:502500-1702500 GCF_900408965.1 Simochromis diagramma
AGCATGATTATAACAAATATGGCTGTGCTGTGCGATCATTTCAAGAAGAGGAAACATGATAAATGGACTGGTTTAGCTTTGAAATTATTAGATAATCTTAGCCAACTTTTCACAGATGACTAAAGAACTGGAAGATCTGGAAGGTTATGCACAATGGTACAGTGGACTGCTTTAATCCGATGAGGTGAAATATGATTCAATATAATATTTAATCTAATATAATCTGTGAACAATTACACTTTGCCCTGTTCTATAGGCCTTATGTGCACATAACTGTAAATAAAACCTAAATTATTACTAAATCCTTTGAATGCAATGGCTGCCCAAAGTCTGGAACCAAAACCCAATGAAGCATTTCCTCTTTTGTTTTTTGCCATGTGTTTTCTACAGCTGCCTTTGCTTGTTGTTTGTTTGTGGATCATTTTGTTTTATATATAGCAATTAAATTACAGCCTGATTGAGTTAAGATGAAGTCACAGCCGACTTGGCATATTTCAAGCCTTTTCCTTCAAAAACTCCAGGCTGGCTTTCCTCAGAATGTTTTGGGCCCGGGTCCATGTGGGTATTGAAGTGCCGCCCGATCAACTTTGGCTGAAAATGAACAGAAAGCTCTACACGCTCCATGCTCCACTTCATCTTCTGTATTCTGTTGTATCATAAATGAACACCAGCAATGTTCTGTGAAACCACGCATTCCTGTGCTTTACAGCTTCATCAGATGATATTGAATGCCTCGTTATGCGTCATTTACAAACCTTTTTCTTCCAATCAGTCTGGTACAGGTTGTGCTTAAAGAGCTGGACTCAGTTTAAAAAAACCTGCTGTTATTGAAACTGCTCAGTGGTTTGCAACTTGTGTTGAACCCCCCATTTTAGGTAAGCATATTATAATTAATGATGAACGTACCTACTGGAGACTTGTCGAGCTGTTTTTATTTAACACAGAAAGGATCCTGTAAGCAGTGTTGGGGAGTAACGGAATACATGTACCGCCGTTACATATTTAAAATACAAAATATGAGTAACTGTATTCCGTTACAGTTACCGTTTAAAAAGGTGGTATTTAGAATACAGTTACTTTGTTGAAATAAATGGATTACACTGCGGTACTTTCCTGTTTCATATTGTCGCGGGTCAGGACTGTTTGGGTTTTGTTTGACAGCTACGTTCTGTTGTTCCAGGCGGCAGCGTTACGGTTGCCATGGTTACAGGGCGACGCTCTCTCTCTCTCTCTCTGCGACTGTGTGTTTCCTGGGTGAGAGAGCGCCTTTTCTTGTTGTTGTTGTGCTAAGCTAACAGGCAGAATGCTACAAGCATAGCTCTAAAGAATGTAGCATCATGGGCAGTGTAGTCCGTGTTGCAGGGAGAATGGACTGCCATACACGTTATGTGTCTGTGAGCGAGGAGGGAGAAAAAGGGGAGTGGAAAGGCAAGGCAAGGCAAGGCAAATTTATTTGTATAGCACAATTCAACAACAAGGTGATTCAAAGTGCTTTACAGAGACATTAGAAACAAAAAAAGTATGATTTAAAATTGATTAAAACAAGCAAGCAAACAAACTAACTAAACACACACATTTCACACCTGTTCGCGCGATCTGAACCCTTATCGTAAGGGGAGCTACCAGTCCTTCTGTGGACGAGCTACTTTCTATTTTAAATTCCCTGAATTTAAAATACTCTCTAGACCCAGTCTAGACCCAGCTGGGGAGCTACCCAGAGCTCTAACAGGTACGAGTTGTCATCGAGCAAAAACGGGAGCTGGAAGCATGTAAATATAATAATAACCACTTCAGCCAAGAAGAGAGCCTGACGAGCCCAGTTGTAAGTAAGCTATTAAGACTCGACTGTACACCGTGTTCGTGTTTTCCTCCGAAAACAATAAGTTCCGTTGGAGCAGCCTTTCGACGCCTCTCTCTGTCTCTCGCAAGAAAAGTTGACCCACACAACAAAGTAAAGCTATTTTTCGGCTACGAGCCGACAGGGACCCCGCCGTATTAGTCAGAGGTCCCTTTACTACAGTTCGGAGTCGCGGACCTTCAGTAATAGTAATAAATCACACAGCAATAGTACATTCACGTTGTTGTAAAAAGCATGATAATATATTAAGTAATCTAAAGTATTCAGAATACGTTACTGTCATTGAGTAACGTAACGGAGTACGTTACAGAATACATTTTGGGGCATGTATTCTGTAATCTGTAATGGAATACATTTTAAAAGTAACCTTCCCAATACTGCCTGTAAGTATACCCCATTGTCGTCTTGTATGGACATCCTGACCTTGTTATGTTGCTAAGCTCATCATTCTGTTTGCTATTAACTGAAAGTATCAAGCATTTGATTTGGGTTTCCTTCAGTCTCGTTATTTCTCTTTTATTTTGTTCTTGCAGTCTAAAGATAGCCTGTTTTAACTTGTATTCAGCCTTTCTTTGGCCACATGCTTTCAATGACATGAGTGCAACACTCAGAACCAACTTCATGTAAGACCATGAAGACATGGGACTGCATTGGACATATAGAGCGGCCCTATTTTAACTTAAGAGCATAGCTGTTTCTGAAAGTCAGCCTCATATTAGATTTTGTGATTATGCTAAACTATTTCCATTTTTCATTGCTTCTTCTTTTTGTTTTTATTGGTTTTTGTCTTTAAACTTTTTTTTTTTTTTTAAAGCTGCAGATGATCATCAATACGT
The DNA here is from genome assembly GCF_900408965.1 of Simochromis diagramma. NCBI lineage: Eukaryota > Metazoa > Chordata > Actinopteri > Cichliformes > Cichlidae > Simochromis > Simochromis diagramma. Next base: position 505,195 of record NW_024386736.1, read on the forward strand.
TGACAGAAAGGGGAGGGTGAGGACAGTCTTCGGACAGTCAAAGGACATTTCATTTGGTCTGCTGATCCTTCTGTGTGTGTGTGTGTGTGTGTGTGTGTGTGTGTGTGTGTGTGTGTGTGTGTGTGTGTGTGTGTGTGTGTGAAGGAAAAATGTCCTCCACCGAAGCTTGCAGCACTGCTCTGTGCTGGAGTGGAGTGATGATGAATGGACCCACTGCTGACTAGTAAAAGTGGTGTATTACTGAAAACCAAAGCTACATACATGGAGACAAAAGGTTAGCCACATAGAAAATGTGTGAGCAGCACTTGAAAAGATTATAAAATGTGAGCGAGTGTACTGCAAAAGAAAGCAATGCAAGAAATGACAGAATGTCCCCAGATGTGGAGAGCCTGTCAGCATATTTCAGCTGATTGAATTCACTGCATACAACATTGATGTTTTGATTCACTTTCACCACTCTGTTCTGCATTATTTTCAGCAGCTGGGTGATACATTGACCTGCATTTTATAACGTTCACTTTCTGGATAGCATGGCAAAGTCAAAAATGATAACATTAGATATTAGCAGCTGCTCTAGCTACTAAAATAACAAATTCATTAGCTGGGACCACATCCAGTGTTTCTAGTAGATATGGCAGATAGGTTGGGCATGAATTGAGGCTGCGGTTTGGGGAAGGCCTCTGAGGGGACTGGTGGTGGCTCCCGGGCAGGGCAGATACAAATGAGAAGTAAATGAATTGATTAAGGGAGGGTGGTTAAAGAACAGAAAGATAAATGATCTCCAACAGAGATATTTACAGTTATTTTGACAAGATGAAATTCCTATATGGTTCCTAAAAATACATCAGATGTCATTTGAACCTTTTTTGGTTATTGACAAGACTGAATTTATATTAAATATCTAGATGAAAGTTAGGACCTAAATATATACAAATTACTTACATGCATTTAGTGAATATTAGATTATCACTTTTTAATTAAATTGCCTGTTTTCATCTGCATGCTGTGAGTTTTCCTAGACGATAACCATTTATCTTCATTTTGGTCCCACATTTAATCAGAATCAGAATCAGAATCATGTTTATTGGCCAAGTACATGTGCAGACACATACAAGGAATTTGGTTCACACACACACACACACACACACACACACACACACACACACACACACACACACACACACACACACACACGTGTCTATATATACACATTACATATACATACACAACGCTGTGTAAACCAACTATAAATAACTAATCTAAACTTATATACATAAAATACAGAAATGAAATGAGGTGGAATGAATACTACAGAATGTAAATTAGGTGCAGTTGCAGTCTGGCAGTGGGAGCAGCGTGACAGGTCAACTGTTTAGAAGGGAGATGGCGAGGGGAAAGAAACTGTTCCTATGTCGGGTGGTCCTGGTCTGCAGGCTTCTGTACTGTCTGCCAGAGGGCAGCAGATCAAAAAGTCTGTGACCAGGGTGTGAGGGGTCTGCGATGATTTTCCCTGCCCGTTTCCTGGTTCTTGAGAGGTACAGATCCTGGATGGAGGGCAGGGGGGTGCCGATGATCCTTTCTGCTGCCCGTACAGTCCGCTGCAGTCTGCTCCTGTCCTGTTTAGTGGCTGCACCATACCAGACTGTGATGGAGGAGCACAGGACAGACTCAATGACCGCAGTGTAGAACTGGATCAGCAGCTCCTGTGGGAGACTGTACTTCCCCAGTTGTCTCAGGAAGTACATCCTCTGCTGGGTCTTTTTGAGGATGGAGTTGATGTTGGTCTCCCACTTCAGGTCCTGGGAGATGGTGGTACCCAGGAACTTCACAGTCGACACAGGGCTGTCTGATATGGTGAGGGGGAGCAGAGTTGAGGGATGTCTCCTGAAGTCCACTGTCATCTCTACAGTCTTAAGAGTGTTCAGCTCCAGATTGTGCTGACTGCACCAGAGTACCAGCTACTCAACTTCCTGCCGGTATGCAGACTCATCACCATGCTGAATGAGGCCAATGACAGTGGTGTCATCTGAAAACTTTAGGAGTTTGACAGCCGAGTTCTTGGAGGTGCAGTCGTTAGTGTAGAGGGAGAACAGTAGTGGTGAGAGGACACATCCTTGAGGGGCACCAATACTGAGGGACCGAGTTTCAGAGGTGATCTCCCCCAGCCTCACTTGTTGCTTTCTATCTGTCAGGAAGCTGGTGATCCATTGACCGGTAGCTGGTGACACGCTGAGCTGGGAGAGTTTGGAAGAGAGAAGTTCAGGCACGATGGTGTTAAAAGCCGAACTAAAGTCCACAAACAGGACCCTGGCATAAGTTCCCGGGCAGTCGAGGTGTTGCAGGATGTAATGCAGCCCCATGTTCACTGCATCATCCACCGACCTGTTTGCCCGGTAGGCAAACTGCAGAGGGTCCAGCTGGTGGCCTGTAATGTCCTTCAGATGGGCTAGCACCAGTCGTTCGAAGGATTTCATGACCACAGACGTCAAGGCGACAGGTCTGTAGTCATTCAGTCCTGTGATGGTGGGTTTCTTGGGAACAGGGATGATGGTGGAGCGTTTGAAGCAGGAGGGAACTTCACACAGCTCCAAGAATCTGTTGAAGATGCGAGTAAAGATGGGAGCCAGCTGTTCAGCACAGGTTTTGAGGCAGGAGGGTGAGACACCGTCTGGTCCGGGGGCTTTCCTGGGCTTCTGTTTCTGAAATAGTCTTCTCACATCCTCAGTGTGTATTCTGAGTTTCAGGGAGGAGGAAAGGGGGGTGAGAGGTGTGATGGAGGTTGTTGAGTCTGGATTGGAGAGGGCGGTGGTGGTCATTGAGTCTTGATTGGGGAGGGTGGTGGTCGTGGTCTGGATTGGGAGGGTGGGGTGGTCGTTGGGTCTGGATTGGGGAGGGTGGGGGTGGTCGTTGAGACTGGATTGGGGAGGGGGAGGGTGAAGGGGAGAAAGGTGGAAGGTGTGTTGGGGGTCAATGTCTGAAGCAATGTCTCTGGGGAGGGGAGGGTGAGGCGTGGGAGTCTGTCCGTCTCAAACCTGCAGTAGAAAGTGTTTAACTCGTTGGCCAGGTCTTTGTTTGCTTCAATAGTGGGTGGGGGTCGTCTGTAGCTGGTGATTTCCTGCAGGCCCCTCCACACTGACGCTGGGTTGTTGGCTGAAAGCCGTTCTTCCAGCTTCTGGGAGTAGATCCTTTTAGCTGCTTTGATCTCCTTGGTCAGTGTGTTCCTAGCTTGCTTGTACAGGGCCCCGTCACCACTTCTGTAGGCGTCCTCCTTGGCCTTACGAAGATGTTGGAGTTTAGAATTGAACCATGGTTTATTGTTGTTGTATGTGCAAAAGGTCTTTGTTGGCACACACCCGTCTTCACAGAAACTGATGTATGATGTCACAGTGTCCGTGAGCTCATCTAGGTTCTCAGATGCAGCTTCAAAAACAGTCCAATCAGTGGAGTCAAAACAGTCCTGCAGTTCCTGCTTTGCTGCGTTAGTCCACTTCTTCACAGTTTTGACTACAGGCTTTGCACAGTTGAGTTTTTGCCTATAAACTGGAATAAGATGGTCCATGCAGTGATCAGAATGTCCCAAAGCTGCCCGGGGCACAGAGCAATAGGCATCTTTTAGAGTGGTGTAACAGTGATCCAGTATGATGTTGTCCCTGGTGGGGCAGACTATATGCTGTCTGTATTTAGGGAGTTGGTGGTTTAGGTTTGCTCTGTTAAAATCCCCAAGAATAATTGTAAAGGAGTCCGGGAATTTCCTCTCCAGGGTAGTAATCTGGTCAGCCAGCTCGCACAGTGCGTTGTTCGCGTTGGCCTGTGGAGGGATGTAAACTCCAACCAGCATGAAGGAAGAAAACTCCCGCGGTGAATAAAACGGTTTACAATTGATGAAAAAACTTTCCAAGTGTGGGCTGCAGTGTTTCTGTAACACTGTGACGTCAGTACACCAACCTTCATTAATGTAGAAGCAGACTCCACCACCCTTTGTTTTCCCGGCAGATTTCAGGTTTCAGTGAAGCAGAGGGCAGCAGAGCGTGCAAAGTCCTTATTAGTCTGGTTTAAGAGCAGTAATTCGTCGACTTTGTTTGGAAGAGAGCGGAGATTCACGAGGTGAATGGAGGGGAGTGCCGTGCGGAATCCTCGCCGACGTAGTTTCACCAGCGCACCAGCGCGACTCCCCCGTCTACGTCTTCTCCAGGAGCCACAGAGAGCTGCTGCGCCTCCAACTAAAATCTCCAAAAAACTTTCCGGGTTTGTGAAAAATGGATAAGAACTATAGTGAGACGACTGCCTGATGTTTAGCAGTTGATGTGCAACTAACTCCAAAATGCTCCGTGAACTAACATCATCACCATTATTCATTCAAAGTTATTCATTGCCTTTGTAGGGCCTGTGACCACAGCTACTGTTTCATCTGCATGCAACACCCACATATAAACATTTAAGCAATGCAACGAAGGCCTTCTTTGGTGTAGAAGAAAACATTTTAAGCAGAGAAGGAGTAGAGTAAAAGTCTTTTCAGTGATCTGTATTTGAAGTTGGTCTTTCAACATTCCCTTACACCTCATTGTGTTGTGCTCTGACATGTCTACGAGTAAGAGCACATTGCTCTTCAGCCTCTATCTTCCATGCACCAAATTCAGTCAAAGGCATTGAATCTGCGTGGTTCATGGATGAGTCCTTCTCTACATAAACAGATCATGGAGCGCAACAGAAGAAACTTTGGAGGCGTCGCAAAGCAACATCCATTGAGTAAACTTGCTTGTCTAGTTCACCATATGTTCTAGACCACTGCAGGATCACACTAAAGCACTGAGGAATGGTTTTAATGCTATTTAGATTGCTGCAGATAAGCACTGACACATCTTTATGTGTCATACTAAAGTGTTCACCACTAGTGTTGGAACAAACATACTGGGGGGAACACTGTGAAAAAGTAAAGGCTACAAATTGACAATGATCCAGCCAACATACGGTTTGCAAACTGTGAGTACTCTGCACGTGGAGAGCAATTGAATTTCCTGTCACGTATATGCTACATATGAACATCAACATCTGGAAAATAACATTAAACCAAACGTGGCCTTAGGCCATGTAGATGCGCTGTGTTTAAAAGCAGGATTTGTTTCATTAAAATGGAGCTCAACTTCGGGTTGTCTCTGTGAGTGGATGTAAAACACTGCAAAGACCCTCAGAGAATATTTCTTTAGCGTACTTCTCTTTGGCTGCCTGATGGCTGTATTCGCCATCATTTTCAGACTAGTTATCCTTTTTTCCCCCCTTTTCAATATACATGTCCGCACACATACAAATGTATACTCACAAATCAAAGATTTTAACATGATTTACGTGCATGAAGCTTAATTGTGCTGTTTATGATCACAGCTGTAAAAACAACCTCCGCTAAAGCTTGCCAGATTTATTTTACCGTTGCAGTTTTTTTTTCAGTCTCTTCCTCCATCCAGCCGGTTGTACTTAGCTTGTTCCATCCCAGCCGAAGCTGTCCAGTCAAGGTGACTGAACGCAAACAAAGCCCGAAAAGGGATTACAAATAAGCTCACTGAATATTTATCAAATGTGTTTGCCATTTTTTTTGGAGATTGCTCTGCTGATTCTCAAATTCTTGTATCATGTCAACAGTTTGTGTTGAATGTACATTTCCCCCAAAATTACTTAGGGCCGAACACAGCAGATAAAGCTCCCCACAGGAAACCTCTGTGGGACTCCAGGGAACAAATGTTATGTATCTTTGTCTACAGTCTCTGAAAACAACATTCTTTCCTTTTGAGCTGAGTGAACAGGGAGCAATAATTCTGGTCTAATTTATATGCAGACCTCATTTTACACAATAACAAATATGCTCGTGTGACATATTACAGGGAACATATGGAATAAAAACTGCAGTAGTCCTTATTATTATTTTTCTGAGGACTTAGAGACTTATTTTACTGCAGATGGATGTGGTGGACTGAGGATGTAATTCATGATAGAACTGCACTGTTTGGTTACCTCTGAAGGAGCCTTCATAGCATGTGATAAGTTCAAGTCTCAGGTGCCTCCAGTGTCTTAACAGTGTGACTGTGGAAGTTGCCAAAAATCCTTTACATCCAATTTCCACAGGGCGGTCTTTTATTGGCTCCAGCTGCCAACTCTGCAGTATTCCCACCCACCTACCCGTCTCCTTCTACACACACACACACACACACTAAAATGCCCCCCCCCCCCCACCCACCCACCTCCTGCACTGTCTGTATTGCAATCTAGCTGATGCAGGCATCTTGAAGAACAGAGCAATAGGTCTGTGTGAGTGCAGAGGTTTCTTTGCATCCCTAAGTATGTATAGTTTGACAGAAAATAGAAAAAATAGAAAATAATCTTGATGTTTGATATTTTTAGATGTAGAAGTGGGACAGTACCAGACATCTCCGTTGTAGTTTTAATTAAATGTTTGTGATTATGTAAAATAACCCAAAACAAGTTCTTTTTTCTTTTCTTTTTTTAGTAAAGATGAGTGTGTGTGGTTTTTGATTGAAAAAAGGCCAATATGCTTTAGATGATGCAGTCTCATCCATCCATCGATTTTCTTCCACTTAAGGTTAAAACCTATCCCAGCTGTCATAGAGTGAGACGCAGGGTACATCCTGTACAGGTCCCCAGTCTATTACAGGGTAACACAGAAATAGACAACTATTCATGCCTACAATCAGTTAGCTTAGCGTGCATGTTTGCAGACTATGGGATGAAGCCATGCAGAGTACCAGTGCAGGTAGAGTTAACATTTGTTCCTCTATAAAAAAACAAATGTTGTTTCTGGGGATGTTTCAAACCCAGAAACATCTTGCTGTGAGCCGATGTTGCTAACCACTGCACCGATGTTTGTAGTTATTCATCACACGAATAGAAACTACAAGGACAAAGTCTCAAGTAATCTCAACTTTGAGCCTCACATTTTTTATCACCTAAAAAAAATCTGGTCTCAGTTTATAAAGCACTTAAATTTTGAAGTGCGTCACGCAAGGAACAAGACACTCAAACCCTTTAACAGCAAGTAGAAAATGAACCACCATACAAGACATAAAACCAATTTAGTATAAAATGATTTTAGACAACATAACACTCCGACAGGGAAGCATTTAAAGAGAATATAAGGGGATCAATAACTATTAAATAAAATCAGCAAAGGATCTCTGCTAAGTGTGTGTCTTGTACAAGAGGTCAAGAACTTATTTCATTTGATTTTCCCAAGTGGTTTGTGGTGTTGATTTAGTTGCACTTTTAGATGCAGTTTTTCTGCTGGAGGCTCTCAGGTTGCATGCAGTCTCCTGAGAGACAAGAGCTCTGATATAGGAGTCTTTAAAGTGACAAGCAAAAACCAAATTCAGCTCTGAAACATACTCGCAGTGCAAAAGCAAGTCTTGTTGGTCTAATATTGAAAGAATAGGAGTTGATTTCTGCCAGGATCACTTTCAATGGATAAATTCATGCTTACAAAGTGGCTACACTCGGAGGGAATCCAGCTTTAAAATTTCAGAATCAATTGGTCGTGTCCATCAAGCTGATTTGCAATAATTGTGATTAGAAGTGTCTTAAACCATTAAAAAAATCCAAATATGAATCTACAGCTATAAAAACGGTGGCCAAATTAAAATTACGAGAACTGTACACATGGTTAAACAAACTGATTTATAGACTGTTTTCAAACAGCTGCCACAGAACAAATAGTAACAACAATAATTAAAAAATAAATATGTCTGAAATGATGGCACACATGTACTAATGTATGTGAGGTTTAAAAATAAACCAGGCCTGAAGGCCGAGGTGAAAAAGGAAAAACACAAAAATGGTAAAGTTGAATGCTTGCATGTCTTCCCCCTGACTGGCAGCAGCTGTTACACTTGCACCGCTGGGTTAGGCAGGTAATGGGCTGTGGAGGGCAGTGATGACATGCAGGTGATGTGGGATAGTTTGATGCTCATGACCTCCTTAGGTCACTTAGCTGCAGTGGATGAGGAGGAAATCTGTAATGGTCAAAGGAGGAAAGTAAAACACAGGAGACAGTGTAAAAGTTCATCCAGGCCAAAAGCATGCACGAGTAGGCAGTCAACCAGGCAGACAAAGCAGCGAAGGAGCTGGCAGAAGGCAGAACACATAGACGAGTCCAGAAGTCATGCAGGAAAAGGTCAACTATCAAGAAAAATGAGGAGAAAATAAACGTAGAACACTTGGAAATGCCTGGAAGTCTGACTTGTGAAAAGAGAATCCAGGAAGTGACAGAAGGAAACCAGCATATTTATGGATGATCTGATATCGTGGTGTTGGTGTTGTTCCCAGATCATCGTGAAAATGTTGTTCCAGGTTCAACATTGCAAGTGACCAATCACATTGTTGTGACGTTATTCTTTTGCGCGCCACGCCATTCGTGCATTTATGAAATTCCAATGTTGCAAGGACAATATCAGTTCTGCTTACCGTTTATTAAAGGGTTACGGTTAGGGTCAGAGTCCGTTGATCGGCGGACAGAGGCGGTTTCTTGCAGCTTAAGTACAGTTTTTTGTTTTACGGCGGTTTTTCCCGAAGTCGCAAAAGTATGACATCACAACATTCTGATTGGTCACTTGCAATGTTGATCCTGGAACAACATTTAGTATGATGATCTGGAAACAACACCAACACCACGATATCAGATCGTGCCATATTTATTAGGGGTGCAACGATATTCGTATCGATATTGAACCGTTCGATACAGTGCTTTCGGTTCGGTACGCATATGTATCGAACAATACAAAATTTGTAATTTATTTTATCAACTTTCCTTCTGACGATGCTGTCTGTGTTGAGCGCTCAGTGAATCTGCGTTCGACTACTCCGCCTAGGCTGCACTGTCGAGCGCAGATCCACTGAGCGCTCAACACAGACAGCATAGTCAGAAGGAAGAGCGCAGGGCAAGCTAGCGAGACAGAAGTTAAGCTCTCCTTGCAACATGGCAAATTGAACCTCCCCCACCCTCATTCAGATCTGGCGTTTGGAATTATTTTGGTTTTCATGTGACGTATGACCCTGAAGGTAAGCGCGTCATGGACTAAAGTAAAACAGTATGTTGGATGTGCCATGCAATGCTTAATTACATGGATGGGAGCTAGTGTGTTAGCGCAGTTAGCTCGTTAACGTGTTGGCCGTCTAGCCCCATGCACGGGGCGATCAGGGGTAGCTCGTTAACAGAGATTTGCCGTGTTGTGGCGTTAAGGTCATTTCAACGAGATTAACCTGAAAGCACTAGTGGGAACACAACGAATATGACTGCACATTTACATCATCCTAGTGCAAAGACAAGTGGAAGCAGACAAAAACGACAAGCATGCATGCTACAAACTTTACCCGAGTCATTTAGACAGCCGTTAGCACATGATTCTCCTTATGGGGACCCGATATGTTTAATATGCTGCTGAGAATATAGCCCAGAAGAAGCGTATAGTATAGCTTTTATTTTGGAAAGAGACATTTCTCTGTAATAAACTCTCTTTTCCAAAGATGAGTGATTCCTCAAATCGCTAGCGATTTTTCCAGTCGGGCTACCAAAATCTATCTCTGCCCTGCCCGTCGGGCTATTGTAGGAAGGAAAAATATATGTCAATGCTTTTGCATTCTTTCGGAAATGTAGCTGGGTAATTATGTCATTGGCATCGGTGAGCCACTGTCAATATGTGACATATTGAAATCGCGTTTGAATTTGCGCTTGTTTTTTTGCTTTCACTTTGCAATCGCGCGAACTGTGTATAGAGAGCGACAGCACTGATTGGTGAGTGATGATAATTTGCGCACCAATTCCTCTGACATCGTCATATCAATCGTTAGCTTACTATGCAAACATGACAAGTGAAATCTCCCGCAGCAGCTTAAACATGTGAGAGGTTGATCGCGCAGAGAATCGCTGAGCTTATGTGAGTGCGTGTGTAAAAGCAGCAGGATATATATTTTAGTTCTGCTGAGCCAAATAAGACAAGTCAGGGTGAAGAAGTGACAGCCAAAGAAAAGCTTACCGCAAAATGGAAAAGTTATGACAAATCAGACTATAAGGCAAAAAGAAAGTGCAGCTTTATGGTTTCATGGACAAAATAATTTCTGTGGCTGCAATATGATGAGCTAAATAACCAGGGCTGCACATAAGTGGTCCGCAGGTGCGCATTCGCTGTCAAAATAAAAAACACGCACAAGGGTTAGGGTTAAATTTAAAAACTGTACTTTTGAGTTAAAATATATATTTATAATTTTAATAAATGACAAATTAAAAAGGCATGAACATTTTTTTTTGTATCAAAAAATATCGAACCGTGACACCAAAGTATCGAACCGAACCGAACCGTGAATTTTGTGTATCGTTGCACCCCTAATATATATATACCCACACTGGAGAAAGATCTGATTGGATAATTGAACACAAGTGATTGAATACAAGCAAATCCTAATGAGAGCAGCGTAGATTATTACAGGAGAGTGGGGTAGAGACTGAGTGGGGATTACAAAATAAAAATAGAATGATTTAAAACAAACTCAAAACCATGACAGACAGGTCAAAGAAACAAGCCAACCCAGGTTTTGGCTGTGGACGGATTAAAGGAAGACTTTTTAATGAGAGTACAGCTTCAAGTCATTGATGTGCTCACTTAAGTAGCAGTCGGAGTTGTTAATCAGTTTCAGCTGCTTTGTTGTTAAAGAAATTAACAACAAGGGCATAAGAGGGGCAACAATGAGGCAAGCACCAAAACAGGAATTGCTTTTTCATCTTTTCTGACTGTTCTTTTTTATTTATTTATTTTTTTTACTAATTTTGCATTTGATACGTGCAATTTCCAGAATGTTTGCTGTGTCTCCTGCACAGTCTCAAGAGCAGGGAGCAGATTGCAAGAGACACACGGTTGCTTTAGGAGCGCTGGACATCACCAGGCCCGGTGTCTGCTCCTTTGTTCAACTTAGGAACAGGATGAGCACTGCCAGAGCTACAAAATGACCTCCAGCAGGACACTGGTGTGAATGTCTCGAACCAAACAATCAGAAACAGACTTCATGAGAGTGGTCTGAGGGCCCGACATTCTCTAGTGGACACTTTAATCACAACCTGACACTGTAGAGCTCAATTGACATTTGCCATAAAATACCAGAACTGGCAGGTTCATCACTGACACACTGTGCTTTTCACAGATGAGAACAGGTTCACCCTGAGCACATGTGACAGGTGTGAAAGGGTCTGGAGAAGCCATGGAGGAAGTTATGCTGCCTGTAACATCGATCAGCATGACTGGTTTGGTGGTGGGTCAGTGATAGGAGTTATATACACAGACCTCTACAGAGTGAGGAACAGCAGCCTGACTGCCATTAGGTTTCAAGATGAAATTCTTGGACCCACTATCAGACCGTACACTGGTGCAGTGGGTCCTAGGTTCCTCCTGGTGCGGTACAGTGCCCGGCTTTATATGGCAAGAATATCCAGTCAATTCCTGGAGGATGAAGGAGCTGATACCATTGACCCCCATTTTCCCTGAACTAAATCCAATAAAACTCCTCAAAATGTACTAGCTCAGGGGTCAGCAACCTTTAACAACCAAAGAGCCATTTGGACCCAGTTTCTACGCAAAAGAAAACACTGGGAGCCGCAAATACTTGAAGATAACACTGTATATATTGTTTTTTCTACCTTTATGCTTTGTGTGAACAACTAAAGTGTGTTGCTTATGAAATCCATGAAGTGCTACAGAGAAAATTACATTTTATTTATGTAATGAACACATTTTGAACTCTTAAAGAAATATAACAAAAGGAAAGACACCCAGCTGAACTAAAATGATCCACGTAGCAAAGAAAAACTGTTGTGAGCTGCCAGCCTTATATCGCCTTTGGGCTTTTGGAGCACAGCAGAGCCTTGACCTGAATTTTAAAAAATAATTGGAAAAAAGCACTATGCTACAAAAAAAAAAAAGAAAAATAAATATTTGCAAAATTCTGCATAAATATTTGTTTATTTACTTATATTTATTTTACATGGTAAATGTGTGTGGCGGGGCTTGGTCTGCAGCGCCGCTGCAGGGGAGGCGTACGCACCTGAGCTGCACCCGCAATCACGCCTCGCCGCCTTAAAGTCTGTGCTCTCTTTGCTGTTGTGTTGTCGGGCTGTGAGCTGAAAAGCTACAGCCGACTGTATGCGCACAGCAACCGTGTGTGAAAAGTGGTCAATAAAGAGATGCCGAAAAGCGTGTTCATGGAAACATCGTCAGGTCTGCCGTGATATGTTTACAATGGGACTTCTGCTCCTGAACCTCTGCGCACAGTGAAGTCACTTTCATCTTTACGCAGGACTGTAAGCTGTCATCTGTGAGGCGGGAGCGGTGTTTGTTTTTAACATAGTTCGCGGTGGAGAATAGCTGCTCACATAATGTGGATCCGAAGATCCATAATTGGCCTACCTGGGGTTGAAAGTCTCGGTAAATGCACGGCGTTTCGGCGAGTATAGGGCTTTGGAGCATGATGTCACGGGAGGTGGCCCACGCCCCCTTCCGCCATGACAGTAGGCCAGATACAGGATACAGCTTCAGCTATGGTTCGTACGTGTTGTGTTGTCGGTTGCAACGTTAGATCACACGATCGTGAAGGCAAGAAACTGGATAATGGGTTCTCTTTTCATCGTTTTCCATCCTGGAGGCAACGTGAGGGATCCCATGTATCCGATATTACTAAACAAAGACGTCAGGCTTGGATTGCAGCGGTGAGACGAGCGGATATCGAATTCTCTGCAATCCCCAGCTTTTTGTTGGTTTGCTCGCCGCATTTTCTTTCCGGTGAGTTCTAAATGAATTCATATCACTATTAAAAGGCTTTTAGTGTTATTTGCAATGCGCTGAGGTCATAGATAATGAGATAAAACATGCTAATGTGTGATGCTGCAGAACCACGTCATGTCGTCATGTCGACTGAGTAGCTTATGATTTGGCATTATTGCAGGCAAACCAGCATATGAAATGCATGTAACAAATCCAGACTGGGCACCAACACTGCACATGGGCCTCTAAAAACATACTAAATTGCTATCGTTGTACACTAATCTGCACATAACTTCCATATGAATCACACACACCTGTCATTGGAATATTGGTGTACATTTACCTTATGTGTATGCACTAATTTTAACTTGCAGGCTTTCGTTAGGCAGCTGCAGAGTCTGAAGGTGTGCCCCGTGCAGAAGTGATCGATGAAGATCTGACAGAAGACCAACAACAAAATCACAATGTCATGGAGGCAGTGGACAGCAGTTGTGTTGGACAAGTGGAGGTTGAGGTACCAGCTGCAAATGTGGACAGTGGTGATCGGACAGACAGCGTCACGGAAGCTAAAGGGCATTGTGTGTGCAGTGAACAGGGCAGAAATAAACACAACACTGCTTGATAAGATTGTTAAGGTTTGCTGTGTTTTGGTGAATATGTGCCCCAGTGTGGTTGTCAAACCAGGGCCAAATGAAACTTGCTCTTGTTGAGTAGTCATAAAGCTGTTGTGTTGCATGTGTAGTTCACTGTAAATAATTGTACTTTGTGTGAAGTAGTTTCAATAAAACAGAAAAGAATAGTATATTTGTTTGTTTTTTATTCTTGATCTGTTCACATGTACTTAGCAAGTACATAAAAATGAAATGCAAACTATTTACATGGCAACACACAGCTGGCATCAATCTTGAACCACAACATGAAACGTTACAGGCTATTTAAGAAACTTTAGACAGTCCACCTGAAGATCAGGAAGGCCAAGGGACTCAGCGTCTTTGTTGTGTAAACACGCCAGGGATTGGGGTAATGTGGGTGACTGTGTAGTGTAGTTGGTGTAATAGTTTTCTATTCCAAACAAACTCACTGCTTTGCTGTGGTCCTGCAGTGTATCCAGTAATGGTGACAAATCCTCCAGCGTTGCAATAGGAATCCGCCTTTTTTGCAATCGCCTCCTTTTGCCTCTCGATGCAGAGGGTGTGTTTATGATTTCATCAAGACCACGTTTTTGGGCAGCTGCTGAGGAGAAGTCAATGTTATGTGCAACCCCGGGCTGTATCTTGGTCATATTTCCGGGCAATACCCAATATGCAGACTCGTCTGTTACAGTTCTGGTGCCTCTGATACACACTGTAGCCTCGACTTTAAACAAAAGAGCAGCGACATGGGTGCAGGCCTCTGCAACTCCGGCCATGCATGTGCAGTGAGCAGCCTCAACCCTCCCATTGGTGCTCACAATGACCCATGGCTGTAATGCAGTTTCATTCAGTCGTTGTGAGTGCAGTACCTGAAACACACAAAAGCCACTTTTAATAAAAGGTCTGTAATTGACCAAGGCTAAGATAGATGGGTTGGCTGTACGAGTGTACGTGCAAAGCAAAAACGGTAACAAGGAAGTTGTTTAGAAAGTTATCAAGTTCAAACCGACTTACCTTTGTCTTAACGACAACGTACTCGCAGCGTGGAGGCTTAAAGATGGACAAATCTTGCACCCAGCCGTTTGTGAATTGGATGTGGGCCTCCAGGGATTTATAATTCTTAAACTGGTTCGCTGTGTATGCGCTGACTCCACAGACAAGGTATGCGAAGATATCGGGATAGGACAACGGCGGTAGGTCGTCTGGGTTTCCACTCCACTTCCTTATTTCATACGGGTCCACATTACCGATGCACACAATTTTTTCAAAGTACCGTCTCTTGGCGTCTGGGCGCAATCGGTCGCGATACAGCCCTTTGTCTTTTGCGCTGATTTTGAGTATGGCCTATCTCTGGCCTACTGACATGGCGCCGTGACCCCACAATGCACTGCGGCGTGACGTCAACTCCAAAGCGAGTGTGACGCTTATTTTGAGCGACGAAAAATAATAAAATATAATTTTATTTTTATATTTCAATATCACAATAATCTTTCAATTTAGAACTACAAGTTTAAAAAGAACTAATACAAAAAAATACACTTCCGTTAAATACTTGTAATTTATTTTGCCAAACCACGCGGAGCCGCAGTATAAGGACTAAAGAGGCTCCGGAGCTGCATGTTGCCGACCCCTGTACTAGCCTGTAACATCATTTTTTCTCTATGATTTTCGGGGTGTCTTTTAATTCCTAACACATCCATATCAGTTTAGATATCTGGCATGATTTTTTTTCCCCAATTGTTACTTTAGTGCAGTATATAAACAGGACATTCACTCAAATTTTTGGAACAGAAATAAATGGTGTAAGATACTGAATAGCACTGCTGTCATGTTTTTGCAGTGACCAGACCCAAAGAGCAGACTCAGACCGTGGCTAAGGGTTTCAAAAGGTTTATTTATAGAATTCAGGGAATTAACAAAGGGCAGGCAGGCTATGGCGCTGAGCCATTTTCCATCAGCTAAACTCAGGAGGGCTCTGCAGACAGGGAGACAGATGAGCGCTGGCTGATTATGGCAATTTGTGAAGGAGAATAGTGAAAAGCCTCTGAGGCCTTACTTGCTAGACTGGATGATGACAGAGTTTGAAGAGTTACAGGTGGGCAGGCAGACTTCTAGGAGACTTGAGGTGTGTTCATGGGCAGGCAGGTAAACGATAGGTGAGCCTTAGTTTCCACAATGGCGAGTTAGTTCCAAAGACCCTGACAACTGGTAATCTCTTTGCTCCTAAAATAAAAAATAGTTAAATCCAAAAGTGTCTGCTTTAGTTCTTTGTGATAATAACAGGGGGAAAAGCACTAACTTAGCATGGACAGACTGCAGTAATACATTTATTATAGTGACTAATTTGTTACATTTTTATTCATTAATATTACATAGATATCTGCTGTTCTGGGACTGAACACACTGAAATAATAAACAACCACGTTAATATGCAGATACAAGGCAACAATACGTATGGCCTCTTTCTTTGTTTCCACAGTCCTCTGAGATTCTCCACCTTTTATTTGTTCCCTTCCTCTCCCTCCATCCCACCTGCCTGACATCACCGTCACGCTTTCTCTCCCTCCTCCCACAGAGCGTGTTTCATTTTGTTTTTTGTTTTTATTCCTATCCCTGTCTATTCACTTGGATCTCCCAAAGCAGTTTCTTGACGCTTTATGTTTGTGTGTCAATCAAACCACCCTGTGGATAGAACGCCTCTGTGACTGGTCATATCCCACCTGATGCCTCACATAAGTGGGCAGACAGCTCCATGGACACACACACACACACTCTTTCATATCACAGCAAGTGGAATACTGTGGTGCTTTATGGATTGAAGACATGTAAACTAGACTTTTTAAAAATACATTTCTTGTATGCGTCCATTGTGTGTGGGGTCTATCCCAACTCTTACTCTCTGTCTAGTGCGATAGGCTCCAGCAACCCTGAGCAAGTCGTGAAGAAAATGAATGCACGGATGGATTATATCCACACAGGCACCACACTTTTGTGAAATGACGATGTATTATACGCACAGTTAGCATCTATTTTGGGTTCCACATTAATAACTTAGTTTTTTCTTTGCTGATGATATTGCTGCTCTCTGCCCTGCAGACTGTTTTGAATGTTTTGAAACCTCGGGGGAGAGAATTCAGAAAATGATGTGACACACGCATCTCCTCCCCATCAGGCTTATCCCACAGAGACTGCTTATTTCATTAATTAGTAAGCACAATTTATTTTTAATTTCTCCTCTGATTGTGGCTTATTTATGCATAACTGGGTGCCTCTGCATCTTCTTTGTCCCCCCTCCACCCTTTGTGTGCACAAGCATGCACGCCTGTAAACTAATATTGTTCAACTATTCCCCGGGGCTCCAGAGCACTGAAAGCCTGAATCAGCTATTGGCTCTGTCCTCCTTCATTAGAAGGGTATGAAATCACTATCTTATTGATTCTTCTCATTAACCTTTCTCTCATCTGATCTGTAACGTTGTTTTCTGTCCCTCTCTGAGCCTTTTCTCTGCAGCTTTCCTCATTTCGCCTCCCATGCCTACGTCCCCCCCCCCCCCCCCATCACACTCTTCTTTGCACTTTATGAACCTGCCATGACCACAAATTTCCTTCTGCATTTCCTCATGCCTGCTCTTTCTGAGCTATTTCACCTTATCTTTCACCCACTCATAAAACCCACAATAGACACTGAGGTAACACACTATGTCTGGATGACCTTGAGGTGACCTCTTTTTGCCTACTGTGGTGTGACTAAATACAGTTATGTTTTCAATTATGTGAATTAATTCAAAAGGACGATGATGATGGTTACAGTGATGTCTTAAATAATGTGTTTAATGGACACTGAAAGCCTTCTATATGGCTCTTTGAATTACACCCGTTCATATCTTTCATTGTCATTAACAGCAAAGCTGTAAAAGCTGACATTGCTGCCAATCGGGTAACGACGCAAGAAAGAGATTTTTCTCGGTGTCAGCTTCCTAACCTTTTGCAGTTTGCATGACATCGTGTATGTTTTGATGTTTACAGCTGTGGGTGGAAAAAACACCCCACTGAATGTGAAACGGCTTCCTGTGAACTCCTATCACATTTCTCTCAACAGATGGCAATGAAGGGCACATCTGCGGGCACTTCTGCTGATTTACATCGTACGCCGTGTGTGTGTGTCCGTGTGCACGTGCAGGAGTCTGAACTTGAGCATTTGCGTCATCTCGCAGGGAAGGCTGCATCCACGGGTCGACTGCTGGAGGACCGACGCAGGTGGAGATGCTGAGGACGGCGACTGAATACCCAAGAGAGACTGGGAGGGACTGAGTCAGAGTATGACAGATAAAAAAAAGACAGTGAGGAGGGAGGGGAGGGGGAGAAAAAAAAGGTGTTCTCACCCGGTGAGAGAGGGGAGATTGTAGGACCATGAAAGGAAGGGATGAGGGAGGAAGAGAAGGAGGGAGCTAGGAGAGACAGTGGACCAAAACAGGCTGAATTCTCTTGGGGGTGAAAGGATGAAAAGGGAAGAGACAGTGACAGAGAGAAAGGGGAGCTCTTATGTCACTCTGAAGAGGAATTGTCTTCTGTTTGACCTTTTCAGACAAATTCACACCCTTTCATTCAATCCCTCTTGAATCTCACCCACGTACAAAAAAAGAAAATCATAAAAATCCCTCCGTGGACCCTCCTGTCTTTTATTTCATGTTTTCCAGCTCTTTTCTCACATAAATATGGACTGGGCACCGGGCCTCACCTCTTGTGCTCCTACTCTGCTCTCAGCCAAGTGATAGAGAGGTGATTTTGTAATTACAGCCTTTTCTTTTGTCAGATGATGACAGCATAGTCATTATTCTCTTGTGCGTCCGTTGCAGCTTGTTCCAACCATCTATGAGCTGCTTGTCTGCGTCTTTTTCATCCATGTATTCTGAAACTACAGAGATCAGCACTCTCAAGGTCTTGCCTGTGTTTTGCTGTAGATATTCTTACATAAATGCCCCAAGGTCTCACTTCCTTTACTTCACTCAGGAAGGGCATGAATGCAGGACAGTCGTAAAGAATTCCTTGGCCGTGACCTCAGACGGCACAGGGAGAACTGGAGTTGATTCTCAGCTGCTATGCTGTGACTGTCAAGTGCAGAGGTTTTTTCCACATGGGAATAAATGAAGTATTAATGAAGATGCAAACCGGATGCACAAGAATGAGCATCACCGTTGTTTGGATCAGGAGGATCGTTCAAGGCGACTTATGGCGATTTAATTAAACATGAATTAAAATGTTTTTGGACGTGACATTGTGGCACAAATGGTTGTAATTCACATCGTCCGTGGCACTGCTGCCATCTGTAAAGCTGTGCCATTAGTGCCTCCCTGTGAGTGATACGCCTTATGCTAGAGAAAAAAAAGCATCATTTCCATATCAGTGTGCTATGTAAGTACAATATCAAGATCTATCCACATTTGTGTGAGTTCTAGTAATGCGAAGCCAATCACAGCTTATTATTTGTACAAAGACGAGGCTTTACGCCGAGGCAGACCTCTGTGTCCACCAAAAGACCATGCTTTGTAAAATATAAACTGATAAATATAGCAGTGCTGCCCTCTGTTGGAACAACTATGCCAGTAAGGCCCCACAAATCCAAGCACATACAGGTGCTGGGCTAATGGGATACAAAAGTAAATACACTATATCATTTTTGGTCATTTCTAACAAAAGCACAGTAGTGCCATGTAGATCATCAAAAGCATATTTATAAACCTGGTTAACTGGTCAATGGTTTGCTCCTTCTAGCCAAATTCTTTAGTCTATAAATTAGGCTGAATCTACAAAACCCCCATAATGCAATACTGTGCTTTAATTTTGAGGCATGAAATAGCATGAGTTGCACTGATTCATTGTTTCAGGTATGTTATTTACCCACTGATTAATTAGGTAAATGTAAAAGAGTAACACATGCAATATTTATCAGCTATTTTCTGGTCTGATGATAAGGATGAGGAGGATTACTGCCTTTTAAAAAGTGACTTAGTATATGTGAGGGGGCAAAGTAACTGGGTCATTGCAGCAGATTTCAATGCAAGACACCCTACGAGACCACCCATCTCCCATGCTACAGTTAGCAAACTGCTAAGTTTCGTGAAACTGGTTCAGTGTTGGATTTTCCAAAATGTGGACGCAAGAAAACTGTCACTAATGAAGAAACATCAGTGGCTGTCCTAGCTTCATTCAGCAAGAGCCCACAGCGTAGCACTCGCCGCATGTCACTGGAGAGTGGCATTAGTCGAACAGATCGGCGCAGAGAATTTGCAGAATGGGCAAAACAAAATTGGAACAGGACCCTCAGTTCATGCAGAAGATTTTGTTCAGTGATGAGGCAAACTTTTATGTGAATGGTGAAGATTGGTCTGACACTAACCCACATTGGATGGATCCCTCCAAGACTGTTGGACCAACAAAAGTGATGGTTTGGTGTGGTATATGGGGTACAACGATAGTGGGTCCATTCGTCATCAATGGAAACCTCAAGGCCACTGGATATTTGAAATTGCTACATGATGATGTGTTTCCCTCTTTATGCACTGAAGCTGGCACGTTCCCTGAGTTTTTCCAGCAAGATTGATCAGACTGATCCAAAACCCTGCCGCCAGATAAGAATGCTTCATGAAATTATTCCTACCAATCTCTGTAAAACTGCAAAATAACTTTTGTTTATGTGATAGCTGAATCACGCTAGTCCCAAACATATTACACAGTGTATAGTATACATATTTATTAATGCAATTTGCGCTGATTATTATTAAACCTGGGTTATATGGTAAAGTGGAGGTGGTTGACCTCTAAGGGTAGGAGTGGTATGACAGAGGTTGTGCAAATGGTAAAATTCTGTCTAATACCAATTGTAAGAAAACAGCTCTACCTGAATACTGCCGGAGTTACCAGGCTTTTCCAAGCGTCATTGTATTTATTATTAGAAAACCAGAAATCAGAGGGGGAAAAAACAAACTAACAAAGAAACATTAAATCAAACTGATAACAGTGCACGATTTATTTTTCCTATTAAAACCAATGACTGTAGAAAGGTTTTCTACAGTCATTGATTAAAACCAAAACAAACAAAAAAGTTTGCTTTTGATACTCGCGATGTTACCAAATCTCGCGATACTACGTGCATCCCATTCGAGCTAAACTGGAGGGATTTCTGTAGTATTGAGCGAGCAGCTAACACGTTAGCAACACTGAGATAATCTATTTGCAAATAACTCGCTCCTTAAAAAAGGAAACCAAGCCGGCTCAGAGGTGAGGACGTATTCTTACAAGCGATGCCCATTTGTTAGCTACTTAAACGTAGCTTAGAGAGAATAGCTGTAGAAAACAGTCATGGTAAACTGAACTCTTGTGTAGCCTGTGGTGATACAGGAGTGAAGCAGTTTAAACCGTTCTTAACAAACCAGTGAATACCTTCTTGAGATAATTCTTGATAATTGCCAAATATGGCAACTAACGTAAACATTAGCTTTTGGTTAAGCTACTAAAGTTGTTTTCGTGTTTGTACAGCTGAGCAAAGAAGCTAATGCCACTTTTATCTTACTTCGCACTTTTACGTAGTTAATGCTAGGAACCTGTCTGCATATAACATTAACGTGTTAACACTTTTATCGTAAAGTTATAAAGCATGAAAATGGTGCACTTTAGAATTGCTTAGCTAAACTTTACATGGCCGCAGTGTAATCTTTTTTTTTTAATTTTTTTTTTTTTACTCGTACTGTGAGCCTGTCGTTTGTGTGCTGCATCTTCCAGGATGGATTTAGAAGACGACACGACCATTTTAACAACCCTGAAGTCCTTCAATTCCTTCATCAGCCGCCCCGAACATCCACAGCGGCTGTCAGAACACTCAGCAGGGAGTGGAATCCTGCAGAGTCAGTACAAGCGCAGCATGGAGGTACATACAGAAACTGTTTGCATCAACAGGGGGGCAAAAAAGCTGAACAAAAATAGCACCAGCATTCAGCCTCCGCACTTACTAGCATATCCTTCTTTTAGCTTTTAGAAGCAGCAGAGAGGGTTCACTCCAAGAATCGCTACCTGCAGTTGGACCAGGAAAAGAAACAGATGGAGCTGAGTCACAAACGGGCTCGTTTTGAACTGGAGAAGGCAGCCTCAGACAGCGCACGAGACTTGGAGGTACATGCCATACATACTCCTTTAATACCACATGAACAAAGCATCAGATAGCTCACCACCTTGTTATGTTGCAGCATGAGGTGGATCGGAACCAGGAGCTTTTGGGACAAATAAAGAAGCTGGAGGAGAGAGCGGAAGAGGCGAATAAGAAGCTAACAGAGCAGAAGGAAGCAAATGATGCTCTCCAGAAGAACCTGGAGGGTCTAAACGAGACACTGGAGGAAAGAGATGATAAGCTTGGCACAGCAAACCAGGTGCACGCATGCTTGTAGATTTGCACGCACAGTTATTTTGCCAGTCTGGTAGTGCCTCTTATCTTATGCTGGATTACCTCTGTTATCTGTTTGCAGACCATCAGCTCTTTGAAGGATGAGATCAGAGAGCTCAGGCAGAAGATTCAAAACCAAGACTCAAAAATTTCTGCTCAAATGCTCGAAAACCAGGAGTTACAGGAAAAGCTAGATTTGCAACAAAGGTACACACACACACACAAACAAGGACTGACACTTTGCTCTTTTTCATGCTAATAAATATTGAGCTGTACTGCTTAATATAAATGCTGACCATGCAGTTTTCTTTGATTGCTGTTATGATCAGGAAGTATCAGGAAGTCTCTCAACTTTGCCAAAGTCTCCAAGCTGCGCAGTCCTCATGCTCTGATCACATAATCAAGATTAAGGTACGAAATGCTGTCGCTTCTATTGGGCTCCTTATGGTTTCACTTCAGAGTTTAAATGGTGTACGGATTTGTCTGTAGTTCAGAACATTTCAGTGTCCACAGTTCATGGAGAGAAACTAGTTGAAATAGTTAAAAATAGCAGTTTGTACCTCTTTGCACTGATGTAGACGGTGTGGTTACACAGTGTTATGTAGCTCACTCTACAGCGAATGTAAACCTACTAAATATGATTACGATTTAGACATATAACCAATGCATGTGCAGTATATCAGTTCAATTTTCTACATATCAGCTTTTTTGTTCAAACTACCTTTCTCCTTCAAATTGCATAATATGAGTTTAAATGTATTTTTTCCCCTCATAACATAAACTTATCGATCATACCATTTTGCCTTCAGAACAGCCTTAATTTTCAGAGCATAGATTCAACAAGGTGTTGGAAACATGCCTCACAGATTTTGGTTCATATTGACATGATGGCATTACACAGTTGCTGCAGATTTGTCTGTCTGTTGGGCTGAGATCTGGGGACTGTGGAGTACAGTGAGTTCACTGTCATGTTCAAGAAACCAGTTTGAGGTGATTTGGAGTCTTGTGACATGTCACGTGATCTTGCCGGAAGCAGCCATCAGAAGTCGGGTACACTGTGTTCATAAAGAGATGGATATGGTCAGCTACAGTCGTCAGGTAGGGTGTAGGTTTAAATGATGCTTAGTTGGTACTAAAGCCCTTTTTCCATTAGTACCCACTCGGATCAGCTCGACATCAATCAGGCAACATTTTTTACTAATCTTCTGTTGTCCACTTTTGGATAATAAAAGATTGCTGAGTCGTTGCCACATGATTGGTGGGTAGATATTTACATTAATACAGGTGTGTGTGTGTGTGTGTGTGTGTGTGTGTTTGCTTGTTTGTTACAGGTATTTGTTTCCATAAAGTGTGTCATTAATCTGAAAACTGTATTACTGGTGAATTTCTCACTTTCTAATTTGGCAGGAGTTGGAAAGGCGGCTTGTGTTCCGGGAGCAGGACTTTGCCATTGTGAAGACTGTAAAGTCAGAGGTGGCCAGAGTTCCAGATCTGGAAAAGGAGCTGAAGCGCCTCAGAGATGATAATGCCTACCTCAGGTTAAATACATTTTTGAAGTTTCCTTAACATGTAAACTCTTTACACTGTAGTGGAGGGACCTTTCAATCCACAAGTTTCACACACATATACCACAAGCTCTCTTTTCTTTAACAAGTGTTTTTGGTATTTGTAATATGTGTTTGTGCCTGTGTCGTCTCTAAAACCTTACACTATATGTTTAGGTTGATTCTGTTTGTACCACGTAGTTTGGATGCTAACGGGCATTAATGAGCATACAAGCACTTTGAAAGATTAAGTCGGATAACAGAAGATCCATTTGTCAAGTAACACCCAAACAGCTTGTCAGACTAAGTGGAGAAATTTAGCAGTTGGTGTGTTTATCCACTTATCCTTTCTGTTGTATTACAGAAATCTCAATTTAAAGCATGAAACTCTTCATACTTTCTCAAGATAACAGATTAAGAATTTTGCTGAAGATGCCATAACTGTAACTAGGAATGTTCCTTATTCATAAGTCGATTAAATGGGAGGGGGAAAAAAAGACTGACCCTTCTAAAAGTACTCAGACAATCAAGTTGCATTTTAAATGCTGCTGAAATTTGTGACACTTTGTGCTGTGCATACACATTCACATTAGCTTGCAAAGTGTGCCAGTGTTTTGCAGCTATCTGTCCTTGCAGATAAACCTTTACACACTTACAGTATGCAGAAAGCAGTATTTTCTGGTCGAGTGTTTGTGTGTGTGTGTGTAACTGTCCTAAACAGGAACAAAGCTAATTAGCCAATTATTTTATTTTTTTAAATAATTTTTATTTGTTTATTTTTATTTTTTTAAGCGGAATGTTATATCAGTAGTGTGGGGAGGGTGTGTGTGGTGGGGGACATGCTCCACACACTCTCCCCATCTCTCATAAAAAATCAGTAAGGAAAACAAGGAAGGGATGTGCATAATGGAATGGGTCATCACACTAAGATTACTCTGGCCAGACGTAAATGGAATACTGCAGAGCTGCACTGCACTCCTTGTTTACATGTTCTGAGACAGAGGGTGACTGGGGGGCAAGGGGCTGCCATTTACTGAGAAATCCTGCTTAACATCTCAGGGCCAACAGTCAACTGGCATACATGAATGTAATCTCAATAAGTACTTGTTCATATTACTGAGTATTTCTGGTGCTGGATAGCAAGAGGAGCAAGTATTGCAGGTTTAGTCTGGGAAATGTGACTGAAAAGAAAGACCAGGTGGATCAATCAGGATTTGGTCTGATCTTCCAAGGCGAGTCCAGTGTCTGGTCTCCGATGGTTGGGAAGTCCTCAAACTGTGGGGAGATTCTTGTTTCACATTGCCTGAAACAATAGAAGGAAAATTCTTCTTTTATCTCCTAATCAGTCTCTGTTGTCTGGACCGAGCTCTTTTCCCTTATTCTTTCCTCCTCTGCAACCTTTGCATTTCCCCCCCCTAATTTCTACCGGCTTGTGTCAGCATAATCAGCTCCCTGGTGTAAACAATGTGAGCTGGGCAAAAATAGTGTTGTTGATTGAAGTGGGTAATAACATGGCCAAAACATATCAGATGTTTCTCAAGTAGAGTTCACAGAAAAGTCACCCTAATCCAACAAGTGTGACTAAAGTAAAGAAAACTTGAAAACTAGTGAGAGCAATGTATTATAGCTATAATGCACAGTTGGTACATTGTTACGTGCATTTGTCGTCAGTCACTGTAATCTTAATATATTTGAAAACGGTTTTCAAAATTGCATCCGAGTGTGACTGTAGCCAGGGATTGAAAGTTCCTCCATGTCTTGCATTAGACACTGAGCTATCAGTTTAATTTACCTTTTTTGTCTCTGTTCTGTCCAGGGAGAGCAGAGAAAATTGCAGCCTGTTGAAAGAGGAGGTGGAGGGTCTGCGGAAGAAGCTGGAGAGGATGGAGAAAACCAAAGAAGAGCTGATCAACATGGAACTGGAAAAAGAGGTAAAAGTGTGGGAAGTTAGAAATATATAAATATTAAGAGAATTAAGTAATAAGCAAAGCTTCAATGAGACATTTTTAGATAGATTAATGACTCTGGCTGCATCCTCGTGAAGGTTTTTGTGACTCCCTGTCCTCTATGTTTGTTTTTGCAAACTTTGAAGTTTAACTTTTAGAATTTACTATCAAATATATTTTTTAATTAATAATCTAAGCTTAGAATGTCCTCCAAAAAGCCCTATACACACTGGGAGCAGTTCGTAGTGATATGGTGGCAACAGACCATAGAAAACAACTACAAGTGGAAAAAGTGCTGCTGAAGTGGGCGGGACTTGCGATAAACTATTCTCAGCTTCACGTGAGCAACTGAGGTGGCTACCAATGAGAGTGAAGAATACAGTTGATTAACATATAAGCTGGTAGCAAATATGGGAATGTTCACTAGCATTCAGCGTCAGCTTCAAGCTGATGCTTGACAAAAGACTGACTTCCTGTGTGTAGGCAACTTGAGTAAACATTTCAGTCATTACTTTTTAAAAAGCTATTGTCAGAGATAATTGGTGAATTATAAAATATGTACAATAATAAGAGAAGAAAATAATGTATTTATACTGCTGTGGGATGTAAAGATGCCATATTTGCAAGGCTTCATACTGCATAAAAGTATTCTTTTTCTTCTGCTGCTGACTGTATTATATCAGCATCAACTTTTCCTGTACTCAAAAACAGTTATTTGCTTTGGTGTCATTAAAACTTAGAGGCTCACAGAGAAGCTCCACGCCTGGGAGAACCTTGGGCAATCTACTGGACTCAACATAAGGTCAGACACTATTTCAAAGTGTGTACGTTTGAATCACAAAGAGAAATATTTAAATAGACATTTGTGTATTTCTTTCTTTTTCTTTTTTCTTTTTTTTCCTGTTTTTAATCATGTATAAAGTGCCACTAGGTGGAGCTGTGGTCACTCCATACAAATGTGCCTCATCATTGTGGATTGATTCCACCATTGTGTATAGATGTCTGTTTGGTACCTGCTGTGAGTGCACCAAATGAGTCTCAATGCATTCACTCAAAGCTGGTAATGAGAGAATGATTGCATGTTTCCTCGTGAGCAATGAAGCTGATCTGACACATTATAAACACTGCAGACCTGCCGATGGCATGCATGCACGCACACATGCGCACCGTGTTTTTCTTTCTTTTGTGATTAACGTTGACTGTGAGGTAAACACAGCGCTTAATAAAAAGTGTGTGAGGATGTGTGTGTGGGTTTTTTTTTGTTTTTTAAAGTGTATGGGGTGAAAATGGGAGGAAAAAGTAAAAACTGCCATCTAATAAACTATGAAATTAAGTGAAATCAATATTTCCGTAAGGCTTAATTTTAGTCATATGTAATGTGTTATGTAACATTTTGAATCCTTAAAAAGTGAGATATTTAAAGTAAATTGTTGTAATTTTCTTCCTCAAAATCCACTGGATAAGGGGAATCTCATAGTTCTGTTATTGGCTTCATGTGTGATGCTGATGTAAAAGTGCAAAATATTAATGTTGCACACATGTTTAGCTCCTGATGATCAAAATAGCATCACAGTCACCTTTAGAAACTCCTTAAAGCTGTTATTCTGGTGTTTGATAAAAGCCCGAAATAAAATGTCAATGCGGTCAAGATGTTATTTTCTTGTCACAGTGTGTGTGACGTAGAGGCAGGTGGAAGTAAGTGTGTCTCATTCAGCAATTTGTTCACCTTTATTGCACTCGGTGTATCAGTGCTGTGCGAAAATTACTATTGATGTGGATTTGTGCATAAGTGGGATATTGTGATTGCCTTGTAGGCTATTAAACAGTCATTATTTCAGCATTTTACTGCTTGGAGTCTTGTCAGGTATATAATTGTCAAAGTTTTTATGAAGAAGTTTAAGAATCACAAAGTAAGTGAAAGTGAATTGGATATATGTCATATTCTTTTTGCGGTTAAGAATGATCAGGAGCTTTCAGAAGAAAGGAGAATTGATGGCACTGCAGTGACAGAATAATGATCATATCTCAGGGCCGTCAGTAAT
The DNA here is from genome assembly GCF_900408965.1 of Simochromis diagramma. NCBI lineage: Eukaryota > Metazoa > Chordata > Actinopteri > Cichliformes > Cichlidae > Simochromis > Simochromis diagramma. The sequence goes on from NW_024386736.1 coordinate 532,595, forward strand.
GTAACAGTGCCTGAATTAATGCTGACATGAAGTCGAAGCTGCTTGTTTAGGGCGGTTGTTGTTCTGTCATTAAATATGAAATGGCTCATAAGGGCTGCTGTGCTTTGACACTAAAGTTTGGATTTTCATTGTTGATTTTTCTATGGTTTGTTTTGTCATCTTGCGTTACTTAAAGCTAAATATAATTTATATTTATACTTAATAAACATTTTCTCTCACAAGATATATCAGGATATGAAGAGTATGTAGCTGAGTTGCGACTGAGGATTGAATAAATGTAATTTACTGTACTTGAAGAGTTGACCTCCATCACCCTGAGATTTAATTCTTACCAACAATGTTGGTCTTTTGCCAGGAAGAAATAACTTAAAGGGAAAAGAGAAAACTCCTAAGAACAATAAATGTGTTGAGAAGTAGACGCAAGCCTTAAAGCTGCAGCCTGGATTTGCTAGCAGCTGGCTGGTTGCTAGAAGTTATTTTCTTTCCTTCTGTTATGTGAGATGATAACATTGTGCTTGGTTATGTGCGTGCCAGTGGGGATGACAATTGAAAATAAAATTGGAAGAAACTAGAAAATGAAAATATCTTTATGCCTCCACGCTGGCGACAGCTGGGGCTGGAGGCATTTAAGTTTTGGATTTGTCCGTCGCTTTCTTTACATGATATCGCTCGAAAGTTTCACTTTGACTGGAGGATGAAGTGATTAGAATTTTGTGTGTTTAAAGTTCAAGACTTGATTTGGCCCTAATTCAAGAATCTCTAAATATCTGGAAAATGACATATATGATAAAAATGATCAGATAATGACATTTTTACACCAAAAGTTCACACGTTCTTTTTGTCATATCTAGTTGGATACTGAATTCGTGCAACTTGACTGGTTGCTGGAAGTGCTTCTGGTCTTGCCACTGAAGGACAGCTGAATGATTAAAATATATTGAAAGGTCTTCCAGAAAATGCCCCCCCCCCCCTTTATTATTGAAACTTTCACAAGCTACAGAAAGAACTGCAGCTATTTTGTGCATGTAAGTCCCAGACTGGTTTTTGTGTGATAGATGGTGTATTAAATTGAATTAACTACTTCATGGTAGTGTTTGTGTGTATGCTGAATCTTGATGCCACATTGAAGGCCATACAAACCTGATGCTGTTCCCTGTGGATTAAGACTTTATTTTAGCTCGTATGTGTCCATGATCCACCAGTGAAAAAAAGTTTAGTTGGAATGCTACCCAGTGTTCATAAATTGCTGGATTTTTATGCTAAATATTACTCCCAATTAAATAAAACCAATAAGAGTTTTGTTAACTTTGATAACAATTTCTGGAGAAATTGCAGTACAACTCCTGAACACTGTTTCACTTTACGTTGTTGTTGTTGTTGTTGTTGTTGGTTTAGATGGGCTAAAAATGTGTACAGATCCATTTCAGGAATACATAATCATACTGAAAGAGAGAGAAGTTCATCAAGTACATCAAAATCGGCCAGTTGATTCCACCTACGCTGGTTATAGAGGAGTTAAAATTAGCACGGTGATACCGTTCTATGTGCCAACATGCTAAATTTCATGCATGAAAGGTTTGGGGATTGTCATCACCCAGCAAAGAGGGTGACCGACTTTATATAACTCAAGAAAGACACAGCGTAAGATTTTCAAATTGATACCATGGGTGCGTTTAATACAAATCTTGTATAAGTTCTGGAGTGAATTTTGTCGAGGTCAGAGGTCAAGTTTCCTAAAAATCTTGTGAATGCATTAAGACCATGCTACATATTTGACGTAAAAATTTTCACACAGCTAATATACTAATAATTAGGGTTTTTTTTTTTTTCTTACAATTCCACAAAAATTACATCAAGAAAGTGTGTATCTTACAAATAACCTGGCCTAAAATGGGATGGGTGTCTGGATGCTGGATGTATATGTAATAGCTGATCTCTCATTAGTTACTCTAGTAACTCAGCTTCCAGTGTTATTTCCAGGTATTGAGTTGAGTAGTATATTGCTCAAAAAAATGCATGTTGTGGTCATAAAGTAATGTCCAACTGTAGGTCTTACCATAATAAAGCCAAACACAGAAAGTCACAGTGTTCTCAGTTATTTATATTTATTATGATTTTAGCATTTTTTACTCCCAGTTCTTACTTAACAGTTGAAAAGCAAATGGCTATGGTGAATAAAATCACTAAGGCTCATTCGCATCCATCCAGTGGGACAAATTGGACTATTTGCTACTATAGTTATGTTTGATATCTGGGCTTTGGACTAAATTTTACTTTTGGCCACGTTTCCCGATTCACTTATGTGCGTTTTGTAAGCAAGACTCGCTAATCTGACAGTTCATTTTGTAGACCAGGTTACACCCCATAGTTGTTCACAACATTGCACCCAATAATATGCAACCATCACGTTGTTTTCAACAGCATCCAACATGACTGACTCATGACCTGCAAAACAAAACAAACAAAAGGCAGAGGACAGAGAAATATCTGCTTGTGTGAGTTCAGGAAAAGGCTCATCCCTCTGTGCTCAGGGCAATGTTGAATTATCTACTTGGGATACCAAGGCCATTCCAGCTTATAATTCACAAACTCATATTTTAGTCATGAGTTTATTTCCATACCTGAAGTCACGCCTAGATAAATGTTAAGTGGTACAACCCACTTTCCTAGAAAAAGTTCCACATAACGGCTGAACATAACCCCCACACAGTGTCTCGCTTACAGATTATGCCTTTATTAAATGATGAAGTTTCAGTCCGACTGCCTTTCACCAGGTGCAAAGGCAACGTCTATGTATGGATATGTTATGTATATACTCGCATGTACATGTATAATAGTTGTGATAACCATGAAGTGATATCCAACTTGCATGGATATCACTTCAAAAATTGTTAACTATAGCTGCAATACCAAAAGGGATGATTAACATATCCCATAAATGATTAATATAGCAGAAATATGACAAAAAAAAGACATCAAATGGATGATTAAAATTGTGTGTGTGTGTGGACATTACTTTTGTACCTGATAAAGGTTGATTAGACTCAAACATTGTAATTTATGTTTTAAGGTAGACAATGTGCAGGAGTCACATTCAGTTATAACAGTTCAATTGTGAAAATGTGCTCAGCATTAAAGGTCCCTTGGGATGAGACCGTTTCGCATGCCTTGTACAATAATGCATTCCATCATGGACGCTTGCTTTTGAATTGTGTGCTGATAACAAGGAAGATACTGTATCTCCTCTTTGGCCTGAAGGCATTCAGGATTTGCAAAAGAATTTCAGATTTGAGTTCAGACCATGGAAAATGAGTTTACCATGGTCTGAATAAAGCAGCTAGTTTATTCATATAATAAGCACTATAGCTAGCGTTTGGGGATGCAGTAATCACCGATCACTTACAGTGGTTGTCATAAGTGCCATTCATTCATTTTGCGCTGCTTAACCATGTCTGAGTTGTGAGGTCAGCAGTCCAAGCAAACATGCCCAGACCTCCTTCTCCCTGCCCACTTCCAGCTCTTCTCTGGTGTTACCCAAGCCAGGTGAGAGATATAATCTCTCCAATATGTCCTGGGTCTGCATCCTCTTTGCAGGACATTCCCAAAATACTTCACCTAGAAGGCGCCCGCGAGGCGTCCTTATCAACCACATCACCTGGCTCCTTTCAATGTAGAGGAGAAGCAGCTGTACTCTGAAACCCTCAGAATGAAAAGGCTCGCATCCTATCTTCAAGAGTCAGTGTTGCTTCAATTGGTACAAATCTATGCATTTATTACTAACCATCATTACACAGTGTAATATCAGTTAACGCTGCTCCATGAGATTAAAAGAGTAAGAACCTAAAAACTAAAAACTTAGATGGGAGGTGATGTCAGTTTATTAGATCTCCCAGAATTGACAGTATTTGTCTTCAGACATGGGTAGTTTGCAAAGGATGGTCAAATGCAGTTTTTTCTTAACATCTCTCCAACAGTAAGTAATGATAATTTTTCATTAGAAACAAGTTCTAGCATAGGCCACCTAAATCTCACAACTGCAGTAACAGAGGCAACTTTAGCACGCTACCGTATATGTTTTTTGTTTTTTTGTTTTTCTTAAATGGACTTAATGCAGTAGTATGAATCAGGTGCTGAGTGGATAATCCAGCACCAGCTTCATATGTAAAATATATAAAACAACACACACAGTACCTGTGGATGAGAGACGAGATGACTGCTCGAGGCTGTGACTTATTTGTGTTCACATCATGACCTTGAAAAAAAGATTCATTCTTTCTCTGGCTCCTGTTCCAGCAGCTGTAATGTTGCTGAGGTCAATATGAACACGTGAGTATAAATTTGGTGTGGTGGTGAGCAATGTTGCCTCACAGCAAAGAGATCTTGGATTCAGATCCCCTTCGGCCAGCTGGGCCCTTCTGTGTGCAGCGTGCATGTTCTCCCTGTGCCTTCCCCTCTGGGCTCTGGCTTCCTCCCATAGTCCAAAGACGTGCATGTTAGGTTAATTGGTGATTCTAAATTGAGCATAGTTGTGAATGGTTGACTGTCTCTCTGTGCTAGTCCTGTGACAGAGTGGCAACATGCCCAGGGTGCACACGAGTCTTGTCCCTCAACAGCCGGGACCCTAACATGGATAAGCGGAAGAAAATGGATATGCGTGTGTATGTGAATGTGTATGCAGGTAGTCTTTGAGTTATTTTCATCATACTTACATTTAAGACATTATAGGCTCTAAATGATCGTTGTCATTGCCTCCAGTTTTCATGTACATTTTATATTTGTCTGAAGTTTTTTGAGCTTGAAATGCTGTTTGTAATAAATCCTCACCATCCAGTTTTCACATGGAATACTCTTGTCTGCCTTGAAGTTGGTGTGTACTCACAGTAGGGAATCCGTAGTGCGTCAAAGCACATTTGACCCCCAAAGTCCATTATGTTTAACTAGTGTGACCGTTTCAGTTAAGCACATCAAGCCTTGGCCCACTTTTTAGGATGTGAGCCCAGGCACGGTTCAGTTGGACTCATACAGGGTACACGTTGTAGTGTAATCACTAACCGTGTAACACTTCCTCACTAACACCCTCTCTTGTGAAAATCACCGTGCTAACTAATTAACAAATCTATAAGGTACGTGAGGACAACGTGTTATTGCTTAAAAAAAAAAAAGGTTACAACCAAAGCACATAAAATCATGAACCTCATTTGTTGTGCAAGAATGCGTTTCAAAAGCAAGTGTCTGCCTGAAAGAGGGAGAGAGAGTAAGCAGGGGATAAGATGCTGAGAAACTGAAGTGTACTCTGGCCCCGGATCGTTAAGTGTTAGCGCAGGCCAGCAGGCGAGGGGAGAGGGCGGACAGTCAAGCTTGGGCATGGTACAAAGCCATTGTGTGAGTACACCCTTAATCTGCCTGCTCAGCCTTTTCTGTTCATATCCCTAATTTGTCAGTAGATTGCCTAATCATGGCACACAAACCCAGGTCAGGTCTCTTGGTGCTAGTATGTGAAACATGTAAAGCAGATTGATTTCATCGAGGAAAAGCAACTAGCCTCCATCTGTTGATATTTCCAGGTTTGTTGGTTGAATTGCTTAACCTGGTAATCTTCAGTTGCTCTGAAGAGTAAGCTACATCCTCTGAAAGTCTCTAGTTTTGCACTAAAAGTGCTGTGGAGCTAAATTGCCCAATCTTAAGCCCATTTCACAAGAGGCGAGATGTTGGCTTTTAAACACATATGTGGCGCATGCATTGCTGCCTTTTCACCGTCTGTTTTGTAACCCGTCAGTCTCTTCCACCGAGTGAGTTTGTTTTGTAGAGCAGTGACCAGTATTTACCCCACTGTCCTCCTCTCATCTCCCCCCCTGCTCCTCGTGTCATTTTATTTCTGAGCTCCCTACTGACCGGCAAACAAAAGAAATGCCGTCGTGTTCATCTATTCTGCCCTTTCTGCTTTCTCAGTCGTATCAATTTTTCATTGCGGGAGTAAGTGTGTGTACACATCTGTATGCTAACTGTTCTGTGCTGTGTGTTGTCTGTAGGAAACCCGAGGATCTGTCCAGGGAGGTGATTCAGATCCAGCAGAGAGAAATTGCTCTGAAAGAGCAGAACTACACACTCAACAGCCGGTAATACACACACGCACTCGCTCGCACACAAAATCCCTTTCTCTCTCTTCAGACCTATTTCTCTCATTCTGTCTGCTTGCATGCCTCTCTTCCCCTCATGTATCTATTAGAGCATATCTCTGAGAAGTCCTTAATTGTCACAAAGTTAATTAAACTGGTCCTGATTCTGATAGCACTCCTGACAGTAACCACTGGTGTGTGAGTGTGTGTACGTGTGCGAGAGAAGGAATTCACTAATTAAACTTGTCCTGTTTAGACAGAGGTGATGTCTATAGGGAGGGCCGCACACGCGTGCTCTGGTATATTCGTGCTGCAACTCAGTCCAGCTAAGAAAGCTTTCATTAGCTAACAAGCATTCCTCTTCCGCTGAGCGTATTGGGCTCATTATGAAGTATTAGAAACAGCAGAATGGGAGAGTCGTGGGTGTGGGAGGGGATGGTGATGGGAGCTTGCGGTGTAATTATTGCCCTTCGGCGTAATTATTGTCCTATTGATCAGACCCGGCACAAATCTCTGCTGAAAATAATTTCTGGACCCTTGTCTGGGATTTTTTGGTGTCAGTCAGGTAAGTCGTCTGTGAGTCTTATTATAAATTGACTATAAATTGCCTTTCTCAAATTGTCAGACTGTTCTGCATTAATCAACCTCTTTCCTTCTTTCTCTCCCCTGTTATTAACAAACACACACATACGTATGCACGCGCACACATAAAAATTGCTTCCCACCAATTCATTTATTCTGCTCTGTCAGTGTGAGGAGTGTGGAGCGTTCACAGTCTGAGCTTCGTGCAGAGCTGACCCAGCAGCACAGCAAGACTCTGGAGGAGCAAAAGAAGAGAGAGGCACAGGACGCTCTTGTCCGTCGACTGCAGAAGCGGGTGCTGCTGTTAACCAAGGTACCTGGCGATCAGCCACGCACTCTCAAACACAGAGAAGTATTCATGCCGTCAAACATGACCTTTCAAACATCACCCAATGCGGTAATTTGACTCTAAACACTCAGTGAACACAGTAGCCAGGTAGACTTGCAAGGCCAGCATTGAATTCTTAATCTCGCCTTTACGCCTCTGTCCTGCTAATTGGCCACCGGGTGTCACATGACTCCTCCATCTGTCTGTCTTGCTCCCCCCCTTGCTCTGCAGTTCTTGAGAAGACCTCCCTGTAATATTGATTTCTTGATGTGTGTAATTCCCGACGTTATCATGCTCAGTCTCTCACCACACAAATCACACACATGCACACAGCACCACCATAACTAGGCAGGTTTAAAAGGATGCTAACATTATAGCTCGCTGAAAGAATTTTTTTGCATCAAGTTTTCACAAAAGTGAAATAAGTAATTTTTATTTCCCAGCCAGTCACAGCCTATTTAGAAAAAAAAAATCCATTATAGTTGGTGTTAAGTTCTGAGCTTTTAAACGTGAACTGTTTGAGCTGTTTATTTATTCAGGCGCAGTCGCAGAACAATTTGTTTCCAACAATGCAAATATGCCGAACACTCGAATTACCTTAATGATTGTAGTGAAGTATATTAATGACCGTGACTCCAACCATATCTCCAACTGCCCAAGTTTATTTTTATTCATAATTTTTTCTTTATGTTTTTTTAAAAATAATTTTAGGAAAACTGAGCTGTGATAATGGATTAAGTATGGTAGCGAATTAGCCAATACAGCTTATTTTTATGGCTTGTAATGTAGCCAGCAACCACTGATGTTATTCAGTTTCCTTCTTTCTCCTTTTTTTAAGCTTAATTTTAAGGTTTAAGGCATTTTATACACTTTAATGACAAACAACTGAAAATGCCTTTTTTACTCAAATGTGTTGTGGTTTTTAGTTTTTGAACTTTACTGAAAATTGAAAGGATCTTTTTGCTCACCTAAAATTAGGGTATGCGTCATATAGCCTGAAGTCTGCATTGCAAAAACAATGTGAATGGTTTTTCATTTATGTATTCAATACTTTTAAAATGAAAAATAATAGCTCATTGAGTGTGGATTCAGGGAAGAATACAAGCTATCTGAGGAATATGAAGAATATCTGAGCAGTTGTTTTTAAGTTTTTATAAAGGGAAAAAAAAAAAGATTAATCAGATCATGTTTATCCATTTTTGAACTTTCGTCCAGGTGTCTTAGATGGATTTGAAATGTCACCCAGCCCAACTAAGAAATAAAACTCAAGAGAAGCAGCAGGTCCTCCTATTTGTGTACGTGGAACCAACAAAGTGACTGACAAAATAACTAAATTGTTATTTGGTTTTGATTGTCGTCAGTAGTTTGTATATTGATCAGCTAACCAGTTCATCAAGTAAATGTTTGACCTTTGAAGAATTATTTGGAGAAGAGAACTAGTTAATTAACTAATTAACAAGAGTAGCACAAACCCTTGAGGTTCTTCTACTCTTTACTATGAAATGCAACATTTTGTCTTTGCCACAAGGCGGCATCTCCTTTAAGCCACCATTGGTCTGGTTACTTCTTTTACCTTCACATACTTTTGTGGGACAGACTCCGTGACCCATTAGAGGCATGGCCAGAGCTTCACGCACTGGATAAAACGGTTGACACAAAAGCAATTTCAAAAAAAAAAAAAAAGATGATGAAAACAGTAATGATAGTTTTATCATTCTGTCCACCCATTCTCTGTTTGTTTGTGTGTTAAATTGAGAGTTTTTATCAGAGAAGAGGTGACAGATTTTTGATTAAGATTGAGTGAATTTCTTGGCACATTAATGGAGAGTAAACAGCCAAAGGGCCTGCTGGTTAGTACTGGGAGTGAACACATGCACACTGACCTCTAAACGTACTCATGTGTGCCTTTTTTGTATTTACTTCTGTTCATTCTGTCTTCCTATTTATCTTCTTTTCTCCTCTAAAGAGAATCTTGTAGGATGTCTGAAGTCAATGGTTGTGTGTCGATGCTTAGCAAACTAAACTGCTGTAATGCATTTGACGGACTCATTTCTTAGCAGACTATCTTGATTTTGATCTGACTGGTTAGTTTTGCCATGGTTTGTTTGCAGGTAGTAACCAGTATGCTATTGTACAAGGATTATTATTGCTGCCCACTGTTGGGATTTGGGCAAAATTTGGGGTTAGGGTTATGGTCACAGGCGAGGGTTAAGATGCGTCCACACGCACGTCGCTTTGAAGCTGGTTCCCTAGGTGACCCTCTAATGTGTTACGTAGCAGGTCATATGCCAATCAACGGTATCCTTCACTCTTATTTGTAGTTGCTTCAGCCGCCGTCTGGAAGTTGAGAAACGTTTTTCTTCCACCTCATTCTCTTCCTTTTCTTCTCAACTGGACTGGAGTCAGTCACATCCATAAACACTCATTTATTCTCGATATTGTCACAGTGCTCATTGTCAGCAGATTTGACATGCGACCCTCTTGTCTCTGGACAGCTGACAACAAGTCAGCTAATCAACAGCTGGTTATAAGCTAGCATTATGCCAGCTAATCTTCGGCTAAAAAAAATCACACTTTCCTTCTGGTAAACAGTTTGATTACATTACACAGTGTACTTTAAAACTTATGACATTTATTGCCGTGTTACATTAGCAGCTTTCAAGTGATGAAATGTATTACACAAGTGTAAAGTCAGTCTGACTGGGTCAAAGCATCTCCATAATGGCTGGTCTTATGGGATGTTCCTGGTATGAAGTGGCCCACACAAAGGTCACAGAGTTCAGGATTCTGTCTCTGCCTTTTAATATGTAATTTCTGCTGCAGTGTCAGTGGCCACTCTAGAACAGATTTCATGTATTTGCACCTCCTGATTCACAGAGTCAGCCATTAGTGACTTCTCACAGAAATTTTGCTACGTAATGTTTGGCTCTTAACTTGATTATCATAAAATGCCACCTGCTTTGTTTATAGTGCACAGTGTACACTGACAGAGTCAGGAGGGGAGGAGTTGCATCATATGAACAGTGCTGACTGACAGTTCACTTCTAAGATAGCAAAGTGAACTGACAGCTGACCTCAGAGCGTTGTGCTCTTCCTTTCTCTCACAAGTATTCTTGACTGGAGTGGTTACAGGTCTCACAAAAATGTAGACGATGATTACCAATTATTATGAAGTGTTATTTAGATTAGCTTGTGTATTAAATTACTATAAATTAACAACGTTAACCTTTTTTCTTCTCTAAAATATGGGACAGTCAATAGTCTTTTACAATTTATATTATATTATTGTATCTATATATTATACCGTTATAATTCTGAACATTTAATACCTGTTTTTGAGTGATTTCATTTATATCTAATCCTATTATTATTGCCTTTTTGATCCTCTATACAATGATCGTGCATTCATTAGGTTCCATTCACACACCACAACAGGCCATTGCAGTTTATTTTCTCTTTGCTTATGACTTCAATTTCTTATATGAACAGTAAATGTAAAAATCTCTTTTTATATGGATTTTTTTTTTTTTTTGGGACTCCATGAGATTCCTGTGACAGCATGTGAAATATAAAATGAACCACTCAGACATGAAGCACACAGACCGACAACTTTGATAGCTATTTGGAAACTGTATGTCAGTCCTGTTGACGCTTTAAAAGAAATATTTTTCCTGTTGAAGAGAAGCAGGTATGCCTCTGACTCCATTTGTACAGAGGACAAAACTTTTACTATTCAGCACATTAAAGATGAGATGATGAGGAAGCATAAGAAAGGCAACACATGCTCTTTATTTATTCTTGTATTCTTTGTCTACAAAGGCATTTTTCTTTGATTTGATTCTTTCAGTTTTAGAAATACAGATGAGCATGGGCACAACCCTAAGCTTCTCTTATCACAGCTTGGATAAGAAAGCTGTAGCTGCCTCATACTGTGTTACTGACTTATACATGCGTTTGATGGTCACCTGAACACAGCAAACAAAAAGAAACAGTAACAATTAGAGAAAAAAGTAAGAAAGATGCTTTCTTATTTTGTTTTTTCATGCAGATACAGATAGACATTTACTATGTGATGCCACAAAATGTTAAAATTCCCACAACTTTTTCTTTTACTTTATTGGATACGGTGAAATTTGTTTATTAATCAGCAGATTTACCGTGTTATAGTGTTGTTAATGTGTAACGTTTTGTGTTGCAGGAGCGGGATGGAATGCGTGCCATATTAGAGTCCTATGACAGCGAGCTTGCGCCTACTGAGTACTCTCCTCAACTGAGCAAACGCCTCAGGGAGGCCGAGGAGATACTGCAGAAGACACAGAGCCATAATGCAGAGATGGAGGTGTGTCTGCAGGCGTGCATAAATATACTTTTTTTTTTGTCTTCTGCTCTTTGTTTTGTTTTTCAAAGTTGAATTTGAAAGTACTGACTTCCACTAAGCTGCCGACCAGATTATTATGCATGTAGCTGTTTGACACATGGCTCGTAGCTGAGGGCACAGTAATTGCATGCTGCTTAGCTTCAGCTGCTTGTTGTTTACATCCTCAATACTCTTGTTTAGCGGACAGACTGAAACACATCTACAGTGAAAATGGATAATACTGGACTTACGTTGCAGAGATTTTCACCCTTTTCTTTTAATTCCCTCAGTTTGACAGAATTGCCATGTTTAAGTGCAGAACCCCAGTTTGATTCTCTCCAGTTTTGCCCTTTTAAAGTTACTGCATTATGCTGTTTACACTGTGACTCACTTTTGAAAGAGATGGGCGAAATACCTTGAATTTCTCTACAAACCTTTTATTTTAATAATCAGCCAACAATCACTGTGAATTTGGCAGTTGCTGTGCTGAAACGGGAATCAGCACTAACCTAGCACCCCCTGCACTCGTAGTGTCACAGCTTGGCTAATCTAACATGAAGGTTAATAAAATGCAGCTTGATCTGTAAGAAAATGGAACAAACACAAAAGCTTCCACAACACACTGCCTTAGGACACTACAATACAAAATCATAACCCATGAAAGACCTAATATTTTGGTTGATAGCAACTCATTTCTCAACAGGGATGTTATTTTGAAGTACTAACTGGCTTCTTTCCTTTGCTTTTTGGAGGGCCATTACTGCATATCAGTAGGCTAGGGTCATTTTTCTTTTTGCTTCTACATTACATTTCTTTTGTCCTGTTAATTCAGGCTCAGCTGACCAAAGCGCAGGAGGAGACAGGGACACTAAAACTGCAGCTACAAACAGTAAGTGCACCTGCAATCCCGTTTTTTTTGGGGTGGTTTTTTTTTTTTTGTTTTTGTTGTTGTTGTTGCAACATGCCGTTTCTATAAAAGGCACTGGCATTTTTCACCAGTCAAGTAATTAGCAGCCAAAGTATAAGCAGTATCAACCAGTTTGGAGACATGGATCCAAGAGCACAATCAGTCTGTTTTTGCAAAAAGCGTTTGAGATGTAGCTAGCTAATTTCACATATAGCAGTTACAAAAAGATGATAAGAGCATAACCAGCATCTATGATTGTGCCATGTAGACTATGTGAAATTAAAGGAAAGTAGCATGTGTGTGCACCTTTGGGTGGCCACCAGTATCATGTGCCCACTGTCCTGGAGGCTCCAGGTTAATAATTGATATAATTAGAACAAGAGGGAAGGCAGACTTCAGTAGCAGGAGGTGGGAATCATGCATCTTTATGTACAATCTGTTGAAGTTACCTACACAACATGCATATATAACTCCATTTAATTAATTAAAGGACTTTGTGACTCTGTTCCAGTCTGTTGCAGTGAAGAGACAGCTGAGCGTCAGTGTGTAGCCATCGATTTACTGGTTGATTTACCTTTCTGCCGTCACTGAATACCCCAAGTTTTGGGCAGTGACTGAAAGAATAAAATCTCAGATACAGTGGCTTGCAAAAGTATTCGGCCCCCTTGAACTTTTCCACAATTTGTCACATTACAGCCACAAACATGAATCAATTTTATTGGAATTCCACGTGAAAGACCAATACAAAGTGGTGCACACGTGAGAAGTGGAACGAAAATCATACATGATTCCAAACATTTTTTACAAATAAATAACTGCAAAGTGGAGTGTGTGAAAAGTTCAAGGGGGCCGAATACTTTTGCAAGCCACTGTACAAGTGGAAATGAGCTTCATCCAAAGGTTTTCTGGGATCCCACTTAAAGATGAGGGCAGGGGCTCAGTCATTCAGCAGAGGCTCACAATAGTCTGTCTATACATCCTGACTAAGACTCCTCCTGGATACTTCTTAGGTGAGGTGTTTCAGGCATGTCCTACCAGGAGGACACCCAGGGGCACCCTGGAGAGATAATGTCTTATGTCTGGCTTGCCTCACTGTGCCCCTGGAAGAGCTGGAGGAGATGGCTGGGGAGAGAGAGAAATCCTGTTATCTTTGTTTAGACTCTGGTTCAAACAGCCCAGATTCATGTAAGTGGTAGAAAATTGATGAATATAACCACCCAACCAGCTAAATATAAGAAGAAAATGAAATATGGATGCAAAAGAATCTATGCATCTATCTATACATAGTAATCTTTTAATGACAGTGTAAAAAAAATGAAAACAGATGTAAACTTTAGCACATGTTCTTTTTTCAGTCCTGAGTGTGTCAGTACATTTAACAGGTTTATCTGTCAATCTTGGCATGTACATTTTTCTCAATTGAAGATTTTAGAAATGACAGAAAACTCTTACAGACAGAAGTATTCTGCTTTTAAATATAGTCCCGGATAACGTAGCGAGTTGGCAGGTGTGACCTGAAACCTTGAAACGCACCCTACGACTCTTTACTCATTCTATGATCTTCCTTCTTTTCTTGGCTCCTTGTTGCCGAGGTGACATCAACATAGCCATAGCAATGAGTATTGACGCGTGAAATCTACCTGTCTGGTATAGCAGTAATTACTTATCTGTCTTGGGAAGACTGGGAGTGGGGATGCACCGAGAGACGGGCAGATGCTGTCAGAGAAGGAGGAAAATTGGTGTGCAAATGGAAATGAGGGATAATTTTACAGACGAGAGAAAGATCAGAGGGAAAAAAAAACAACTATGAGACAGATGGAATAGAAACGAGTAAGAGGTAAAAAGATCAGGACGTTGTGAAACAGAAAATAAGTTAGTGGGCTAATGGTGTGTAAAGGGATATATCTGTTTGTCTTGATGTCTGTGTCAAAAAGATAGCAGCCCACTATAATACAGTCTTCAGGATTTATCTGCAGGCAGAAGGTTTCTGCCAGGCACATGGCCAAAGGTGGTCTGATGATAGTACACCAGGATCATTTTCTTTGTGTCCCAGGCGGAGCTGGAGCTGGAGTCTTTAAAGAAGCAGCAGGCCTCTGCTACTGACAGCAACTCTTTACTGACCAAAGAAGAGGTCACCATTCTCAGGTGTGTTGACCTCAACTTGTTGCAATGAAAAATTCATGACTATACATATAAAGGATTAAATCACTAATGCCTCACATGCATGCCTGAGCAGAGCTATACGCCTAAGATTAACCTGTTCACTCTGTGACATACATGGTCACATCTTTGCATGTTAGGCGTTATTAAACGGTGTATGTGCATGCATTTTTTTTCTCAGACAGAAAATTGAAGATTTAGAGAGAGAGCGGCAACGTTTGGAGGAGCAGAATAACATTCTGGAGATGAGACTGGAGAGACACAACCTACAGGTAGGCGCTTAAAGTTCCCTCCAACTGTTTTCTGTGATGGATTTACTCGTCTGGCAAAAAGGAACCAATTTAATAACCCCAAGGGCAGCAGACGAGCCCGCATGACACTACAGATTGATTCACACAAACGTTTCACATATCTGACAGTTTTTCAAACATAATTGGACCCAGGTGTGACTTGAGCAGCATCCAATGGAAAAATCGCACAACCTGTGGCTGATTTGAAATCCTTCCTTTGTTGGTGGAAAGGATTACAATACACAGAGCATTTCGTGGACCTCCCTAGTGTTAGCTGCGAATGACACTGGCTAAAATTAAATTGGTAGACAACATTTGTGAAACATAAACACAGACACACACACACACATTTGACTGTGTGCATCTAATCCAGCTGCTTTCATCTTCCAAAGTTATTTAACTCTCTTTTCCTGTTTTTTCTTTAAAAATGGTGTGTGTGTGTGTGTGTGTGTTTGTGTGCGTGCGTGCGTTTCATCTCAGTCAGCTTCTCTAACTCCCCTGACTCATACTGTGCCAAACTAAGCCAACAGGGCACTTTAATGAAACGTGTGTGGGCAAGCGTGTTGGTTCCATTTAGCAGTGGGTTGAATGAAATCCATGTTTTTTCAAGCATGACCACCACCTTTAAGGCAATTGACGTGTGTGTGTGTGTGTGTGTGTGTGTGTGGGTTTCAAGGTTACACAGTCAATGGATCAGGTCAGTTCTTAGGAGCTAATTTTTATGACTCTTTCATGGTCTAATGCACACCAAGAGACCTCTACATCAGACTGACTGAGGAGATGAGTGACTGAATGGAGAACTATTTGAAAGAAGAAGTGAATAGCTGAATAAGGATGAGTTAACAGAATTGATTGCTCAAATAAACTGACATTGCATTGATTTTCGTAGCCAGTCCCATTATTAGTGCCTTTATATTTAAATCGTACTGAAATACACAGGTGTCGATCGCTTGGATGACCAGTGCAGTGAGATTGCTTTTGAGCAATTTAGCTATAAAACTAGTGGTTGTACCTTTAAAATCTTGAAACCAGCGTAGTGATCATTGAACACCTAAAATTAACTCTGAGTAGATCAGTAGAAGTGAATGAATGTAATTTTATATCTTACAGTTAGTTAAAAACAAAGCAACAACTTTTTAAACTAGGAATCACATGACAGTGTATGAGCAGATATAATCCTTCTAAAAACGCCATACAAAGAGATTCTGGTTTTAGAAGTGCTATCGACGGAGTTATTATAGTCACCATCCTTCTCACTGTCACCAAGTGCTTGCTCATAGGAGGTTGTTTGAATGTTGGGGTTTTCTGTGTATTATTGTAGGGTCTCTCTACCATATTTATGTATTTATTTTTTTAAACATGTATTTTTTTCTTTATTTTGATAATCAAGATTAAATGATACTGGGTTATTTCAGTCAGGATTGAGATCAGAGTCATTTAATATAGTTACTTATTAAATTTAGAAACATGATGCAAACTGGAGAGGAAAAAAAACAAAAAAAAATGTTCTTCTAGAGGTAAATAAATGGGAAAGAAAATCAGGTGTTTGACACAGTGTTGTGTGGTTGGCAGTTGGGCTCAGACTAGAGGGTGTTTTTGACTGTGAAGTCAGTGTTGCTAGGCAAACACTCCAAGCTGCACACAGATCAGACAAGAGGCCCTAGCGACAGAGGACTTACACAAACTGGAAGACTTGCATTCAAACATCAGGGAGCGTGATGGAGTGTTGCATCCAGTTAAAGCTTTATATTACACCAAAAATACAGAAGCATCGATGAGAGTTGATAAATATTGGTCAGTATCAATGCTGATATCGATAGATGTCAATTTATCACAAAGTAGGCTTATTGTTTGCAGTTGCCAATTACACAGGCAAATAGAATCAAACTCTGTCCTCTCTGGACACAGCAGAGACTTTAAATGACACATACTTCCAGCCCATTTTCATTAAACCTAAAGTTAAAGTGTAACACTTAAAAACACTTCTGGTTTCTCTCTTTAGACATGCTGATTGATGGACTTAAAGAAAAGTACAGAAGGGTGTGCATGTACTTGCACAAGTACTGGTTAAATGCTCAACAGCAATATAAAGTGGGACAGATTTTTATAATAAAAACATATTGATTTCATGCATTTATGAGAACACAAGCTAAAAAACTTTTGATTGATCAGTTACTTGTTGTTTACTTGTTAACATCAATTTTCAGGATCATAACCCAATGGCACAGCTGTAATTGGCCCTCAAAATCCAGTTTTTGCAAGGACTGTAGTACATTCCATATCATTTAGGTTTTAATAACTTTTTCAGTATAACGGCCAAGATTAGCCATTTGCTGATGCTGGTATTTATAATGGTCGATAAATGAAAATTCAAACAGTTAACGAGATAGGAGAAACACTTTTCAGCGAATGTCGGGAGTGTTGATGTTGCATAGAAACTTAAAGAAGTCCAGTCGATATTTTTTTTTTTTTCTTCCCCCTACTACGATTACCATGACCTGAATGACTGAGAAGCTACACAGACTTGATGCTGCATAGTTTGTCCACCAGAGGGCACTCTGCAGCATCTTTGGTGGCAGAGAGCAGAGTCAGGCAGAACTTACATAATTGTTTAAACAACAGAGAACAAATGTTACGGAAATCTGTTTGTTTTGTGTGTCTGAAAAAAGGAAAAATCGCTGATATCACATTGTATTTATTTATTTATTTTTTGGCACATTTTCAACAAACTCGAGCACCTTGTGTTCTGTAGGGACACATACATACTTGGCAATGAGGGTGGATGTTATAGCTTCTGAATTAAACCATAATATTTCAAGAATATTTGCAATAATGATATCTATGACAATATAGCTAAAAGTCCCGAGCAACATTTTATCAGTGATTGCAGCTTGCAGGCAGCAGCATTTATTAGTGCAAACAAAATGAAGGGTATTTTCCATCCTTCTTTTCCAATGAGCTGCTGTCACTGATGACAGACTACATACTTCAAAGTGTGAATCTATTGTCACGAGGTGCCAGGAGCAGCAGCATTATTGTACAATAGCAGTGACACAGTATTGTATCCAGTGACACAGCATCAGTCAAATGTAGGCACAGAAGTAGCCAAGGTAATGTTTTCTCTGAAAACGAAGTAAAAGTGTAACAGAACTGCATAACACGGCTTAACCTTGTAACTTTTTGGGAGCTGCACCATATTGTTACAGAATTAACTTTAAATTAGAAAATAATTGCTAGCTGGGATGTTGCATTTTGGGATGAGCTTTTTAATTAGTTGTTTAAAGCCCTTCTTTTCCACAGTTTGGACTGTCATCATATCATTGACTAAACAATGTAAAATGCATTAGTAACCTCCACCCACTGTTTGCTGTTTCTGTCATATGGAGTGCAACTAGCAAATGCTTCAGCGATGGTTAGTTGAGTCATTTGTTTACATTTGGATCACACATCCCCAGGTGCTAATATCTCTTCCTGGTGTGCAATCACAGCCTGGTTGTACTTGACATGCATTTTGACTTAAAGTAAAATGTGTTGTTTATACCTTTTAGCAAAAGCAGTTTGTTTTTTTGTTTGTTTTTGTGCATATTTTGCAAGTATTGTGCTTTGGCGGAGGTTGCTTAAGTACAGTGCTGTGTGACGGTTTTCAGGTACCGCTAATTCTTTTCATATTTTGCTTGGAAAAATGGGAAATGGGTGCAGTGATTAATTTGCTATTAATTTGCTTTATCAAAACCTGACAGTACTTTTCTGCATTCAGGTCAGTTCTTGTGTAATTTGGCTGACGTCAGCCTTCTGTGGTTGCTGGTCTTGCTAACTAATGATTTTTCTCACTGATAAAAGAGCCACCTTTAAGAGAACACACTGGGAGAATAAGAACTGCTATGCTTTCATCTCTTTATTTTTGAACTGCATTCATTATTAATGACGGCAAAAATATAAACTGATTACGTTATGTGCACCAGTTTTTCCCCCAAACATGCTGGATCGTTCATAACAGTGACTGTAGAGGCTGTATGATTTTTAGATAACCACCTGATTTGGAAATGGAGAGGGGCAAAACATAAACTTGTTTACTATTTTATATTTCAGTATAGATTTAAAAAGAATGTGCTGGTTATTATTTCATTGACTTTCTTAAGCCTTATTTTAGTAACAGTAGTAGCTCTGAAATGTTCTAACAAAACCATCTCCAAGAACCTTCAGTGTTCAGTGCAGTTTTATTTTTAACATTAATGTTTTTCCAGAGAAGCTTTTAGTGTCCATGAAGGACTGTTTCACCCGGTGTGTTCTGTCTCATCTCGAGTTGGCCCTTTTGTGGTTTCAGGTCTTTATTCTTAATGGGGAAAAATGATGTTTATTACCGTGTAATTTTAATTTAGTTAATGACAACAACAAAAAGATCTGTGGTCTGTAATATGAATCTGTTCCTTAGTTTCCCTCACTTGTTTGTCTGCTAATATTTGTTCATCTCTCTCTTTTTCTTTTTTTCTCTTCTTTTTTTTTAATTGATACATCACAGATCATGGCAGTCGTAATGGTAGATTTGAAGGGTTGTACTTTATGCTTTGCTCTCATGCTAGTGTCTAAACAGAAATAATTGTTGCTATTGCATGAGGTTGCATCAACATAGTCTCTCTGTTGTGCACATGCTTACATCTGCGAGTGTAGTTGTACAATACACAGCCACAGAAACATGATGTTTAGTTGTATTGTGTTGTTTTGATTTTTTTTTTGTTTTGTTCTTTGGTGTGTGTGTGTGTGGGGGGGGGGGGGGTTGGTTTATTGAGGTGCTTCATTAACAATGTCTTTTTATTTATTAATTTAAACTGAATATAGGGTCTTACAGTGATGTTTTGACAGATGGACAGGAAATCTATTTAGAAATGCCTTTGGCCCATTTGTAAGACTTTCACAACTAATTTTCTTGATATTCTTCGTGAATTTACTAAAACAGTTTAAGCTTTGCTGTTACAAACCCTACTAAAGGTCACATTGATGATATAAGCACCAATAACCTGGTGCAAAAAAAAAAAAGGTTCTGGCACCAGATTATTCCCACATATAACATCAGTCTTGCCTACACTTTCATCTCATAAAAAGTTGTTTCTGGGTTCAAACCTCAGCTTGGATCCGTTCTCTGTTGCATTTCCCTGTTTTCCCTAAGCCCAGATGGGTTTCATCCAACTGCTTCAGCTTCTTCCCATAGTCCAAAGACATTGTTGAGATTGTGATTCTTTACTGGACATTGATGTGATATAAATAGTATTTAGGATAAAAGACTGTTAGAATGTATGGTTAAGTGTGTTCTTATAGTCTAAAGTGCTTTGAGTGGTCACTAAGATGAGAAAAGTGCTACATAAATGAATTATAGCCATTTCCTGTTATCAATAACTTAAACAGATTTGATCAAGAAATTCAAGAAAAGCCATCAGTTCAGTTCAGTTTTTTTAAGTAACAAAATAAATAAGAGCTGCAAGACACAAGAGTGGTCATGCAAAGACTTGGTTTATGCATGTGGCAGAAGAGAAGATGACATTGTGCATTCTAGTTATTCCTGACAGCATCATTTCTACTGATCTGTCTACATGTGGGAGGTTTGATACTAAGGAGGAGCCCGTAAAACTTGGTGTTCCATGTGACGTGGTACTGCTCTGCAGACCTTCATGCTTTGTAGGCAAGGCCCTCATCTCCTCTTGCTCATCCATGAATCCCTAAGGCCTGGGTCCCTATGGCATTGCCTGACAGTCATTCCTATATTAATATTACATAGAAAACTGCTGTGGGCCTGTGCACAGACCTGGTGGGTTTTTTTTGTTTTTTGTTTTTTGTTTTTTTAGACCTGCTCAAATCCAGCTGAAGATATAGATGTGAGGGTGCTCTCAATGATACACACTTAATATATTATGACACAGAAACCAAGGAATCTGAATCAGTATAAAATATGGATGTAGGGCCCTGATGGGGAGAGAGGACATGCCTTAAACCTGTGCTATTTTGCAACCAAGATGGGACGGTCTAAACGCTCATCTTGGGGCTTCAGAACAGGACTTTAAAAAGCAATGGGTGATGTCACAGTATTTACTTTCATATTCTACACTGTCGGTGGTTACCTCATGGACACCTGTGGTTCTTGGAGCCCTTGATCTGCAGCTTCCTGGCTCTTCAGAACGACGTAGAATCTGCTGTTTGTTCTTTTCATGTGTCTAACCGTAACTTAGGATTTTATCAAAGAATACCAGATTGTCCAAGCCTTACACTGGTAAGCCCATTACCAGTCAAAACATTCTTAGCGGAGACTGTGACTTTACTTCTCCTAACTCTGTCTTGAGCTTTCAGGCTCCACTTCATGTCTGCTTAACAACAGGGAGCCAATTTCAAGTCACTATCAGGACATCTGTGCTGCAGATAGCTCGTCATCCACAAATTTCACCCATTCAGGAATAACCATTGGAGTGGAACCTCCACAAAGATACAGCCCTAGTTCCCTCATTGCCTTTGAGACAGGGATATAGTACCTATTCAGCAACTGCTCTGAGTTTATCATAGCCTGCCTGTGCCACAGGAGGCCACACTAGGGTTTCTGCTTGCTGTGTTTGTTTGGCAGTTGACATCACACAGTTGTTCCATAGAAGCAGCAAGCCTATTTTGTTTATTCTCAAGTTACGTGCTTGTGCACTTTGTTTTACTTAAAACCAAAGCTGTCCACACGTTAGGCATAGGTCAGTGCAGTGTTAATGAAATTCAGTTTGTGGTGGCCCATGTGACTGAATGAGCCACATGGGCCAGTAAGCTGTTGGTTGACCGTTCAGTCTACTTTCCTACCCTCATCTATGGTCACAAGCTCTTGGTAGTGACTGGAAAAATGAGAATGCTGACGTGTCTGACTTGAGTCATTACTCGCACCGTGAAAGAGGCTGGTTGAGGTAGTTTCGACATATGACCAGGAGATGTTCAGGGCATCTCCCACTGGGAGGAGGTCACTGGGCACACACACACACTAAAGGGATCTCTTGAGAGCTTCTTGGAAGTGGTTAGAGATCTCTGCTTAGACTCCTGCCCCCAGGAGGCAGGGAGGGAGGGATGGATGGATGGAATTTTGAGATGTCAGCTATCAGACAAAGTGACTTGCATCTTTTAATAGTGATTGTCCCAACAGTGGTCACTGAAGAATTAAAGAGGCAAACATGGGACACACAAGTTACCAATTCTTGTGTCAAATCTCCAAACTATCCTGGGTGGGTAGTAGTCGTGTGTACTGGTGCTTGTCCATTGGCAAGCAGGTGTGAGAGTGGATGGTACCAGGCAGCTTCTAGGTGTGAATGGTGGGTAATGAGTATTAATATTTTCCTCTCACTAAAATCACACTAAAATAAAAGTAAAAAGAATAGAAATGGATAAGTGAAAACTGTTCCCTTTTTGTTCAAAAAATGTTAAAATTATTTCAAATAAAGTCTTGTTCCACTCTTGGCAGATGGGGTGAGTGTACATCACAGTTCAATTTGATCTGGTCCTTAAAATGCATCTGATCTTCTGGACAGATTTTTTTAAAGGACAGAGCCTTTAGCCTGCCAATATCTAGACAGCAGCTTCAATCTGTTTTCTGATAATGTCACTCAGTGGAAGAAGCCCGCCTCGCCAGCATCTCTGCTGTCTTTCCATCCAACCTCACTTTATCGGTTCGTGTGGTTTAAGGTTGATGGTACCCTCCACTCTCAGATTCATGCACACTCATCATTAATGTGTCACCTGTTCCATCAGTGACTCATGTGTCCCCTGTGGTTGGTGCTGTGTTGAGTGTATATAAGTGGATGTTTCAGCGCAATTTGTTCTGCATCTGTTAAAGAACAGAGACTGTTCTTTGGACTTCAACCTCCCCCCAAAACTCGTATTCTTGTCTTGTTCTCTTATTCATTCTTTCTTCCTCATACATTTGATCTTGCTCCGATGCTCCCTCTCTCCCTGCCTTTTGCTCTTTTTCTTTCTTTCTTTTTTTTTTTTTTTTAACAGACTGCACTCTGGTATTAGATGTGTTGTTATTGTTGTTCTATGAATAAGAGATATGTAGCCTCGAGCACTTAGAATGGCATTCCACCTTGCTGCACTGTAAATTATGTGTGGAAGAACAGGCTCTATAATATGCATGTAAATACGTCTACACACACACACACACACACACACACACACACCAACTTACAAAATCTGAAGAACTGTAATATTAAGAAGCTCACTTTGAAAAACTCAGGCAATTTGGCTGTTTTCTGTTCTTGCAGCAATAAACGTATTTATAATTTTTAATGAAATGGTGCACCTTTTTTCCTACTGAATGCAGACATGGATGCAGAATAAAGTGTAATATTACATTTGCTCATTTTGGAGATGATTGTCCTTTTTTTCAGGTGTTTTTTTTTGTTTTGTTTTGTTTTTTAGATCAGTGGATCACACTTATTCACTGTATTACTTTTGTTATGAAATGTGAAAATGGCAAATAGATTCAGACAAGCAAATGGATGCCTTTTTAAAGACTTTTCCATTTTTTTTTACTTTCAGTTCAATATAGGAGGAGAGTCAACCCAATTAAAAATAATTATGCCATTTGGCTTGCTTTGAAAGCAATGTGCTTGAAAGGCAAAGAGAAGTAACTTTGCTTTTGTTTTTTGTTTAGTTTAGTTTGTTTTTATTCTGTTGAGCAGTAAATTAAAACGATGCCCTTCAGCTCAGTCCAGACATCCTGAAAGTGAAATATGAATCCACAGCAAAATCTTTCTAATTTAATTTAGCTTGACCTAAATTTTTAAAGACGAAGATTTTTAATTGATTTTTTTTGCTTTTTGACAGCATGTAGCTTTTGACTGCGTTTTTCGAACTCTAATCTACATATCTGTCTCTTCCTTCCATTTTCTCTCTCTGGTTATCATAAGGCACATACAGATGCAGCTTTAAATAAACTCTCTGTAAACAGATGTAGAACTTCAAAAGACTGAAGTTGAAGAAAATGAAAGGGCACTTTGTTTGGCTGTGACTGTGTGTGTGCTGTGGAAAAACACTTGATGTTAAGTACACACATCTACTGTTACTCAGTTCGAGAAATGTAATCGTTTCTTATAAAGTACATGAAAGAGTTATTTATGAGCTTTTCTGTACGCTTCATCCACTCTGGTCTTTCTCGACGCTGAAGGCAGTGGTACCCGGACACCGTTTGTTTTTTACCATGTTCTTTTATTTGTCCTTCACCATTTCTCTTCCTCATATACTCTTTCTTCTTTTCTGTCTTTTACTCTGTAGTTTATTTGGCAACCGTCGCTTGGAGGCATATAGAATCTAATTTAGCCCGTAATCAAGAGCTCAGATAGGGGTGTGTACATGTTGTGAGCGTTCATGTTTGAGTGTGTCTCTCCTTATATTGGCATTAAGTGACTTTTATTTAGCCAGACCTTGCAGAGTGAGAAGAAAACACTGGGAAAGAATACTTTCTCTTTAATGTGTCTGTTTGATATAACTGAAAACATTATTTCCTTATAGGGAAAGCTCACGTGAACGTCAAGAGCTTTCGATCACACTGTCGAGTATTTTTTTTTTTTTTTATGCTAACCTCCTCTCCCAATCTGTAATGTGAGATCAGTTGTAACCATTTCTCTCCATGTATAGCAACTGAAATTGGTTATAAAAGGTTTGCAGGGTTTTTCTTGCATATGTTGGTCTCACACCAAAGGAACATTACCAGGATTGTATAGTAAAATGTTTTTAACTTGTTCAGTTAGGATTTGTGTGTTTCACTCAAGCATTAAATGCATGTATTTGGCAAGGGTAAGCAACATAACACAGCCTCACTACCTTAATTATACATGGACAAATTGTGCTTACTTGAGTAGCAACCCCATCTGAAAGGCTCATTTTTGCCAGGAACTTGAGAAAAGTTCATTAGCAGTAACCTTTTATAACAAGACATTTTCAAATCACATGATGGTGTCAGTATAGTGTTCAAAGACTTTGAAAGACTTTGACATTCAAAGACTTTTGGCTTCATAATGTTTTGGGGTGTTTTCGCGTGTTAGAACATGTGTGGAACATTATAATTACAATGAGTGTAAAACTGTAATGACCTGATCTGACATCCCAAGATGAGAGCCGAGTACAAGTCTTTTAATTAATGTAGTTTTCAAATGATCAGTATTTAAAAGTACGGTAGGATCATTATTGTACATTAAATATTTCTGACTTTTCGTCTTCTGTTTTGTTTGGCCTCTTTTGCAACTTGCTGGTTATATTTTGTATTCTCTTTTTTTTTTTTTTTTTTTTTTTTTTTTTTTTTGGTTGTTGCCTGTCCCATTTGGTTCTTTAACAGTCAGAATTGTTGTCTGAAGACCAACAAGGATACCCAATGGATTTACTTTGCCAAATGGATCATCATGGCCTTGCCGTATTGGTCCATTTGATCGACCTTTGTTGTTATTATTTATTTTATTTTATTTTCAGTTGTTACAGACGGGACAGACATGACTGAGGGATAAGAAAGGGAGAAAGAAAGATGAAGGAAAAGAAAATCAGAAGGGAAGAGAGAGACAGTGAGGAAGGGCACTTCAAAAGAGAAAGAAGAGAAAAATTGTGGCTCAGCTAAATTAAATGAATATTTGGTGTGGTAACTCTTTGGCATTAATAGAGCTATTGCTGCCAGTTTTCGTTTATCAAAGCTACAAAGCTGATCATGACTGGAAGTACACCGGGTTCCTTAAAGGCAGTCATTTTTAAGGAATCAGATTTTTCATGGGTGTTGCTGTCTGCTCATCTAGGGCACTCATCGAACAGAGAAGAGACTCAGGCAGGGGAATGCAACTTTCCACTCTTTGGTCATTACACTGCTGCATTTGTCACAAGGCATTCTTATTTTTCAGGGGAAAAGCGCTCTGTAAAAGAATATGAAAAGTCACTAAATCTGACAGAGTTGTTGAGTTGGCAACAGCGAGGTGAACTGAAGCGTGATGATCACTGCTGTGAGTGAGGAATGTGAGCCACCCTGGATGCTAAGATGAGATGGTGCATAAAAAATGTTCTGCTCTATAACTGATGGCTGTTTGATCTATGTCTCTGTGTCTCAGGGAGACTACGATCCAGTCAAAACCCGTGTTCTCCACCTCAAAGTGAACCCCACCGCCATTGCCAAACAAGAGCGCCAGCAGGAAGTGGAGGCTCTCCGGGAAGAAGTGACACGGCTCAGGGATCTTGTACGCTCTTTGCAGAGTGGAGGTGCTGTGGGGCATTCCCAGGATGACACGCACAACCCCAGCTTCAGCCTTAGTTTGGCTCCTTCAAAGGAAGTGTTGGGTAAGATGACACAGAAGTGTGACATCAGAATAAGAGTGAGCTATAATGTCATTCAACAGCAAACAGGGCTTAAAAAGTAATAGGTAATGTCTAGAAGTCAAAGGCAGCCAGTATACCATCATTAAGAGTGGAATAATATGATTGATGGCTGTTAAAAGACAATTACAGTAATCTGAGAGGAAATAAGAGCATGACTGATAGTATGGGTGTCACGAGAAGTCAGTATTATTCATATCCTCACAATATTCCTTAGGTGGTAGGAGGAGGACTGGGTGACCTTGTTTATATATTTTAAGGTGAAATTGCAGATCCAGGTTTCGGATAGCTGATGTTAGATGAATGGATAAGGGGCCAAGGGAGGGTTTGATCCATGGATGAAGCTTTTCTGATCCGATGACTAGATTTTCTCTTTTTAATTATATTGTTATATAATGTTATAGTTAACATTAGAGGGGAAGTGGATATTTAGACAACATAAAAAGTACAGATTTTAAAGGTTGTTAAAGGTCCTCTTTACATGTAGACTGATCCAAAAAATATGAAATGGCAAAAAAAGAGAAAAGCCATACCCAATAGTTGCTGCTTTCAAAAGGAACATGTTACTCTTGGGAACTGCTTCATTGATATTTTGGCTCAGAAAGTCTCTGTCCTCTTAAGTGTCTGTGTGACAGACTGTTAGAGGGAGGACGTGCAGTTATGACAGGGTTAAATATGCATTTGGAGCTCAGGACAGTTCACTGGTAAAAGTCTGTTGGCCAATTTGTGCACAGCGCTCTGTGCTCGCTCTGTCTGTCTGCTGCTCGCTCACGGTCTCAATTTTCTTGGCACTTCTTTTTTCCAACTCCCAGCCTTCTTATTTTTTTCTCATCTTTCACTCTGGTCTTTTCTGTCATCTTCTCCTGTTCCTGACATGTTCGGCTTCTCTGCCTTTTAATTTCTTATGATATGAAAATTGAGTTTGTAACAAGTAAGTTCAATTTAAACTCTGTATAGATAAAGCAGACCTAGTGTGTGATATCTGTCCTTATTGAAAGACCTGGGTCAGTGCAATAGAAAGTCTACAAACTTATCAGAGATCAACAGAAACGTTTTAATGTCTATAAAATTATTTAACGACATTTTACCCCATGTAGTGTGTGTCTTTAGCCTTCTGTCAGTAGTGGTTCAACTTCACTATAAGCTTTGTGTGTTCAGTTAAGAAATTACCTAAGCAACATTACAGGAACAATACTTCATGTAGCAATTAGCAGCAGGTAGAAAATGTTTTGCATTTTTAATTACATTTAATTAGTAACATTTACTGTCCAGTTTTATACACCAGCGGTTATTAGTTCTGCCGTGGGTGTTGATGATGAGTTTCCACATTTTTGCATTTTTCACACATTAATACTGGACAATTGTGATGCCAAAATTTAAAAGTAAGTTTAGAATTAGAAAAAAAATCAGGGCTTTAACTTTTTACTCTTGCTGTTACAAATTATTATTTCATTAAATACATGTTAGCTGGTAGGGCTGCACGATTAATCGTTAGAAAATCGCGATCTCGATTCATACTTATGTGCGATCTCATTTCCAAATGACAACGATTTTAAAAAAAAACAAACAAACAAACAAACAAACAAAAAAAAAACCCGACGACCACGATTGTACCGCATTTTGATCCGGGACGTAATCTGCATGAAAACAAGCGCTCACTCTTCCTGCTCAACAAATGACAAGGGCGGAGCCTTATACCACATGATACAGAAGCTGTGCCGTGTGATGCTAAAATTAGCAGGGAAAAAACAATAGAGAGCACGTCAGGGATGACGAGAAAGTGACAGGAGAAAATCCGTCCCGGTCAACCACCCAAACATCAATAACGGGAACCTTATACAGCGCTTCCCTATACACGTCGAACTCCCGCAGGCACAAAGAAATTACGGAGGCTATTACTTATCACCTGACCAAAGATATGGCTCCCATCAACACTGTGCAAAACGAGGGATTTAGGAAAATGATCAACACCCTAGACAAACGCTACACAGTGCCGTCCCGCAACTATTTTTCAAATGTTGCACTACCTGCTGTATACACGCAGTGTCGAGCAACGGTGGAGACGGAATTTCAAGCAGTACAACATTTTGCGGCAACAACAAAACGTGAGACATTTGTTGTTTTTATGTTTATTTATTGTTTTTATGTTCAGTCTCAACTGTTACGAAGTTGATGTGCAGTTAATAAGTGCAATAAATATTTATACTGGAAAAGAAAATCGTGATCTCAATTCTAAGCCAAAAAATCGTGATTCTCATTTTATGCAAAATCGTGCAGCCCTAATAGCTGGGAAATAAACTTTGATGATGATGATGATAATAATAATAAATAATCATCATCATCTTTTTTTATAAGTTGTCTTGAGCAGTAGTTCTAGGTCTTTACAGGTCTTTCAAAGTTTTTCTTTGGACTTCGGATGCTTTTTCATTCATTTTCAGTCCAGTCCTCGTACAATTTCAGATGAATGTTTTTTTTAAGTTTGTTTCTTTTTGGTTTCTTAAGCCACTTAACACTAACTGTGAATCATTAAAGCATTAAAAAGGCACCTAACTCGAGGGGTAAATCAGATAACTTTGCAAAGAAGCAGTTTTAAATTTACTTTGTTATTAGCAGCCTGTCGCAAAACACATTATTTGTACCCATTTCTTAATGAAAATCTTTAACAGTTTAAATATAACCTCAGCACACTGTCTCACTTAGCTTCATCAGGTACCTTTATCAGTCAGACTGAAACATTGTGATTTAATAAGTGTCGTAGTGGTTATCGAGACAGTATGCACGAGTTGCATTTTAATTGTTGTGGAACCTTTCTCTTGGTTCATGTGTGCAGAGATTTTTTTTACATTTTATTTCAAATCTATGAAAACTTTAAATATTACAGTTTGAGAGGTGTAAAATGTAGTTTTTTATGATTCTCAAAAATTATTAGCTGAAAACTTATCTCAGCAAAAAACAAGTGGAGGCCAGAAGAAGTGGCAGGCATAAAAGTATCATTATCTGAAAGCCACGTCTTTAGAAAAGGTAGTAAATGGGTAGGAAAGGCTGACGTATGGCAAATCATACAAGTGGGCAACTGGACAACTTTTCAGCATGATGATGATCCTGAATAGAAAAACACACAGTGGAAGACTATCAGTCATGGATGGGCCTCCCCAGAGGCCAGACCTCTACATTATTGAAGCAGTGTGGGATCATCCTGACAGAGAACAGTCCTTCAAGAAGCCTGGGGAAATATTCCTGAAGACTACTTAAAGAAATGACAAGAAAGCTTGACTAAGAGAGTTCAGGCTGTGTTGAAGAGTAGGGATGGGTACCGGTGTCGGTTCTGACATAAACGGTAGTAACCAGACCGAAAAGCAGCGCACATTTCGGTGCTTTATTTCGGTGCTTTTTTTTCCTGAGCTGTGATACACTTCTAGCCAATCATTTTACGTTTCCGAGGATAGTAGGCGGGGCCAGGTACGTACGTTCTGTTTAGAGCAGAGCTACAGATTAAAAATGTCCAAGGCGAAGCGGTCAAAAGTCTGGCTGTACTTCACAGCAAAATATGCAAACTCAGCAGCCTGCAACAAGTCCTTTAAGGTGATACTGTGATACTGTCAAAGGAGGTAACACCAAGAATCCGATTAAACAGCTGGCGACGCATAGCGTTTTTTTTAAAAGCCGAGAAATGTGCAGTATTTGATAGCTTGCTGCGAGACCTCACACCATGCACGTCGGGTGGGTTGCCAGTTATCGGACCCGGAGCAACATCCCCCAAAAACACGAAGAGGAGAGTCCTGGCCCCTAGCCCTGCCAGTGTAGCAGAAATGATGAGGATGATGATGCAGCAGCAGCCGTTCTTCTCTTCGTGAGTAGCTTAATGTTGTTCGTGTGTAATTTACGTTGAGTAGGCTAACCACGTTATTAAATTAATGTATGCAAGGTGAACTAGCAAACATCATCATAGCTACATGCGGCTGTCTTCTTGTTTGATGGCAGATACTCCCTTCACCCTGGCCAAAAAGGCTAAAATGACCAAAGAAAAAGAGGGAAACAGTTAAACATGAGAGGTTTTTGGACAAAGTTTGTGTTTTTTCCATTGTTTAAGCGCTGCTTCCAGCCAAGAGTGATACCATATATGCCCCATAGCTGCAGAAAAGGCTAACATTGTTATCTTTTTACAAAAAAAACCAGCTGAACATGAGAGGTTTTTGGACAAAGTGTGTGTTCTCCATTCTTTAAGCACCGGTTCGAGCACCGGTTCGAGCACCGTTTAAGCACCGGCACCGTTTCAAAAGTACCGATTTGGCACCGGTATCGGATAAAACCTAAACGATACCCATCCCTATTGAAGAGTAAGAATAAAAATGGTCGTACTAAATATTGATTATGCATGTTTGCACTTTTCAGTAAATCGCTGCTCCTATTTCCCATTTCCCCTATATAATGATGTGAGGGGTGGCTCAAGACTTTTGCAGATGTTTTGTGACACTACAGTTTAGTTTAGTTTTTGTTTGTTTTTGCTTCTGATACGAGTGCAAATTTTAGCAGTATTTTAGACTGAAAATGAGAGAAGAAAATATATAAATAAGACGCTCCCTATGCAGCTGACAGCTTTGGAGCCATTATGTACACAGACCTGTAGACACCAATCAAGACTGAAATACAGAAGTCACCAAAACTGTAAAAGTTTGTGTGAAAAGTATTCTAACGAATACTCGGATTTAGTAACTCAACACGTACGTTGACACATTTGTGTGCCCACTTGTACGTGTTTGTCTTTGCGATTGCACAGATAACGACATGTCCACATTCCTGTGTGTCCACTTGTCTGCACGGAGAAGGAAATGTATTGGTTGCTGCAGCCTGAGAATTCCCAACCATTTTCAGGGCATTTTGATGGCTGTCATAAAGTGACAGTTTTGTCACATTTCTGAAGTCTTGAAACAGTATTTAACCGCGGTGACTGACACTTGAGAGGAGCCCAGTCACCCAGGAGACAGACAGGCACGTAGACACTCACTGGCAGGCGCAGTCCCAGACTCTTAAGTTTATACTTTCTAGTCATTCACTTGTTTAATAATGACAGATAAAAATGTAATCGGCCAAGCTATATGCTATGAAGAGGGGAATGATGAGTAGAAATAATTATCAGTCGCAGCAGGGTTAGAAGTTATGGGAATAAAAACTCCCTGACTGCTCTTGAAACGACGCATTATGGTGTAAGAGAATAGAGAGTTTTGACTGACTGATGCTGACTGTAGAGAGAGAGGAAAAAAGTGAAAAGGACTGGTTGTTAAGTAAGGTATAACCCTGAACAATGTAGGTTCACATTTGAGCAGCAGAAATGCTTTTAACCTTTAAAAAAATCAGTAGCAAACACCAAGCTTTTCAGAGGCGTTAGGTAAGCATTTTCTTTGCCTGGTTACATCATTTCCCTCCATGTGTTTTTGTTTTTTTGGTTAATAGTCTTTACGGTGCTCCTGCCTGCACTGGTTTTTTTTTTTTTTTTTTTTTTTTTTTTTTTTTTGTTCGAGGTTTTTTTTTTTTTTTTTTTTTTTTTTTTTTTTTTTTTTTTTTTTTACATTTTCTTAGATTTGGATACATCACAGTGTTGAGAAGATCGGCACAAATATCTACAAAAAGTAAATATTTGCCTCTTTGTGGTTGTTCCTTTCCCAGCTCTCCTTTTACCACTTGTGTACTTACAAAATATTCATGGCTCCACATTTGCATCTATATCCTTTTAACTTTCTCTTCTGTGGTGATCACATTGTAAATAATTACCTCCACAACGACTCATTTTTTCCTCAGACAAACTAATTTCTCTGACTTCTCAAATCAAGTCTCCAAATTAAAGTAATTATCCCAAATTGATTTTCAACAAATTAAAGTCAAGCCCCATTCTGTTTCTCCCCTTCATGATTATCTCTGCTCCCAGCTAGGAGATGCAGCTGACTGCTTCAGACGCCACCGTGCTCTGCTTTATAGTAGTATGTAGACCCTGAGTGAGCAGAGGGATTGCTGTGGGGTAGAGATTGATATCATTCACAACTTTTTGATGCTGGTATCTAGGGGTGTCACGATATTTAGTAGTTGGTACCAAAAACACTAGATGAGTACATGATTCTCTACACCCAGTTTATGTTGCTAAACATAAACACCATAAACTCTTTAATAAAAAGTTATTTTAACGAACTGGGAAACTTCAAAATGGTAAAATTATATCATTGATGGGAGACAGGCAGCAGTGTTTGGATGATTAATGTAACTATGGCTGTAACATTAAATATTTATGCAACATTAGGCATTGCTAATATTTTAGCTTATGGTTCATCGATGATTTAATTCCATCCATCTCAAGGTAAATAGTAATGTATTTGTGCTCTATACCATGAGAAGGATAATACTCTGATACTCTGAATGTTCATGGATGTTAAATTGAAAAGCATTCGCAGATCTAATTGCACGTCTTCCTCTCTTGGTCTGAAAAGCAAAAATGGAAATGATTGAAATATTGCCTTTTGGGAATCAGTTATCACCCCCTGGTCATCGCCCTCAAATGTTAAGTACTTCCATGCTAGACTCTCCACTGGACTCTTTATCTGGTTCTCCACCCTGGTTTGAGCTTTTGTCTCCCACTTGTAGTCTTTTTCTTCTGTGCGTTCAGAATCCAGGTTTATTTAAATTGACTAAATCTTTATTTTTATGGCTTTGCTATTTAATAATATCAGGTCTTTGAGATGCTAATTTAAGTTGCTGGAGTTATTCCAGAAACTCTACATATTGATAGCATATAACTATGCTATCAAAATAACTGTGCTGTATAACTGATTTGTGTGTTGCAGATTTGCGTAAACAAATGGAGAGTTCAGAGCTGAGGAACCAGAGACTTAAAGAGGTGTTTCAGAGAAAAATACAGGAGTTTCGCACAGTGTGCTACGTCCTGACCGGCTACCAGATCGATATAACCACTGAGAACCAATACCGGCTCACGTCTGTCTACGCGGAGCACATGGATGACTCCTTGCTCTTCAAAAAGGTATGAAGAGTTCATCTAAGGTTGGGGATGCCATCAAATGCCACAATATTTTAAATTTAAATAAATAAGAACAATAATTAGAAGCTGAAACAAGACCTGAAATTTATACGTACACTGATAATCCAGCCTTGCGTACAAGTAACACGTTCTTTTGGGGGGGGTTTGTGTTATTTTACATCCTTCTTTATATACAGACCTGAACTGATCAGATATGGAAACATGTAGCTTTTAGCCACAGATCGTGTGCATCATTAAACAGCAGCGTGAAGTTAAAATGGGCACACTGTCAGCAAAACTCCTACAGGCTATGGCATCTGTGTAAGTGTTGATATCTGTCCCAGGGAGCTCTTTAAAAAGAAAAAAAAAACGCCTCGGGAAGTTTAGATTTGACCTTGCAAGGTGCCGCATCACTTTGCCACATTGTGCATCGGCTTAGCGATGCAGCGAGACGAGCACTATGCCAACAGAGACTCTTTGCTTTGTGGTTTAAATTTGTATGTGTGGGAGACTGGCAGCGTCTGTGTGGAAGAGAAGAAGAGAGTGATGACTGGGCAGTGTCACAGGGTGGGTTTTACATTAATCGATCACCACTCACTTATTGAATGGGCTAAATAAAAGCTGAATTTGTCATTATCCCTTAGCTTTTTAGAAAGCACTTTTTTTTAAGCTTTACAGAGAAAAATCCAGAGTTGTGCTCTCTTCACAGCTTTTTTTTTTTTTTTTTTTACTCTTTTACTTTCCTCTCATCTTTCCATCCTGGAGTTTTGTTTTTACCTCTGCTTATTGCTCAGTCTGTCTCTCTGTCTCTCTGTAGCTCAATTGTGTAGCATTAGCTAATTTCCATGTTGCTGCGGCTGTCGTGTTCTGATGGCAGCCCCTAGCTAGAGCAGAAACCCTGGAGAATCCGTAATGGCAAGGTGGCAGAGGGGTGGCTTTATTATCTTGGCAGGTAATTATTGCTGTCACATGCTAGTTTATTGTGACTGGTCATCAGTGCCTTGCTCAAGGACTCTCGAGAATTCTGCTGAAATTAAGAATAGCTGAAAAAGGAAAAATATAAAATAGGAGCGGTGTGTAAACGTGCACATGCACTTTTTTTTGTTTTTTCTTTTGATTTCTGTCCGGTCTGCTCCATCGAAACCACCTGCGACTCTGCCAGAAGAGATAATTCACTGTCAATATTTATTAACCTCAGAGTGTGTCCATAAAACACACACATATACAGACTCACACACAGTCATAATGCCCTCATGGCGCGCACTGTCACACTCAAATGCACACATACTCGTTCCAATCTCAACACTCTGTCACACCGCACAGCACTTGCTACCACCTCACCCTCCCACTGCTGGCTGCACGTGCATAGAGATGTACAAAGCCACACATGCATACCCAAAACAAATGCTAACACCCTCTGTATTAGTATTCAAAGTATGCACCATTGCGAGCGTGTATGACAAACACTTAGTGGCTTATGGGAGCAGAAAGGCCTGTACTATTATTGGAATACAAAAATCAAAACCCGCACATACACACATAAACACACAGTGACATTCATGTTTTAAAGAGGATACACACTAGGACACATAAATACAGTATGTGTATATATTCTGCTTTTTAAGCATGTGTGTGACTTTAATCTGGGGTATGAGAATGTAAAGTGGACTAATTGTACTATGAAGCAAGAGAGAAGGGAGATAAAATGGGGGGATTTGGGACAGGAAGCATAGAAGTCTTTACAAATAGGATTCTAATGTTATTCACCTCAGCAACAGGGTTGCCAGATAATCCTGCTAATATCCCCCTCTAGAAGAGGCACCCAAATCCCCCTCCTATAGCGTAAGCTGTTTAACCTGCAGTAGTCACGTTCCCCTGCCCTCGCTCTTGTCTCATGCATTCATTACTGTATGTCACACTCATTAAAATGTATTTTCATTGTTTGTCAGCCCTGTAACCTTACTGTAGTTTGGTGTTTTAAATGGTTAATGAGGCTACATGTTGCTCATTTACAGTTTTATGTTTTGGTTCTACTAGAATATGCTTACATGTTTTTGATATTCAAAACTTATTTTTTCTGGATTTCCCTAAAAGAATTTTGTCAGTTGAATCTTTTAAACACAGCAGTTCAGATATTTGCTCTAGTTTGTGGTTGATGTCTGATGTATGGCTATCATGTGGAGCAGAAAAATGATTCGATGATACAGGGACAACATATATACTGTTGTTCAGATCAAGCTTCTTTCCACTCATTTTACTTAGAACATGGAAATGCATTAACATAAGAACTAAAACCATAAAATGAAATTCACAGCACCCAAAAGGATTTGCTGCCAGTGTCCTATTGCCAGATACCCCAGTACACCCCCAGAGATCTATGTGCCTATTCCCTGATTTCCTCTGTATTATCACAGCTATTATTTTGCAGTAAAACTGATTAGCATAGCAAAAAAGTCCTTTTTTTAATTATTTAAATTATTTCCTCATAGGATTCAGGATGAATGCCATCCAAGTTGCATGGCTGTAGGGTTTGTGTTTATCTGCCATCGACTCAGGCCAAGAGTGTGTAATTTCAAGAAATAATAGTTGATAAACACTGAGAAACATCTTTCTGTTGGGGTTTTTTTTTGTTGTTGTTGTTGTTGTTGTTTTGTGTTGGGTTTTTTTGTTTGTTTGTTTTTTGCCACTTATGGTAGGGATTCACCGAGCCAATATTTGGACTGGATATCAGTCCAATACTGACCCAAAACGGTCAGTGGATTGAATACCTGGATTGAATATCGGTGACAATGAGCCAGTTCAGTCCAGTTCAGTTTATGTTCTTTGTTTACTTGGCCACGGGACAGCATCAGCAGCTAGCGGTAGAGCTAATGTAACATGGAGGTAGCTAACAGCAGAGGGAGGGCAGTTTAGAAGCATTTCCCACTGCTACACTGACAGCTCCTGTTTGTATGTTTATGTTTGTTTAAGTGCAAACTGGGGAAAAAGTGAGTTGTCATGAGTGAAATGATCCAGGGATGATGGTGCTTTCTTTCACTCGTTTGTTTACTTCCACTTTATGTTCCATCGGAGACCTTTTCAAAGAAGGTAGGACGTTGGCCCAGTGTTACACAGCTACCGTAACATAATGTGTTGTTGTCTGTCTGATTAAACATTGTTTCACTTAAGCTGTCTCCTGTCAGCTCCCCACTTATGTGTGAGAAGGAAATCTGAGAAACTACTGTGGCTCTAAATGACAGCAGTTAACAGCCTAATGACTCTCACTTTGATCCCAAATAAGACCTGGATCCTATTCCAGGAGGTATGTTCAACAAACACCACTCTGAGTTTCCTGATCAGAGAAAGTTCAATCAACTTTGAGCATGTTCAATCTCAGTTTCACCACATTTCACCATGGCAACAGGTAAATACAGAGCAGAGCCTTCATTTTATGCAGTTGACCGAGGAATATAAATATATGTCTGTGCTGATCATGATATTTATCTCCCCCCCCCCCCCCCCCCAAAAAAAAAAACAAAACAACAACAACAAAAAAAACGCAGGGGAATGAAAAGAGTAATATTAATAAGTTTGGTCCATTACGTGTCTGTGGTGGTGACCAAGATTGACATAAAATCATCTGATATAAAACGTTTTATGGGGTCTGCTTTAATAATTTACAAACTTCATTTAAACCAAAATGTAAAAATTGACTATAAATCTAATTATCCAGCCATAATCAGCTGAACTTTGCAATTTACCTAAAAAAGGAAAATAAAAGGTTTATCGACTTGGAGTCTACTTTGAGATTAGGAAATTACTTGTGTGGTTTTCATGGTAAAGTTCTGCATTAATAAAATGATAGGTTTGATGTGCTGTGGTACAATTGTTATATTATCATCCATAATAGTTATAGACCTGTACAGCATTTGTATTGTAGCTTGTGCATGTGCTTTATATTTTTAGCTCACTCCTAGGTGAGCAATCTGATTAGCATCAGTGATTAGATATTTATGAGGCTCTGCTAATCAGAGAGATAAACACCTTAGGAATGTGAGTGATTGACTTATTTTAGCATTTTTCTTCATGAAGCTTCAAGGAGAAGATGCCGAATGAGTGCTATATTAACATTTGTGAATTTAAGAGTTCACATAAGCCCATAAGTTAAAAAAGCAAAATAAAAAAAAAAAAAAAAACAAATATATTGAAAAATGACTGGAAAAGGTTGTTTATTTATGCATAAACACTTTTGACCTTGCTGCAAATCTTGCTGTAGATTTTTCTGTATTCATTTCCTCTATGGTATTAGAAATAGAATTTTATTTTTAAACGGTTATTAATTTTTGTTTTATACAATCAAACTGTGCAGTTGCTTAAATAAAATGGTAGATTTGACACAATGTGATTCACATTGAGATTGAGGTTTATATTGTCCTGACTTGTGCCTGAGAAACCTGAGATGAGCAACTTTAGTCTAGTCAGGCCAGTTTAAAAATAAGAGAAGAACATTGTAGATAAACAAGTCTTCCAAGTTGTGCGTCTTTGTAAGTAATCTCCCAAAGCAGACCCACTGCTGGGCTTACACACCTCTGCTATTGATTAGCTC
Source organism: Simochromis diagramma (assembly GCF_900408965.1). Taxonomy (NCBI): domain Eukaryota; kingdom Metazoa; phylum Chordata; class Actinopteri; order Cichliformes; family Cichlidae; genus Simochromis; species Simochromis diagramma. The sequence continues at coordinate 570,296 of NW_024386736.1, forward strand.
ATTAACAAATAAACAAACACGCACAGAGCTCTCCACAGCACTTACTAAAAACTTCTCGATGTTCTCTATTCACTGACATTTTTTCCTCTTGTTTCATTCCTTGCCTCCTTTACTGTCTCTCCCTCTTCCTTCACTTCCTTGACACGCTCTCCCCTGTCTTCCCTTCCTAATGAAAGGAGAAGATAAAATCTCAGGGCCAGCTCATTAAAACACACTCCCAATTAACTGTCAGCCCTCTCACAAAAGAGAGATGGAGCGGAAGAAAAACGTATGAGGGAACAGTTGAGGATAGGTGATACGCAGACAGAGTAGAAGCAATGAAAAAGTGCCTTTTAAAAAAGCAAAATAATTTGTGTCTGTGTGTGTCAGTGGGCGAAAGAAGAGGACAGTTAATAAAGTACAGTTTATGAACACTGTCGAGACTTAATGACCTGTCTTTGTTTTATCAGCCACTGGGGAATGATTAACGCCACACAAATGTGTGTTTGCCTGTGAGGGTGTGTAAGACGGATTGTAAGCCATCACAGCTTGAACAGTTTATTCATTTGTCTGTTATAGCTTAATTTTGAAATAACTTAAAGCAGAGCTTGACTGCCAGGGAAGCTGGTTGCAACAGCTGTAAGGAGCTCAAAAGGTTACTGGTGTCAACATCGCCTCCCTCCCAAAGGGAAAGGAGGTTTTATGTATTCATCCTCTACTACAGTGCTATTGAATATATCTATTAAAATATCGACACAGCTGATGTTAAAAAGGAGGACAGTTATAGAACAGTCTTATTTATAATGTATGCTTACATTAGTCCCTTTCCTGTATCAGTTCTTTGCCGTTCCACGTTTTTGGACGGTGATTGTCTTTTGTAATTTTACCTCTGTACATCACCACAGTGAATTTTACATGAAATCACGTTTTTTATTGAAATGCTGACTGTCAGCTTTTAATTCAAGTGATTTAACACTATAGCGTTAACAAGTTAGGAATGAAAGGCATTTCTATACGCATCCCTCTGTTTTCAGAGGATCAAAATTAATTGGACAATTGACTGATAAGCAGATTAATGGCCAGGCAAAGCCTGCTTCTTTGTTACTTTATGACAAATTAAGTTGATAAAAGATCTGGAGGCGGTGTTCAACTAGCTGCTCACTAGAACTAAATATGAGATTAAAAATCAACAATGAACGCAGCAATATAAAAAGGCCTGAAGATCCACAGAAGGAAACTGAATTTAAAGATCACAAAATCATTTCCATGGTTAAGAATCCTCTACAACAATTAACCAAATAGAGAACCTTTTCGAAGAGCCAGGCTTGTCATTCTCAAAGTCTACACCAAGAGACAGCAGGTCATAAAAGAATCCAGAAACTTCTAAAGAACTGCAGACTCACTGGCCTCAGATAAGGTCAGAGTTCATGATTAAACAATAAGAAAGATACAAATATGGCATCCATGGGAGAGTTCAAGGAGAAACGACTGCTGACCTAGAATAACACAAAGGCTCGTCTCATGATTGCCAAAACATTTGGGAAATGATTCTGTGGACCGATGAATCAAAAGTAAAGCTTTTAGAAGGTTTGGGTCTGATCACATCTGACAAAACATTTCATAGAAAGAACATCGTGGCTGAGCAGGTCATCTGCTAATTGGAAGGTTGGTGGTTCGATCCCTGTTCCAGTCTGCAGTCGGCAAGTTACTAACCCCAATGTAAGAACCAGTCCATTTATAATTTACCTTGCTCGAATCTTTATTATTATTTGGGAAATGTAGGCTTATTTATTTATTTTTACTTTCTTATTATTTTTCCTCTGCAGTAGAGCTGGGCGATATAACGATAACGATATGTATCGCGATATAACTTTTACTCGATAGAGAAATTAAGCTATCGCGATAGACCTCGCCGCTCTTGTCCTCTTAAAAAAAAAAAAAAAAGAAGAAGAAAAAAAAGGTCAGCCAATCCAAATTAAGAAGCGCAGAGCCGAACCAATCACAGCCGCAGTGTCACGTCGCGTGACTTGTTACGTACAGCACAAGTGCCAAGCCGCACGTGTGTTTGTTTGGGAAGCAGCCAGCGGGTAATGGAGCCAGCGGGTAATGGAGGAAATGAGTGTGCCGACTAGAAAAATCAACCGAGCGTGACCGAAGAGAAAAACAGAGTAGCGTGCACTGTAAATTGTGCCGAAAGCAAGTCTGGAAATACAATAAACTCGTGCATGCGTCACACTGTGCGCCACGTTATTGTTTCGGTGAAATGAATTTCTACAATAGTGTTAATTGTTCTCTCTGCAGTGTTTAAATGCTTACATATACACACAGTTACTGTCCCTCCACACATACGACTCGGTTCTGCTTCTATGCCCCAGCTTTGTTTACTTTTTCCCACCGAGGCTTCTAGACTTCTGATTGGCCAACATTTCTGCACGGTTAGGAATCTAGCGCCACCTGCTGCTTTGGCATGTTCATAGCAGCGTTTTCCTTCATTTCTGCCTTTATGTGTGGACGGGATTATTTTTTAAAACGAAAACGGAAAATCTCCGTTTTCAAAAATACCCGTGTACGTGTGGACGTAGCCTCAGTCTCTGACTGGAAGCGCTAATTCGTCATTCGGCTTTTGTCAGACTAAAGTAACTGTTAAAACTGTTTGAAAAGCTCAGCTATACAACAAGGAGAGATTGAGAATTTCCTTTTAGTTCTCAGTTTATTTGATATTGACAAAAGTTAGTCAGTTTTGTCTGCTGTTCTGTAAAACAAACTAAGATTTATTTTTATAATTAATATTTTGTTTCTAAGTGGAATTGACAGTTTAGTAGTCTGTTTCGTTTGTTCTATTTTGAAACTTAAACGCTTTAGCAGCTGCCTTTTGTGTAGTTTGCAATATTTGCCTTTATTTATCTGAAAAAGTCTCATGTTCCTTAAGTACATCTACCCTGTTGAACTTATTATGGGAAATAAATATTTAAATAAAAACAAGCTGCTGATTATTTCACATTTTACTTGTGAGCAACGGCACATTTAAATCTTACAAATATAGTTATTTGGCTTATATCGTGATATATATCGTTATCGCCTGAAATGGAAAAAAAAAACCATATCGTGATATGAAAAAATCTCATATCGCCCAGCTCTACTCTGCAGTATTAAAAATGGCATTGAGCCTTTCCCCAGGTATCAGTATAAAGATTGAAATTGTAGTTTCATGACAGCCCTACTACTACAAACTTCTTTGAATTGACACTGAAGGTTTGCACTTCAATCACATATTGATTGTTTAATCTGAATTCCACTGTGGTGTTGATTATGGACCTCACACCTTTTTTTTTTTTTCTTTGTTGTAAATCAAGTTAATATGTATACCCCCATGATGATAAGGGATTAAGTATTTATTAGGCCTAAAAAAAAAGTATGTTTGGAGACATGGACAGCTTGGCTGACATGACTTGTCTGGAGTGATTGAGTTGACATGTGGGTGAAGCAGGCCAGGTGAGTCATTCAGCAGAGATTTAAAGTCACATGGATGTAGTTTTTCTTTAGTTGTGGTTTGTAACTTTCTTGCATTTGTCAGTGAAATTGGCAGTACACTTTAGTAGTTTTCGAGTGTTTTTAAACTTGTTTTAATTTGTTTTTTTTAGTTCATTATGATTATGGATCGTTCTACAGGTAGTAGTACTAACAGACCCTCAGGAGGTTACAATATGCTGTTTGTTTGGTAACATTTATTTATTTTCTCAGTGGCTTCCAATTTTAGTTTTAAGTAGAATGTACAATGCCTCTAGTTTGCTATCTAGCAAACCAATGATGCGTAACGCATTGATTTTTGTAAAACAATCAGGTTGCAGGTCTCAATCCTCTTGGTTTCCAGAGGAGGAATAATATAATATACAGTGCGCTGTACATAGCAGTTAATGCCATTTCCACATTGATGCTAGAGTAATCTAAAGTACATTAATGTTTTATAATTCAATGCATAATTAAATAAAAACCCTAAAAGACCGATACCTTTAATTTGAAGCTGTGTGTGGAACTTGCTCTGTGGATTATTAATATTAATTAATATTCAGCTTAAGCCCATTCAGCCTTACGAAAAATACTGAAAAGTTGGAAGAATGGGACTGCAGTACAACTTCAATAAATATCCTGCCTAAATTCCAGCAGTTATGTCCAACTTATTGCAAATTTAATTTGCCACCTTTAGGTTATCCGATTTGTTCAGTGAACACTTCGCCATCAGTACTCATTCATCTGTAGCTGCTATAGCATTGTAGCATATCTATTTTTAGCTGAATCTGATCAAACAAGGTCATTTTTTTCAAACCGGTAATGTAGTTATTAAAAACAGTCTTTCAGGATATTGTTGAGCCACTGTTTGTGTGTACTGTGCAGTCAGATAATTCCCTTTGTACAGTGGAATAACAGCACATTGTGTGTTTTATTCCACTCTTTTTTTTTTTCTTCATTAAAATCTCAGAGCGCATGTACACACAATAGCCTCTTGCTCATGTGTACAAGATGAAGTTGAGAGCCATAAAAATGAATATGAAAGTGAAAAAGAGATGAGTGGGTGTTTGAAATATTTTGGGAGAAGAAGGCTTACTGGGACTGAATTTCACTTTGCTCACTGACTGAAACAAAACACTCAATGATGTATCGCTGATAGCAATAAAGATAAACATGAGCAAAGCACTAATAAACAGTAAACACAAAGGCTGGTGGGAATACAAGAGAGAATAAATTAAGTACTTCTTCAGTGGATAGGACTGTATGTACTTAAGCCTTCAGAGAGCGGTCTCGGAGTGAAAACTCCCAGAGAAAGAGGAGAATGTTGACTCTGATTCCTCCTGACAGTTTCCTGTCCTGCTTGCCCTCGGGGTGTGTATGTGAATATGCGGGCGCGCGTGTGTCTGTGCGTGCACTTTCGCGTGCCTGCTCTTGTCGGCGTCACTGCCTCCTCTGGTCGATGTTCGGAACATATGTCTGCTGTCTCCATGGTAACATGATACATCACACCCACACATAAGTCCACCTGAGGTCATGAATATTCCCGAGCCGGAGAAGGCTGCTTCGTCTCTGCCATGGACTCAAGGAAAGATGACACATTAATGCCGGTGCTAAGTGGTCATCAGTTAATCACATTTGTATTAATAAAAAAACATTTTTGGGGGGAAAAATAATATCAATTATTTATCCACTTCTGATCAACAGGGCTGCTGAGTCTCAGAAGTAGTTTACGTGTGCGCACAAACTCACGGATTGAGAACGCTACGTACACATCGGCCCCATTGATATGTCCGTTTGCAGTTATGGTGTAGCTTACAGGACTTAGTCGGTCACCCATCATATAGTACAGCTGCTGAATTAGCCACTGCTAGCAGAACACTCTAGAATTTCTAACTGAGCTATCATCAGTCCAGTTCCAATGTGAGAAATGTAGGCTAATGTAAGCTTTGAGGTTTGTGCTGTAAATATTCTCCATGCTGCTGTTTGGCAATAAAAGGTTACCTATCTTTTCTGCTTTCTCTTATGTATCTGTGACTCTTACTTTTTTGCTTTACAGAACCTGTAATTATCCACCTACACGGAAGAGAAATCCACTTAAGAGACAGATAGCTTTGTCGAAGTAATGTTTGTAAATGTGATTTAGACGCTCAATCTAGAATTGTTTTTATTGCCAAGTCAGTTTATAAGCCATCCTTTTCTTATTTCCAAATTTTCTTATTTTTTCCTATCCTTATTTGCAAATTAAATCAGGAGAAGCATGTTCATTATGCTAACAATCTTGAGATTCCACATCACAAATCCCTGAGGCTGAGGAGTCCTACGGGAACCTGTGTTTCAGGGCTAAATGAATTTACGGAAAATGTATAAATGTTAAGAAATGACTAATAGATCTCTGCATATTTAAGAACAAGGGTTCAGTTAGAGAAAAGTTTAATTACACGTAAACTGTGAAACTCTTCTACTGAGAATCAGATGCAAAGCCAACAAACCGTGCACATAATATTTCATAATATTAGCTTTCTAACTGTGAATTGTAACACACAGCAACTTTGGTGCATTACAGCAAATTAAGTTGAAATAGGCTGTAAATCTCACCTTCATAGGGAATTCTGATAATCAGGTCTGTTTTTAACACACAGTATTAATATTTACTAAATATTTTGTGGAAATAGTGCCATGTAAAATCTTACACTAGGAATCCAATTTGTTTTGTTAGCAGTAGTGGTGTTATGAGTTTGCAACTGGTCACAGACTGACTTCAACTGATTGCAATGTGTTTGCAATCTGTCTCCATTTGTAAATTAGACTATGATTATTCGTAAACTTTGCCAATCTGTCTGAGAGTGAGTCTGTGTGTGTGTCTGACATTTATTGGCATTAATTTTGTGAGCTCATATAGTATACTATAAACAGATTTTGTCTGAATATGGTCAGCAAACTGGTGCAGTGGTGAGCGCCATTCAAGAAAGTTCATGGTTTAAACCTGCTGGCTCGAGTCTTTCTGTGTGGGGTTTGCACGTTCCTGGTACTCCATCTTCCTCACACATTCCAAAGACATGTTAGATTAACTGGTGATTCTGAATTGGCCAGTCAAACTGGTGACCTGTCCAGGGTGTGCCCCACTGTTTGCTTATAATGAGTGCTAGGATAGTCTCCGCCCACTCTGCAAGCCTGAGTTTAAAAATGATTAAAAAGTCAAATAGATGAGTGCTCCCAATACAGTCATATTAAGACATTTCTAATAATGTAATATGTTTTCAGGGCTTGCAAAATTTCAAAATCCCTGGTAGCCCTGCCGCTCTCTATACACAGTTCGCGCGATCGCAAAGTGAAAGTGAAAGTGAAAGCAAAAAGCAAGCGCAAATTCAAACGCGATTTCAATATGTCACATATTGACAGTGGCTCATCGATGCCGATGACATAATTACTCAGCTACATTTGCGAAAGAATGCAAAAGCATTGACATATCTTTCTTTCCTATGATAGCCCGACGGGCAGTGCTGAGATGGATTTTGGTAGCCCGACTGGAAAAATCGCTAGCCCCGGGACGTCGGGCTAGCGATTTTGCGAGCCCTGGTTTTTATTGTTCTGTCACAGTTTTAAAAGTTTCACTGTCAAATTTCATTTTCAAAATAAATGACTACATTTTATACACAGCGTACATCACTCCACTCTTAACTGATTTTACATCGAGACAGTGTTACTGAACCTGGACTGAGCCAAACATTTTTGAGTTGATACAATGTCTGTATACACAAATACAGTGTTACATGTGTTACATAAAATTCACAAGTAAATGGGAAGATAACGTCTGGGCAGTATTAACTGTGTGTGCATGTGAGGCAAAGAGAGACGCTTTAACGATTCCAACAAGCTGCATTAGTACAGTGTCCACCCAGCCGTAAGTGTATCCACGTGACAAACCCAGCATCACTGCCAGTTTCTATATTATAATGTAGAGAAAAGCTCGGAACTGCTCAGAATTCCAAACAGCAAAATCTTGTTTACCCAGTTTGTTTTCTTTGCGTCTTATCGGGAATGCTTGCTGCATATAATGTTTTGCTTTGGGATTAGCTCATTGTCACTGCATATAAATACCCTTGCTCTTCCTCACTTGGCATTCATTACTTGGTATTTTAATGGTAAAAACAACTGGCCAGTTCATACTTTCTTTCAGTTTATATATTTAAGTCATGAATCATGAGAACTCTAAGTTGGTGATTAGTGGCCAGCTAATCACACATTAAAGCTGGTGACCGAGGCAGAGCGGTGTTTTGTATCTCTGATTACAGATTGATGGGACCAAAGGCAACGATGAGAGAAATCTAAAATGACAAATACAAACAAACAAACAAACAAACCCGCCTGTCCTTATGAATGTTCATCTTAGGTGTCTTCTACTAACATCTGTAACTGACTCCATGTTTTATGTATTTGTGCTCCTGAGAGTCAGGTTAATCACATTTATTAAGCTGAGGTCTTTCTCATAGCACTCACTAAATCATTTCGTCAGATGTATGTGGCCATTAGTTGTTCAGCGCTCAGTCACATTAGTAGCGTTTTTTTTTAAATGTGTAAACAAAAAGCTGATTAGAATATAAATATGTATTGAATTGTTGCTGATTCAGTTTTGGTGGGAACTCCACACAATGTTTCTTTCCCTCTCTCCTTTTCATCCTCTTCCCGACTCTGGAAAAATGCCAAAATCTGCATTTAAATTGCAAGCTATTAATCTGCATATTTCTGATTATTCAATTAATTTGTCTTCTGTTTTTCACCCGCACCCATCAACAGCTATGACATCCTTTGGAATTTCTCGTGTGTGTGTAAAGAGGCAAAGGTATAAATGATAATGAAATGTTTTCAAATGCACTGAATTCTATTCGAATGATCTAATCGCGGCAAGAAAGATGCAGTGAAACAGAGGGAGGAAAGAACTACACAGAGAAGGATGGAGAAGAAAAGTCTACTCATTAGCGGTGGAGAGTAGAGGCAGAGGTCAGCTGATTTGTGAACTGCATGTCACCACCTCAATATAGAGCCATCTATCACATCCACACATGTGCAGCCAGATTCAGGACTCTGAGTTTAATGTGCAGTTGAAAAAGACCAGTGCAAAGCGGCATGCCTTGTCCAAGAACAGTGAAATTTTCTGTAAGTATTTCAGGCGTTACTGATTTAGGGAAGTGGAAAATGATTTGCTGAAGAGCACTGATTAATCATCATCTTTCCCCTCCACAATCTAAACTTCCAAACAGCTGTGCCAATCAGTTGTAATAACACAAACAGCTCATCAAATGGAAATGAGAAGCCAGAGAGCTTCACTTCTGCTAAAGAAATAACGTTTGTTGTATTGTGGCGTGAAACGGTGATTCCAAAATCCCAAGTGTTGCCCTTTTTAAAGGTGAATTTAAGCACGTGGAGTTGCCATGTTTTTTATTTTTGTAGCACAATAAGCCACCTAATGATATTGGTGATAGCTGCACTAAATGAGAGCTTGGAAATAGTAACAATTACATGCAACATTAATATTACCCCGTGAATACTTTAATAAAGTCATTTAATGGGCTTCATTCAGAAAGTTTCCAATATGACTAAAAAAATAAACCTCTACAATTGAGTTTTGTTTTTTGTTTTCTTTCCGTTGTAAAGAGAGAGAGCTTATTTTCTCAATACTTTTTAAAATCATTAAAAGAACCATTTTCACCCAAATTCACCCTCACATCATGTCACAATACAACAGAAAAGAAAACTTTAAATTGGCGAAGGGGGCATTACAATTATGAGTGGTTGTAACCTGGAGACAAATGAGTTATTTTTAGGCTTTGGCCACACAGAAAATCAATTTTATACAATCGTTTCCATCTGACTTGCTTATATCACCTTAAATTAAGCTCTTACATCTAACTGCTGACATTTTTCAGTATTTTCTTGCTCATCAGATAGACGGCATCATGTACAACGGTGCAAAAAATTGTGTCACAGTGTAAAATGTAAATAAAAACACAATCCCACAATCCCTTAAATCCATATTTTATTCACAATAGAAAATATGGAAATCTGTAAAATATTTAGAGAAAATAAGAACATTTTGAATTTGATGCTCAAAAATGTTGGGACAGAGCCATGTTTACTATTGTGCAGCTTTTGAAGCTTGGGTCAAGAGTAGACGGCCATTTCTGGTTCAAAGATGATGGTGATAATAACTTATTATATAAATCACTTAAAAAAAAAAAAAAAGGATAAAGGAATAAAAGCAAATTTTAAAAAACAGATAAATTAAAGGGAACAGCAATAAGAATGAGTAAAAACTCTAGGCACAGAGCTAAGACATGCAAGATAGGATGAACAAGTGGGTCTTTAACTTGGCTTTGAAAGCCCCCACAGAGCAGGCCTGCCTAATATCTTGCAGGAGGTTGTTTCACAAAGATGTGGCATGAAAAGAAAAAAGCACGATCACAAGCAGCCAATACTGATTTTCAGCCTTCTTGATTGTACACCAATTTTTCCAAATTATCAGGACCCTTTCATTATGATATGTTTACTAGATCAGGAGATATTTGAAGTCTTTGCAATTTGACATTGAAGAACATTATTGTGAAAATTCCCAACAATTTATGAATGAACTTTTTCTATCCAGTCATGTTGCTAACCTAGCTGGCTGTAAAATGTTCCTCCACTTAATTTTCCAGCTTTTTTTTTTTCTTATCCCATCCCAATTTTTGAGGCATTTTTCTGACACCAAAGTCATTTTGAATTAAATATAAATTTGAGATTTTCAAATTATTGCTTTCTGTTTTCTTTACATTTTACACTTTCCTGAGCTTTTTGAAGTTGGGGTTGGAAATGTTTGCAAAATCCCAAAATCTCTATCGAGAGAAACCTTTTCAAGGTCAGAAAAATAATAGCGTTGATTATTGTGCTGCTGATCTTTTTATTGGCATGACAACAGAGGGTTTTGTCTTTGCATTGTTGTCTTTCATGTGTCTGATGGCGTAGGTGTAAACCTTTTACTCTGACCCATTCTGCATTCAGAGAGGAGCATTATTGTCATTCAGGAAGTATGCAGCTCCTTGCTTGGATGAGGTCACTATAAAGCCCCACCCTGCATCTCAAGCCAGGAAGCATCGATTTCCTTTAATTGGATAGACAAATGAAAAGATGAATGGGATAGCACTTCTCCTCTCCATTGTTGAGTTGTCCTTAGTTTTTGTGCACAAGTTTGTCTTTTTAGATTCTTAGCCCTGATCTTGAGGAAACAAACAGAAGTTTTCCTTCATTTCTGCCTGCTTTCATGCTGGGTGAGGTCGAAGTCACCTTGTTGGAGGAACCTGTGATATTTGTGTTTACGGCACGTTGATGTCACCTTGGTTGTTTCCTACACGTTTTCAAACGTAAACAGAACCTTGTTGTTTTCATAAAGGTCAGATATAGTTAAAAACACTTCTTAGCGACGCGTGAATATGCAAATAGGGATTGATAAGGTCAGTATTTGAATAAAGCTGATTTAAAGGAAAAAAATCTCCCCTGACCTTTGATTAACTTGGTTTGAATTTTCTGTGCACGTGGAAAGAGAAATGTGAAAATAAATGTAACAAGTGGCGCTAAGCCTATGGCCCGTTGGGTCATGTTCATTTAAAATATGAGTCTCTTTTAGCCATTAAAAAAAAATAATTTTATAGCACAGCTTTGACGTGTAATTAAAATCTGTAATCACAGGTTAGCCTGTGTTAACAAGCAAAAATGGCTCCTCCCCTTCATCTGTACTTAAACAGAATTGTTTGAGTGCATCCGATATCAGTTTGCAACCTACTCAGTACAAGTCCAGTTTGGAGACCTGTTGATTTACTCAGGCAGATATGTGACCTTCTTGGACATTAAAAGAACCAAAAAGCGTCTTTCATTCATTTATTAATTTAAACAGTTCTTCATATAGTAACAGTTTGTTCATCAGTGCTTTGGTCTTTTTTTAGCCTTTATCAGAGTTTTATGTTATCAGACTATGTGCAGAGGTTGAGCCACAGTTCACTTTCACTTCAGCTTTTTCCCCCCTTTTTCTTAAACCTTCAGTTTGCCTCAAAAACGTCAAAGCTAATACATTATAACACACTGTTACACAGACGCAGCACATTTAGCTGTGATTGAGGGGAAAAGCTGTTTTTGATGGCCCATTTCTGTGTCACTGCATTTCTTTTTATGAATAATTGGCTGAGGGTCAGTACTCTCGCTGTTTTGGCAGGAGAAATATTCTTTCAGCTTGCTCCAACATCCCTTGCTTGACGGCCACTAATGCATAACTAGCTGGGTGTAGCAGCTGGAGAGTAAATACACAAAGAAAATGACAGCATCATAACAAACATCATGAATAAACCCTTGATCTGATTCACAATCATATCAACTAAACGATGTCTATTAGTGTGTTAAGATTAGTTTCCCCTGAAAACAAGAGTTCATGTTATGTCAATGATCCTCATACGGAGCACTGGAGGGACTGTAAACCTGACAAATGGCAGCATTCAGTCTTTTTACTTCAGGTGATATTTTTCTTTCTACTAGAAACATAAACGCAACAAGGTTATGACAGCCCCATTTACTGTTAGACGTATTGGCACTTGCGAGGTGGAGGGAAACATACCTGGAAAAGTTGATGGTCAACATCAGTGTGAAAAGGTAATAACTGAATACAGAGAAGATGTACATCTTGTTAAGTAACACAAGAAAAAACAGGACTATTTATAAAAAAAAAAAAAAAAAAAAAACAAATTGAAAGTTACCAACTTGAAGATTAAAACCACCACTATTGCAGAGCAAAATCTGTGTAGATCGCTCAGAACTTTCCAGTGTCCAACATGCCCAGAGGATTGATGTGAATATCTTCGGCGAGCCCTAAGATTCCTGGTCAAAATTTAGCCAGTGATGTGATGCTGCCATATCTGTCAGCCAGTGAGTCCATTGCACTTATCTAGACTTTAACAAATATGTGGACAGAAATTCGGGGTCTTAAAAGACGACCCCTGACGACCTTGCTGAAATAGTTACACGTCTGCTGGCTCAATCATCTGGACGCAAGTGCAGGTCGTCCGGTAATTTGGTTTATGGTCAAATATTTGCTTAACTAATGACCCTCACATCAGCCCGAGCTGTACTGTGTGTTTAGCCCTAATTAGCAAATGTTAGTGTTACAGAGGTAGTGTCGTGACATTGTCAGTGTGAGCATGTTAGCAGGGTGATGTCAGCAGTCGGCTCCAGGCACCACCACTGTGCAGCCTCACAGAGCTTGTAGCATGGGTGCTGCAAATGGCCGAACTGAAATCGAAAATGGTGAGCTTAATATAGCCTCAAAAATGAACTGTAGAGTTGAAAGTTTTCAGACTGTAAAGTTATAAATTACATAATGGGAGCGGTGCTGAAGCAAGGCAGTTTGTGTGCAAACATTGCTGGAGTCTGGCTCTTCACCGCCTTATTCATTGTGCCCTCTTACCGTGTCTCCATGTTGCTCTGCCTCAGTCCCAGAGCACTGCTGTTTTTTGTATCTATAACCTTTAGTAATCTTTGTAAATCTCTGTAACCTTAGTTCAGGTGTGTGTGTGTGTGTGTCTGATTCCACGTTTGGCCACTTAAAACAATTGTTTTGTTCAGTGCTGTACTGTTTCGCCTCACGTTGAGGCTGGTATCTCAGTTTTCCTTTCTAGACGACCGTGAGCGTCCTCGCAGTCTTCGGACCCCAGAGGCCTCCATCAGCTTGTCCACTCTGTGTCTCTAACACCCACTCTTACGTGTCTCTCACACACAGACTGCCAAAGACAAACACACAGATCTCCATGGTAACTAGTCCCAGTGTTTTCTCTTTGATCTATGCGTTTCATGTTCTCCAAGCCACGGCGTTTTTTAAAACCGCGTGCGTGCACACGTGTTTGTATGTGCGTGTCTGTGATTTGAGTCGCAGCTTGAGGATATGGTGTAGCTTTGAGACTGCAACGCAGAGGGAAAAAAATCTCACCAGGGATTGTCAGGCAGTTAGATGAAGTGATGGGAAGTAGTCAGAGAAAAGATGGTGCGATTAGAAAAGCCTTTGAACTGTTGTACTGCGGTGTCTGGGGCAGTGATGCACAGATTATTTTAGAGGGAAATCAAGACTACATGTGAAGACTTTTTTTTTTTTTTTTGAAGAAGTGACCAAAGCCACATTTCTTTCAGGTGTCCTAATTACACACAACTATGATCAGGATCAGCTAAGCTGGTTTTCAGAGTTAAACTTGTTCACTACTTGTAAAGTAGTATATCCTGCTGGCATCGCTATTTAATTGAGTGGGAAGAGAGGATCAACGCAGCATAGTATCAAAATATCTTTGCATGGCCATATTGTATTCAATGAACAAAAAAGAAACAAGACAAAACACAACACATAAACCTCAATAAAAAATGTTAAATATTTGTAAAAATATAAAACCATAATATACATAAAATACAAAATTACTTGGAAGAAATCAATGAATACACAAACACTTCAGCCAGTGCTTCCTCAGACTGGATGAGTAACGGGAACACTCACTGTCGGATCAGTGAGTACTTTCTTAAAAGTGCTTTAAAAGTTTAAACACCCACAGCTACAAACATCTGACTGGGCATAGGTAGGCTTCTCATTGCATCATTGTATGCAACATGCAGCTTCTGCGTGCTACATTATTTGTAAGATGACCACAAGGGGGCAGTGTACAGCACTGTGCGATACGCTTTAAATAAAGCCAGTGTAACTGGAAGTGAACAAAAGTTGAATTTGCATGCAATAGTATTTGCCTGCACATAGAGCTTACATCGTTATCTGTATATGTCATCATCATTGTTCATTTGCTCAGTAATAACGTGCCCGAGGTATTTCACCTTTTTATGAACGTCAAGAGTATTTTGGGACAGTTTAAACAAAGTTTAAAATTTAGCTGTTTATCCTGCTTGATTCTACATATCACGATTGCGCTTTTAACAGCATTGTACAGGGTGGGCCATTTATATGGATACACCGTAATAACATTGGAATGGTTGGTGATATTAAAGTCCTGTTTGTGGCACATTAATATATGTGAGGGGGCAAACTCCTCAAGATGGGTGGTGACCATGGTGGCCATTTAGAAGTCGGCCATCTTGGATACAACTTTTGTTTTTTCAATAGGAAGAGGGCCATGTGACACATCAAATGTGCAATACTTATCTTAGTTTCAAAAGACCTGCCAATGGCCCAAACACACACACACACCACACACACACACACAACACACACACACACACTACACACACACACACACACACACACACACTGTGTGTGTATAAAATTGTCTGTAATTTCTAAACAATTAATACAATCTGCACTTCGTGATTGTTTGATTTAATATCCACTCTGGTGCTGTACAGAGACTGAATCACCATAAAAATTAAACAAAATAAAAAATACACCAACACCCAATTCTAATGACATGGTGGGAGTAAAATTACTCTTACATTAGAATTGGACTTATTACATATATGTTACAAGTGTCTTTGAAAAAACAGAAGCACACATATGACTTGATTTAGTTTAGCTTGTCTTTTGAAGCAGAACGTCTCTAAGGCTACGTTCACACTGCAGGCGAAAGCGCATCAAATCTGATTTTTTTTTTTTTTTTGACCCTATGCGACCCATATCCGATCATGCTATGACAGTGTGAACAGGACAAATCCGATATTTTCAAATCCGATCTGGGTCACTTTCGTATGTGGTGCTGAATCCGATACATATTCGATGTTTTAGAAAGCGACTGCTGTTTGAACGGTCATGTCGCATTAAATCCGTCTTTTACGTCACTGACACAAGACAGACGCCAATTATCAGCGCCGGAGAAGACATCGTGAACGCTTCCTGGCCATCCAGTGTAGATGTCAGTGAAACTGTTGGGAAGACAACGTTGGAGAAACGTGAACATTTTATTTGTACTGTATAATCTGCAGATTCTGACAGAAATCTGCAACTATCCTTTGAAGCACCGCTCCTCTAAAACAGCAATAAGGATAATTATTAGGTTATTTACATTATTATGTAAATAACAAAATAACTTAAAGCAAAAATTGGGAAACGTAAAGTCCGAAGTCTTTATATTAAGGGCCATCAGTCAAACAATATTGTTTGGTCTGGGTCTAAACAGAGCGCGTTGTGTGTGACGTCTTTTTGTGCGCATGCGGGCCACTGCGTTTGCTGTCGCATTTTATTTGTAGTGTGAACAAGCAGACAAAAAAATCGGATTTGATCAAAAAATCTGAATTGAGCATTAAGACCTGCAGTGTGAACGTAGCCTGACAGACTTTGCGGCTCTGACTATAAACTTTTCATTCATATTTCCAAAGAATGACATTGAAACAGCAGGTCAGTATATCTGCGTTTCCTGAGCGCGCTCCATACTGCGTTTAGCCTCACTTAGGCATTGTGCAGTCAGCTAGCAAATGCCATTAGTTCAGGTATCCACTCCTCTCAGCCATTAGAGATTTGTGACTCTTCACACAGAAATGAACAGTTCACTTCAGGTTGTTGTGTGAGAGGAAGCGCACTAATTAGTTTATCAAATAATACTTTTTACAACACAGTCATGCACTACCTTGCAATTTCCAGCTGTTTTGTTCAGTCTTAGAAATAATGATGCTCAAACAGGATCCGTTTGTCAAATCATTAATTATCAGTTTTTTTCCTAATGTGTTTTTAACTCCAGGTGTCACACAGTGAGAGGGCATTTATAGAGTTGCTCCTTCAATAAAAGTGCTCCTGTTGGAAATGATTTAGCGCGGGATTAAATCTTTGTCTGTTAATACCCTTTGATTTATTCTTTTCTCGACTTCTGGACTTCTGTTTCTGATTAAATGCCATTCTTCAGTATTTTCCCTTTGCCCTTCGTTTTATGAGCCTTCTCGTGACACTTGTCAAATCAGAGATTTGTGTGTCTGACACACATTGACACGGGGCATTTCTAAGATGTCTCAATATCTTCTCTGTATGCCATGGGACTCTGCTGCTCACTGCTTTCCCCCTCCCTGCGATGCTTTAATTACTTTATCCCTTGTTTCACTCATCCCTTTCTCCTTCACTTCATCGCCCCGAGCTGCTCCTCATTCCTTTTAATTAATCCACACAGATTTAGACACCTTCACCCTGCTGTGAATGCACACACACGCACACACACTAATTCCTAGTAGAGAATAACAACTTTTAAGTGAGCTTGCTTCACTTTGAAAGTTTTTTTTTGTGTGTGTGGAAACAAATGCAGTGGGTCTGATTGCTTGTTATTGTGTGTTATGTTTTGGTTCAGGGCTCCAACGGAAGCATGCAGCTTATGGAAACAGAGTTCTCCAAAACTCTGGGAGAGATGGTGGCTCTTCATCTGCATCACCAGAAGAGCATCCCAGCGTTCCTCTCCGCCGTGACCCTCGACCTCTTCAGCCGACAGACCACAGTCTGACAGAACTGCACACCATCTCACACACTCGTGTAAAAATTCAAGATGAGCTTAACTTTTATTTTGACTCCCCCCACCCCCCCCCCCCCCCCCCCCCCCCCCCCCCCCCCCCCCCCCCCCCCCCCCCCCCCCCCCCCCCCCCCCCCCCCCCCCCCCCCCCCCCCCCCCCCCCCCCCCCCCCCCCCCCCCCCCCCCCCCCCCCCCCCCCCCCCCCCCCCCCCCCCCCCCCCCCCCCCCCCCCCCCCCCCCCCCCCCCCCCCCCCCCCCCCCCCCCCCCCCCCCCCCTCGCCCCTCTATATACTTCACTTTTCCCCTCGCCTCATACAATATTCATAAATTGTTTTGATTGTGCCGGTATGTTTCAGCAGCTCTGTTGTATGAATAGATCAGCGAGTGCTGTTTTTGTGGCGGATGAGCACCTGCTTTGATAGAATTTCTTTCATTGAAAAGCAGCTTGGTGCGCCTATTTGTACAATGAATATTTCATCAATAAAGTCTCGAGGAAACCATTTTTTTCCCTAGTCATCATGAAAATGATCCATAAAAATCACTTATATTTGTATTTAGAGCCTTCTTTTAAAAAAAACAAAAAATACTGGATGTTGGAAACACACTTCCTCTAAGTTTGTTCTTTTCTCTAGGGCAGCGGTCCCCAACCCCCGGGCCTCAGACCGGTTCCGGTCCGTGAGTCGTTTGGTACCTGGCCGCGAGAGTTGAGGCTCAGGTGTGAAATGTATGGTTTTAGCGTTATTTTGTTATCATTTTTATCGTTAACTCTGTTTTCCTGGGTCTTTTCACGTGTGTTATGAATAAATCTTATTTTTTTCGGTACTGGTACTAGTTTTATTTTGTTGTATTTATCCGCGACACCTTAAAGGCTGGTCCGTGAAAATATTATCAGGCATAAACCGGTCCGTGGCGCAAAAACTGTTGTGGACCGCTGCTCTAGGGGCCCTATACAAGAGAAAAGAAGCGGTTGTAGTTCCACTCTGTCCGAGCCAATCTGAGCCGGTGTCAAAGCAATCGCTGAATCCTGCTTAGTTCAGTTTGTAATTCAGATTTGTTTTTCCCCTCACAAGATTTTTAAAGGTTGGAAGTCAGGAGGCGGTGCAGGGTAATCACACGGGGAGTATTTGTGCGTTTCCACTGTCAGCAGGATCACTAAGCTTGACTGACACTGAAACACTGAAGGAGTAAGCGTGTGCAGTCATTTTAGATGTAATAGATGGAAAAATCATGGATATGGGTAATTTAAAAATTTGTGTCACCTATCAGCCTGTCACCCAGGAGAAACGGAGCAGGCGCGAATGAAAGGAACAGTGTCATACAGTATAATATTAGTTCAGGACTCTGAATTTCAATTGAGAAATTATGTATTTGCTCTCTCTTACTTTTTCCTGTGCACCAGCTTTACAGAAGAATTACAGTGTGTGGTGTGCCATGTGCAGGGAAGCTGTAATGTTTAGTGCTTGTAACACAGTCATTGTCCATGAGTTTGAGTTTGATGAATTGCGATTTATCCCCTTTATGGCTTCAGTTAACGATTGCATCTTTGTGTGTGTGAACACAACACAAGTGGAATTTCTTGGTAACAATAAAGTGAAAATGGCAGAAATAAACACGCTGAAGAGGGGAAATGAGGAAGCCGTCCAATAAAACCGAGAAACAAAAGGAAGTAAACTGAGGATGAAGCCACTCATCACAGCAACGATATAAGGACTCCAGCTGGCGCAGCCATATGCCTCATGAGGCAACATATTCTGCACAGTACATGCCACATACTGTCCTTGTTTTGTTTCTGTTTTTTACACACATTCTTTTTCACAGCGCAGCACATCTGAACACCCACCGCCCCGATGAGGTCATGTGTTTGAGGGTTTTGCATAAGCTGTGCAGCACACGCTGCGATCTGCTGTACCTTTGTTGTTTTTGTCTTAAATTTGAAATGAAAATGTTAATAAAACACATTGGACTGTTGATCGAGTGAGATTTAATGAGTCACTGTGTTAATAAATACCCAGACCGCAGGCATTAGGAGACACTTGGATTTGGAGCTAGCACTCGAATGACTGGTGTCCGGGCTCGCACCCATGGGTCTAATTTGCCTCAGACTATGTCCAGATTGACAGATTGGCTACACAGAAGGTGTAGTGTGAGCAGCATGTCAGTGGAGCAGCAACAGCCGCTCTGCCCCTTTCCAGAATTAGGAAGGGGGGGGGATCCATCCTTGTGTTATTATAAAGCACTCTAAGTGTTTTGGTGTTTAATAAACCTTCACACTAATGGAACTGTTACCCAAACTGCACTTTCTGGATCACATTGTTTGTCATGGATAATTGAAGAAACACATTTTGTTTTGTGTGTGTTTTTTCTTTCTGAATGCTGATTACATGTAAATTAGTCTCTACTGAACAGTGTCTATAAATGTGCAAGCTCAACCAAAGAGGTTACGAGAAGTAGCCACTGAATATGTTCTAGTGGACAGCTCGGGTGTATTGCTTCTTGCATGATAGACACTGTATTAACTTAATATTTTTTTTATTTATTTATATTTTGGGGTGTTCAAACTCCTTATTACTATAGCAGCAGGTTGTGTGCTTAGAGGGCCAAGCATTACCAACTGGATATAGTTAAGACTACGTCTAAGCACGGCTCTCTTTCTGGAGTCAAACTCCCACCAGGGCTGGAGTTGCTCTGAGTCAAAGTTGCTGCCAGCGCTCCTGTCTGACAACCCAATAACATGGTGCTGGATGCCGAAGGAATCTGTCAAACCAAAGTACAAGGATTTCTGGGCTTAGCTGACAAATAAAACAGGTGAGGAAAAAAGAGAGCCTGCTAGTGCTACTGTAGAACAGACTGTAAGAAGAGTCTACGGGGTTATTAAATGAGAGTTAACCTACACACTGTACGTTTCCATTTTGCAATAGAGGAAAAATGTCTGGCACATTATGGTTCTCTTGTCATTTCTAGCTCATTTCTAGTTCATTTTTGAACAGTGACTTTTTCTTTTTTGTTTTTTTGCTATTACCTTCATCACCAAATGCTGTTTCCTGTCTTGAGATGCTCTGTCAGGCCTTTACTGCAGCTTCAGTAGCTGCTTGTTTGAGTCCTGTAGACCTTCCCCTCCATATTAGACAAGCGTCATCAGTGCAGGTCTTTAAGTCCAGATTGAAAACCTATTTTTATTCCCTGGCTTTAAACTCTGTAGGAAACGGACACCTTTCTTATTAATTTTATTGTATTTTTAATTATTTTATTGTATTTTTAATTTCGCTAGTTGTTTTTGATCTGATGATGATGATGAGTCTCTGCCTCCGATTTTGTATTTGTGTTTCTAAGACTGAACTGTGCACACTCCAGATTTCAGTTCCTGAAGCCATCTCTTGGTTGTAGACAGCAACATGCCTCCTGCAGTTCTTTTTCAGCCTAATGATGACATCTCCTTGGGTCTCTTCTTGATACCAAATACAAGTTCAGCACTTGGAATCACCGACAGATCTTTTATCATTGTATTTTTGTACTTAGTACACAATACCTTTGAATTTTGTTACAATAAAATATAGATTTGTGTAGAAAATAAATTAGAAAAATCAAGTTGACTCCACATGCATTTAGTCTTATTTAAATACTTTGGCATAGATTAAGCTGTGTTAATTCACCAGATTTCAACCTCGTGGGACAGATTTACACAATAAAATCAAGCAAAAGCACAAAACTCATTTTCAGTTGATTGACTTCACAGATCTTTTGTCTGAAATAATGGGGAGCAGGCTTCACCTCGCCTGTTTTTCAATTATAAGTCCAATTCCCTTTGAGCCTATAAAAATGGGGGACTATGCAAAAAAGTAATGTTACTTATTAAATGCCTTGAATTAAAGCTGAAAGCCTATTTACAATTGATTTGGAATGCACTGCGGTAGTGCACAGAAGTAAAACTACCAAACTTGTCATTTTTCAAAAACTTGTGTATGTCCCAGTAGGTCCACTGTTGCATTGGGGGACACTTATATGAAACCTGTCCAAAGTTTCAGATCATTTTAGTCCAAATCTAAGTGTTCAGACTCCCCTAATCACCGTTTTCCTTACATGGGTCTCTCTTTTTCAGCTTTCCTGGGCTCGCCACCGGCACACACCTGTTGACTCTGCATGTACGTTTGAATGAATCAAATAGGAGGGATATTTTTTTTCTCCGACACAGCCACTGTGGACAAAGAACAGTTTCATTTCTGTCTTTGAATTTTAATTTCTGTTGTTTTTTCAGTCACGATGTCATTAGTAGCCTTCAGAGTGTTGTTGTGCTTAAACAATGGCTTTTTGCTCCAGGCAAAAAAGAGAAGATATGTTTAAAACTGTCCCTTTTTTTAGGTTTTGTTTGCTTGTAATCAGCTGGAACCATGGTTAGCTCTAGTTTACCACAGAGAATTACCTGAAACACAGCTAATAAAAGAATAATTGCTTCCTAATCCTTAGTGCATCGCTACAACCTTAAGTGTACATCAGAATAAAAGAAAAACAGCAAAAGCAGTGAACATCTCAATCGACCACATTATTTCCATTATTATTATAATCCTTCGCTACCTGCTAAACTACAACCCCCTCACACTCTTTCATCTTCCTGCTCCCCTACGCTCTTTTATTCATTCCTTTATCTTTATTTCATCAGCCCATCATCTCAGAGTCGAAAAACAATTAGCACAACCCTTGATATCTCATTAACTATAAATGAGATGGTGGAGTGAGGTTAAAAATTCCATAGCTGAGCTGTGCGCCGTGCATCAGATTGCACTGGCGCACCAAACCTCATCAGACAGTAAACAATCCATTTGAAAGGTGTATTTTTAAAAGAAAATACGCAGTGGAAATCATCTCAAGGCAGCACTAAATCTTTAAAAGCAATTCTTGTGCATGATTAATTTATCTTTAAAAAAATTTTTTTAAAGTAAAGGAGTGGTACTTCAACTTCATCTTTTCAGCTTTATTTTTTGTAAACCACAGAGAAATATTGATGAGACCCGCTGAGGAGAGACATGCCCGCTACAGAGGGGAGTCTCAGCTGGAAACTAGAGGGAGGCTTATGGGACAGTAAAAGAGGGGAGAGAGAAAGAAGCTGCCACTTTGTTCTTTCATCTCATCCCTCTTCCCTCTCTCTCTCTCTGTCTCTCTGTCTATACCTTCCTCACTAAACTCTCCATCTGCCAGCTTCCACTCGCACAGGAAGCTCTGCATCATTTTCTCTGAAGTGAGTCTTTCTCCCAGTGCTTCCTCCAGTCTCCAGCTCTCTCCTTCACTGTAGTCCCAGCAGAGAGAGAGAGAGAGACAGTGCAGCTGTCATGCTTTAGTTCAGATCTGAGCTTCTTCTCCTCGGGTTCCCCCCTAGAGTAGAAACAGCAGGATACTGTATTCACTGAATAAGGTGTGTGTGTGTGTGTGTGTGTGTGTGTGTGCGAGGGCATTCATGTATTCTTACAGTATTGTGCCCCAGAACAGCAGTAAAAAGCTCTTTGCTATGTAACTGTTTTACGTGAAGGAACCCAGTCCAATATTTAACTGGTCGTAACAGATGCTGAACTTTTACAGCGGTGCCTTTTCCAGCTGAAATGAAATTCTTGGTACCGACTTGGATTTAGAGATCCCGCGAACGTGAACGTTCAACACAGCAGGAGGCGTGAGGTTTATCGTACAGGCTTAACGTTTAAAATCGAAAGAAAACCTCAGCAGAGGAAGTAAAAGAGAATTCAACTCTGACCTACTGCCAGCAGTAGGCGCGTGCCAGATTTTCTTTTGAAATTATAAATGCTGAGATTATTGTAATGGGAATGCCTACCTGAAAGACAAAACAAGGCTTTATTGGGTACTGTTGCATGATTTAAGCTCACCCTGGAAATAGGTCTTAGCTCTTTAAGACATCGCAGCAGCTTGCAAACATGATCAAGTCAACTTGCTAAAGTTCAAACTGAGCATATGAATGAGGAAGAGAGGTGATTTAAGTGACTGTGAACATGGCGTGGTTTGTTGGGCTGATCTGCTGGGATTCTCTCACACAGCCATCCCAAGGGTTTACAAAGACTGAGCTGAAAAAAGAAAAAAAGGAGTGGAGACGTGAGCTATTATCTACACAAAACAACATGTTGCTGTCTTAACATTACAACTCTAGAACTCAGTGACACTGAAACACCCGACTCATAGACGGTTATTAGGTAGCTCATCAACACCAAGCTTTGCTTTGACAATGAAGAATTTCTCATCCTTCACCTCCTGAACAACATTATTGACCCACCAAGATAGAAAATACACACGGGCTGTGTTACATGCTTTGATGCTGGTGTAAATAAAGGGATTTTCCACAAGCTGCACTATACAGCTACAGCACAACATTAATACCACCTGTCTTATATTGTTTATTATGCTCTTCTTACCCATTGTGGTGTGAATGCAGGATCTCTGTTGGTGTCCTGTCAGCTTTGAAATGTTAGCAGTAGATCCACTGGGTCCTGTGGGTTGTCTTGTGGGGTCCCCATGAATCAGATGTATTCTGGATGCTTAATCCAGTTGGGATATGGGGAGTTGGGATGATTTGGAATCTCTCTTGGGTTCTTTCTCACGTTCTTTGAGCCTTCGGGAGACTTGTGGAATTTGCAGGGTGTTGGGGATGTTTCAGCTCATCTGCAACACTGATTAATTGGGTGGAAAGTGTTGAGGAAAAATCCACATGAATGCCAGGACTCCACTGGACTTTGCTTTTGCACTGTTGTCAAAGCACTTTCTAAGCCCTGCTTTTAAAGATGCTATTATATTATCATCGCAGAGCTCTGGCAGGGGGTTTATTGATCGAAATACTGCAGCTGGTGCTGCATACAGATTGGTGATGCACCAAAGAAACATTCCTCAGGGATTTTACTCCATATTGACATGATAGTATCACACAGTAGCCGCAGATTTGTCCAGGATGTAAAGCTCCCATTGGTGCTAAGGGGTCCAAGGTGTGCCAGGAAAATATCCCCCACACCATTACATCATTACACCACCAGTATCCTAAACATGGCATCAGTTCACAACATCACTCGCCTCATGGAGCTTTATATTGTAAGCTAGAGACCTTACGTTAATACAGAAAACCTTTTAAAACAATCAGATGGCAACCTATGAGGAAGCATTTGGTAACAGTGGGAAGGAAAAACTCCCTTTCAACAGGAAGAAACCTCCAGCAGAACCAGGCTCAGGGATGGGCAGGCTAAATGTAGCAATGTTTAGCCTGAGTTTCCTGTTTTTAGCTGGCAGAAGTGGCACTGAGTGTGATCCTCTGCTGTTGGTCACCTGCTTCAAAGTTCAGTGTGTTTTATGCGCAGAGATGCTCTTCTCCATATCTTGGTTGATCTGAGTGGTTATTTAAGTTACTCTTGTCTTTCACAAATATTTTCACTCCACGCTGAAAGTCACTTGAGTCAGGTGTCTTCCCCATTCTTATGCTTGGTTTGAGCTCACCTTGACCATGTCTTCAGCCTAAATGTGCTGGGTTACTGCCATATAATTGGGCGATTAAACAAGTGTACGCTAATAAAATTTCTGGTGAGTGTATTTGCTGCATGTAAAGCAGTTTTCCTGATTATCTGGCTGTTAACATATCAACATTGCCTTAACATTAGATCTCAGCAGCTGACAATTCAGCCTTTTGACAGATAGAAATACAACTGAAGAGACTGTATCATGTTCAAAATTACATGGTCATGACTAAAACTGATTTAGCTGAATTTTCATTTAACAGAAATGATCTTTCAAACATCACCTTACGCACTGGTTTTCACTGGTTTTCCCAAACTTTCAGGGCAAGGAACACTTTAGTGAAGGAATATCTGCTTTGTGAAGCTTCGCCACAATTATAGCCCTTAATGTGGAAATGACTTGTGATTCTTTTCTTCTGTCTCTTTTGATGAGACAAAAGTAAGGTGACGTAGAGGAGAGAGTATAATTTATTCTAATCAGAAGTCTGAAAATTGAATCACAAGCTGGTCAAACGTAATTGATGTTCTTTCTCAACTCTCCAGTTATGTCTTATCCTCAGATTCATAACAGGAAATGATTCATCTCATTAAATGTTTCCTACTTTGCTGCATGCTGACAAGTTCCCAAACATTGCTTTCCTGTGTTTGAGACAGCTTTTATTTTCCAGCATCCCTCTGTGAGTTTACACAGACATGAGAGAACGCTCTTGTGTGTTTGTCCTTCTTTATTCCCAGTACCCTTCCAACTTCACATCCCCTCTAGAAGCCCCCCAAACTGCCCCTACCTGATTAATCTGTTAATGATGGGGTTACAACACCAGACATTTATCCACAATATATCATATTTGCCTAATTGAATTTGTTCAGTGCACGGTAGCGTTGATGTAGCTGTTTATTATCATTATTTGAGTTTTAAAAATTGTCAAAAATGTCATTAATGACCTACTGGAGTTGTCTAGCTGCAACTTCTGTTCAGTTCATTCCCATTTATTTGAGAAGCTCCACCATAAAGGCTTTTATTTATAACTTAATGTAATGTGTTTATATAATATATGAGGTTATATTCAGAGGTTAAATTGGGATTTGGGGAAACCTTAAAACCTGGTACCTGTTCAACCAGTGTAGAAATACTTCACATTGTCACTCCTTCTGTCAGGGTGTGATCAGCGACCCTGGGCTGCTACTCTGCTCTTTATTGATTTAGCCACCTGAATTCAACAAAATATAAGTAGATGTTACTCGAACTGCTAGTTTTCAGCTCCTTTGCACTTTAAAACCATTTTTAAAGTTATAATTTGATGACCGGATCAGAAACACTGACCAATACCACCATGTCTGCTCTGTACCGTTCCAAATTACTGTGCAGAAGCCGTTCGTGTTCGCCACCTGCATCTAACAGTACTGGTAGTTTCTGACTGCAACCACAATTTTACATTTGCACCATGAACACATCACAGCATTGAGCATTAAGGATGTGTCGATGGTAAAAGCGAGTCCTTGGATGTCATTATTTTCTTATTACCATGCAAGTATCTCCATGCTGTCACTGGAAGTGACGCCGTGCTGCAGCACATGAAAAATGAACTCATTTGACAGTAATATGCAATAACCTACCTATCAGATTTAATTGTTCATTAACAGAAGGTGCTGGAACGCTGTTTCAGATTATTCCAGCCCACTTTCATCCCTCTTTATGTTTCCTACAAAAGTCATAATAATTTTGCTCTCTTTGGCTGCCTGTTTTCAACGTTCGTTCTGCTGCTCTTAACCCCATATATATGTATATATATATATATATATATATATATATATATATATATATATATTAGGGGTGCAACGATATTCGTATCGATATTGAACCGTTCGATACAGTGCTTTCGGTTCGGTACGCATATGTATCGAACAATACAACATTTGTAATTTATTTTATCAATTTTCCTTCTGACGATGCTGTCTGTGTTGAGCGCTCAGTGAATCTGTGTTCGACTACTCCGCCTAGGCTGCACTGTCGAGCACAGATCCACTGAGCGCTCAACACAGACAGCATAGTCAGAAGGAAGAGCGCAGGGCAAGCTAGCGAGACAGAAGTTAAGCTCTACTTGCAACAGGCAAATTGAACCTCATTCAGATCTGGCGTTTGGAATTATTTTGGTTTTCATGTGACGTATGACCCTGAAGGTAAGCGAGTCATGGACTAAAGTAAAACAGTAAGTTGGATGTGCCATGCAATGCTCAATTACATTGGTGTGAACTAGTGTGTTAGCGCAGTTAGCTCGTTAACGTGTTTGCCGTCTAGCCCCATGCACGGAGCGATCGGCGGTAGCTCATTAACGGAGATTTGCCGTGTTGTGGCGTTAAGGTCATTTCAACGAGATTAACCTGAAAGCACTAGTGGGAACACAACGAATATGACTGCACATTTACGCCGACATCATCCTAGTGCAAAGACAAGTGGAAGCAGACAAAAAAAGCAAGCATGCTACTAACTTTAGCCGAGTCATTTAGACAGCTGTTAGCACATGATTCTCCTTATGCTGCTGAGAATATAGCCCAGAAGAAGCGGATAGTATAGCTTTTATTTTGGAAAGAGCCATTTCTCTGTAATAAACTCTCTTTTCCAAAGATGAGTGATTCCTCAATCAGATACAGGGCTTGCAATATCGCTAGCCCGACGTCCCGGAGCTAGCGATTTTTTCAGTCGGGCTACCAAAATCTATCTCTGCCCTGCCCGTCGGGCTATTGTAGGAAAAATATATGTCAATGCTTTTGCATTCTTTCAGAAATGTAGCTGGGT
Organism: Simochromis diagramma; assembly: GCF_900408965.1. Lineage (NCBI taxonomy): Eukaryota > Metazoa > Chordata > Actinopteri > Cichliformes > Cichlidae > Simochromis > Simochromis diagramma. Next base: position 597,547 of record NW_024386736.1, read on the forward strand.
AATTATGTCATTGGCATCGGTGAGCCACTGTCAATATGTGACATATTGAAATCGCGTTTGAATTTGCGCTTGTTTTTTTGCTTTCACTTTGCAATCATGCGAACTGTGTATAGAGAGCGACAGCACTGATCTGTGAGTGATGATAATTTGTGCACCAATTCCTCTGACATCGTCTTATTAATCGTTAGCTTACTATGCAAACATGACAAGTGAAATCTCGCGCAGCTTAAACATGTGAGAGGTTGATCACGCAGAGAATCGCTGAGCTTATGTGAGTGCGTGTGTAAAAGCATTTCAGTTCTGTTGAGCCAAATAAGACAGGTCAGGGTGAAGAAGTGACAGCCAAAGAAAAGATTACCACAAAACGGAGAAGTTATGACAAATCAGACTATAAGGCAAAAAGAAAGTGCAGCTTTATGGTTTCATGGACAAAATAATTTCTGTGGCTGCAATATGATGAGCTAAATAACCAGGGCTGCACATAAGTGGTCCGCAGGTGCGCATTCGCTGTCAAAATAAAAAACACGCACAAGGGTTAGGGTTAAATTTAAAACTGTACCTTTGAGTTAAAATATATATTTATAATTTTAATAAATGACAAATTAAAAATGCATGAACATTTTTTTGTATCGAAAAAATATCGAACCGTGACACCAAAGTATTGAACCGAACCGAACCGTGAATTTTGTGTATCGTTGCACCCCTAATATATATGTATATATATATATATATATATATATATATATATATATATATATATATATATATATATATATATATATATATATATATGTATATATATATATATATATATATATATACATATATATATATATGGAAAAGGACAACAAGCAAGCACAGACGGTTTGAAAAGCATAATGTCATCGCTTGTATGAGCCAAGTTGCTGTTCTGACTCTGAAATACTAAAATGTCAGTGGGTGACAGAAACACCAACAGAAAACACGGCTCTCTGTGCCCCCTTCCTCATGACAATAACATAACTCTGACAAAACCTTACGCTAAGGAAATGCTCTCAGTGATGGATTACCAAACTGGACAACATTTCAAGCTTTTCCAAATTGATTTTCATGCTTCCCTGGCGTGGTATGGTATCACTGGCTCTCATGGTGGAAAATCTCTCTGAAAGATTGGTAGTAAAATTGTAACCGCAGTGTATAGTTTTAATACACTCAGCAGAACTGCATCTTTGTGCTAGTGCTAGGTTGGGCATCCTTTATTTCCTCGAGAACTGCCTTAATTCTTCATGCTACAGATTCAATGAGATGCTGGAAATATTCCTCAGAGATTTTAATCCATATTTACATGACAGCATCACACAGTTGCTGCAGATGGATCCATGACAAGAATCTCCCATTCCAGCACATTCCAAAGGTGCTGGACCGGGATCTGGTGGCTGTGGAGGGCATCGAACTCATCGTCATGTTCAAGTATCGAATTTTGATGTCATGAGAGGATGGCCACACTGTGGTCATGAAGGTTGCAAACTGGACACCATTCTGATGTCCAGTTTGAACTTCAGCAGGTCGTCTTGACCACGTCAAAGTCCATGGTTATGTGCTCTGAGTTTAACTGGTTAATTAGATATTTGCCTTAGCGAGCAGTTGAACAGGTACAGTAACAAGTAACAAGCTTCTGAGCTAAAAGCCATGAATGTGTGTGCTTTAGAAATGTATCATTAAAGTTCTTAGTAAAAGCTGGCCCACTCATTTGAAATTTCTGATATTTTCCATCGTTACTACGGGCAAGTTGGTGATCATCCTCTGGCATAACAGTTGGTCTAGACTGATATACACTCAGTACTGATGCCAGATCAAGAGAGCCTATTTGCAGGAGCTGTCAGGGGGCATACATTATGAACTTCCACAGAGCAGATTCATTTACAGATTTCTCTCCATTAATTTCTGTAGTTTGGAGCAGTTGCTCTGCCTAAAGTCTAAACATCCACTAATCCTCAGACCCATACAGTATATAATATATAGTTGAGAGGGCCAGTGGAAATGTGCAGGCAGGCAAGTCGCCAGGCACAGTCCAGTGTGGCTGCCAGAGAATGAGAGTGACAGTTTGGCTAATTAGAGCACTTTTAATATGCACTGCCTCGATCTCTCGTCTTAGCTCCCTTCAGTCTGTGTATGTGCGGGAACACGTGCTGGTGCGTGTTCGTGTATTTTGAGCTGATTCGCTGTCACCTTGTGTGGTAATTTAGAAAGGTGAGAGAGTGTGAAGAAGTCTAAGAAACCAAATATCCGCCAAACTTTGTTTGTCCTCTGCTTATCTGCTAATTCTTTGGGTTTTTAATCCAAACTCATTTTCTTTGTGGTGCACGTTCTATGATTTGATTTTTAATTAATTATTTTTGTTAAATTATTTATTTATTTTGTATTTATTGGATTTAACCCCAAATTTCTCCAAATATACTTGCTCTCGACACTCAGTACAGTAGTTTGTGTGTGCCAAGTGGCAACGCACAGGCCAAAAAAAAAAGTTAAAGCGTGTAAAACTGCAGTTCCTCTACTGGCCGGCTCCAAACGTGAGTCAATCCCATTTACTGTTAAAAATGACCAACTTTAGATAATTAAAAGCATGTTTATGGCCTGGTATAACAACCAGTTTTGGGCTCTGGTGATCGTTTCTCTTTCTTAACAGTCCTGTAGCTGATTTTCATTTAATAGCTCATCTATTTGGATACCGGCTGGATTTATTTGCAGCTGTCTGGTCGCTTTGATTGAGAGTTGTGCTGACCCAGATCACCTATGGCTCGTAGGTGATCTGTCTTCTAATTCCAGAGGTGGCAAAACTACAGACTTTCTGTATTTAAGTAGAAGTACAGATCATAGTGTTAAGAAATACTTCAGCTCTGATTCATCTTCTTTACTCAAGTAAAAGTGAAAAAATACCGGCTCTGAAATGTACTCAGAGTAAGAAAGAAAAAAGTCTTTGGAGTTTGTGTGTTTGCTGATGCTTGTTGAGCTAATGGAAACACTGCATTTGTGCTACAACATGTCACACCTTTATGCTCGCTCTTCTTTGCTATCTAGAAGTACCGCAACTCGTGGGCACCTGCAGTCATTAAGGTGTGCCCCCCCCCCCTCCCTCCCCGTCCTCCCCCACCCATCCATGACTGTGGCACATAGTTTTGCATCTTTCATCTTTTTTGACATGAACAGGACTGTCTTTCATGTGTTACTGTTTAGGCATCGGTTTGATGTTTGGAGGCTGTCAGTGATGTGAAATAATAACTCCCCTCTAATGCATTAAACCAAAAGTAACAAGCCTGTTTTGAAGATGTAGGGAGTAAAAAGTAAAGGTATTTGTTTAAAAATGTAGGGAGTAAAGCACAGAAAATTGTACTTAAGTACAGTAACGAAGTATTTTATTTGTACTTTTTACTTCACACCTCTGTCAAGTCATTTAACCTCTTGGAACTGTTGACTATCTTGACAGCATTAATTTGATTCATTTTTCATGGAGTTACCTGATAAATAACGTGTTCCTGTGAGGCCACGCGAGCAGTCTTCTGCTTTAGTTTTGGTAGGTGAAATTCTAGACCTTTGTTTGTATGTAAGATAGTAGATGTGTGTCTGTACATTGCAGCTGTACAGTCTGTGCATGCAGCGTGCTATCCAAGCAAAACAAGCTAAATAAAGCTCACTTGTAATGCCAGCAACTCCACTGACACTCCCCACTATCACTTAACTATAGGAACTTCTTTCTCTAAAACTGCTGAGATGTTTATCTCAAGAATGATTGGCCTCATAAGATATTTAACCAGCACCAGGTTGGATATATACCTCCTGTCAAACAGAAGATAACAGCGTAACCACTGACCTAATAACTCCTAAGTCATGTTGTTTGCCTCTCAGCCAGCCTCGACCTTTCCACAGTGTTCTCTTAGTTAGACTGTACATTATTAATGCTGCTTGGCCTCTATGTGTGGCTGCCTGTGTATTGAAGTAAGAAGTGGGGCCCTCCCTTTAGCGGGTTGATTTTAATATGTATTAATACAGTGGTGAGAATGTTTCTCATTATTGCCCTTATCATCATGCTCTATCAAGCCGCCTCCTTCTACAGGCTGGCCCACATTAGGCCGTGATCTTTGAGAGAGACAGCGAGTCTAATTCTCATTTTTAAAAGAAGGTTATTTCACAAAGACAACCCCCGGGGCTCTGTGAGAAATCAAAACCGAAAATGAGCGAAGAACTCCTTCTTTTTTCGCTCTTTTATCTTCCTTAGCCCCTTATTCTTAATTCCATTTCCTTCCCCTTTCTGTTTTTCTTTTTTCCCCCCCTTCTCTTCCTTTCCTCATATCTCTGCCACCCTCCATCCCTGCCGGAGGCGTCACTGTAAATGCCAATGTGGAGAATGAAGGAGGGTGGTTATTGTTTGTGCCTGGGGAGGGTTCCTTTTGTTACTTGGGCAGGCATAGAGTGATGGGGGAGACAGGCGGCGCGTGCGCACACACACAGGCACATAGAAAGACGGTTATTTTGGTCACTGCAGTGTTGGCTGTGACAAGCCTGACAACTACTTGTGTTCCAAACTCTGATGCCGGGTCAAGCTGGAGGCTCCTTCTCCGCTCTGCGTCAGACTGCTTTGATAATACCACATCTAGAAAGGGCAGCTCTCAAGCACAGCGCTTCAAAACTACACTTAATGTAGGTTCCTTTCCACTGTGCAGCAGCAGTAATACCAGGAGTTGTTTGGCTGCCCTTTTCAACTGGCCCACCGGGTACAGGAGCAAAATCTTTCATTCTCCTGGCCGGGAGTGCTCTTTAATAAACCACCCCCACATCTACGGGTGCGTTTTTGTGCATTTCTGTAAATATCATGTGCAAATTTTAAAAGTTCAGCAATAAAGTTAAATCTCCAAAAGCTCCAAATTAAAATCGTTTAATGACCTGGCACAAAAAAGTGTGTTTTACCCTCCCCGGGTGTTCCGATTCGCAGAAAAAAAATCACATGTGCTTGCAACTACAGACTACGTCTGTCTCTGGGAGTTTGAGAGTGAGCAAGAGATCTGAGATGTCACAAAGGGAGGGAAATGAGGCTGGGGAGGCAGATGATGTAAGCACAGAGACATACCACACTCACCTGCCCTCGGTAAAAATCACACAGGAGAGATGGGAGATGGAAGGATAATGAAAAGGCTCTGCCAGAGCAGGTTCCCTTCTCACTGTCTTGATAGAAGCCGCCCACTGTCGAGCCCCTAAGCCAATTGTACCACTGCAGTTTAAAGATAAGGAGTAATGAACCTTGCTGGTGATGTACTGAAGTCACAATTTCCAGACAGTCATTTCAGGATAGAACAGTATTGTGCTCCAGAACGTGAATTACACCACTGCTATGAATCCAAAGAGCTTTTTCACCTGCAGCGATAAGCTCCCGGTACAGGCTTAGTGGCGGTTTAGTCATTAACTATATGTGCACTTAATTCTTCTTCACCATTAAAACATGCATACTGAAAGTCTGCACAAAAATGACAACATGAGACCTGAAAATAGGGAGCTCAATATCGTGTTTTAAAATGAAACAATTACATGTCCCTGTCTTGTTTTGAGATGATGTTCTTTATTATTATTTTTTGTCATTTTGCCTAAATGTAAATGCACAATCATAGTCATAGTGCAGACGTCAGCTTTAATTCAATAAGCTTTACAGAAATTTTCCATGAGCTGCTTAGAAATTACAGCCATTTTTATGCATGGTCATCCATTTTTAGAGGCTCAAAATTAATCGGACAAACCAAAATAACTTTAAATATGAAGTCGAGGACCTTTAGTCCTCTCCCTTGAGATGCTCTGGCAGGTCTTTACTGTAGCCAACCTCTGTGAGCATGCTCTGTTGAGTTGAGATCAGGTGGCCGAGTCTTCCCATCTTCCTGTCACATAAGTTCATCTTTGTGTCATCTGTTCCAGTAAATGACCAGGTGCAGCAAGTTCAGAACTTCAACTCCAGAACTTTTTATCAAAATAATCAAAGAGGCCTCACCTGGCTGTGAAACTGCATGTCAGTCAAGTGTTGAGTTATTTTTGAGCTTGTGTATGGAGATTGACTTTTGGAAAATGGCAGTGAATGCAAAAACTAAAAAAAAAAAAAGCAAAACTGTAAAACTTGTAATCTGTACAGATACCTTTGTGGATTTTGTGAGTTACTAAACAAGGCATATACAGAAGCCATATTGTGTACGGTGGCCCTGAGGGGTCAAACACACTGAAACTTCAGAAAACACCAGCAAATAGAAAAATGCTGCAAAAGTACACAAAACATAATTGAGTTTGAATAAAATGCAACAGAAGTAGAGGCTGATGTTTTCTTAACTTGCAGTGCGTTTGACCTTTGAGGGCCACCGTATGAACATACTGCAGTCCATGCGCTCAAGTTACTGACATGCAACATTGGACCTCTGAGGCGAATGGAACGCGTCATTTTGTGCTAGCTTGCTGATTGAGTAAAGTAACACGCCGTTTAGTGATGAAGAAAAAAAACTACTGGGAAGTAAAATACTGCCGTAAACAGGTGGATATTTAAAGATTTAAATAGTGCTAATGTTGAATGAGCAAGAAAGCTCTTTCATCATGTTTGTTAGACTGCGAGGATCCATGTGGTTCATTTTTAGTGAGGAACACTGAAGGTAAACATCGCTCTACAGGGTGCCTTTGAAGTACTGAGCTGGAGTTGGGAGGTGATTAGCTTAGCTATACACACTTCAAATTAGGTGTTTGTCACTCTTTATAGCAGGAGGAACAGTTAAAAAAAGAGCCTGCCTACTAGCACCTGTAAAGCTCACTAAATTACTAAATCTCAATTGTTAAGTCCCCAAACTCTCTGCTCTTGTCCTTTTGATTGTACAAGTGAAGGGTTCACTACATTATCTAATATTAGTTAAGCGGTAAGTGGGCTAACGGCTTACTAACCACACCTCCTGCAAGTGCAGCATCTGTTTTCTGCTCAGAGAGAGAAACCTCATCATACCTACAAATATGAGTTCCATCTGGTTATTTCAGAATGACTACTTTAGTAATAAAATTAAATAAAAAATTAAAATAATGGCTTCCGTTAATGTAAACTGAGCAAAAAAAGTACGATAATTTTTGTTTGCTTTATTATCTCTTTGTTGCAACTATGTATTTTTTTTTTTTAGCAATAAATGTAAAACAAGTGGAAAACCTGTCTATCTACCCTTAACCTCACAGGACCTGGTGTCCACATGAGGACATCACATTTTGGGTTATTTAGACCAAAATACTCAATTTTGCTCTACAAGGGCCTGATATCCACTTACGAGGACATTATACTGCTACTGTTCTATCGAAATTTTAAACGAATATCCTCATAAGTGGCTTTCATTTTTCTTAGAAACAAAAATTAGGTAAAAAGAGAGAAATTAAAAATGCATGCTGTGGAAGGGTTCGGATCTTAGGAGGTTAAACTGTAACATATTTCTAAGGAAAATGTATTTCTGAGTTGAGCAGCAGAGTTGAGTATCTGAGCTGCACTCATCAAATGAAAAACTCATCAAATCTTCTCTGCCAGTGCCAAACAGCTTATTCCACTAGTGACTCTTGGTTTGAGCTTCTGGTGCCCCAGGTCTTGACACTCACGCCAGTTGGTGTCTGCTCCAAGCATGCCACGTTTGACTGATCTGAATAGGGCTCATGCCACAGGGAAACTTCAAGCTGGTGTTCAGTTTGCAGTGTTATTTGAAAGAAGCCCTGGTACCATCTCCACATTGAAAAGCAAATTCCCTATAATGGGGGAGCAGAGACAGGCCACAAATTGGACTACCCAAGAACCAACACCACAAGAAGACTGTTTCCTCATCCTGTCAGCACTAAGGAAACGATTTGCATTCAAGGTTTGTAGGATGATATGGCTGAACGCTCTCTACCCAGCCTGACTGCACACAGCCAATCTCTGGTATCACAGGGCTGACAGTCAAGCCCGTTTACACTGGTGTCACCAACATGTGCACTGGAACCTGAACCTGTGGAGGAACTTTATGTTCAGTGATGAGTTCAGATTCTGCTCATGGTGTCAAAATGTGGAGAAGACCGAGAGAAGGCTATGCTGATTGCAGCACTGATAGAATAACAGATCTCAGTGGAGGCAATGTAACAGTGTGTGGCAGCATCTCCCTCACTGGAAAATAGGGCTCGTCTTTACTGGAGGCAATCTCAATGCAGATACATATCAAGATGAGATTCTGCAACCAGTGGCCATACCACATCTCCACAGTCTGACACTCAACTCTGTCCTCTAAAATGAGAAAAACCTGTCTCAACAGGGTGGGGTTTATCAGAGACTACAGAATTTGGGAGTGGAGAGGATGGAATGGAGCGACCTCAACCCCACTGAACACTTGTGGGATCAGCTTGGACATGCTGTTTTTGCCACAGTGATTAACACAACCACAATGGGTGATGCGACAAATGTGCGTTGAAGAATGGGACAGCAGTGTGTGACCAAGTAAAATCAATACCCACATACTCCACTCTGTAGCTCAACCCACAAATGCATTTTGCTTACATTTTTTTTTACCATTTAGGGGGAAATAAACAGGCTTTCCAATGGTACAAGATTTATTGCCAAGAAGCATTGTTACAACAACGAGGTAATCGACCAAAAACACAAACGTCCTTACTTCTTGTGCTAAGTTTACATATATGGCAGTTTCTTGTATTTGAAGGCAAACTCTATAAAATGTCATCTTGCTGCAGTCATTGTAAGTAACTATAAAAACAATATACTGGAATACATGTTGTCAAACACATAACACAACCGTGTCAGTAAGAAGTCATTAGCTGATCACTGTTTCAAGGTGAGACCCATCCCTTCTTGTCACATCCAGTATGTTGCATACGAAGTAGCAATGTCGGAGACGCTCACCTCGAGGCTTCAAAACAGGACTTCAGAAACCAGCCGGTGACATCATCACAGCCATCTTTTATACTCTCTGTGATTGTAGCTATTTATGTACTTTATTATTGTATTCTTTTTTTATTGGCGTTATAAAAGCTAATGACAGAAGACAAAAAGGAAGAAACAACTGAATGCAGAACAGAAGACACATTTTTGATTGTAATACATCCACGTTATAACAGTGTAAATCGGCATGGATGCTGATTTTAAGTTACTTTCTGGTTCTGTAGAAGAACAAGGATTTTCCAAAGCTTGCCAATGTATCCGTGCCGTACCCCTCAACTAAGAGACCCTCCACAACAGCACACCAAGTTGAAGGGGCTAGACTGGAAACGAGCACAGCTGTTTCCCCTCACAGCTCGGAGCCACTTTAAGTCCCTACACTTTGCAAACTTTAACTTGATTTTGTCTTGTTATTAGCCCTTACCTGCCATAGTAATGGTTAAAAACACATTCTCTTTCAATAACCTGGTCTGTAACCAGGATTTGTGTTCAGAGTGTGCGTTCTGCAGACCAGCTCAGGTGCTGTCGCTCAAGTGCTTTCCTCAGATGTGACAGAGCTCCTCCTGCTTTCACAGCTTGAATACTTTTAACGGTACCAGTAAATTCACCTTGTATAAAAGAAATAAATAAATGCATGAAAAGCAGTGAAGTAGTGGAGTACAGTCACTTACAATCACCGAATGTGACATAACCATCCATGTGATGTAAAACGACCAGCATTTGTAAAAGAACTGATTTAGAATTTCTCTTGTAACCCCATCATTGCACAGCATTAAAACGTCTGCCTTGTATTGCATTGATGTCTGTTATCAGTGCACTCACCTGCTTCACGCACAGCAAAGCCTCTGAGAGAAAATTGTATCGCCTAACTATGTGGAAAATTTCCTGTGTTGTTTGAGAAAGTTAAAATTCCCTTGTGTATGTACAGGTAGCCCAGATTTTGCACTATTATTTAAGCTGCTGGCAGTTCAATCTCCAGCCACGTCAAATTATTTTTTGTTGTTTTGTTTTGCACAAAACAGCCCGAGAAGTGGGATACATCAGCAGCGCCGTATGCGCAAACGCCGATTGTTCCCTGCACAAAGAAGGAGAATGTCTAGTTTTCTTAAATCTGTCAAAGTTGCTTTTAATGCTGCATATTTGTCAGCATATAAAACACAAAATTTCAAAATATGTTTTGACACATACTGAGCAGAAATACTTACTGTCAATAAAGTTTTCATTAGACAGGTTCATTTGGTCCATTCAACTCCTATCTGTCAAATTAAAATCGAGCAAAGTGAGCATCCCATCCCAACCGTGCTGTCAATCCAAAGTGCGATCTTTATCGAGGGCGTCGTAGATTTGTCAGTATCCATATCCATCCACGTTTTCTTAAGGGGAAATGTTCACCTTCAAGTGGTGTGTAGGTTTGTCAAAACTGATTTATTTTATTTACATATGTTATGCAGTTTATTTAATAGTAATATATTTAAGTACAAGACAAAAACTTTTTACAAGCATCAGTTAGTCAGAGATTAACCAGTTTTCATTACTGTGATGTCTCCATGTTTTTTACAAACTGGCCTCAGGCTCTAGGTCAAAACTAAATATAAATACCTCTGTATGATTTGTCAGCCAGTCTTAACTACATATCAGATGGCAGGACACTGTTCAAGTACCTAAGTAGTGGCTCCATAGTGTTTACGCATTCACCTAACAAATGAAAGATCCCTGCTTTAATCCAAGGAGGAGACACAAATCCTTTGAGGGTTGCATCAGGAAGAGTATAAAAATCTGCCAAATCACATCTCAGAGCAACCTGCTGTGAATAAGGAAGCAGCTGAAAGCAGCTTTTTAAACTTTCCTTTGGGATTAATAAGTATCTATGTAATTATTTTGTATCAATATGTGTCAGTTGGTGTAACCCTCAATCACCTGTAATGTGTCAAGTTGCTTGCTTCTAGCTATAAAGATCGTTTAGCTTTGTTTATCGGTTTGAGATGCTGTATTTGTCTCTCAGATTTCTGCCTACACAGTGAGGGTGGCTGCAGGTTTATTGGTTGTTTTGCATTATAAAAATGGTCCCAGTTGAACATTTCAAAATAATAAAGTAAGTGATTTCTTCACAGACACTCTGTGATGCTGGCATGATCGTGGCTCTTTGTGCAGAGGTTTGCCCATTTCCATACTTAACCATGAGATGCATTATTATTACATGTTGTACAGACATTCATGGTCCCCAGAGGTAGGATCCTGGTGATTTTGGTGAGTTAGATTTCAAATTCAAATCAATGTCTTATCCATGAGCTTCACCTGCTCTTTATGCTAAGTTTTAATTAGTACATGTTTGGATGCTAACGAAAGAAACGCAGGTGGTGACCATAATGAATATTCTATTTGCTAACCATTATTTAAGCAACAGACAGCATAAAATATGTATCTGGAAGCCACCAGATGGTGATAGCTGTGATTTCTATTACTGTGATTGTTAGGGTGCGCCAGTTCTCTTCTAACATTACTGTGGGGTTCTGCAGGGTTCAGTCCTGGGTCCATTATTATTTTCTTTCTGCATTCTTTTGCTCACATACAGACAATTAAACAAACTTCCTGCAGACTATGTATTCCAGCTTGCCACTAAACACGCTTGTGCTCACAGTCTTTGTTTACAAGCTCAGAATTTGCTAGTTGTCCATCATATAAGGTTGAAGAAGAGGGGGAAACAGAGCCTTTAAGTCTGTGGCACCAAGATTTTGGAACATCTCCCACAACATCTAGCTGACTCTGTGGACTTTAAAAAACATTTAAAAAGTTTGTTTAACCCGAGTTTGTATTAAATATTCTCTGATTTAATTTTATTTGTTTTGCAGTCAATGACACTTTAATTATTATTATTTTTATCATATTTTACTGTGATTCTTCGCAGTTTATATTTATTTTAAACTTCACTTAATTATCGTAGAGCTCTATTGGAATTGTTTTCTGTCTTGACTTCTATAAACACTTTCCTGTTCGAGTCAGCAGTTTTGATCATATTGAATAAAACATTAAACTTTTTTGTAAATATTGGTTATATTATGTTTAAAAAAATGATGGATTATCTGTGGTTTGCTTATGGGCTAACAACTTGACCAAGCAGTTTCACAGTTAGACCCACCCCTCCTTATCCCGTTGGATTTTTCAAAACCAAGATGTCAAAAACTCAGCTAATTCTAGCCTCTGAGCCTTATTACTCATGTATGTTTTAGGCTATTTTTAATGCAAATACGTAACAATAAAATGACTTGCTAGCACCTCTACTCAAGAGGAATGTCCTCCAGTCTTAGTGAGTGAAGTCCTGGTATTTTCTTAGTCTGATACTTAGAACTAATGAGCTAGTATCTATAGGCTAGCTGTGAGTACGTCTTGCTAACCAAGCTTGTTAGCCTTAGCTGAAAACTTGGGACTCTACCCCTTCTTGTAAATATGGTCACTTCTGGATCCCAAAAGACAGAAATGACCAGCCGCAAAGCAGAAGTCAAAGACAGGACTTCAGAAACACTAGGACGTCATCACAGGGGCCTCATCCATCTTTTAAATGCAGTCTCTGAATACATACCTTAGTTCTTAGCATTTCTGTGTGCGCCCTACTTCTTCAAAGGTCAGACTGTTATTACTGTAGCAGCTGATGTGATGCAAGTTTATGAATTTCCCCCAAACACCCGTTTTTCTGTTAAATAATTTATTTTGGATTTTAATCTCCTGCCTGTGTGGTTTGAGTCTGTGCTGATGTTCTCCGGTCACAGTGTTTTCCAATAAGGCTGGAGGTAGGTTACCATGCAGTTGCACTCTGTTGATAAAAGTTGTTAAATCCATTACTTGCAATTTGAATAAGACCAAACTGCTGTATGCTGTTCTATTCTTCCTGTGTGAATCCTGCAGAGATTTGATTTCACTAACTAAAGTTTTTAACGATCCAGGTTACAAATTTGAATTTATTTGCCTGATTAATTGTTTAATTCAAGTCAGTGATGGACCAGTTTATGTTTTTAGTTTATCACATTACTATGTTATTCAGGCCTCGCAGGCGCCCAGCACACACAACTCATGGTTTTCAGTATTTCTGTATTTCATTCGGTTGAAACTAAAGAACCAGAGATCCCGTCTCATTATTTCAAAACAGAACATAACACAGACAAAAACAGGTGTAACACACGCACACACGGGTTACAGTAGCACCACAAATAATGTCATTTCCCTCCACTATATAAGGAGGCAGAAATCTGAGAGATAAAATATCCTAAAGCTGAAGAACATTTATTTATTTGTGTTAAAGGATCCAAAGGTTTCACCATCAGCTTTTTTGAGTATAACTATTTTAAAACTTCCCACAAGATCTTTTGTGTATTTTGCAGAGTAACTGGTATCGTTTTGTGGAAAAAGATGTCTCCTGAAATGTTCAGCACTGAGAACCACAAACGGTTTCTTTTTGGCCTCTGCCTTGAGATAAAAGCAAAAATGTCCACAACCTTGTCACAAACATATGAGACCAGAATTATCTATGGCTATACAAGTAAAGGTTTATCCCAGCAAATGTAATCCATCAAACATCTTTTAAATGTGAAATGAAAGTCCTGTGATACTTCTGGCACTTGTGGCATTTGTATGGTTTCTCCAGGGAAAGGAGACAGTGAAAGGAAGGCTATTTTTATTGTGCTCATTTTAATTTTTTTTGACAATAAAATAAAGAAAGCCTCTGAGAGATCCTATGGTAGAGCTTTCTCTCTCTCTCTCTCTCTCTCTCTCTCTCGCTCTCGCTCACTCTCTCTCTCTCACTTCCTCTCTTGCTCCTGAGTCATTCACTAGAAGAATATAACACAACCTTCCACTGAGGATTTCCTTGCAGCATGCTCCATTGTCATTTCTCTCTGTTAGTAGGACCTCGGTTTATTTCCACTTTCTAGGCATTGTTGTTTCAAAAACACAGTTTCACTTCATCACGGTTCAAAGAATAGCAGCGCTGATTGGGGTCACCGCCGCCTGGTCGCCTTGACCATCAGCTCGTTTGTGTCTTACTCGAGGTGAGCTCTGCTACTCTCTGACACATGATAAGTTCAGGCCATTACTGTTTATAAAACATAATGAAAAAAAGAAAAACAAACCAAAAACAGTAATAGAATACATCGCTACATTGATATTACTGTTACTAAAAGAATGCTCAAGTGAGGCTTCAGAATCAAGCAATTATAAAATTGCAGTCGGGTGAAGTATCTGTTAAGAAATCAGGATTATTTTTGTTTTCAATTCTCAAAGCAACACTAAAGTTAAAAAGATGAAAAAAAAGAATGTTTTAAGGCTATTGTTTGGTTAAAGCCACAATCTGGAACGTGTAACGCAGCAACAGCCACGGCTCATCAGTTTCCTTTTAGATCAGAGTTGGATTGTTTGCTGCAGCAGCAGAGGAACCATGTCATAGCCGCTGCAGTGTCGGGGAAGAAGAAAAACATTTTAAAAAATTTGCCTTTTTTTTCTTTTCCAGCCACACAAATGAATGTGCTTTTTGCGGTGCTACAGACAGCTGTGATGATTTTACTCACACGCGATTATGGCTTTAACCGGCTTAATGACTTGAGCATTCTGAACTCATTATAGCAGAGAAAAAAGTTTGTTTTTGTTTTGTTTTTTTTACAGTGTTTCCACTCAACAATAAACTTGTCATTGTTTGCCATCTCTGTTGTGTTCTCTGTAGATTTTCAGTGTCATCGTTTCAAGGTTGGAGTCAACTCTGTTTCAAATCATGTCGCAAAACTGGTTAACGTTAAATTCAAAATGCATTGATATGAAACTCTGTTGACTCCACCCCTGGTTTACAGTCTCATTAAATGACTTGTTGTAGCACAGTTCTGTGTAAAGTATATTATCACATTTTTTCTCCTATTTTCCACCTCCAGTGTTTAAATCCTGCAGATATTTCAGATATACACAAAGTCTCTGTTCACCACATAAGTGATACTAATCACATTTTACCATAACACTTCATATATTTAAAAAAAGAAACAACCAACTGCGAGTACTTAAATAGAACCTCTTTAGCAACTGCTTTGGGCTTCCGGGACAAACTGGTCAACTGTGTGCACCAATTTGGTCACATTTGATTCTATAGGAAGCCGATCGCTTCTTATTGATCTCCCAATTCTTGGTCTCACAATTGGCCATCTCAAAGAGAGTTTCCTCTCAGACAATGGGCACAAAGACTGAATGCAGCTCGTTCATCAGAATCCAGCTGCTGAACAGTATTAACTTCTCGAAGAATACATTCATCTGTGTGTTGGTTGCGAGTGCATGAGTACACTTGAAGTTGCATGTATGCATGTGCTAGAGTCATTAACTGTGAGGATGATGGTGGGTCAACAGTTGGGTCCTGGCTTTGAGAGGGCGGGTTGGGGAGGGTAAGGTGTCAATTTACTACCACAGTACTTTGGTCTTAAAAATGATTGGAGGCGGGGAAGCAGTGAGCCAATGGTGGTGGATCATTTTGTGCAAATCGTAGTTCTGTTTGGCACACTGACAAGTATTGATGCGAAGGTAAGAGGTCTGTAAATAGTAGTACTTAAAATCGTCTCAAATGTGTTGCGATTTGTCAAGTTAGCACGATGGCACCACAGTGGAACCAGAAGAATTCAAAAAAAGGTCAAACGTTAAAACCCTGGGAGATGGGACGAGGGAGGGGAAGGTGAGGGAGGCGGGGCGATGGGCTTGAGGGTTGGGATTGGGGGGGTGAATTGTCGATAAAAACACAGTGGCGCTACAGTGTATCGGGAAGGAAGCTGAGAGTTTTAGGTCTTTTTTCCTTTTTTTCTAAGAGTCGTTTTTTGATTTTGAACAGTGCAGATATGCTTTCCCTACGGGAATTGAAGACATTCATTTGAAGATTAGAATTGTTTTTCTTTTTTTTTGAAGTTCGATTTCAAAATCAAAAACGTACCATTTGTAAGTGATCCGGCAGGTGACTAACTCGGGATTCTGGTTTCTGAAAAGTCTGAAAGATTTCAAAACCCATGTTGTACAAACAAAACAGTCACCTCTGTTTGCAAATATAGAACTTCTCTCTCTCATCTGTACAACGTTCTCCTCTTTAGGAGGATTAGGGTGGGGTGCGGGCGGGATGGGGTTCACCAAGAGAAAAGGTGGGCTTGTTTCTGGCTTGGCGAGGAGCACATTCCTCTTGGTAGAAAAAGGAGAACTCAAAAGTCTTGTCCATCGACTGTTTGTGTCTCTGTTGGTGTACACTCCTCAGCTGAGAGTTTCAAAACAGTCAAAAAAACACAGTCACACGATAGAGCCATGCCATATTCAAATAATAGAATATTAATGATGAGGATCATAGGAATAATAGAAGACCAGTAATGATAATAAGAATAATGAATAGTAATAACAACATATCATATTAGCAGTTTTTTCCCCCTTTTTTTTTAAAATCCTGTATATAAAAACAGTGGTGAGGAGAAGTTGATACACAGTAGGGCTCTACTATCCCCTTGGTTGATTTGGCACATTATATTCACTCTCTGATGAGAGCTACCTACTCATTCTCAGCACAGTTAAATATTACTGTAGCCCGGCGACCCATCCAGAATTTGTTGCTTTTGATGTTTTCAATCTCCGAAATCACAGAAGTTTAAAAAAATAAATAAAATAAAATTTAAAAAGTCTACTCATGTGGCAGCATCGCAGGACGCGATGCAAAAACAACCTCTCTGGAAAAGCAAAGTCTTTATTATACACCGCTGCGACGAGATTGAAAGCATCCCTGGACTGTTCAGGATGGCCCGCCCAGCAACATTTAAGGTTTCTATTCTTAATGATGATTCTGCTTTTCTTCATTCAAAACTTAGTACAAATAGCTACATAACTCTGAGCTATAACTTCCATTACATTACAAAAAGTAACTCAGTCTCTATATGTTATAATTTTTGTCGTTCAGTATAATATATTAGTTTGGTCCTCCTCCGTGCTCTCAGAAGAAAAGGCTTAGTTTGTGTAAAGTATGTCCGTGTGTGTGTGTCTGTGTGTACACGTATGTGCAATCTGATTCTGTTGCTCCTGTAAGATGTGTGCATTTGTGTGTATTTACAGCTCTTTGTTGAATAAGTCACTGTGTATCAGTATGGCATGGATGCACTTTTGTTAATTTTCCATCTTCGGATGGTTTGGGGGGATCTCCACACGTGGGATCAGGCCTTCTGCTGGGCGGACACGCCCTTCCAGTAGTCCAGTATGTCATGGAGATCTTCATCCTTGGCAAACTGAACTTTTCGCCTCAGCGCATGTCCGGCTGCCACGTAGCCTTCATCCTCCATAGATGCCTGCCTGTGCCTCTTGCGATGCAGTTTGAACCGCTCCCACAGCCCCAGGGTCGGGGTGCAGAGGAGCCCTTCCTCCTCCTCGTCTTCCTCGGGGCTGGAGCAGTAGCTCAGGTTGTGGTACTGTGGCGAAAGCGGGTAGTGTGGCGAAAGCTGGGAGTAGGCTAACTCCCTCTGCTTGGCCTGCCTGCTGAGAGTGAGGGGGTCTAACATCGAGGGCTTGCGGCCCCCTGGGTGGTGGTGGAGTTCCTGCAGGATCTGGGGGTGGTGCTGCAGCTCCTGGAGATGCTGCTGGGAGCCGGGGTAGGAGTGACGGTGCTCGTTGTACTGGCGGATTCTCTGGGCTTCAGCTCGTAAGATGGCTGCAGCCGGGGTGACTGTGCGGATGGGCTCACCTCCCCCGCCCCCCCTTTCCCCTCGATCTCCTGGTGAGGCTCGCTCAATGTAGCGGGACTCTGATGAGTGGTACCCTCCCTCTGAGCGGAAGGAGCGAGGGCTCCGGGCGGAGCCGGGAGAGGAGGACGTGCTGGGCCTTTTAGATGTTGGAGGAGCCTCCATGCTGTGGTGTCGCTGTAATGAATGATGATAACTTCTCCCCCTCTCTTCTCTTCCTCCTCTCCCTCCTTTGTACACCGGGGAGAGGAACTCACCTCCTCGTTCCCTTTCTCCTTGCTCAGACAGAAGCACCAGCTGTGGCTCTGCTGTTGAAACAGCTCCTCCACCTGCAGAAGAGGGGGATTTGATCCCCTGTTGAAAGGAGGTAGATTCAGATTTGAGAGCATCTATACAATTGTTGATGATCTGGTTAACTTTATCTACTTCCTTGGCAATGGTAGAGATCTCTGCTACTGAGCCTTGGGGATTTGCTTGCGGTGACATCTCCCTTTCTCTCTCTCGTTCTCTCTCCCTTTCAATGTCCGACCCTCTCACCTCCATATAGTTGAGTTTAGGGGGCTTGTGGGCCGGTGTCTCTATCACCTCCTGAAGCTTGTATGGATCTATCTCACCACCCTGAGGTAGGTAGGGCATTCTGGACAGACTGTCCCCAGCACCAAGCTTCTGGGAAACGGTTCCTCCACTCCCTCCCTCTATATCCCCTTCTCCACCATACTTTAGCTCTATCAGTGTTCTCTGGATCCTGCTCATCTTCCTTTCCTTTTCCTCCATGATCCTCTTTCTTCTCAGGCAGTGGACAACAAAGCCAAGGAACACAAGCATTCCAAACAGGCATCCCAAAATTGTCATAATGTAATGGGTTGCTGATGACTGATTGGGTAATCTCTCTGTTCCGACTTGACGGACTGTTGAGATGGTCAGACAGGTGTGGTTGAAGCGAAGGGAGTTTCGTATAGAAGCCACACAGTAGGTGTAGTCAGTGTTTGGTTTTAAGTTCTTTAGCTCAATATCTTCTCTTTTATCTTTCAAATTCTGAATATCCGTGAAGAAGCTATTGTTATAAAGCATCAGGATGTACATTTTCTTGTACGGATCGGGAATCTGAACCGTTATCACAGCGCTCGAATGTAGCACTTGCTTTAATGTCATAATGGGTTTGGCATCGGGGAAAATGGGACTCAAGCTGATCACCTCACCCCCATCAGGAGGGGTCCCGGAAGCGCAATCATCCAGTCCGCAGGGAGAGGCGAAATCTGGCGGAGGAGTTGTGGAATCAATACCATAGAAGGATGTTGCGCTACTGCTGTCATCTGTGCACACGTGACTGAGCGCATACAGAGCACTGCGTTGGTTAAGCATGCGGGGATTTTGGTTGAGAAGGTTGTACCCCGAGAATCCATGAGGGGAGTCACACACCATCCTCTCACTGGTCCTGTTGGGGAAGGCTGCAAGCCAGCGAAGGAAACCCAGCAACTCGCAAGAGCAATTGAAGGGGTTAGTGTAAAGTTCACAGGTGGTCAGCTTAGAGAGTCCAGAGAATAAACTGCCATCCAACACCTGAATCCTGGAAAAAGATCAGTAAGAAAGTATAAATTTATTGGCAAGTTACCCCTTTAGATGTGTTCTTTCACATTTAATGCACATGTTTCCTCCATTTAATAGATTTCAGCTTATGGTCAAAAACATCTTCTGCAATACAATTTTCAACAAGTCCAAAAGAGCAGTTAAGCTTATTTCATTTAGCTGTTGCTATACATTTAGGTCAACAGATCAATACCAATTACCAAAACCAATAGTAAGAACAAGACAGTTATTTCCACTGAGAAAAAAAGTGAGTAGCGTAGGGATCTGCTGAGGATACCGTCACAGGAGAAAATTAGTATCACTGAATTGTCAGTAGCACATTTTTCCATCATCAGTGCAAATAGGTGAATTTAGAAAACAAGCATAGCTAAAATGCCTGGCATTTTTATTTTTGTTTGTTCTCCAGTGTACATGTGCTGCAATTATTACAATTACAATTTCACCATCTATATATATCAACAATGATCAGGAATAACATTATGAGCACTAACAAGCGACATTTGAAATGAATAACACTGATTATCTCTTCATCATGGCACCTGTTAGTGGGTGGGGTATATTAGGGAGCAAGTGAAGATTTTGTCCTCACATTTACTGTGCAGGAAAAATGGGCAAGCATAAAGATTTGAGTGAGTTTGACAAGGGCTAAATTGTGAAAACCACAGATTTTGTGGGGTGTTCCCACTCTGCAGTGGTCAGTATCTTATCAAAAAGTTGTCCAAGGAAGGAAGAGTGGTGAACCAGCAACAAGGTCATGGGGAGCCAAGGCTCACTGTTGCATGTGGGGAGCAAAGGCTGGTCTGTGTGGTCTGATCCATCAGATACTGAAACCAAAGTTTCTGAAAAAAGTTAACGCTAGTTCTGATAGAAAGCTGTCAGAATACAGAGTGCATAATGATGGGGCTGCCCATGCTGACCCCTGTCCACCGTCCAAAGCACCAACAATGGACACGTGTGAGAGATGCACTATGAGAAGAAGGCAAGCTGGCAGAAGCAGTGTGATGCTATGTTGGAAAAACTTGGGTCCTGCTATCCCTGTGGATATTCTGTTTTGACATGTACCACCTACCTAAGCACTGTTGGAGACCATCTACACGGGCATGTTATTCCCTAATGGCTGGAGCCATTTTTAGCATGCACCCTGCCACAAAGCAAATATGATTCAGCAATGATTTGCACATCAACAAGTTTGAGGTGTTAACCTGGCCTCCAAACTCCTCAGAATTTCACTATAATCAAGCATCTGTGGGCTGTACTAGACAAACAAGTCCGATCCATGGTTGCACCACATTGCAACTTAAGGGACCTAAAGTATCTGTTGCTCATTTCCAGATACCACAGCTTCAGGGGTCTAGCTAGGGGAGTCTTTGCCTCGATGGGTTAGGGCTGTTTTGGCAGCAAAAGGGGCACCAAAACAAGAGTCACGATGTTATGCCTGATTGGTGTACATATATTATGGCTGAAAAAGCAGCAATTTCCAACATTTAAGCAGTTTCACCTAGTAAGCATGATTTTCAATACCTGTTCATGGAGAGGTCTATATTCTCTATATTTGGACATTCCCAGAAGGTGTTGGGTGTAACAGTCTCAATGAGGTTGGCTTGCAGGTAAAGGTACTGCAGCTTGCCCAGGCCTCGCAACATGCCCTCTGTCAGGTTCCTCAACTTGTTAAAGCCCATCTGGAGAACCTGGGGAGGCAAAGACAAGTGGGATTAGTCTAATCTCTGAAGACCTAGCCTGTGCCAGGCATCACTCACCACAAGCTGGAAACATACGGAACAAACAGATGACGATTCAAACAATTCGTGTTTCACACCGTGATCTAAGCCTGTGTGCTGCGCTGAATTTACTGAGATCTTTCTTGTTCACATTTTACCTCCTGGCTTAGCTCCAGCAGCCGGATAGATGTGTAAGCATGCCAGCTCATTATGGATGTGTTGAGATCGGTTTGGTGAAACACTTTGCTTGAATATTCCTGGAAGCTATAATGAGCGGGTGTTGTCATTCTCATGTCTGTGTCCATCTGTGCGTATATCGATGGAAGAATTTCGATCTCTTTAGATCCCTGTTTTGGTTTACATATTATTCTAAATAGAACAGCTTAAACTTGTAATATATGATAAATACAGTTTGAATAAGTCTATGTTTATTGTATAAGAATGAATAAATAAAGAAATGGATAGTTTGATTCTAAACTATTTGTCTCTGTGCACTCCTCAGGACTGTTTTATTGTGATTACTTTCACATAAGATTGACAATTTCACCATATAAATGAAACATTAAACTCTATGTCAAAACAACCCAAGTTTGATATCAACGATCATCACTAGTGTAATGTGAGGGTTCGTCATAGGCTACTAAATTTCTCTGAGCTGCTATAAACATCAAGATGGACACAGATTGTCATGGTCCTGGGTCATTTTGACCCAGCGTTTTGTGTTTCCTTGAAGTTCATTTTTGTGCCTTGTGTTTATTCTGATTTTGTATTAGTTTAGGGTTGAACCTGAAGTTAGTGTTTTATCAGCCCTACTTGTGTCTGTCCTCGGTGCTCTGTTCTTGTCCCCGTGTTGTGTTGTAAATCAGTCTGTGTGTTTCCTGCTTTACTTTGAAGGCTCGTGTTCTGGATTTCCTGTTCTGTTCTGAAGGTCTGAAGGTCTGAAGGTCGTCATTGTGTTCAGCTTGTCTCCTCCGCTCATCATGTGTATTGGGTTCAGCTGTTCTTCCCTCCTGTGTGTGATTACCCGATTACCTTGTGTGTGTATATTTAGTGGGTGTCGGTCTGTGTTCGTTGTCGGCTCGTCTGCGTTCATCTGTGTATCTCTGTGTTTCTTGGTATCCTGTTCCTTAGTCTGCGTCTCTCTGCTCCGCTCTCCGTTTCGTTAAGATTTCAGGTTTGCTCTTTAGTTTCTCCCAGTTTAGGTTTCCGTTAGTAATTTCTCACGCTTCGTTGCCTGTTTCTGCCACTGCCACCTTGTAAATAAACGTCACTCATATCATGAGTCGGCTGCCTGCATTTTGGGTCCTCCTTTCATTCCACAACACGACTGCTGCCCCAGCCGTGACACAGATAACTTTTCCAGCACTAACTTCAGAATTCATAGTACTACTTCTATCAGCAGTCACATCATCAATAAAGACTAGTAAACGGTTCCAAGAGCAGCCATAGCTGCACATTCCATAACATTACCTCCACCATGTTTCGCAGATGTGCTATGCTGTGGATCAGAAGCTGTTCCTAACAATGCCTTGTTGTAGACACTCTGCATTTCCATTCATGAAGGCATTTCTGCATTGTAGACTTCACGAGTGATGCACCAACCTCCCGGAGAGTATTTTTGAATTGGTTAGATGGTGTGAAGTTCTTTTTCTTTACCAAGGAAAGAATTTACGATGATCCACTTTGGTTGTCTTCTGTGGTTTTTGAGGCTTTTTGGCATGGTCGAACTGCATTCATTATTTGTTAGAAAGTACCAGATTTGGTCACTCCTAAAGTTTTTGTGGCCTCACTGACAGGCCTGCTTATATTTAATCTCCCTTAAAATAACAAAGAACCTGGCCTCAAGTGGCCATGAAACTGCTTGTCAGTCAATTGTCCAATCAAAACCTGTCCCATTGTCTAAATACTTATGGACCTGACTGTAAAATGGCAGCCACATGGACGAACTGCATGGACGAAAACCACCTTGAGGAGGGGATCAGATTACTAGAAATGAGATAAGGCATTTGCTTTTTACAGGGAAAGTGGCAGAACTGTAGTTTTATTGCATACACATACACATACATACTACTACTAATAATAATAAGAAAAAAATATATATATTCGGTTGGTACATAATAGTATAGTAATTTGATACCAAGTGTTAAGTATATATTGTGTAATTGGATTATTAGTCCTCTGGTGCACTGTGGGATTAAACAGCAGTTTAATGTTGGATATGCACTCTCATATGCATAAACACTTTGTTTACATTGAGACTGATGGATTGCATTTAGTTACTGTGTATACTGTAAAATTATGGAGCACTTTTTACATTATCCAAATACATCCAAATAGTTTGAAGAGTGTATTTCATGTACCCAAATAATACTGTAATTTTCCACTGCTGTATGTATGTGCATTGATGAATGTGCACCTATATGGAAAAACCTATGAATGCATATTGTGTCAGGACGCACCTGCAGATTAAATTGTGCTGAAAACGCTCCATCTTCCACGTAACTGATATCGTTCTTGGTCAGGTTCAGATAGGTGAGATTGCTGAAGCGACTCAGTGAAGAATAATGGACCGCCCGTATCTTGTTCTCGTTCAGCCTCAGATCCACAATAGTGCTGTGGAGAGATGTGTGAGATCTCTCAGCATCCAGCAACTCGGGAAAATACTGTGGAAATAAGTTTCATTGTAAATTTTCGTACCTGTTAATGTGGGAGGGGATGGCCTCGTAGGGAGGCTGGTTCATACTGCAGATAGCCAGCCACACGAAGCCTTTCTCCCCTTCAATAAGCCAGCAGTCCGCCTTAACCACTGGCAGCCGCATCATTGAAAGCAGTGCAAGGAAACAGAAGAAGGAGCTGGCTGTAGACAAGACCACTGATGAAGACCCTCCCGTCGTGTTATGTCGCTGCCGTCCCTGTTCAGTGTTCTGGGCCATTTGGGATGTCATTGCAGTATCCGCTGGAGAAAGCCGACCAGAGTTGCTCGCCATCTAACATTTATTCTTGTAGACTGGAGCCATTGGGAAGGGAGGGTGGGTGTGTTTTTTAATGGTTATATTTTCATGAACAGGGATTTGCTTTTCTTGAGAATTGTGACTGTTCTACGAGCGGCAAATGTGCCAAACCGAGGAATTGCTAAAAGCTTGAAGAAATAGAGTGCATGAATGGGATGTAACACTTCATTGGTAGTATGTGTGTCTAGGTAAACTGTATAAGTCGATTAATTAGCGGGGTCACATTTGATTTATGTATGATTTGGCAAGTGGAAGTCGTCCTAGTGCCAGATTGGCTGGTATTCATGTCTTCTGTGGCCATCTGCACCTCTGATTGGACAAGCACCTCTTTTCTTTCTTCCTCATTGCGTGCTGCTCTGTACTTGGTGTGAGAACCGGTCCCTGGAGGGAAAAGGAGAGAGAGCGAGAAATGGGAGGAGGGCGTAAGAACGGGATTGCCAGTAAAACACAGTGGTTTGTTTGTGAGCTGCAACAAAAACAACCCTGTTACCAGCACGATGAGATAAAGGTGCTTATTTTTTTTCTTATATAACAGTCTGACGTGTGCACATGCATACTCAAACTTAGGCATGCGTACACACACAATTTTTATATACAGTGACATTTCTTGACAAGTCCAATTAGTGTACACACTGGCGCAGATACACAAGCACCTGCAGATCTGAAAAATACACACAGCTTGCTGCTGCTGCGAAAAACAACACAAACAGACACACACACACGCATACACACACACACACACACACGCACACGCACGCACGCACGCACGCACGCACGCACGCACGCACGCACGCACATGTTTTCTGCAGTTCCATTAGCCTCTGGGCCTTGATGGCCAGGGCTAAGAATGGCCATGGCTCTGATACTGTATCTAATTAATTAATCTGCTCTAAATAAAACACTTCCTGGGAAAAACAGCTGACGTATGACGGAATAGGAGAGACAGGGAGGCGGGAAAGTGAAAGAGGCTCTCACAGGGCTGTGCAGAGCAGGAGGAAGAAAAAGTGGGTGCAAGGGAGCTGCAAGGAAAGATGCTTGGGGGAGGGGGGAGAGAGATGGTGAGATGGAGAAGAGGTTGAGGTAGAAGGAGGAATAAAGCAGTCGGTGGTGAAAGAGACAGCGGTTCTGTGGGGAGAAAGAGGAGGCTGAGAGGGGAAAAAGGGATGTGGTGGGACTCTGTTCAGGGAAATTGCGAGAATAGTGGCTCCCTCTTCTCTCTTCTAAGCCTTTTTCTCTCAGCTGCGAGAGCAACAAACAGGAAGTGACATCACCGAGGTGAAGGAGAAGGAGTAGGAAGGAGCAAAAGGTTGGGCCTTCCTGACAAGCATCTCCTGGCTGCTGTTGACACATTATTGATTACGGCGAAGCAGAGCGGTGCTGATGTGTCACCTCTGATCTGAGGAGGAGGGTAAATGAGAACGGCGTACTTGTGGGGAATAGGATACAGTTCCCTTCGACTTTTTGTGTCCTTTTAGAGAGCTGGCTTCTGGAAACATTCACATATAGCTTGTTAGTAATGCATTCACATAATGAGTAATGGCAATGACATTTTTCACTTTTAATGACACATGAGTTTGTGTTGATACCCTCCGTGTTCCCTCTCATAGCTCATCAGTCATCTGGCCTTGGTCAAGTAGCTAGCACTAAACCTGCAGTGGTTTGGAGCTCGTTGGATATTGTGTTAAATGGAGATTAAAAAAAACAAAACAATAGGAGTAATCTTTCACGCACAACCATCATGTCTAGACAAAGATATTGAACGGCACAGCAATTGTAAGGCACAACTGTGCTCCAAGTTTTCTTTGTCATTTGATTTATCACAAATGCTATGTGTTTTTCAGTGAGGGGTTTTTGAACTTCTAGACTTGCAGGGATTGATGGCTTTAACTTCTCCAGTATGCAGTTTGTCCCTTTTCCTCTTTGTCCTCTCTCCCCTCTGTACCTTTTCTCATGCATGTCTGACTCCAGAGCTGCATGTTTCTGATGCACGGTGACTGTCCCCACCAACCTGCTGAGTGTTTACTGTTATATTGTTTGTGATTTGTTGCTCCTCTTTTCTCTCTTTGCTTTCGCCTCACCCCAACCGGCTGAGGCAGATGGCCGCCCTCCTCGAGCTCGGTTTACGTCGGCGGTTTCTTCCTGTCAAAACAGAGTCCGACCGCCTGCCGTTACAATGTAAAGTTCCCCGCAATAATCGCTGTTGTGAATTGGCACTTTAGAAATAGAAATGAATTGAGGGGAAAAACCCCCCCCGGAAGCCTTCTTCATAAATGTGACTAATGTACGCTGGCATGCATGAGTGTTTACCGGTGTGTAGCCATATGCATGGGCTTTCCCACCCAGTCAGCATAATCTATAATTGATGGTGAGACTTCCTCCCACGTTGCATGAGACAAACTACCTAGATGGGACACGAGAGAAAGTGTAGGAACTGCTTCCAGCAACACACACTCTGACAGGAGATGTCCATTTTGCTGACCAGATAAACTCGAGTAAAGAAACTGTTGAGAGGGAACAATATGGTGGTGTAGCAGGGGGTGCAGTGTGTGCGTGTGTGTGTGTGTGGTGTGCTAATTTCCACCTGACCTCTTTCTTTTCATACTGAGGCAAGTACAAGGGTCCAGGAGAGAGAACAAGAGTGCAGGTTACCAGAAAGAGAGATCCAGTAGCAGTTACTAGCTTTCACTTGACCTTCTTTGTAGTAAAAAGTGTAGTAAATACACTTGTAGTAGCTAACGTGATATGCACAGAAGGAACTGTTAAGAGCCTGTCGGCCTCTTTTCCATTTTGCATCATTCATCGCATTCCCCGACCTCGCCCGCACTCTCCGCGTGTACGCACGCTCGACGCTGCCTCAGCTGTCGAGAACAGGCATGTGGAATATTTCAGCACTCAGCATCGTGACCGCCTCACTTTTCAGTCATGTCACACTCAAAGATTTATAGGGTACAAACCGTCATCCTGAGAAAGACTGAGACTCTAACCTTGCTTTGACCACGGTGGTGTCATGGCTGCTGTACTTTAAGGTAATGTTGTGTAGATGCGCATGTTCTCTGAAACTCTGGAAAAACAAGCCACCCGGGGAAAGATTCATATAGCTGTGTGTGCACAAAAGCAGAAAAATGCATACACTGTCTTGTTGAGAGATTTAGAAAGCCACATGTATGCGCTGTCGTCTTTTAAAAACACAAATCTCAGTCACTGTGAGATTTTACGCACATGGCCGAGCCAACTCTTTGCTCGCATCTTTAGCCACGAGTGGACACAGATGCTTTCTTATTGCATCAGTTCCATATAAAATTGCTGTTTGCAACTCAGGTTAATGAAGAAGTGCAATTTACTTTGGGGAGGATGTGGAGAAAGTGGAGAAAGGGAAATGTGGCTTTGATTGTTTTTGGAATTATAAAGAAAAGAAAAACAGAACGGGGATAAAAAAGAGCAAAAGACCCTGGAAAAAAAACAAAATGTTAGACTACAAACAAAAGGAAAAAAAGAGAAAGCAGACCATTACACATGGTCACAGCTATTTATAGCATCAGTGATGACAGACCATCGTAAAAGCACTGGCTGTTTTTCTTCATGCTAGTTATTTCTCACCTTAATTTTCATCTTTAGGCTATTGGACTTGGCCTTCTCTAGAGGCATTTTTACAGTTAATTTTTACATTATAAAACACTTTGCATTCGGGGAAAGTCATATTATATGCATGTTTCTTTGTACATACACAGTTTATGCACACAACCTCTGTAAACACCCCTAAAACTGGTCTTTGTTACACCTTCCTCACATGATTATCAGATTATTGAGTCTCGCTGATTTTCACCATGATTTTTATATTGTGTCTGTAATATGGAGACATAGTTCTGACTGAATCTCCCCTTTAGACCCTCTTGAGCACTGGAGCACTCTCCTTTGAGAGTCACTATTTTTTATTTACTCTTGTTTCCATTTCAGATTCTGTTACTCTCCCTTTTCATCATGATTTTTTTTCTTTTTTTGGTCAGGCATAGCCACAGTCTCCTTCCTTTTTTGAGCGTTTGTTTTCCTGGGAGATTTTTAGTATCCAGACAGAATTGCATAATAAAAGCGAGGATTGTAGTTAGCCAATCTAAATGCAGACCGCATCATTATTTTTATTTTACCTGTTACTCTGTGCAGTAAAAAATAAGTGCGTCATCTTTAACAAGGCAATAAATGTACAGTCCAGTTTCCTTTGATTTAATGAATCTAAATAACCTCAAATCACAAACATCCATCATCATACGCTCATTTGCAAGAAAGGAGCTTGTGTAAAACAGCAGCAAGTGGCCCGTAAAAAAAATAATAAACTATTTTCAATCAAAACACATATTAAAACATTTTAAACTATCAACAAAATGTTTAGTAGCGCCTTTATTGTATTTCTGATTTTCGCTCTTCTTCTCGCTCCCTGCGTCAGCGCTACCCCGAACAAGTGGGAAAGATCCACAGCATGACTCAGAAAAATCTAAAAGAGTCAAGCAGAGAAAGTAGATTGCAGATGATGTATCCTGTTTACAAAGCTAAAGGCTGTTCTTTCTATCTCTGCTGAGAAAGCTACAGAGTTGCAGTCCTGTTGGTTTGATATTTTACACATTTCAGAGACACCTGTTTTTAGGTTACGCCCTGAGGCTAAAGAGAAAGAAACAAGTTTTCTGGTGCAGATCCCTGAAGGTTTTATTTTATATGCTCTCATTTAAATGGATCAAGGAATATTTAGTCGGTGTTTGTCAGCTGCATATAGAGAGGTTCACGTCAAAGGAAAATCCTGAACCCTTGACTCCTGAAAGGTGTCCATTAAGTCTCTTGTGCTGTAATGGGCATTTTGTCCCCCTATAGGGAAGGGTTGCATCTCATCAATGCAGTATTGTCCTGAGTGATCACCTTTAACCCTAATGGGAGTGGTCTCTCAATCCAAAGGCCACAAGGAGTCACCAAGTGAAAATAACTGAGCTCATTTACTGTGAATCTTCAAGTCACCAGATGGAAAAGTCTGCGCTGACAGGTTGTACAGCTCTCTGCTTCACGGTCATGAAAGTACCAAGTGAGGGAATATATATTTTATTTTATTCCAGGTTTCAAGTAGCCCTCAGTTTTCTTTTCCTTTGGGTGATAACTTCATTTTATCATGCAAACACTCACCTGTTTATTCCTGCAATTACCTAGTCACACAATGTACCAGCAGTACTAAGCATAAGATCCAGCACACAAGTCCGGGGCTTCAGCTAATGTCCACATGAAACATCAGAATCAAGACAAAAAGCGGTCTCCGTCACTGCAGCCGTGATGTGAGTGTTGATGCCAGATGGGTGAGTTTGAGTATTTCTCAGACTGCTGATCTCCTGAGATTTTCACAACATGAAAGTATGGCTGACGAATCTGCAGAAACCACGCGATCCAATCATGTCAGCATGGACCAGCATTTCAAATGGATGTTTCCAACATCTTGTAGAATCTATGGCATAAAACATTTAGGTTGTTTTGACAGCAGATGGGACTGGTCGATGTAATGACGGTTTTCATAATAAAGTGCTTGGAGTTCCTACTTTGGGATAAACTGGAAGTTTGATTAAAAACCTGCATGATCATTAAAAAGATCAGCAGTTTTTACCGCTGCAAAAAAATTGTGTAAATGTAAATTAAAAGTAAATGTTCTTACTAGTAGAACTGAATTGTCTATTTTTTAACATCTTCTACATCATTTTTCACTTTTTTTCCCCCCATGTGACCGATGAGCAACACTTAGGAGATGAGTTGCACTCCTGGACAGGCTGTGAATGAGGCTAAAATATGAGCGCATTAATAACAGGGATACTGTCATATACCCACATACATAAGGAGATGTAGATCCCCATTTCTGTGTGTAGTGGTGCATCTCAACTCATGCCAGTGCTTTCATTACCATTCAAAAGCAATGTGGAAAGCAGCAGCGGCACAAAGCGGCTGGAAGCCATGAACGGAAAAATGATGAAGAAAGTGAGGCAGAATGAGGAAGACAAATGACCTATATTGCCCATATACCTGTATATGTATGTGTGTGTATGTGTGCATTTACTGTGAAGTCGTACTATGTTTAAATGTAAGTAGAAGTCCTGTCAGAATAGGTTTAACTGGTATGCCTGTAATAATAGCATAATAATAGCATATTAATGCAAAGGTTTCATCTGGAGTTTAAAATTGTATACCTCTTTTCTTTTCAGAATAGTTTTTTTCTATAACAAATAGTGGAATCTGGCCATCTCCACCCTGAAACTCATCAGACTGCCTGATGCATGCATTTATTGCAGCAGTACTTCTCACTGATAAGAACCTCACTGTTAACTGTTGCTGTGTTACGGCTTATGCAAACCTAACATTTCCACCTGACTCTACTTTACTTTAAAAGCTTTCAATGAGAGGACATGGTGGAGTTTTTTGTGAACCACTGACTGTACATCTGTGCTTGGGTTTCCTCATAAACTGTAAGAGATGAACATGTCTGCCATGACATCAGTCTGTGCTTTTTCGATGCCTCGTTTGAGACTTTGAGTGTGGATGTTGCTGTCTTGTATTGTTAACTTAGTCCACAATTAGCTTCACTTACGATTGAAAACCACATGTGCACATCTGCAAATTAGCAATTACACATTAGGCCAGGTGTAAGCACTTAATTTCCCCAACAGGTCAAATGAGAAACTGGGACTGCTGTGGAGGGTCACACCAACAGGTTTATGAGGATATAACATTTCTGCTTATTGGTGCAGCCCTCCACAACAGTCCCAGTGCAAAGGTCCACGTGCGGTGTTCAATCATAAATGAGGCTAACAGCTAACTAAGCAAGCTTTAAAATGATTTTTCCCATGCATTATGTCTAAAACTACATCCGCTCTGAAATGTCTTAAAAGAAAGTCATACCCCCTAGGTGTTCAAAAACATTTCTGCCTCC
Source organism: Simochromis diagramma (assembly GCF_900408965.1). Taxonomy (NCBI): domain Eukaryota; kingdom Metazoa; phylum Chordata; class Actinopteri; order Cichliformes; family Cichlidae; genus Simochromis; species Simochromis diagramma. The sequence continues at coordinate 628,461 of NW_024386736.1, forward strand.
CACAGAGTACAACTGCAAAAGTGTCAGTAAAAAAAAGAACCCACACTTTTAAAGTAAAGTCACAGCGTAAAGTACAAAACGCAGATGCAAGAGAAGCTGTGGAGAGTTTCTACAGCGACATAGCTTCCTCACATCTTTCAGTGTGACATTAAGAAACCATTATAGCTAGCTTTTACTTCAGTGTAACATAAACTTACAATGGGTCCTACCAAATGAATGACAAGTGTTTTAAAGTTATTGGGCTTGTTGTCTGCACCTACTAAATGTTGTTCACGCAGTCTTATGAAAGAACGATGGCCCAGAAGGTTAGCTTAGCTTAAATTCTGAATCCAAAAATACTTAATAGCCAAAAAAGGGTTTCATCCTCTGGAATAGTATTAAAAATAACTACTAATTGCTTAAGTTAGTATTCTCTTACAAAAACAGTCTGAAGAATTTCAGTTCAACTTTGTTTTCTGGGTGTGGTGTTTAGCACTGTCACGTCAGAGCAGCTCGGTCCTGGGTTTGAGTCCGCCAGTTGACCGGGACCTTCCAGTGAGGAGTTTGTTCTCCCTGTGCCTGTGCAGGTCATCACCGCGAACTCCAGCTTCCTCCCACACCCCAAAGACAAGCATGTCAGGTTAACTGATGATCCTAAATTGGCTATAGGTGTAAATAGGTGTAAATGGTTATCAGTCTCTCGGTGACCCCCTGAATTAGAGTTTTCGCCTTGTACTTGATTTTTTCTTACACCCTCTAGACGTTCTACAAATACTGTCACATGCATCTTCTCTTAATGCTGTATGTTGATTTGCAAGGCTATTTTGGGATTGCTCTCAAATTATTTGGGTATTTATGTAACCAGCACAAATATATGGACGTTAGCAGTGTACAGTTTTCCCTTTGTAGCTTCAAGCCCTGACAGAGATGTTCTAGACAGTCTTTATGATGCTTTGAGTGCATCGTGTAAATTTGTCTTCTTAAAGGCTCGAAAATTCAGAAACTCATTTCTCTGGCAGAGTTCAAAGCATTCATTGCAGCTGTGTGAGATGAATCCTTGGGAGTTGTCATTGCTTTGAATAAGTTTTTTTTTCTCTTTTTTCTTTTTTTGGGGGGATGCTAGGCCTGTGTCTCTCTGTCGTTCTGCCTGTCTGTCCCCAGAACTTTTTACGCTGTATTATTTATCTAAGACCTCTATCTACAGAATATAGCTGTCTTATTGGTGAGGACTCCCTTGCAGATTTTGGATCCCAAAAGGTGCAATCTGGTTAAATATAGATTTAGCGTTAAAATGGAGCATAAGTGAATCCCTTTCCTGTGTTTTGATTATGTACGATGCTTATTGATTTCCCAGGACATGGAGATGTCAAACGGTGGACAAGCTTGTGAAGAATTCATCTTTTCTCAGTATCTTGGGACCTCACAACAAACCGTATCACACAGTCAGCTCTGGGCAGTACAAAAGTCCTCACACACACACACACACACACACAAACACACACACAGACTTTGCACATTTGTGCAATCGATGAAAGTGAGTCATCTGGATTAGGTTAGATTACAGAGCAAGAAAAGGCAAAGAGGAATGGAGAACGAGAGAGAAAGAGAAGAAAGGAGGAACGGGAGTTTAAGGAAGTCAGATCAAAACGCGCCACGCTCTGAGGCAAGTTCTACTACATCTCTCACAACCGGGAGGCGCAGCGCGAGTGTGCGTCTGCCTGTCGTCCGCGTGATTCAAAGACATCTGTGAGAATGTAATTTGTTTTGACTCTCAGTCTCACCCATCCCTCCCCACTCTCCCCCCACCACAGTGATTGACTATTACGGATATAAGGCTTCAACATCACACAACATCACACGTCCTTGAGGGAGGAATGAAAGCAAAAGCGTCTTCTCTCCCCCTCTCTACTCAGTCACGAGGGTAAGGGGTTTAAAAAGTGGGGGCGGGCCGAGGAGTGAGCGATGGATGGAGCGAGGGGTAGAGGAGTTTGGGGGTTAAGCTGACGTCCAGACTTGGCATGATGGACGTTTCTATAAGAGATATGGAAACACGGAGCGTGACGGACATTTCTATTATAGAAATTTTATGCTGCTTGCTACCCAGCAGTTGGGAGCGAGAGAGAGAGAGAGAGACTTCTATGCAGTAAGGCATGCCAGACAGGACAAAATGTGGAGAATAATGCTATTGATACAAGCTTGTACTTTTCTCATCCTGATCTAATATCTGTGTCGTATCCGTCTCTGTCTTTTTCTCCATCACAGAGTGTCTTCCTGTCTGTCTTTCGCTGTCTTTGCAGTGAGAGGGTTATGCCAGAATAATAGGCAGTGCTGATATATATCTCCTCCACGGGCCCTGCGGTGCTACACTTGTCACTCCCCTGTAGAGAGATGTGGACATGTGAGATGCCGTGGATGATCCTCTGTGGCGAAACATTGTACGGTTACGTAATGCATTTGGTATTCAGAGAGGAGAACAAGAGGAAGGAGGAAAGATGGGAAGCAGAGGTGGAAAGAGTCACACGGCTCAGTAAATGAGGGCGAGGAGCTGACTGGAAACATGCCACGTAGTTCATTTTGCCTTAGAATTAAATCTCCCATTTCTTACTCTTAGTATGGAGTGCTGAGTGTGCTACCTGAAAACAATCACATCTGGAGGTCTCTTTAAATATCAGTTGTAATCTTGTTTTTACTTGTATTCTTTTAGCATTTGAAGAACAACAACTACCAGAAGACAGAAAAAAACCCTCATCATAAAAAATTAATTAACAGTTTTAAGCTACTCATCGAACATCTTTGAACATTCAGCCAGTGCAGATAAACGCAGAGAAACTTGAGCTTCCAGCTACAAGCAAGCTCGCTTGACTGATATCAATAAAGCAAGCTCATACTGGAATGCCTCCAAAAGAAACATAAAGTGCCACTCTGCTAACATTTAATATTGTGCAAACGTATTTAGCCGCCCCTCATTTCTTTAGATTTTTCTGGGAAAATGGAAAATATGCGCAGTGATTTATTGAATGTGCAAACATACTTGGAAATACAGAACAGTAGGCAAAAACAGAGTTTGTACAATTTCAACAACTTTGAAAGTCAATATTTGGTATGACCACCTTTATTCTTTAACACAGTGCTGCTGCAGTAAAAATACTATTTTATGCCTGTCAGACAGAGATTTATTTTTATCTTTGTTCTTGTAGATTCAACTGAAGGAATGGAAACAAATTACTGTGAATGTTTTGAGACAAAGTGCCTAAAGATGCCATTGATAATTGGATCTTTCTGTGGACACAACACTGATTCATCTGTTGAACCAGTGCTATCAATATAGTTACCTTTTGTCACCAAAAGCTGATTCTGTTCATCTGGACGTAGCGTTTCAGTGGGAGAAACGTTTCGTCACTCATCCAAGTGATTCTTCTGTCTCAGCTGACTGCAGGTTTCCCCAATCTTATGAACAGTACATTACATAATGACTGAAACCAGCCCACTGAATGAACAATGGGCTGTGAGGTCAGTTCATTGATCATTAATATGGAAATTCTCATTACCATTGTTCAACAACCACTAATCAAAGCCCATTGATGAAAGACCATTGATCAATGACCATGACTCCATAGAGAGTTGAGGAATGGCTGCAATCACAGCACTGTAAGATGGCAAAAGATGTACCCTTAGCCCCCCTCCTCAATTGGGGAAACATGCAGTCAGTTGAGACTGAAGAATCACTTGGATGAGTGACGAAACATTTCTCCCACAAAACACTACGTCCAGATGAACAGAATCAACTTTTGGAGATTTACTTACCTGTATGATTGAGCAAGCATCAAGAAGTTACCTTTTGTACACACACACACACACACACACACACACACACACACACACACACACACACACACACACACACACACACACACACAAAGACTTTGAAAATGGTCAGGTACAAGAAGTGGACTGAAAAGGAGTGAAAAAGCAGTCAAAGAACAACTTAGGCAGGAGAACTATTGCTCAAGACCACTTTTGAAATGTTTGAGAAAATGTGGGTGTTTGGAAGCAAAATATAAAGAAATAACGGTCGGTTCAAGAGTTTTGCACAGTATTATATAGAATTTATTCAAACGTTTCCAAAGTTCTTCTTCTTTTTTAACTTTGTTTAATCTTTCGAAAATGAATGTAACTGTTCACATCTCAGTTCCATTTAGAAGTAAGGAGACTGCCAAACATTTGCAGTGTAGCATATTTTCACAAAGTGAATTCAAAGTTGAATCAAAGAACTGTTTATTTTGTCAATTTAAAGGTAATTTAAATGAAGGAAGTTTCCCACATGTCATGCCAAATGTTCGTCACTGCAGTCAGGAGCAATCTCAACTCACATTTAAAACTCATTTCAGATAATGAAAGTTTGGAGTTGTCGTGTATGCAGAGTAGGACGTAGCTCAGGACAGAAGTGATGGTTAACTGCTCGATGCTGCGTATTCACAGTGGCTGATGACACAGATCTGACCACAGATCAGTTGTAGTGTTCAAATCTGATTCCCATCTCGCTGTCTCTCTGTAGATTTGTGAAAACGTAGCACAAAGCCCTTTATTCAACAATGATAGATATATTTTAGAACTCGGTTTATATGGGCGTCCCTCAAAAAGCAATTTTTCCTCAGCAGTCAGCACAGTTAAGGTCATTTCTGGGTCCTGGCTGGTTCTAAGAAAAAGACCTTAACTGAAGGTGAGAGAAAAGAAAAGTCCTGGCTGAATGGATTCATGTTTTCTCGTCAGTGGTTCAAAAGGAATAAAGAGCTTGTCTTCATAACAGTCTTCCAAATATTAGATTTCTTTATGACGCCAGGGTCTTATTGTTTAAAGTATGAGTTTATTTTTTCTCAGACATGTTTTTGTTGACAGACTGAGATCTCTGAGTCACATACACAATTTTAATACTTTAAGATACATTTACTTCATTTTTGAGTAGATGAAGGGCACAGTTGCCATAAACAGACCTTGAGGTGAGATTATTTTGTCAATTGTTTCGTTGCCAAGGTCAAGAATAGACTCTGAGCCACAGCCTCACTCCCTCCTACTGCTTATTTCAAAGCAGCTAATGAAGTGCTCTTAAATTATGCATTAAAAACTAAGTAAAGTAATTAATGATTTGCGTTAATTGCTTTGGTTCTAATTAAGAGAATTCTCTCAAAAAATTATGTAATCTCGCACAGCCCTGCGCAACCGTGTAATGATACCAGCTCGTAAACATCTGACCACTTGTTACGGACCATCCATCTATCCATGGTTTTATCATCTAGTAACCTCATAAGGCATCGTAGGAAGCACAGATAGTTTACTTCCAACTCTGACATGTCAGTGCCCCTGTGAAGAAAGGCAAGTCCAGAAAAATAGCTTTTCTAGTGTGGTGCTAGAGAATGACTGCCACAGAGCTCTGACCTAAAACCAACAAATAAAAAACAAGAGAGTGAGCCAGCTTTTATCACCACGGACATTAAAAGAGAAAGCCGTGGCACTCTAGCAATTGGGAAAAGGTCTTTATTGAAGTATTCTCGAAAGCCAAACGGAGCCTGTCATTCCAAAGAATCAGCCAGCAGCTGCGATCTTGCTGCACTGGCACACATTCGTATTAAAATGTTCAATTTCAGCTGTGTGGTGGGCACGTGTGCTTCAAATTGAATAGTATTTGGAATTTTTCAGATTCCCTAAACCTTGACTGAATTCCCAGATAAACAGCCTCAAAGCATGACACAACCACCGCCATGCTCGACAGTGGGCAGTGGTGTTGTTTTGATGAATATGTAGTATATTAGTGCTGTTTTTGTGTCAAAGATACCATTTACATCAGAGCACAACACATTTTGGAAGACTTGGTGTATCTTGTTTCAAAATTTAGCCAGGCTTGAATGTTTTTCTTTAGTTTCAGCTCCTTAACGAAAGATCCAACGATGAGACACCCCCCAGAAAAGGAATGCATTTACAGGTTAAGGCCACTGACATTTTTTCCTATAGAGGGGTGCAGAGGAGATTTAGGAGACAGGCAGTTACTCTAGGAGACTGTAGAACATCCTTAACTCATCAGCAGGTCTGGAGAAGCCGTGGAGATTTCAGGCTTTCTGAAGAACTTTTACAAACATTATAACGACTCTATTTTTGTCTTACACGTATGTTTGCACATTTCAATAAGCCACTGAGTCTATTTTCTATTTTTCTAGCATCATACAAAGAAATAAGTGGAAGCTAAAGACTTGTGAAGTCCCAAGCTTTCACCTTGCTTTTCAAAGGAATTGTACAGATTACACATTAAATTGTGGTTATATGTAGTATGCAGACTTTTTGAGTTTGTGACATATTCATGGTTCCAAAGCTTCTAGATACCAACGAGACCTTGAACCCACATTAGATTCACAAACGCTATTTTTGGTAGAAAATATTCACCTGAAAATTACCATCACACGATATAGCTCTTCTCCAAAAGCCGATGCGCATCCATATCCGCACGCAGAAACATACACAGATGCCTGCGTAACAAAACAAACACACATACAGGTGTGACAACTGCGAGCGTGTCTGTGTGTAGGGCGTCTGCCTCTCCAAACAGGCAGTAGGCCAGAGAGGGGTTTTAACACACTTAATGGGATTTCACACTCTGAAGTACACACGTGTACACACTCTCGGACACACACTAATGTTGAAGATAAACATGTCTGAAAGCTATGTGTGATCCCAGACAAATAAACACACACACACCCACACATGCACACTCTCTGATATAAAAGGATTTGTCAGGCTCCCACATTGTACACATGGAAAATTAATGGACTCCAATATCCACACACAAACACGACTGTTACTCAGTCATTTACAAAAGAGATGTGGCTTCACACACCTGACAGAGTGAAGACGCAGAAACACAGACGCTATACAAATCTTCCATTATGTGTCAGCCCAGGATTGTTGGGGCTTTACCGGTGCTGTGGTCATGGTGACCTCTTATTCTTCAGGGAGTGTTTAAAGAGTGCTCTACTGAAAATCTATATTTTCAATCATCTGGTACTTGGTGTCTCAAAACTTGCTGAATGCTGCACCGAAAAGTTTGTAGCTCGCCTTTTTGCAGAGAACAACAGGTGTGGTAGGGTTGCTTTGACCGCAGTTAGAGCAGAAATTGAATCATAAGTCATTATTTTTTGATCTGTGCATTTATGTTTTTTTCTGTCTTGTCACATGAGCGGTTGAGCAACTTTTTTTCCATCCCTCTTGATTGCTATTAGAAACCATGTAAGGATCGACTTAAACAGATTAAAGGAACAGTTCAAACCAAAAGCAATTTATGCAAAAATTTGGCTCAGTTCTTGGAGTTCTGGTTTCTCCTGCCATCCTAAACATGCTGGTTTATTTCTCAAGCATGTACTAATATGAGCGTAGCAACTCTGGTTAAATTGTGACTGATAACAATGAATGTATTTCCATCCAGACTGTCAAAAATGTGCACACATACACAGGCCAAGGTGTACTAATGTGTGCACACAAAAACCGCCATAAAACATAGGTAAAATCATGTGTGAAATGCATTCATTAAACACACTAAAAACATCAACTGTGTGGAGTTATAAAGACCCGGAAAGCTTCTCAAAGTAGCAAGCAACAAACTTTCCAGAGCCACTTATCAAGCCTGTGCGGTGAGAATTTAGCACTCCAATAAAATTGATTTTCTTCAGATTTATTTCTCTAAGAATACATCTGTTTGGGACTAATGCTCAAAAACAGGTGTGTTTGGGGATCAATTTAATATTTCTCAAGAAGACAGGCTCCAGACTTCTCTCAAAGTGGATGGCATTTTTTATTTTTTTTTTATTTTCCCCAAACAAGAAACTCTGCGGTAGTTATCTGTTGTCTTCAGAGCATGCAATAAAATATGGGACCTCTACGCTGAGAGAGTGAGTGAGAGCGAGAGAGAAATTTCTTAGTAATAGAGCTTATGTGCTCTGGTAGGTGGACCGTGTTATGGCCTGTCTGAAAACTTTTGCAAAGTTTGGCATTAGAACTTCACCAGACAAATGACCCGGGCCACATACCATAAGTCATGGAGGAAAGCATCTTTCTCTCTCTTCCTCTTTTTCTCCCTCGCTTTCTAGTTCTATCTGTCTCTCTCACTTAGGTGCACACACACACACACACACACACACACACACACACACACACACACACACACACACACACACACACACACACACACAGCTAGCGGCAGCTGAAGCAGCATCACTCAGACACCTCAAGCTGTTAATTTCCTTCCTGTCTTGATACATGCAGCCAAGTGGAAAATATTATAGAAGCAACAGCAGTATGTCCGCTGAGCGCTCACACAAGCACCCCAATCTCTTTTCACCTTCTGACAAACACGTGGTTAAAAGAATCTGTGCGACTGTGCCAGGAGTGCCTGCTGGCTGCTGTTTGCTTTGTGTGTGTTACTGTGTGGCACACACTGGTGAGCTGGGAGGTCGGACGTAATGGAAATGCGGCTCACCTGCTTTCCTGGTTGCTGACGTGCCGACTGATGGAGAGGCGACCTCTGCTGTGATGGTGGGGACAGAAATTGAGATAAATGATGGAAATAATGGCACACCATGGTACAAACTTTGTTTTTCTCTTTCAGCTATGCATAACTGGCATTCAGTTTTGATACTGTGCAGAAGGCTTCAGGGAGCCAGACATTCTTGCAATTTTATAGAAAGTGGTCTTGAGCAATAGTTCTCCAGGCTTCCTGGAGGTCTTTCAAAGTTTTTCTTTGGACATGGGACTGATTTTCAATCATTTTCACTTCAGTCGTTGTACCTGACCGTTAACACTGACCTGTGAATTATTGAAACATAAAATGCACCTAACTAAAAGTAGGAATCAGTGTTGTGTCTACACATGACAGATGACTTAGCAAAATTGTATTTAATTGTATCTTTAGGCTCTTTTTTTATTAGTCAGTTGTAAATGCACATAATTTGTTGCCACTTCTTTTGTTGCATCTATCGTAGCATGGTGTGCAGTTTGCACTTAAAATTTTGAGGAAACTGGAAAAGAAGCCACAGAAACTGGTGTTGGGGAACTTGTTGAAGTACCATCAGAGTTTGGTCCACCATCTAATACAACCTGGAAAACATCTGATTTGGAACAGCTTCATTTTTCAGCATGACAGTGATCCCCAAAAAACTGCTAGTGTTGTAAAAGCATACATCAGCTGTGGATTGCCCTTTTCTGAGCCTGCACCTCAATGTTATTAAAGCAGTGTGGGATCATTTTGACTTATTTTGGGTCCAGTTTGTATGCCATTTGGCATACCTCAGCCTTTTCTCCCTGTTTTCCTTCCTTAAGACTGACTTGACAACCACCCTTCTACTGAGACTATTTCTGATGGGGCTTTAGTGAACACAGTGGCCAAACTGAACAGCCAGATCCATCTCCCAGGTCATCTTTGCTGAAGGAAATCTGCTTGAAATGGTCAGATACAATGACTAAACTAAAAATGTGTGGAAAAAGGTAGCTAAAGCCCAAAAGAAAATGACCTTCAGAAGACCTGGAGAACGCTCAAGACCACATAAAAAATTACAAGAAAGTCTGGCTTCTTGGAAGCAAAATATAAAGAAATGACAGATCTAACCGCTCTCATTTAGTCGTTATTCCTCTTGCTTATATTGGCCGTTGTTGCTGCTGTTACACTTTCTTTGCCACTTTTTCCTACACTCTCATAATAACCTTGTTCAAAATCTCTCTTGCCCAATGACCACTCCGCCAGTTTAAGCCAACCTGCCCCTTTTCCCTGTTCTTTAAATCCACTGCGATCTGTCACTGTGTATTTCAGGCTCTGTATTGGTACATTTGGACTGTTCAGGCTGGATGTGTGTCATCCAAACTCTGATCCAAAGTCTTTACCTCAACACCACCATCCTAGCCGTCCAAACGATCCCTCCTTATTAAAATGGTATATTGTCAATATTTTACAAGAAGCTCGATGACAAAATGAGAATATAATATTGTGTAACTGAACATACTTTTAAGCAAAGCTTCACCTGCTCTCAGCACAAAAAGTCTTGTTTCACCGGAACTCTAAATTTCATGCAAATATAATTTTACTTCCTTGATATAAAGAGGCACAGTTCCTCCTTCATTTTATCAACAATAAATGCCTTTATAGAGTCGTTTGTAAATGCTGGCTAATCACCCTTAGTTTGTGTATGTGGGGATATACCCACATACACAATGCTAAGTGCCCAGAGTGAGGGACAAAAACAATATCCATGTGCAAAGTATTTGAAAATGAAAGTGCATGACCCAAATTGGGACCGATGGTCCGTTGCCCTGCTACAATTTGTCTGGCTTATTTCCAAACACTGTTGTTATTTGCTCAGACTTGGCAGTAGTTCATAATTCTTCAAAAAAAGGGAAAGTCAGCAAATGCAGATGCCGTGAACAAAGTGGATTATGTATTATGATTAAAGTCTCTGGGTCCACCTGTCACAGGATATTGTTGTGGGCCAACTGCTGGTAAAATTAATTATAGATTTAAAGTAGTGCAATTCTGCAGAAAAAAAAAACAGGAAGAGCTGCTAGCTTCTGAAAGAAGGTCATTTTTTTTCTTTTCTTGGATGATATCTGTTCAGTGAGAGGCATTCGTGATCTCAAGACTCTTCTTTGGTACTAAAAACATGAAAACAACGTGAGTTATCAAGATGACAGTGCACTTGGGTTGATTTGATAAGTAGCTATTGGCTCACCAAGACACACTAAGTGGATAACAGGCAAAGGTGAAAACTTTCTCTGCTTTAAAGAAGAAGAAAAAAGCGGTGTGCTGCAATAATTCACCTGGTGCAGATGATAGGATTTAACAGCAGAAGTGCTGGGGGCAACTTTGCTGATTTTATTTATCCGTCCTAAATTCAGTAAGACTTTCTCTGTTTTGTGACTGTAAGATTGCAGTCCAGGTCCTGCAATTTGGCTTCAATATTGGATCTTAACAATTTCGTCCCACCTTTTTTTTGTCATAATGCACCTCCATCAACTTTGCCCCGGAGCTCGGACACAGCCGCTGCAGCTGCCGTCTCTGCCTCGCTGCCATTAACTCATCTGTAATCTTTAGTGCTTGGTCCAAAGTTGCAGTAAACAGTTTTGCTTGCTTGCAACTTCGAGTTTTATTATCCAGTAATCATGTAACACATTGCCAGTAAACTGCACACAGCTGGACGATAAATTCTCTGCCGAGCTTTCACTCGACAGAGTTTGCACTTTTGTTTTTAACCTTTTCTATCTAAAACAGCTGTTTTGTTTGAACCCCTGGTACATTAATAAGATCTCCAGGTTACCATGTAATAAAGAAGGTCACAATTACTGAACATAGTGAACCTTCAGTTGTTATTTAACAATCTCAGCTGGATCGATTGCTCAAATACTTAGCTGTTGCACTTTAAACAGGATACAAAGTGACAACAGCACTGATATGTGTATCACGTTTCCCGCTGATACAGACACAGATCAAATCATCTGTGTTGCATCTGGTTTGCCCGTGTTTTTTTTTTTTTTGGTTGTTGTTTCCTCTAATGTTGCTCTACTTTGTCATCCTGGCTGATGAAATGTTTGTAGTTTTACATAAAAAGCCCGCGCTGGGCTCCTTTGACAGTGCAATCAAACATTTTTAAACTCTCAGATCAAGAAAATTCCAGCAGCATCCTTCATCAGCTCTGCTGGGTGCTTTAAATTCAGTCTTGTCTCAAGTATGAAGCAGTTCGTCTTTCTTAAAATTCGAGTAGTGCATCGCTGCCCGTTCTGGACTAAACTGCTGCTGAAATTTCCAAAGCAAATCTGCAGGACAGTCTCAATGGCACCACAGCACAATGGATCAAATACTCTGTCTCTGTGTGTAAGAATAAACATGTCGTTAAACAGAGCTTAATTTGAACAATCTGAACTCATTCGAGAAAGTTAAATCACCTGGAAACATTTCATATTTCCTATAAGTTTACTTACTCTTGATTGATAACTTAATTGATTCGCTCAGACTGACTGACATATCTTCCTAGTAACCATCCTCAGATTCTGAATATGTTTCTAGAAGGTATTTTGATGTAAACACTGCAGACCTGCCACTGAGGTACAGCCTGTTCATACTGAATGGTATTTGTGATTGTTTTGAACGAATTAGGTTTATCCTGGCACATTTTCTTTTTACCGTTGTGTCTTCTAGTGTGTGCCACTGTGTGTCTCTCTCTGTCCATGTGTGCTTTCCTTGTCACCTTTTGCAAGGATAGTTTATGAAAAACCAACCTGGGATTTGTTGCATATTTCTGCTAACACACAAACAGACAGGGAAACAGAGAGAAAATATCCCATTTATAGTCTTCTAGTTCCTGTCCCCCACAGCTTGATGCCTCCACTGCCGTGTTTGACTGTAGGGGTGGTATTAATGAGGTGATGCTCAGCGCCTAGTTTCCTCTAAACATGCCACTGGAAATTGCGGCCAAATGGTTGAATCATCATTTCATCAGACCAATGGATTTCCCCTTCTAGTTGTCGTTCAGGTGGCCTCTGGCAAAACTCCCAGCATGTTGTGATGTGCCTGTTAGTGAGGAATGAAGTCCATCTGGCCACTCCACCATTAAGGTATAATTGGTGCTGCACTGAAGGCTGTCCTTGTAGAAGGTTCTCCTATAGCCAACAAGGAACCACAGTATGGCTCTCATCCATCCCTTATTACTCATTTTGACTGGGTTTTCAGTTTGACTGTTGGTTGCTTCACACTTCTGTTCAAAGTAACTTTGTTAGAAATTCCTTTCAATGCTTAAAGTATTGTCTTGTATCGATCCCCAGATCTGTGCCTTGACACAGTCCTGTCTTGCAGGCCTGTGGACTGCTGACTTGACCTAACAGCTCTCATGATAATGTCCAATATTTTATCCACCCTTAGGAACCCAGAGTTTTTAGGTTTTTTTCTCCTGTACATCACCACAGTGGATTTTAGGTCAAACACTCACCATGTGGCAGACTTTCAACTTTAATTCAAAGGGTTTAATCAAAGTACTGCATGAACTGTTCATGAATTAAAGCCATTTTTATACACGTCCCACATTTCAGAGGCTCAAAAATAATTGGACAATTGACTGATACAATAGCTTCATGGCCAAGTGAGGCCTGTTCCTTCAGTAGATCACAGCAAATTAGGCAAATAAAAGATCTGGAGTTGATTCAAAGAGTTGAATTTGGAGCTCTGGTAGTCATGAAACTGTTCATCAAACAATTGTCCTGTTACTTTCGATCCTCTGAGAATGAGGGACTGGATATAAAACTGGCTGTAATTCCAAAACGTTTTTATTATTATTATTATTTTAAAGCATAAAGCATTGTTTCTGAACTAAAGCCAAAAGTTTGGATTTCAACCACATCTTGATTGTTTAACTTAAGATCCACTGTGGTGACACACAGCGACAAAAACTTACAAAAACTATGTCATTTTTCAAACATACTCCCAAGAACCCAGCTATAGTATTTGAGGTTACATAACTGTAGCATTAAATACACCATATCTGTTCTTTAATATATGTGTGAAATACTTCCTGTGGCCACTGGAAGGTGCTGTCACAATAAAAGGGGTCGGATTAACACAGAATTCATTGTTATCAGTTTCACTATTTCATTCCATACACAGAGTGAGTGATTGTTGGTTGTGCAACCAACACAGAGTGATTGTGGACAGTTCATCAGCTTGATGGTGATGACACTACAGGGAGGTAAAAATACTGATTTGTTGAAAAGTTGGCTTGAATTGAAAAAGGAGTGACAGCACGCTGACAGGTATAAAACATTCATCAAAGCACATCAATGCAATTCAATTCATTTCAATTCAGTTTTATTTATATAGCGCCAAATCACAACAACAGTCGCCTCAAGGTGCTTTATATTGCAAGGTAGACCCCACAATAATACATACAGAGAAAAACCCAACAATCACATGACCTCCTATGAGCAAGCACTTTGGCGACAGTGGGAAGGAAAAACTCCCTTTTAACGGGAAGAAACCTCCAGCAGAACCAGGCTCAGGGAGGGGCGGGGCCATCTGCAGCAACCAATTGGGGTGAGAGAAGGAAGGATAAAAGCCAATGGCTGCAGTTAAAATTTTTAATGGCTTCTTACGCTCACTTCATAATGAAGAAGTGTTATGTATGTTCTCCGTGAGTAGCTATGCTAAAGGAACAAAAGTAGTGCGACCACAAACAAAAGTTGCCAATGTCCCCTGGTGAGAATACACAGCTACAACACGTAGACGATAATCTGCAAAGCTCCATGTAGGAGCGCTGCCATAACCGCGCCAGTCACTTAAGCTGCTTGAACAAACATCTTACTGGGGCTGGGAGGGATCCGTCTATTTATGTTTTTTGAAAAATCTATACACGCCTCAGTTTCTGGCACAAAAAACATTGAGGATAAAAACTGGAATTTCTTATTTCATCTGTTTCATGAATTTGTTGATGCTCTCACTAAGTGCGAGTGAGAATCGGCGAGTGCCTGCTTTGTAAATGTGTGTCTGGATAATGGAGAGTCCAGTGATTGATGGAAAGGTTAATCATTCTAGACAGATGGTATGTGCTGCTAAATCAGCATGAGGTGAAGTCAGTGAGTGTGTATGTGTGTGCGTGTATATCAAGGCGTTCATGTCCGCTTAAGCTGTAATGAGCCGGTTTTCTCTGTGAGGGAAGGAGGACCGGGCCATTCAGGCATCATGGGAACCAGCAGCCTCATTATTTTCAGAGAACGTAGACAAGGAGAAAACAGCGTATTCATTTCCTAGCTTGTGTGTGGGGAAGGTGTTTGGCGACTGAAAACATAAAGCAAGCCGAGTTCAACAGCTCATTGCACCAGAGCTTCATAGAAATCTACAGTAATGCTACCAAGGTTACTTCATAGAAACTGTGAATCCAGACGTGTGATTGGAATGACCTGATATGAAGGGGTCGAGTGCATCTGTGCGTGTGTGTGTGTAATGAATCCGATGAGGCTCATGCAACCTTTTTGTCTAGACCTCATAAAGATCTGTTGACCTAAGCTGACTTTCACGCTAACACATGCACACTTTCACTGCACACGTTGCTGATCAGCTTAGACATGCTCAATGCAGCTGCAACATTTCCATGCCTTTCATACATAAAACATGGCTTCTGTGTAAACAGAATACCTTCACATGAGTAAACTAAAGCACAGCCTCCCCCGACGTGAGTGCACACACGAACGCATTCACACATACGCTTGAAAGGATGGAGGAGGCAGCGGCAGGCCATAGCTAGGAGCTAGGGCAATGTGATAAATGTGTTTGTACGTCTCATATAGGCTCAAGAATGTGGATACACACAGTGGAGGCGAGGAAGGAGAGGGAAGGAGGAGGAGGAGGAGTGAGTGGGTGGCCGAAGGAGGTTGTGAATGAGGAGAGAAAAGCAAAAGATTTTTGTCATCTCAGTCACAACTTGAGGGTGATATTTTATTAATGTTGCTAATATCAATATTGCTACTGCCAATAATATATTAAAGACTAGAATGAGTTATTAACACCATAACAAGACAGCAATCAAATTACTCAGTGACAGTAGACTGTTGAGGTCAGGCAATGATAACACCCGGATAATTGCAATATGGTCTTCTTGAGCTATTCAGTGACAGAATGGAAAGGTTGAAGATCGATATTTCAAACAAAACAAACAAAACAACTGAGACGTCATTCTCTGCTGCCGCTCTTTAAATGCTTTGTGGAGAATCGCATGCTCTACGCGGTTTGACAGACATCTCCGAGGTGCCGCATCAGAGCTTCATTTCCATGGCTCCACTCAGGCACAAATAATCAGTTTGACCAGTGTCATATTTCAACACTGCTTCCTTCTTTGTTATGCCAACCTCCTCACATTCTCTGTATTATGCTACTGCCTTCGAATACTTGGCAGAGGTGCTCATATTAAAAGGTCCTTTCAGCACCAATCAGATGCATTGAAATGCCTGCTGCTCTTTTTATATCTCTGTTGAACATGAAGTACAGCCGTAAAATTAGAGGCCACCGAGTGCGCAAACTACCAAAAAGAGACGGAGAATATTTCAGACAAATGATCAGACAGGAAAGGAAAAAAAACAAGAAAAGAAAAAGATGCTGTTTATAAAACTCGCTAGGATCATATTCTACGCTTTTGTCGTTTATTTCCAATGACCAACTGTTTGTTTTATTTTGCTCATACTTCAACAAAAAGCATTTATTCATTGTAAAAACAACAAAACAAAAGCAAAAAGGTTGGTATAAATCCCAGACAGAGGTCAAAGTTCACATCATATTTTTTATAGAATAATAACTTCATGAAAATCTGGCTGTAACCTTTGTGGTGTAACATTTTCCACAAAACATAAAACACTACAGCAAATTTTTCAAAGCTGAGTGTAACCAAATCATCTAACTACACTGACATGCACTGATGGCAAACCAGGGTAGTGGATACAGCTGGGCAACAAGAAACAAGTGACGACAATCAAGACAGAAATGAACTGAACTGAAAAATAAAGTGGAGAACACAAGATGAAGATGAAGACTGAATTTTTTTCTTTTTTATTGGAGTGCATCATGTTATAACAAAGTTCACCTTTGTTCACCTTCAACGTGTAGCTATTTCAGCACAGAACTGAGCTGTAGCTCACACACAATGATGGAAAGCGTACAATAAATCCAAGTACAAATCTGAGGCACAACCAAGCAAATCATGGTCTGAATCATCATCATCATCATCATCATCATCGTTTATTTGCATAGCACAACAGATCTTTGAATGCTTACCCAAGAGGAGCATTGTAGGCTTTCTATAGGCTTCCTCTTATTACTCTTTTTGTTGTATTTATTTATTTATTTTACAATATTATTCACATTATTATCTGTGTGTATTGTGTTGGAGTGGGCAGGGGGTGAAGGCCAGGTTGGTGAAAGGAGAAGAAGAACGAGGAACAGAAAAAGAAAAAGGGGGTTGAGGATGAAGCCAACAGACATAAACACAGTGTTTGTCATGAGCATCATGTCATGTCATTACATGCTAACAGGGGGCAGGAAGGACAAAAACATGGCATGATACACTAATAACGCTAAAAAATGTATTTTTATTGATTTATTTAGGCAGCAGTAAATTAAACTAGTCCTATGATGATCATTTCCATATTTTCTTTATGTTTCCCACTAAAAGTATCTTTGCATGATTCACGATTCAAAATAATTGCATCTTGGTGCAGCTTCCAGACAGAAGCTGACACTTCAGCTTCTGTCTGGAACAAGCTGTTTCAGCTCCTTTCCTCTTAAGTTTCTTTCTTCTGACTGGCTGCCCTTCAACAAACAAAAGGTTTGGTGTGGCATCAGGTGGGTGGTGCTGCTGTGCACACACAGACCACACTGAGCATATCCTCTCAGTGACGTTACACAAAGACAAGAAAAAAGTGTCCCAGACTGTTAGGAGCAGTGCAATTTTGTTTTGTGGTGATTACCTGTACATATGCTAACCTCCTTAGTTAAAATGTTGCACACGTGACTTCAGACACCTATCAGCAGACTCACAAGAATATTTTTCGAGGCTTATCACACGTAGCACACAGGAGGAGAAAGTCAGCTTCATGCACATTTTTAGTGGAAATACTAATTTAGTCAAGACCGCTGTCCTTTTAGAGCCACATGATGACCACTCACTCACTGTAAATACACAGAATCTGTACCAGAGCTGCTCTCACATCAGAACAGCTGGACATAAGTAGGTGAGATAATATTTGCTTGTCGCATGCAGTTCCATCAGGTAATGTCTAGAAAAGTTCAGGGTAATATATATAAACCATGTGTGAAAACTTGAGATTGCACTGAAAGAACATTTTTCTGAGCCAAGAAAGAAATATTGTAGTTATTGTTGCTTTAGGCTGAGATTTTTCCCACCAGTCATCTAATGTACATAAAACTGAGCATATGGTTTTTGCTCTGGCAGGCCTCAAGTTCAAGCTCAGCTGCAAATCCGTGAATATCAGCTGATGTCGGTGCCAGCCAGCATTATCTGATGGTTCACCTGATGCTCTTCTAAGCATCCAACTGGCAAACATCTTATGAGGCATCCTGTTCAAAATGGTTCAACCTGCCTCCCAGCTCCTCCTTTTCATGTTATTTCTCCATTTATCAGTCATGTCTGTTATTATTGATGCCATCTCTGTTCTGTGAGGGAATCTTGTTGCTTTGATTTGACTTTCCACATTTCCACATCGCTTGTAATATCTTTTCTATACTGTAGCTAGTATTGTTTTAACTTTGGAATATTCAATTTTAATTTAACATGACACTCGAGTGCCTTAGTTTTACTTACCTTCACTTATTTTTTTCTATAGAGTTTCTATCTTTAATATTAATACTTTAAGCGAGCATCAGTAGTCTGACTCTGACATGTGCATTGAAGGGCAGGGAGGTCCAGATGCGGATGGATTAACAGTTTAGGTTTGACTGAAATGGTCCTGATGCGAACGCTTTTAGAATAAAAAGAATTTGCCCAAATCACTGAAACACTCGACTGGATGAAGAGCAAAGTTTCACTACATCAATATTCATGTGGTGAAACATCACTGGGCACTTTTACAAATCTATTCCAAATGAAGTACCATGCATTTGTGCCTGCTATCACAGGATCTACCTCTCAAACATCATTTGATGCTTGAAATGAGCTCTTTCTTTCCAGCCTCCTCACCTGCCTTCCTCATCACAGGAACAGAAATGTGCGCGGTATATTTTTGGTTCCCTCTTCCGCAGACAGGTATTGTTTCGGATTCGTGACAAACGTAGAGTCGGGCTCTAAAGCGATGATGAGGGATTATTCTATTACTCATTTTTCCTCTCTGAAATAATGTACACGGGAATATTTAATATGGCTTTGGCTGCTGGGTGGAAAGCATCTGACTAGACTGCAGATTTACAGCGAGGTTCTGACCATTTTGCATAATCCCAGGAGACATCTGTCTGTGTGAGTCCCACCTAGTACATTTCACATTTGAAGAATTTAAATGAGGCGCTTAAGGAGCAGACACACAAACAGACTTTTCTAAACACATGCAGGCAAAGATGCTAATTTCCAACAGATAATCGGCTGTTCGCGGATAATCTCTGTTGCCCTAAAGCATGTACGCACTTTAAACCAGATTTTAATTCAAAAATAAACCATAACTGTTTAAGGTGTGTGTCTTTCTGCGCGTGTGAAATCCCGAGCCAAAATCTTTCCAGCTGCACTGCTGTTTATCTGTGTATCACTCACTTTATGGTATTTGTTCGCTGGTTTTTCCTTGTTTGCAGAACTCAGTGGATAAGAAGCACTTCTGTCTCAAGTTATGCCAGCCCTCCAAACACACACACGCACGCACGCACACACACGTTCGCAAGTCAGTTGTTACACTCTGTCCCTCTTCCTTGTCCTTGTAGTTCTTATAAATACAAATTACACGTCCTCATCCTCTTTGATTCCTTTTGTTAAGGTTTTGTGTTCCTCGCGTGTCCCGCCGCTAGACGATAGTCTGTCACATCTCGGAGGTGTCTGTGCACATGCGGCGTAGATGTGTGGGCCCGTATTAAAGCAGGAAGAAGTTATGTGGCTGATTCCGATCTTCTTTCAAGTGTCAGCCGGCTCTGCATCAACTTCCCTCCGCCTGTCTTTTACTATGTATGCCTCTCTTTCTACACCTGTCACCGCCATGCAACAGAGACAAATGAGCCTCACGGATGGTGACAGGATCTTTTCAAAACATTTTCCATCACCCTCATGTGTTTCTGTTTTTGCTTAACTTTCTGAAATAAACACATTTACTATTACATAAACAACACTACCAACGAGATAATTGGCAGTGCCCATTGCACCGTTTCTTCTCTTTCTCTGTCCCTCTGGACCAGATTTTATGAGATTTCTGTAGCATTGCACAAAAAGCTGCTGTTCTTTGGCTTCACAGAATAATCTTTCTCTCAGCACATATTGGAAGGCTGAATTTGTTCAAAGCAGCTGATTTTGGGAGCTCACGCACAGAAGAACGTAGGCTGTGGAATCGATTATAGGGCTAGTTATTAAAACAGTTAAATAACTGACCTTTAGTGAACTCAGCAAGTCTCCGCTGGGGTTCGAATCAAGAGAAAATGCTAGAGGTGGAACTTTTAATGAATTAATTCAGGTGTGTGACCTGACTGGATAATTAGGAAAGCAAACAGGAGATTAGGCGAGTAATCCAGATGGTATTGAAGCAATAGATCAACAAAAGAGAAACTAAATATCATTATTCTCTCACACAAAGGATCTAAATTCAATTGTCTAATTCAAGCCTGCATGCACTGTTGCATCAAGCATATGCAAACAGCGGCCGCATCATGTCGCTGGAGTTAAAATGCTTCTACGTGTTATTTTGTTCATCCTTGTCATCATATCTGGTCTTTCCCTGTGTTTGGAGATTTTTGTATTTTGGTTTATTGGGTTCTTTTGTATTTTCTTAGTGTTTATGTGTTCTTTGTTTGTGACTATAGGCTCAGCCACGATTCCTGTTTTGACTTTATTTTTCTTCCTTGTACTTTGTCTTTATTCTTGCTACTTATATCCTTAAATCCTTGGTTTCTTTTACTTAATTCAGCTGCTAGTCTCATCTTTCTTTCTCATTTTTCTGTGTTCTCTACTTTATTAGTTCATTCCTGTGTCCACGTTCCTTGGATGAGTTAGAGTTGTTCATTTCCTGTCTTGATTGTCACTAGTTTTTTCTTGTTACAAAGCTGTATGGATTTCCATCAGTGTGTGTGTGCGCATATTGTAACAGCAGTCTGGCGAGGAAGGAGCGGCTAGCCGGTCCAGCGGGCATGTGGTGTGGAGGTTAGCCGGATAACACGGAGCCAGTCAGTTAAATTAAACAACAGACCTTTATTCCTTGTCAGCAACATAAGACCATACAAGCCAGTTCTCCACGGCTCTACACTGTCCGTACATACATGTGCGGGGATCGGTAGTCGCCGGTGCCAGGCCGTTACAATGGTGAGGTCTATCCTGAGAACAGAACACGAGCAGCATGTAATGGCTGCCACGCTATACTCACACACCCCCTAGGAGACTCCCCCCCTAGTGGTGCTATAACCCAAAAGGTTTGTTACATCACCCCCCCGGCAATTCGCAGGCTGTCCTCAGCCGGACCCAGGTGACCCTCCTCCCGCTACCCTTCTTCACTATACATAGTTACATTAGGTACTAAGCAGGTTGTGGAGGAATTGTTAGACACCCTTACCTTAAGCATTGGTACAGTCAATAAACAAAATTAGTGCTTGAAGCAAACAATACAGAACATGCAGTATTACTGCCAATCCATCTTCCAGAGATGGTCATAGACAAGGGAAACAGTCAGACATACAACACAACCGGTCACACAAATCAGTACAACCGAAAACCAAACAAAGGCTCTCACGGGCCACGATGACGAGGGCTCAGTGGAACAGAACAAGTAATCACCCCTTATGAACAGAACAATTACAGCATGTACATGTATGAAACCAACCCTCAGTCAACATTGAGTCTGTCCGTATGATGACGGTTAGTCCACCTGGTAGCAGTCCAACCCTCAGTGATTCTGGGGCACCGGTGGGGTCTCAAATGATAGTGTTCCCCCTCGGCCGGTGGCGACTCAGAGGCGCCCTCGGCGGGGTGCCCGCCTGCTTCGATATCCCCTGAACTCGGGAATGAGGGCTGTTCCCCCGTTTCAGTCTCATCCAGGCTCTCCTGGGCCGAAGTCCGGTGCCCTGAAGGAGATGTGGAGTCCCAGGAGTAAAATGGCTGAACGTTCACGACGTGGAAGACTCCTGCGTCTTCACCAGTGTCAATCTTGGCTAATCTGTAGTTGACCTCCCCAAGCTTCTGAGTAACCTGGAGGGGCCCTGTAAACAAGGGTGCCAGCTTGGCCGTGAAGCAAGATTGAGCGTCCGATCGATGATGAGCTTTGACTTTCACCAAGTCTCCGACTGCGTAGGTCATCGGCCGGCGTCTCAGGTCGTAGTAGCGTTTCTGCCTAGCATGGCTGCGAGCCAGTGTCTCCCTGGCCCGATCGTGGGCCTCCTGAAGCGACGCTTTAAGGGTCTCCGGATAGGGCATGGATGACTCCTCGCTCTCCCCGGACGGCTTAGTAAGCAAGTCAAGGGGTGTCTCCAGCTCCCTACCATACAACATCATAGCAGGGCTGAGTCCTGTACTCTCATGGGGGGCCGAGCGCAGCGCGAAACAGATTTGGGACATGAACTTATCCCACGACGCGTGCTTATCGCCCACGTATGCGCGGATGGCCGTTTTGAGAGTTCTGTTCACTCTTTCGGTCGCATTAGTTTGCGGATGATACGCCGTCGTGAGGCGGTGGGTGGACCCAAGAGTGGAGAGAACAGAATCAAACAGCTCACTGACAAAAGGTGAGCCCCTGTCCGAAATAAGGTACCTAGGGGCCCCATGCCTAGCAAATACCTCGTTAATGAACTTACTGGCTGCCACTCGAGCCGTCGCATCCCGAACCGCACACACTTCGATCCACTTGGAGAAATAGTCTACGAAGACCAGTATGTACGAGTTCCCCGAAGCGGTGCGAGGTAGTGGTCCGACAAAATCGACCCCTGCGTATTCCCAGGGTCGCTGGGGCGAAATGGGGACCATGAAGCCCGCTGGCTTTCTTTGACTGGGTTTTGTGAGTTGACATACTGGGCACGACAAGACGTAGCGTTTAACTTCCGATGCCATCTTGGGCCAGTAAAACCTAGACTGCATTCTCGCTAGTGTCTTAGCAATCCCCAGGTGACCTGCTGTAGGGTGGTCATGATAATAACCGCACAGGGTACCCCGGAGAGCCGTAGGAGCATACAGCTTCAGCTCCTCCTGGGGGCGAAGATTGCGCTTATGTTTCGGGCCTCGGTAATAGAGTAGGCCGTCATTGACCACCAAGGACGGTGAAGGACTGGCGTCCGAACCCAGGGTGGGGGAACACTCCAGGTCTCGGAGCTTTGGACCTGCACCTGGGTCATCTAACTGCAGCTGCCTTAGTTGTGTTCGGTCTTCTAACAAAAGGGGAGGCTGGGCACGAAGATCCATGCCCCACATGACAGCATGCTCCGGCAAGATTTCAATAGGAGGACCCTCTGGTGCAGGTAGTGGGTTGCGAGACAGAGCGTCTGGCACCCTGTTGTGCACCCCCGCCTTATGTACGATGGTAAAGTCAAAGTCCTGCAAGCGCAGGGACCACCGCGCCAACCGGCCAGTAGGGTTTGGGCGTGACATCAGCCACTTAAGGCTGTTGTGGTCAGTCAAGACCGTCACATGAAGCCCTTCCACATAGGGACGAAAGTGTTCTAAAGCCCAAATCACGGCCAGACACTCCTTTTCTGGCGTAGAGTATGGTTTCTCTGCCTTGTGAAGAGCTCGACTCGCGTAAGCGACCGCTACTTCCCTACCCTCTGCATCCTTCTGCATTAAGGCCGCCCCCAAGCCAAGGTCACATGCGTCCGTATGGATGAAGAAAGGCCAGGAAAAGTCAGGGAGTGACAGGACAGGCGCTGTCGCAATGCTCTGTTTCAGGAAGTCCATGGACTCCTGACACCTGTCATCCCACTGAAAGGTAACATCCTTCCTTGTCAGGGCGTGCAGAGGTTCTGCATGGCGAGCGTATTCCTTTACGAATCTGCGGTAGTATCCCGTCAGACCGAGAAACTGCCGCACCTGTTTCATTGAGGACGGAGTTCTGAACTGCATCACAGCCTTGATTTTGTCATCGTCCGGTTTAATGCCATCCGGGGTAACCCGGTAGCCCAGGAAGGTGAGCTCCTTCAGGCAGAACTGGCATTTCTTAAGCTTCAACGAGAGACCCGCAGACCTAAGTCTCTCAAGGACCTCCCGCAGGTCCAACAAATGCTGTTCGAAGGTAGGGGACACAACCACGATGTCGTCCAGATATACAGCACATGTCTTGTAAACAAGGCCGCTGAGGACGTTGTGCATCAGCCTCTGAAAGGTGGCTGGTGCGTTGCAGAGGCCGAAAGGGAGCACGCGAAACTGAAACAGCCCACAATGGGAAACAAAGGCTGTTTTAGGACGTGAGTCCCCTGAAACCGGCACCTGCCAGTAACCCCTCGCCAGGTCCAATGTTGAAATGAATCGACCTCTCGCTAGGAAGTCGAGAGACTCATCGACCCGCGGTAAGGGGTATGAGTCCTTCCGAGTCACCTGGTTCAGCCCCCTAAAGTCCACACAGAACCGTGGGTCAGCGCCCAACCTGTTAACAATCACGACAGGTGCGGCCCAGGGGCTCATGGACGGTTCAATTATGCCATCCTCCAGCATTTTCTGGACCTGCTCTTCAATGAGTTGTTTCTTTGCAGGGGAGGTGCGGTATGGGGGGAGGTTAATAGGCCTTGCATCTCCCGTGTCGATCACATGTTCAGTTAAAGACGTGCGGCCCAAATGACCATCAAACATGCAGCTAAATTGTTCAAGGAGGACAACTAATAGTTCTCTCTGACTATCTGTTAGGTTTGCCTCCAGAGCTTTGGTCTCCAGCGAGGGCTCTACCATGTCAAGCGTCATAATGACATTATCATCGCTCAACAGATCAACTGAGCAACCCTCCTCTTCATCCGCGCCTGTGCATGGACTGTCGTCCATAACTACGGTTCTTGAGGGGATGTGGATTGTCAAAGAGGCCCTGCTCATAAAGTCCATCCCTAAGACAAAGGGGGATGACAAGTTGCGGATGACAGCAAACCGGTGATAAAACCTTTTATTCAAGAACCCAATGGGCAGCCATGTAACACCCTCCGGGAGACAGCGAGCACCGTCTACTAGGCTCACCGGTGGACCCATCCACTGGTGGGTCCTGTTGGGAGACAAGTTGTTCTCCAAAATGAGTTCGGCCCGCACAGCAGACAGGGATGCCCCCGTATCTAGCGTAGCGTTCACTGCCACCGAGTTGAAGTTAATTTTGGCTTTCAATGGAGTGTTCCAGTGCGCTCCAGACTCTACATCTTCCATGTGCCCCACAATGCCTTGCACAATCTGGTGGGCATCATGCGGGCGAGGCATACTTTGCGAATGGGGGGAGGGCTGCCTCATTGAAATGTCCTCCCCCCCCGGGGGTTTCCCGACTGCTGACTGGCCGCACGAGCTGCCGGCAGTGAATCCAGCCCCTCAGCATCGGCCAGTTCCAGGCCCGGTGGTGGGCCTGGGAGAGGTCGGTGGGAGGTTGCCCTGGGTCTGGCAGCACCTCGTTCTTTTGGGGCAACCCAGGTGCAACTTGGGCACGTGCGTGTGGTAAACCCCGGGCGGGAGCATTTAAAACAATGTGGTTCTCTCGCGCTTGCAACACTAGGGGATGAAGTAGGGGTTGAGCGGCCGACTGTACCTAAGGCTGTGTGGAGCTCGTGCGCGCGAAGCAGTAGGTCCATAACCGACGGGACCGGCGTACCGTACAACGCAACCCGATATTTCTCCAATGAATGTTTACATATGAGCTCGATCTGTTCATGCTCCGGCGGCGGGCACCTTAGCTTATTAAACTCACCGAGCATGTGAGCTACAAACGTTGGGAGGGGTTCCTCTAGTGATTGGACGCGATCGAGGATGCCCCGCCAAACGTGCTCTTGGTTATCAGCTGACACAAACACTGATTCAAAAAGTTGGTAAAAATGTGCCCGTGTAGTAATGTGAGAGCTGAGGGCCCTAAACCATTTACTGGGCTCTCCCTTGAGGAAGTGAGGGAGCTCACTCAGAACCTGCGAGTCGGTTAGGCGCAGCGACGATCTGTAGCTATCCACTGATTGGAGCCACTCCTCCGGTGACACTCCACCGTCACCAGCGAACACTGGGGGCTCCAGCTTGGCCTGGTGCAGCGCTGCGGCGATCATCCTCGATGTATTGCAGAGTTCCGCCGACTGACGCTGGAGAAGCGGAGGGGGCTCTGTGTTAATCCCTTTCTGTGTGAATGGCGTGGAAAAAGCCACCGGGTTGGGGGTTCTCTGAGGAGACGTTTGCTCCCCCGGTTCCCCTCTCGCGCCACCATCCAAGTGCTTCAGAAGGCTCTTTTGTAGCTCCAGCGAATCGTGCAAGCAGACTCGCAGTTTCTCCACCTCTTCTTGCAAGCTTTCCACCTTAAGATTGAGGTCATGAGGGGTAGAGCGAGGGATGATGTACTTAGTCAGGCTGGGAGCTTCAGCATCTGAGTCGCAGCCGTCTCCCTCGCTGCCTGTGTCTGGGTGGGACGCCATTTCAAAAGTATGGCCGAAACCACTCTCTGTCTCACAAAAGTTATGGCAAAGTGAAAGAGCGTTCCCACAGAGTACCTAAGCGTTAATATCCATCAGACAGAGAGCGTCCGTGCACACCCTGATGCTTCACACAAAACAAAACGTCCCTCTGAATGAGCACTGAGTCAAAGTCACTGTAGCGTTAGCCTTAGCTTTAGCACCGCCGATGTCGTAACGGTCCAATAGCACTGAGTTAGCGGTCCGACGGACCGTACAGTTACTCACGGAGTACTCCCCCTCGCAGGCGAGCGTGTCAAGCGATGGGTCGGCGCTCTTCCATGCCTGCAAATATCGTTGAAATCCCGGGGGGTCGGCTCCTTCACGGGGTCCTATCGGCCCGGCCAATACAGCCAGACGAAGAGAAAAAAAAACACGCCACCTCAGCCGAAGTGTCGATCGTTGAAAAACACGGGAAAAACATCCGAGCCCACCGTCTGTCGGTCCGGATGATGATGAAGATCCAGAGAACAATGTTCGGGCGCCACTTTGTAACAGCAGTCTGGCGAGGAAGGAGCGGCTAGCCGGTCCAGCGGGCATGTGGTGTGGAGGTTAGCCGGATAACACGGAGCCAGTCAGTTAAATTAAACAACAGACCTTTATTCCTTGTCAGCAACATAAGACCATACAAGCCAGTTCTCCACGGCTCTACACTGTCCGTACATACATGTGCGGGGATCGGTAGTCGCCGGTGCCAGGCCGTTACAATGGTGAGGTCTATCCTGAGAACAGAACACGAGCAGCATGTAATGGCTGCCACGCTATACTCACACACCCCCTAGGAGACTCCCCCCCTAGTGGTGCTATAACCCAAAAGGTTTGTTACAATATGTCCACATGTTCACAAGTATTTTCTTTTGCCTGTTTTTTCTATACATATTTACTAGGGGTGCAACGATACTCGTATCGATATTGAACCGTTCGATACAGTGCTTTCGGTTCGGTACGCATATGTATCGAACAATACAATTTAATTTTTTTTATTTATTTTATCAACTTTTCTTCTGACGATGCTGTCTGTGTTGAGAGCTCAGTGGATCTGCGTTTGACTACTCCGCCTAGGCTGCATTGTCGAGCGCAGATCCACTGAGCGCAGACAGACAGAAGCTAAGCTCGTTGCAACATGGCAAATTGAACCTCCCCCACCCTCATTCAGATCTGGCCTTTGGAACTATCTTGGTCTTCATGTGAAGCATGACCCTGAAGGTAAGCACGTCATGGACAAAAGTAAAACAGTATGTCGGATGTGCCACGCAATGCTCAATTGGTGGGAACTGGTGCGTTAGCGCAGTTAGCTTGTTAACGTGTTGACGCCGTCCAGCCCCATACACGGGGCAATCCGCGGTAACTCGTTAACAGAGATTTGCCGTGTTGTGGCGTTAATGTCATTTTAACGAGATTAACGCTGACAGCACTAGTGGGAACAAAATGAATATGACTGCACATTTACATCATCCTAGTGCAAAGACAAGTGGAAGCAGACAAAAACAACAAGCACGCATGCTACAAACTTTACCCGAGTCATTTAGACAGCCGTTAGCACAGGATTCTCCTTATGGGGACCTGATATGTTTAATATGCTGCTGAGAATAGAGCCCAGAAGAAGCGTATAGTATAGCTTTTATTTTGGAAAGAGCCATTTCTCTGTAATAAACTCTCTTTTCCAAAGATGAGTGATTTCTCGATCAGATATCAGATTTTTTTTAAAATTATTTTGTTGTTTCAGCAACATTAAATTTAAAAACTGTACTTTTGAGTTAAAATATATATTTAGAATTTTAATAAATGACTAATTAAAAAGGCATGAACATTTTTTTGTATCGAAAAAATATCGAACCGTGACACCAAAGTATCGAACCGAACCATGAATTTTGTGTATCCTTGCACCCCTAGTATTTACCTTAGGTATTTTTTTAAAGTTTCTGTAAAATGATTTTCAGAAGCTCCGTTTATGTGTCTGGATGAAGAGAAACTGAGATTTTGTCCTGCAGTATCAAAGGTGTTTGCATCTTTTTTTGATGTCGGATTGTGCACTGATTTATTGCTTGTGATCTTCTGATTGGCCAACGTTTCTTTATGACTAGATTTATACCAGCAGCTGTTGATTTTGCATGCTCTTAACAACACTTGACATCATGTTTTTCTTTTTCATCTGGACTACGTGGAGCTTTAACTCAGCAGAAATGTGTTTACAGGGGTAAGGACAGAAAGACGTTTTCCCATAAACTTCTACAAGACTATCGTCATCTGGTGGCCTTCAGATTTCCAGATTGGCTTTATTTTTCCTTCTATGGTGCATTCCTGATGTGT
The DNA here is from genome assembly GCF_900408965.1 of Simochromis diagramma. NCBI lineage: Eukaryota > Metazoa > Chordata > Actinopteri > Cichliformes > Cichlidae > Simochromis > Simochromis diagramma. The sequence continues at coordinate 657,088 of NW_024386736.1, forward strand.
TCCTAATGTTTGGATAACCTTGTTCTGATATGTTTTGCATTTGAGCTTTTTCATTGGACTGTGTTAAATTATTTATTTTGTTCATTTTTTATTTATGGACTTTGACATTTAGTTGTTTTTAACCCTGCCACCAGGATCTGGGTCCTGTCCCCTTCAAATAAAACAATCCTGTGTGAAAACAGTTGCACAATCATGACGATTCTGTATTGATGGTGCTGCAACAGCATCAGTGTTGCTAAAGCAACACGTTGCCATGTTGTCTGGGATATTTTGACTTCAAGACACTTTGGCAGTAACACTTTTAATACTGTGTTCAACAAATGATTTTGTCCTACACTTAACCAAAGGAAAGTAAAAAACTCAAAACAAATAAGTCTTAATCAGCTGAAGTCAAATCATATCAAAATTAGAAAGCAACACTGATATGTATTTGACTCATACAGCATTACCTCTAGTCTGCACAGACTGTGTTGCTCTTTATCTCACCTCACTTCCTGAACCTTTCTGCTTAAAAGCCAGGAGGCCTGTAAGACACAGAAACACACTGATTGCCAAGTAGTCCAACTTGGCATTTTTGCCAGTGAGGCTTATTTGGCATAAAGCCCTGCAAGCAAACTTCACACTAGCTTCCAACTACTCTGCTATCTCACCAGTCTGGTGTTTTCCCCAAGTCCCAAATCTATGGCATCGCAGCGGTGTGATAGGTCAACCCCACCGAAGTTTCCTGAAGCAACATTAATCATAACACTGTAGGAACAGCAACACTGGGGCAGTAATGGATACTCCAAAAACAATGAAAAAAAACAAAAGGAACAAGTAAGACAAGTATTATATTGCAAAGGTGTTGATGACATTTCTCAGATTGCATGTCATGAAGATCTCTGAATCAGGGGACGATTTGTTTTAGAAAACAAAAAGAAATCTCTGAAAACAATCAGCAATTGATGAAAACAGTTGTGTTTTTCCATTTGTGTCTGTCTTTGGCTGTTTCATAAATCATTCATGAAACCAATATCTCTTCTAATTAAAAAAAAACAGATTGATTTTTCTGAAAATGACTCTTTGTTCACATTTAAAGATCCTTAAACCTTCAAAGAAAAAGGGAGCTGAACACTGAGCAGCAGAGACAAACAGGATTACGATGTCTTGTGCAAGAGTGTCCTGGGCCAAGATGGGCAGTGTTAGTCGCATTTTTTGATGGGCTGCAGAAACCAGGGCCAGCAGAGGAAACCAGCACAAACACCAGGAGACAAAACCTCCCCTGATATGAAGGAATTAAAAAGTTATAGGATCCTGCTGTCTTTTCTGTGCCGTGTTTGCATGTGGTTCCCATGTCTGTGTAGGTTTAATTGCTGTGTCTCATCAGGATTGTTTGCTGTGCGAAAAGCTAAAGTTTTCTTGTTATTTTATATCTTTCTTTTTTCATTATGATTTCTGGTGGCTTTTCTGAGCTGTTCCATCTCTGGATATAGTGCTTGGAAACTTGCACCCAGCTTATTTACTTCTTTTTCTCATTATATATGTTATGACCGCTTTGATTTTTATGGTGCTGCTGTTGCGTGGTGACCAGAAAAACAACAACAGACATGCCCGCTGAAGGATCAAAGGCAGAGGATGACACACAGAGGATGTGAAGAAGGAAAAAAATGATGAGAAAAAAAGCTGAAGAGATATGAACTATATCTTCTATAATGTGCTGTCGCTGGATGATGGATGCGATGAAACTGAGGGTCCATCTGTGATGGTACAGTTATGTGTTTCAAAGAGGCATTACTCTGGATCTGATGCCGACTGTTGCCAGTTCCAAAACGTTAGGGTGACCATGAATAAATCCAAGCATGCCAAGTATAGAAGGGGATGATGGTCACATTACCATGAAGGAAAACGTCTGCAGCACAAACTTTTACCCATGCAATTCCATCTTGATGGCACCCCTAGATGCCCAGGAAGTTGTTTGCATCCCTCTCTATGCTAACATGCTAACCACAGGTAACCCCATCCAGGCTCTAGACTTTGCATTCAAATGCTTGCAAAACAATTTCCCATCTACTTCAGTTTCCTGAAACTCCAAAACATCTTCACACCGTTCACATCATGAATGTAACTTTAATAAAAAAGTTTCTCAAATGAGAAATCAGACGCTATTTTGCATGTTTAGTTTGGTCTTCTTTGTCATTAATCCTCAGAATGGCAGTTAATTTGACAAAAAATATATATATTGACAAATAGCCCACATTCAGTCAGGTAGATACATGGATAATTAAAGTGTGGTGCCAGTGACGGCTGAGTGAAGAAATGCGTCTCCTGCTGTCGCTGTGCTTTATCAATAAACCAAGATGGATCTCCTCTGCGTGCCGCTCTGTCTAATTTGGATGTCTACCAGAGCCGACACTCAACCAGAGAGATATCAGATGTCACAGCGAGCTGCGCGTGATATTTCTTATTGCATCAAATCAACTTGAGGTTATATTAAAGGAAAATAATCTTTATTCTGGCCTTTATAAAGAAGAAGCAAAAGACTATTCAAAATCAGTCCAGTCATATTTGTAAAATGAAAACAATAATTGTTGAAAAATCCTTTGTTTTTTTAAATTAAAAGGTTTTCTTCATGATTTTTTGTTTTCATAGAAAATAAATTTTCCTGCTAATTAAAATTCAAAGGAAATGCCCTTGTGTGATGATCTCAGTGCTGAACTGTTCAATTTCTCATCATTACCAGTTTTTGATTCATTACAATCTTGTTGGATTTTTAATGCATTTATTTGATATAACTCCTGTTTTTAATCATATCAAAAACAACCAAACAAAACAAAAACACAACTCCCCACGCTGCATGGCTCAACCTAAGCAGGGATCTTAGCTACCACTATAAAGGACTGCTGAGACACCCCTACTAAATCTGCTCTGAGCATGAAGCTCAATCATGATCGTGTGCCAGAAAATAGGACTTGGTCTATCCTCATTCTTGCAGTGTCAGCGTTTACTAACAGCCCCGAAGCAGCCTTTGTATCATTACGCACCATTACATACTGTGAGTCCTAACAGCCCTGTGATTGATCACTCACGAGCTGGTTTAATTTATGATGTCATGCGTGTTTTCCTGCATCTTTTCTCCTTTTTTTTGGTACAGACAGTATGTAAATACATTTTCTTCAGCAGGAATGAAAGTCTCTGTGTGTTTTGACCACTGGCTGCACTGCATAGCCATGATGTGATTAACTAGCATGAGTCAAGCCAGACTCTGTAATGTTTACCATTGAAATCAAACAGCATCATTTTGGCTTTTCCCAATGATGTCTGTGGAGGGAAGCAGCCACTGAGTCAGACACCTCATTAACACGATCCTTGCAGTCTAACACGATGGTGGCAGCATCACGCTGTGGAGCGTTTCTACCACAGGGACAGGGAGGATGGTAAATGAAAAACATAAAACGGGACTGGATAAAAACGTTTTTGTAATTACTTAAGTTCTTTGGCTGAGGAGAAAGTATATATTGCTATACCTTTAGCAGCAATCATGTTCTTTCCTTATGTTCACTGAAGTTTGCAGGCAGTCATTTATGCACAGCTCTCCTGATCATTGACCAGGACAATGTGCTCCCCTCAATGACTGCAGGGGGCCCTGTGACTGGAATACAAGACCAAATCATCACCCTTCCAGCAGCTGTATGAGGTGTTTGGTTTTCTCCAAGCATGGCGCTGTGCACGATTGCTGATTGTTATCTGCCTTTAGCCTCATCTGCCCAGAGGACATTGTTCCGGAAGTGTTGTGATTTGTTCAGATGTATATTTGCAAACCTAACCTTTGATGTCGTTTTTAGGGAGAAAGGAGAGGCTTTCTCCTAGCAACCCTTCCAAATCAACCTTACTTGTTCAGTTTGTTTCTTATTGTGCTGCCTGGAACTTTAACATGCTAATTGCGGCCTGTGGAGATTTCTTTGAGCATTGCACAGTCCAAACTTGGGATCAGTCCTGGGAAGATTGTGGCATTAGTATGCTCCAGACCAGCAGGATACCGAAACGTCTGTTTTTGCAGCTGTGGTCACAGTTGCCGATGATTAATTAATGAAGGGGATTTGATTAGCATGGAGTGGCTGCTGCTTATCCTCTTAGTTCCTCAGAAATCGCTACTTTAACCTGTTATTAAGTGAAACGTCAGAATTGTTAGTGGAATATTTTAGCCTTTCAGTCTACAAAACCCCACATCTTTACTTTATAATTTTGGAGTCTTGTGTGTACATCAGTGAGGGAAAAGATAAGATTCGAATCCGTTTTAAGTCTAAAACAGAAACAAAGATGAAAACAAATATTAAATCAGTGTGTATCTGATGGTTTTGGATTTACAAAGCTCTAATACATCTTTCTGAAGCATATAGTAATGTTTCAGATGTCTGTATGTAGAAGTTAATTGCTGATGACTTTTCCCTTTTTCACAAAAAAAGAGTGAAAAAATAGAATATTTATGTAGCAAAGTGTCTTGTATGTCTTGTATATTTCCTTCTTTTTCTTTATACAGTGAATAACTCCTTCACGTGCTTCATGGTGGACTATCCTTCACCCCAGAGCTGGTTGATGCAGGTTGCTGCCCCTTCCTGAGCCTGGTCTTTCTGGATTGTTCTCCTGCTTTCCCCCAGCCCATCAACAGATCATTTTTTAATTATTATCATTGTCATTGTGTCTTCTATCCCGTCCTTCTCTGAGCCTTTCTTCCCATTAAAAGGGAGTTCTCCTTTCCCACTGTCACCAAGTGCTTGCTCATACGGGTTTGTTTTATTGTTGGAGTTTTCTCTCTATTATTGTAAGGTTTTTAGTTTACAATGTAAAACTGTATGAAGCCGTTGGTATAATTTGGAGCTATATTAAAATAAAACGGAATCGAATTAAACTCGCAAACACACATAACATAGCTTCATCTCAGACAACAACTCAGTAATAAAATGCTTCTTTTAAACTGAAATGTCAGCATTAAAAATCTAATGCTACATAATATATAAAGGTCTCCGAAAGCAGAATCAGGTTTTCTTTTGAGCCTGTAGCTCCCACCCTGGCACACCTTTGAGACTCAACTTAACATGTTGTCCAAATTCAACAATGCACACAAATCCACATGCACTGATAACAAAATGTGTGGATATGCGTGGATGCATGGTGGTATACGCACACACTAACACATGGGAAACAGTCTAATTTCTCAGCGGAAAGCAGCATGTCTTTGTATGTAAATTCATGTACTCATTGTTGTGCCTGCTTGGCTCACAAGACAGATGAAGCAGCACTTGTCTCCCCAGTCAGATAATCTGCTCTCCTGTAATTTAAAATTCCACTTTCTCCTAAAAAATCTCTCGTCGCAGCAAACACACTCCCCTGTTCACACCCAAACAGCCCTCTTCCTCTCCCCTGTCCCCTTTTCCTCGCTCTTTATCTTTTCTTCTCTCTATCACACACACAGGCTGGTGCCAAGTTGTTAAATTTGAGCTCTCCATCTACTTTCCTATACAGACAAACACACACAGACACACACTCTCTCACACACACACATGCACACTCATGCACAAACAGAGGCAAACACACAGCCTTGCAAAAATAGCATTCATCTCTGCATCCATCTCTGATTCTGGGCTCAAAGATGAGAATACTTTGGCAGGAATCTATCACTCTGTCACACACACGCACACACACACACACACACACACACACACACACACACACACAGGGAGAGACAAGCATAATCTCTCGCTTTCTATCTCACCACTCAAATTGAATCTGCGGTCTTGACAGGCCAAGAGGACAGGGACGACGAATAAAAATCACCTCATTACCCACATACACATCCCTCACACACACATACGCAGACAAACGTAGGCAAGCAGGTCATTCACATGCATTAGGGATGGGAATAGAGAAGCCTTGAATCTTGGTCAAACACCATTTGGTGTGTAAATGCTGACAGACGAGGGTAGCCACATTTGTGTCTGGAGGATCAGAGACGGTGTTTGGCAGAGAGGCTGGAATAATGGAGGGACGGACGGAGGCACAATGGTGTGTACATTTGTGCAGGATAAAAATAATGATGATAATGATTAGTCTGATGAAAGAAGGTCACAGTGACAATATAAGCACTGAAACTGATGATAATGATAGTGTTCTGTCAACCATTATCTCCTTTTGATCATCGATCCTGGCACACTGGGTGGATACAATCATAATAAGATGTGTAAAGCCTCCTGCTGTTAATTTTGTTTTAGGAATCTTTTCGTTTGTGCTCGGCTCTGACAGACAAGGACTGCTTAAAGAATGAAATGTATGCCACTGGATGAATACTGCTGTGTACAAATAGGCAACAGTGTGTTTTCAAAAAACTACAGGCCACAGGGAGCATCGCAAACAAACACTGAAGGCTGACACACTGTCACCCATTAAGAATCGACAAAGAGCACTTTCACAGGAAGTGGCAATAATAGGGCAATAATTACAGAGCAGGTATCAAACCTGTGAACTGCCTCATGAATATAGGTTTGAATTCAAAATACAGAGAAAATTTGCACTACTGGTGGCTAGTCCTCGAGACCCTTTACATACACAAGCTTTGTCATGAGTTTATCATTCTGATCATTATATAATCAACATTTTAAATGAATGATCAGTCTAGCATTAATTTCACTTAAGTATATCGTTGATGGCTGTTAATAAACACTGAAGTGATGATTAACAATGTCATTAAAAGTGTTTGTTTGTCATTAGTTAGTTAGACATTTCGTGTAGCATGCCGAGGATAAGAGACAAGATTTATGTTTTGATGACACTGCCTCTGTTATGTATGTGTTAATGACTTTCAGTGTTTTATAGCCAATCAGTGAATCAGTTCTCATCACAAATCAATCAAATGCTGCTGTTTTATCATAGCTATCAGTATCTCAGAGGTACACTGCCATTGGTGCAGTGACACACTTGACTTACGCCCAAATTCTTACATTTGAACACTTCAGTAGGACTCTTTAACATCCATCCATCCATCCATCCAACCATCCATCCATCCATCCATCCATCCACCCATCCATCCATCCATCCATCCATCCATCCATCCATCCATCCATCCATCCATCCATCCATCCATCTTCTTCATGTTTCAATTATTTACTAAAAAGTTAAATTGAGCTTCACAGCGTGAATACCTTCAGACAAAGCACTGTTTGAATGTGTTCTCCAGACAGTGTAAAATTTAAACTGGCTGATTGAGCAGTATTTCACATATAAGGAGTATATATAATCTAAATAAAATCCACCAGGTGTTTTTAATGTTACAATCCCCAGGCTGCTAAAACATACAGAATAAAAATAAATTCTGGTGGTCAGTTTTGCTTTGGCCTATCCTCACAACAAGCCTGAGAAGCTCAGGGATCAACAGATCACAGTGTGTTTGTACTGGGAAGCTGAATTTTAACAATCCTAATCTATGACACAAAATAATTGTTTATTTTATCGAGCTATACTGTAGCAACCTGATGTGAATTTGGAAGGAAAGTAAAATCTCAAAAGAGGACTGGAATTCAGTTTGTGCTGATGCTCACTCAATGCACGCCTCAGATTAACACACTGTAATCATGCAAACATAAGTAACCTCTGACAAGTCATAATTATAATCAGACTATATCGGGCATATGCACCAGATGCACGGAGGCCAAAACAACAATGTTTCACTGTGTTTGTCAGTGAAAGGAAGATTAAAATATTACGTGAACTGCAATGATATGTGAGAACATGCATCTTTTCTGTTGTGCTACTGTAATTTCAAGCAAAGAAATACTTTCTAATTCTTTTGTTTTGTTCTATACTTCTATATTTCTATATACAAGGTCCCTCTTGCAAAACATGCAAACTACAACACACATTTATTTATGGTTTTCAAAATTTCTGGTTTTGATCGTCTTCCAACTCTACGACCTACTACCAACTCTAATTCTCTTCAGAAGTGTAGTCTATTATTCTTACTCTTTCACTTTTTTTTAAGTGAAAGTGTATAAACTAGCAACACTGCTGGCACGGGTTCGTGTACTGTGTAGAAACAGACTGCACACTTATTAAAGAGATATTAGATTAAACAGATTTACCAATAACACCTCAATCAAATCCTTAAAAAATGATTCAATTAGTGCTGAAAGCTGAATGTTATTATTAATAAATCTTTTGTCGCTATCATTCAGCCTACATATGTAAATTGTTTACTTCCTAGTAGTGTAATATAAAATAACCAGAGCTACCATGCTCGGTTCACGATTCTAACATTTGGATGTAGCATTATTTTCTTGTCGTTTATAATTATAGAAACGGTGAAATTTTGAGGAAATGTGGCATTTTGCAGCTGTGATTTGTGGTTATTACACAGAAGCTACTACACGTTTTCAGGAAATCATCACATTATTTGAGGTTTGACTTTACGTAATGTGTGCAACTCTGATCCCTGGTTATTGCCTCTGCATAAACATTGTTACTCTGTTAACTTTAAACAAAGAAGAATTCCAGCATTATAATATGATCGTCAACCATTATCACTATCATCCATGAATCCTCTGCCTCTTATCTTTATCAGGGTGACACAGTAAGAGAAAAAATTTAGACTTTGCTAATTACTGGTTACAACCCTGCTTGACTTTAGACAAATCATGTTAAAGCTTCCGATTCAAAACATAAAAAACATAAAACACCGTCGGATCATGCTGTAATGCTCAGTAGGGTAAGTTTGAAATATTGTGGTATTTTCACTCTAAGCACAGCTCCAATTTGAGTGTACAATAAACACGTCTAGATTTTTCTGTTACCAGTCCCGTGTCCTTGGGTGGCCGTAACCCTTAAACTTTGACAGCTCACAATGTCTCATAAAGGGAAGAGATAATAGGATTTTTCATCTCTCCTCACACACGTGCGCACGCGGTCACACACAAAATCTCCTCCTGTGTTTGTGTCATGAACATTTTCTCAAAGGAAATAAAGGGTAAATCATGTGATGAATTACCTTTTCACCGCGTTGCACGCCTGTTTATGTATGTGTGTGTGTGCATTTTGTGCATTTGTCTGAAATGTTTGCCGCATGCCACTTTTGGTCTAAACTGTTAAAGCGCTGCTTTGTATTCTGCAGATGTCTTCTCATCCAGCAGTGAAGGTTGGCGTTTAAAAGCAGAGACAGAGAACAGAATGAAAAACTGACAGACACAAAGAGGAAGGGGGGGAAACTTTTTACCTTTGCAGATGGAGGTCTTTTCCAAACCAGCTGAGCCTTCAGTCTCAGAGCACTTTTCACATCACTAACAAAAAAGGGACAAAAAGTGGGAAAGGGAACAGGAAGAAGAAAATAGAGAGAGGTTAGTTTAGGGTAGAATGAAACAAGTCATTAAGCCCATTTAATGCCTCTACTTCAAAAACAAGAAAGCTGAGCAGTTAGGATGCATCAGGAAAAACACAGGAGCTGCTTACTATAAGTCTGAATGTGCCATTTTCCTGCAGTTACGGCGCGAGAGTCATCCAAAAATAATAATATGAATTAGATTTATATAACACATTTATAGGACATTAAAAAATCTATGTGTGTCAGAGAGGGAAGAGAGATTGACAGTGAAATGGGACACAGTCATGGGAAAAAAGTGAGGAATTGTTGAAATAAGAGCTGTGTGAGAAAACAGAGGGGGATTCCCATTAAAGAGACAAATGAAGGGACGGCTGAGGATGACAGCAACATCTGACAGTTGGCAAGTCAATGATGGACAGAGGGAGGGAGACAGAGAGAAAGAGCCTATATATATTGAGGCTAATATGTGGCTCTGTCTCGCAGAAGAGAGCTAACAACCTCCTCTGGCCTCTCTGGCACATGACTGTTTACTTGTGTCAAGACCCATGTGTATGTGAGTGTGTGTAGAGAAGAAGCTCCCATTATTCAGTTGGTGGATGAAGAGAAAACAAAAAAAAAACAAAATGCAAAAGCCTGCCTGCTATGTTACTGTAAAGTACCCCTATTATTTTGTCAAACCCCACTAAAATATGACCAGCTCATTGCAGCCTACAGAGGACAACATCACAACAGACCTGTGACTGTGACGAGGCTGACCCACAAATGCTTCATAAACATGCAGCTTATTTAAGCTAAGGTTGCTGTTTGAGGATAAGAAAGATTTTTTAAAATGCAACAGTGTCGTAACTCAGACAGAGGCAGTATTATCGATTTAAGCCAGAGGTTCCCAAAGTGTGGGGCGCAGAGCCATTGCAAGGGGGGGGGGGGGGGGGGGGGGGGGGGTCACGGTATGAAAAGAAAAAAAAGTGGGGATACAAATAATATCAGGCTGATCCTGCCACAATTTGTTCCCCCGGTTCAAATCACGGACAAATATTATCCCACAGTTGTTTATGTTTTTGAACCCATTTTGCACAGAGAGGCATTTTTTGAAAAATGTATTGATAGCAATGTTGAATATTATTACACAGGAAAAAAAACAACTACACGTAAAATAATCCCACCGTGACGCCTCTGCCTTTGTAAATGGAGGGACCGTAACTGCGTGTGTATGTAAGCGTGTAAAACCTGAAGATAGTCAGATTAACAGTACTTAACAGTACTTAACAGTACAGTACTGAACTTCTTTCCTCCAAACTCTCCCAGCTCAGCGTGTCACCAGCTACCTGTCATTGGATCACCAGCTTCCTGACAGACAGAAAGCAACAAGTGAGGCGGGGGGAGATCACCTCTGAAACTCGGTCCCTCAGTATTGGTGCCCCTCAAGGATGTGTCCTCTCACCACTACTGTTCTCCCTTTACACTAACGACTGCACCTCCAAGAACTCGGCTGTCAAACTCCTAAAGTTTTCAGATGACACCACTGTCATTGGCCTCATTCAGCATGGTGATGAGTCTGCATACCGGCAGGAAGTTGAGCGGCTGGTACTCTGGTGCAGTCAGCATAATCTGGAGCTGAACACTCTTAAGACTGTAGAGATGACAGTGGACTTCAGGAGACATCCCTCAACTCTGCTCCCCCTCACCATATCAGACAGCCCTGTGTCAACTGTGAAGACCTTCAAGTTCCTGGGTACAACCATCTCCCAGGACCTGAAGTGGGAGACCAACATCATCTCCATCCTCAAACAGACCCAGCAGAGGATGTACTTCCTGAGACAACTGGGGAAGTACAGTCTCCCACAGGAGCTGCTGATCCAGTTCTACACTGCGGTCATTGAGTCTGTCCTGTGCTCCTCCATCACAGTCTGGTATGGAGCAGCCACTAATCAGGACAGGAGCAGACTGCAGCGGACTGTACGGGCAGCAGAAAGGATCATCGGCACCCCCCTGCCCTCCATCCAGGATCTGTACCTCTCAAGAACCAGGAAACGGGCAGGGAAAATCATCACAGACCCCTCACACCCCGCACACAGACTTTTTGATCTGCTGCCCTCTGGCAGACGGTACAGAAGCCTGCAGACCAGGACCACCCGACACAGGAACAGTTTCTTTCCCCTCGCCATCTCCCTTCTTAACAGTTGACCTGTCACGCTGCTCCCACTGCCAGACTGCAACTGCACCTTATGTACATTTTGTAGTATTCATTCCACCTCATTCATTTCTGTATTTTATGTATATAAGTTTAGATTCGTTATTTATAGTTGGTTTACACAGTTTTGTGTATGTATGTGTAATGTGTATATATAGACACGTGTGTGTGTGTGTGTGTGTGTGTGTGTGTGTGTGTGTGTGTGTGTGTGTGTGTGTGTGTGTGTGTGTGATTTACATTGCTGTGCTTGAGAGCCACCATCTACCGGAACCAAATATGTGTCTGCACATATACTTGGCCAATAAACACGATTCTGATTCTGATTCTGATTTTGTCTCTATCTGCCATTCTGCAATTCATCTCATGTAAACAATAACGTGGCGCACAGCGTGACGTGAAGAAAGGCCCATACCTTTGACGAAATGCATGACGAATTCTGTATTCCTCGTCCACACGTAAACGCAAAAAAGGATTTTTAAAAACTCTCCGTTTTCAGTGATTCGAAACGCCATTTACGTGTGGACAAAAGGCCCAAACGCATAGAAACAGCTGCGTTTTCAAAAATACCCGTGTAGGTGTGGATGTAGCGTAAAACAGTTAGTAGTGTATTTTCTTACTACCTGTAATTTCTTGCAGTTTACTTGTATTTGCTTAATTGTTTACTAAATGTTTGAGGTGTGCGGCGGCGGGGTAGGTGGTTTGGGGGGGCGTGAACATTTTTCTTGTAAAACAAAGGGGGTCTAGCAGAAAAAGTTTGGGAACCACTGATTTAAGCACATATTTTAAGTCATGCTACTTAGGTAGGCTTGCAGAAAGCTGAATGGAAATATATCATGGTATTAATATTATTTTGTCCATCCCTGTAAGACAGGATTCATGGTTATGGTTCATGATCGTTATAGCACTAATAACCAGCTAGTTAGCTAACTGTTGCCGACTTTGTTCAGTAGACGTTTATGGTGCTGCATTTCTGTTTTCTTAGGTATTTGGTTATGGAGAGCCTCAACCGACACAAACATACTATACTCCAGTGCAGTCTTTCAAAAACACAACAGTGCACAGCTCGATGGTGCACTGTCAGCAGGCAATTGACTTACAAATCAGCCAGATCAATTAATGGAGTGACAGTAGAGTTAAAAAAAAAAAAAAAATACGATATGAAACGTACAGACGGTGGCTTTAGAGGACACATTTCTTGTTTCACTTCAGCTCTTTGTATGATAGAACTTTGCTATTCTTCGCGTCTGGCAACAGCCAACAACAACACAAGCAAGAGCAGGCAACATGTCTGCCTGCAGATGCTCTCAGCTGTCTGTAGCTCATTATGATTTGCCAGTGCACTGCCAATCAAGAACCCCGCTGAGTCCTTAAAGCCCCAGTCCCACAGGCCTAGAGGCCAGTGCCTGGCTATCTGGTAACCACTGGTTGCTAGGGAAAAATGTACATTTCCCAACCAGTTGGCAACCTCCTTGCAATTGCTTTGATCTTTAGTAGACTGGAACTTGCTATCATATCTGCAAACTCATGTCAAGTACTCTCTGGGCAGTAGCGAAACTGTGAAAAGTGTGACACAAACCAGAAATGCTTTTACTTTACTTTTAATTTACAGGCAAACATTCTACTTTTCCAGCATTGCACTTTTTCCACATTTGTTTTATCACTTGGTTTGCAGAGGTGTGGACTCGAGTCACATGACTTGGACTCGAGTCAGACTCGAGTCATTAATTTTATGACTTTAGACTTGACTTGAAAAAATGTTCTAAGACTTGTGACTTGACTTGGACTTTTACACCAATGACCTGGGACTTGAATTGGACTTGAACCGGTTTACTTGAAAAGACTTGATATTTCACCCCAAATATAAAATTTAACATGCATATTATATAGAGATTGAAAATGTGACGTCATTCAGGGGTAAAACCGCAAAGGATTCTGGGAACTCGTGGCAAGAGGTACTAGCGCACGCTGGCTTTCAATTGAAATCAGTCACACAGTGATAAAAAGAAACACAAAAATGTCAAGAAGCTGTTGTATTATTAACTGCTATAGCTGGTCGCATGACAGCCACGGGAAGCCGACGGGTAAAGAGATCGGTTGTTATCGGATTACGTCGTTGAAGAGAAATTGTTCAAACCATGTTTCCGAAGTAACAAAGAGGCGACGGATGGCCTGGATTGCAGCCATTCAAAGACCAAATATAACGTCCCAGAACACTCCAGCTCACAGGTTAGTCTGCTCCAAGCATTTACACGAAGGTCAGTGTTTTTTAGTAGTTAATGCGTCATTTTCATAACATAATTGGTGATATAGGTTACAAGCAAGTCTGGCGCTGAACAGAAATTGTCGCTCCTTTGTTTATTGTGCATAAATAGTGAATTGTCCTGACACAATATTGCGTTTCGCTTCTGTTATTATGGTACAGTGACAAAAACATACTTTTATTCACAGGATAAAACAGGTTTTTTGTATCACTAATTGTCCAGTACGATTACAGCATACAATATTATTGTCACTGCTACATTTCTGTGATGCGTACCAGAAATTATTTCCACTACTAATTAATTACCGTTGAGCTCAAAGGTCCTATTAATAAACGGTTAACGAATGTGTATTTATGAAGACGATTTGTGAGACTGGTAAACTTATGATACGTACGATGGTCTTTACTTTCTACACGGTGCATTTCAAGGTCCTGCACCCATCCGTCGGTAAACTGTACGTGGGCTTGTTGCAGTGACCTGAAGTTACTAAACTTCATGAGTGTATGCACTCACAAGAACCGTATAATTATAAATATGCATATAAATATGCTACGATGAGATAGCTGACTTCATCTAACTAGCAAATGTTGTCCAGGCTACGTTGGTGATGCAGTTTTTTTTAATATGTATGATATTTTTGTCATGCGATTTTAAAGCCGGTCCTACAAGCGCATCCAAGAATAACATGCAGCTTATCTCAGAACTCTCGGTGAAAATTATTCTTGGAGCTAGGTTTAATTGAGCTGCATTTTAAAGAGGTGCAATTTCACAATTTGTGTATATTTTCTAAGTTCACTATTTTGTCATGTGTTGAGAAAAACACAGATTTAAAAATTACATGGTCTAATATTTACATTTAGCATATAACTGCAACATTATTTTATTATTTTTTTTTTTTTAAAGACTCGAAAGGACTTGAAATTCAAAATTTCAGACTTGTGACTTTACTCGGACTTTTACACCAGTGACTTGAGACTCGACTCTGACTTGCCTGACATTACTTGAGACTTGACTTGAGACTTGAGGATAAAGACTTGAGACTTACTTGAGACTTGCAAAACAATGACTTGGTCCCACCTCTGTTGGTTTGTATTTAGCATGTCATTGCTGGTGCAGCCCCCTGTTTGTGACCACTTTCACCTCGTGACAGCCATACATTTTGTTACCCGACTGCACAGGCAACACATCGCCCTCTCAGGATATTTGCATAAAATGATTTCATTGGCTAACAGCTGCACTGGATCATTTGAATAAATGTGATTTGATTGGCTGACGCTCGCACTGGCCCTTGGGAAGTTGAATTTCTCTCGACTTTGACTCCAAGCAGGAAGACTAAAGCGAAACAATGGATCCATAATTCAGTTTGGCACTGTGTGACATCACCCGATTCAGCGTAAATGAGAAGCGAGGGCGCCAAATTCTGAAATGCATCCATGTGAATCTTGCCTAAGTCTATCAAGACTAATACTCCTGGCAGTCAGTGTCATACAGTTTCCCTACAGCACCTTTACTAATGGTAAGTGTCATTGCAGAATTACAAATTAGATTTAAATTTCATTACATGATATTGTGAGCTCAATAATTTGATTATCTGCATTTTGCAGGATAATTTAATGCAAATTGACAGAATGTTATGTGTTATGCATGCAGAGGTCTATTCTTCTGTCAAGATGCTTTTTGGCAATAAAGATCTCACATAAATTAGTTTTTGCCTTCGATACAGCACCGTCATTCCCAAATCAGTCTTAGACCCAGAATGAATTTCACCTTTTCATAGATCTACTCTATATTCACATAAATATATGCACATAAAAACTGGTAGCACATATCAAGTCATTGAATAATTTGATTCATGTTGTATTAATCATGAGTAAAAATTACAAGATTATCTCTGTTTTTTCAAAAGGACAAAGAGCTCAAATGTTCAAGTCCTTTTGCGTCATGATGATTTGATGTCATTAAAGAAAAGTCCAAATCTAGTCATGCAGCTTCTCTCAAGCTTGAGCTTAGCTTTGGAGTCTTGGCTTTATGCATCTTGTTGAATAGTCAGTATACTACATAATCCCTTCATTGTAGTTTCCTCTATTTTAAGCACTCAAGTGACCTTTTGTAGGCCTGTAAACCAGAACAAAGATGCTGATCTTTCTTTTTCTCTTTTTCTTTATTGGTTGTTTTGTCTGTCTGTCAGTGTCAGACCAGTTACTTATACTGAATACGTATTCCTTATTACCAATGAAAAAAGTTATTACATTGCTTCCGGGCAGCTCAGCAGCAGACATCCAATCATTCACACCTACACGTTGCATCTTTTGTATTTAATAAGTAGAAATCAAACATCAGACTTGCTGCCATCCCTCCAGTTTAGAAACATTTAATGACCTTTTCAACAGCAGGTGTTTTAGCCTCAGAGGCTCCACACAGTTCTCCAGAAATCTTTAAACATTTTGATACCAGCAAACTACTGACAGCAAACCAGCCACGCACATACATTTCAAAACACAGAGTGCATAATCATCACATGCTACACTGAAAAGTAAAATAATATATGGTTTTACAATCAAGGAATTTTCCTTATTAATTTAAAGATTTTTTCCCATATTTTTTTAACCACACGCTGAATAGTAGCGCTTGCCATGTAATAATGTATCCATTTTTTTTTACAATTTTTTTTAGTTTTTTTACATTGTACTCCCTTCACCCATCAGACTTTCCAGTCTAGCACATCTGGCCACATCTGGCCACTGAACAGCAAGAGCAGTCCTTTATCTAACTGGAGATAGCGAACAAGCTGCCCCTTACGAAGTGTGTATGCTTGGTACCGGAAAATAAAATCACATCACATTTTCCTTCCCAACACTGGTCTGAGGTTAGATCAGGCTGTTGAGAGTGAAACTAAATA
Source organism: Simochromis diagramma (assembly GCF_900408965.1). Lineage (NCBI taxonomy): Eukaryota > Metazoa > Chordata > Actinopteri > Cichliformes > Cichlidae > Simochromis > Simochromis diagramma. The sequence goes on from NW_024386736.1 coordinate 673,779, forward strand.
TAAGAATAAAAAGAATAAAAATATAAACCTGATGTCTTTGGAGATGTTCCAGCTTTTTTTTTTTTTACAGGCTTAAGAAGTCAACTCGGACATGTCAAGTCTAAAGTCAAGTCATTTGGCCTAAAGCTCGAGTTGGTACTTTGAACTGAAAATGATTAAATGTGCTTCCACAATTGAAAGAAATGACGACGGAAATAAAAAATCACATCTACACAAACATACACAAAGACACTCATTCAAGCACTGCAGCTTATGTTTTTTTTATTAGCAAGAGAGCCGCTTGAGCCTGAGGATGTGGAGATGGACAGAACCAAGAGGGAGAGACTGAAGGAGGAACAGGAGGATTCTGGGAAATGAGAAGTTACCTGAGTGGAAAAAGGCAAAATAGCAAACTGTTGAACGGCTATAGAATGTTACTTACAGCCGAATGATATTGCTAACAAGTGTAGCCATTTTGTACTTGTGTGAGTCCTTGGAGCCTGCCGGCCAGGATAAACAGTAAGACATTCAGACAACATCATTGAGCTCCGCAGTTCTGATCTTTACTGCAGGGATCCGTTTTTTCAAACACCACACGCTTTCCGTAATCGCGGAGGGCAACGGCGAAAACACGTATTCTATGATCAACCACAAAGTCTCTCGTGTCATTTCTGGCATTTGACATTACAAACCGAATGGAGACAACACACATTAAAATCAATCCACATGCAGTGGAGGATGAAACAGAGCAGGTGTGGTAGGTTTACAAGAACAATAAAGGAGAAAAGCATGGGGAGATGATAGGGGTGGGGGGTGTTAAAGTAAAGCAAAGAACAGCTAAAATTGAGGTTCTGATGCATTACCTGTGGCAAATTAGCTAAACATAGAAACTACTACTGAACTGCCTCACACAGACGCACAGTGAGTGCTCTTCAAGTATTCCTTATGCATCAGCAGTGCGCTTGCTTCTCTGTAGTCACCTTGACTGCAAATGGAGAGGACAGCAGAGAGAGGTGCTGCGTGTTTATTGTTATCCTGACAAACTAGTGTCTGTAAAGGCTAAAAACGCAGTGACCAGCGAGCCCAGGAGCACTGTGAGTGAGTCAGACTCAGCTGGTCTCCATCAGTGGGAGGTCTGTAGTGTGGGATATCTGATTTGCTGAGAGAAATATATAAATATATATATATATATATAAAGAAAAGAAAAAAGGGAAGTTTGGCCGCAGGCAAGCTCAGGGCACTCTGTCTCAGCCCTCTGAATGTCATTTCACTTGACTACTATAAACATATGCCCTGTATGTGGAATGTACCGTGCGGTGTATGCATTGTGTTAACATTTGTCAACAACACGTGCTTGAATAAAGAGCTGGATGAAGTTTGCATAAGCCGTAGGAAGCTGCACAGCACCTGCCTGACACAGAGCAGCAGACAGACTGATCCTGATCTTTCTTTGCTGTCAAGCAGAAGCCAGCTATCAAGACTGTAAGTGTGTGGGCTCAGGAGTGTTTGATGGGCTGCAGGACCGCTAATGAATGCACACAGCCAAACCTGCTCTGTGGGACATCAAAGGACTCACCCACGGCATTAGAGATTACCTCGGTGTCTGCGTGGACACTTAAGATACCAATAAATGTGTTTTCCAAAGGACACACGCTGGACGACAAAAGCCATCAAATCCCTTATAAATAGGAAGAAGAGAGCTCTCGGGGCTTTGGGGAAGAGAGGAAGTTAAGTCTGTCCAGAGGGAGCCGAAAAGGAGAATGGAGTATGGAACAACACCTACCAGTACTGAAGAGAACAATCTGCAACAAAAACAGTCTAAAGGAGGTGTAGAGTGTGATGAGAACAATCGAACACGCAACTAGGCCAAACCGAGAGAGGAACAAGTGGAATACTTAAAGGGGAAACAGCTAGCTGGTAAAATTTTTATGTACACTGGGAGTTTGTACCTGGTCTTAATCACCCTCTCTGTCCCACTCCGCAGACACTTGAGTATGCATGAACTGCATCAATGTGTTAATATATAAATATAGATATAGATATATATTTCAACACTATGGGTGGCTGGATTTGTATTTCCAGAATAAAAATGACTGTCATTGTGACTTTCAAATCAAATGTGAATGCATTTTATTTTGAAAGAAAAACACGTCTTTTGAGATTGGGATTAGCCTCACAGCCCCTGAGTGGGTGGCCTCACAGCTGAGCAGGCAGGGACGCGGGCACACAATGTAAATTAACTTGTGCTTATAATTGTGGCTTACAAATCCAGAGCAGGCAGCATTTTGTTAGACGTGGTGTACTGTGGTGAAGTGGGTGGAGGTATTTTAGGCAACCAAGATTTGAAGTGTTGAAAGTTTCATTAATTTCCTAGCTGTGACTGGCAGATGCAGCATTTCTGGGCCTCAGATGGGCATTTGAGTGTTCTGTTTTCATTGTCTGTGTAAAAGACTTGTTGTCTTTTTAATAATAAAAAAGTTTAAAGAAGCACGTACATGAATACTTAAGTTGAGAAGTTACCTACTGTATGACTACCTTTGAGCACACAACTCCAGTGAAGACAAACCCAATACCAGGTTCTGTAGAAAAATGCTAGAAGCAATTAGCAGTTTAAATCAGGTTAACAGCAGGGCTTTTTAGTACTTCCTGTTCTGCTCTGTGGATTTCCTACAACTGTGAGTCACACCTCTGGCTTGTCTCTGTTGTGATAGTATTATTTTTTAAAGCTCAAGAGCAGAACCAGGGGTGTCAATCTCATTTAGGTTCATGACCCAAACACAACCAAATTTGATCTCAACCAGACCAGTTTTCAATTCAATTCAGTTCAATTCAATTTTATTTATTTAGCACCAAATCACAATAGCAGTCACCTCAAGAGACTTTAGTTTTGTAAGGTAGAGATGCTACAATAATACAGAGACAATCAAACAACCCCCTTTGAGCAAGTCTTGGCGACAGTGGGAAAGAAAACCTCCCTTTTAACAGGAAGACACCTCTGACAGAACCAGGCTCATAGAGAGTGAAGAGGTGATTGACCAGGAAACATGCAGTGCATTAGTGAATCCTGTATTATACTGTCTTATAACTACCACTATACCACTACCACTAACTATAACTATCAGAAATGTGAGGTTGCTGGTCAAACTCCCAAGTTTAACCGCCTTAGGCCCTAGGCACACAGAGACCTGCGAGCGAAATTAAATCTGTGTTTTGTTTTGTACTTTTACTTTGAACGTGAACACTCCCCATTTGTGGTTTCTACCCCAACTACTGCTCCATGAGTAGTTGGCCAGTGTTAGTGTCTTCCATGCAGACTCTGGGCCAATCGTCTAGTGACCACAGAAATGACAAGAAGGTTTTTAATGCAGCACCTTCTCTCTAACCTTTTCCACCTAGTGACAGCCTCAAGAAACCACACAGCAAGCAGTGAGGGAATACTGGAGGTCTCTGAGCAGTTTCTTTCAGTGTGGTATGGGAGTTCATGGTTAATGCTAGCAATAAAAAGGCTGTTTTAAACTGTTTTTTCCTTCTGTTTTGAGTGCGTTTGAACATTTACGTGTAATTATGGGCTGTAAAAATAAGACTGACTTGACTTCAGTTGATTTGATGTGATACATTCTTATCACTACCAAACCAATGCTTCCTGCTACATAATACAGTCAAAGTAAGAAATTATGCCCTCCTTTTCTCCCATTATGTACCTTTTGTTTGGCTGGTTTTAGTGGCAAATGATAATGAAAAATGAAGACACTAAGGCCATAAGATAAACAAAAAGAAGTTTCTGAAACTCCAGCACAGTTATTCAGCTGAAAACCAATATTTGTTTCTGTTTCTGTTCCAGGTGCTCCAGCTGATTCTGACTGCAGTGTCACAGTGTTACTTAACGTATCAAGGAGTGTTTGTTTGGTAGCATTTTTTACCAGCCAGGAGCAAAACCTGAATTGTGTTTATACCTGTATATGAAGAGATCGCATTAGTTTGAAAGTGAGTTTTTGTATCAAGTTTGTGTTTTTCTTTTTTGTGGGTGTGTTAGTTTCACTGTCGGTGCGTGACAGAAAAGTGTAACTGGTGCTGTTTAATGACTTTCAAACTAGTGTATCCACAGACAAAAGGCACAATCATGAAAGATAAAATGTTCATTTCTTTTCAATTTGGTTGCCGATGTTTTTCTTTTTTGTTCTTTTTTTTGTTTCTTTGTAATGCAATTTTACAATCAGTAGCAGAAACATCCAACTTGACTCCAACATAAAGTACAGTCATAGTTGAAGCAGTAGAGATCATAATTGAACTCCCTTGGTTATGAGGCACAATGCCATTGTTCTTAGTCATTACTCCCAGCATGCATGCTGGGTCGTTTTCCTCTCTGGCAAGGTGTCAAACCCGCTTCCCTGCACTGCCTGACGATGTCTTGCCAGGCGTGCGGCTAATCTTTCCTCCAAACAAATGAAAATGGATTCAGGAGCGACTGCAGATATAAAACACAGTGATTCAGAGCTCACAGTCCTCTTGTCTATCTGCATGCACAGTCCCAGAGGAAAGGGAAAAAAAAGAGAGAAAAACTTTTTCAATTTCCTGCTAATAGCAGCACTCCCAGACACGCACGTGGTCAGGTCAGCGATCAGCTATTTCATGCTGGGCAAACTGACACACAAACACATTGACAAACGCATACTGAGAAGATATTGCCTGAAAGCTGAATGCTGATTTGCTAATGAGCTGTCATGGTGACTGATACTGCCATTTAATTGGCTGGTAAAGGGGGCAATTAGAATTCAGTGCATAGATGCACATCAGGAGAGGAAGACAGTCGGGTTAGGCTGTCTGTACATTATGTGTGAGACTGTTCGCTTCAAAGTGAAGCACACACTGGAACACCGGAGGCATGTCACTCACTCATTATTATTATTATTATTATTCATTCTGATTATGCTTTTGAACTGCTCCATGATCTGAAGTATGAATCTACCAGTCAGTGTGAATACATGTGGGTTACTTTGCATGCAGGGGGTTTCTTTTTCTTCTTCATCACTTTTCCTAGTTTATTTTTCTTCTATCACCGCCCTGCACTCTTTCTCATTTCAATCCTAGTTCACATCTTTTTCTTTATGACCATGGCTCACTCTTTCTCTCTCTCGCTCTCGTGTTTCTCATCACCATCTGCTGGCAACATCACTCAACACTATGCAACATCTGTCCAATTTCTTATTGTCACTTTCCTCCTGTCTCTCCTCAGACGTGGCTCTCTGTCCATTATGTCTGTCTATTTGATTTTCTTGATTAACTTCAATATGGTTTACAAAGTGTAACACTTCCCCTTTCACATAAGGACTGCCCTGATAAACATTAGTAATCTGACTTTACATACACGTTATAAATTGATTTGCATGTCACTGATTGAAATAAGTATTTGATCAAAACATGACTTTGTCCTTGGTGGAGACACTCGTGGAGGAAGGAGGTTCTCATCCAGGATTTTACGATACATTTACCCATCCATTGGCATCTCAATACAGTGAAGTAATCCTGTACCCTTAGCAGAAAAACAGCCCGAAAGCACCATGTTTCCACCTCCAGGCTTGACTGTGGGCGTGGTGTTCATTGCTCCAGACACGACGGGTCGAGTTGATGACAAAGAGCTTGATTTAAGATTTCTCCAGAATTTTCCCTTTAATCATTTAGACGTGTTCAGTGTCAGATTTAAGACGGGCCTGTACACGGTCTTTCTTAAGCAGGGGCACCTTGTGTGATATCAAGGTGGTATTACTGGTGAATGTTAACAAGCTCCTCCCGTGTAGTTTTGGGCTGATCCACCACCTTTCTCACATTCAGCCTCAACCCATGAGGCGAGATCTTGCATGGAACTCCAGGCCAAGGGTGACTGATGATTAGTTTATATTTCTTCCATTTCATAATAATCACACCAGCAGTTTCTCACCAAGCTTCTTGCTGATGGTCATGTAGCCCATCCTAGAAACTACCATAAAAATTACAGTCTTCATTTCATTGTAAGTCGTTATCACTCTGGCCCAATCACTTTCTTTCCCGCCTTCTGCGAGCCAATCAGGTTCCCATATACCCATATAAAGTAAGGTGCTTATGTAAGGGGTACAGGAAAGGACAAGTACAAATCAAGAAGCACAGATTCGCTGGTGTGTGTCATCCAACTGATTTTCGTTCTGACTGTGACATTCTCTGACATTTATTTTTCTGTAAGAAAATATTAAATTTTGTTTTGGTCTGAGATGTTTAATTTTTTATGTTTAATCCTTGAAATTTTAGCTTTATTCAAATAAGGAACTTCCTTCTCATGTATTCACACAGACTGAAGAATGGCAGAATCTGGATCTCTGTGTCTGCTGCCCCCCCCCCATACAGTAAAAAGTGTTTGTTTTATCTGGGTTGCCAGGTTTGTGTTGATCCGCTATGTTGTGGTTGTTAAGTCTGTATTTAACGTTTGTGTTTCCTCATTTCTGGTAGCTTTCAGAGCCCCAAAATCGGCTGCCTGGCATCACATGCAGTGGGCTTACTACGTTTAAATTTGAATGACAGTAGTGGTAACCGTCCAGGAATGGATGTATTTTTTTCTCTTTGAATGTTTTGTTCAACTGTTTCTTTCTTTCTGTGTATTTGTCTCTTGCTCATCTTCCATGAAGCCTCTCTGAAAAAACCTTAGACTCAAGCTTCATGAATAATTTCTGTAGACATTTTAGAGTTTTATGTGTGCTGGTGTGTTTGTTTGTTTATTTGTGTGTGCGCGCGTGCATGCAGGCCCAGACGTGCACGCTGCCTTGTATGAGCCAGGGAGGAGCAAGCACGGATCAGTGACCTTCGCACTGTTACATTTTTAAAACAGGCCGTGAATAATAGATTAAGTTAGAATAAAACAGTGAAGGATGAAATATGAATTAAAATAATGTGAATTAAAGAGATGGGGGCTGAGGGAGGGAGGAGAGGAGCAGCAGGGAAGGAGCGTGGGTGAGTGTGGGTGTGGGGGGAGGGGATGTGGTGGGTACAGGGAGAAAAGATGTAACGAGTGTTATTTGTAAAGTATAAAAGAGAATGAGCTGCTGCTACACCACGTTCTGGCCAATGTCATTAATTAAAGTCATAGTTAAGCATTTGTGCACTTTTTCTCTTTGCAGAAACAGGAAACTTTAACAAAACTGAATCAGCGATCAGAAAGCCCCAAAGAGCTCTTAACTGTAGCTTGTGCGGCTCAGAACAACATCAGATGTGACTGATATACAATTTGTGTCTTTAAATGTCATCGTAAATAGCATAAAAAGGTTTGTGACGCATAGTACTACAGGTACAGATAGGAAAAACATTTTCTTTTAAGATAAAATAAGAGAAAGTAGCTTTAACTAAATTAAATCAAAGCTTTATCTTGAAGTAAAGATGAAGCTCGCTAAAAACGCTGAAAACAAAATTGCAAACAAAATGTTTGCAACTCTTAAATCATCTGAAGATGAATCTGACCTCTTTTCTGCGTTAGTGTTTTGATTATTTCTGTTCTGCGGGAAAACCCGAGACTCGTCTCATAACGAATTTGTCCAGATTCACTGATAAACACAGCGGCAAATTTAATGCACTTTTCAGTGTTTATGCATTCAAACACATTCCAAGTGGCTTAACAAAGTGCCGTGAAGTAAAAACATCAATCTGAAAAATGAAGAGTCCCAAAACAAAGCCAAAAACAAGTAATGTGAAGATCCCAAGTCAATACTGAAATTACTGAAATATGACTGCAAATAAATAATAATGAACATAATAAACCAGAGAAGCAACTTTAACATAGCATGGCTGTGTTAACTTAACTGGTAAAACTAAGAATCTGGATTAGAGATAGATGTCTTCTTGTGCTCATTCTTCTGCACGAAGCGAATCGTTCGAATGTTTCTTTCTCCAGTCTAAATCAGGTCAGTCTGAACGATAGAGCTAAGACAAAAACCTATAGTGTTGTTGCAATTAAGGCGAGAGAGGACTGCTGCTCCAAATGAATCATACAAATTTGTAAATTCATATATTTATTTTTCAGTCAACGCACTGAAACGCTGCTGTTTGTTTGTAATGTGACGGCTCCAAATTAGAGCTTCCAACTCAATACATTTAACTCTGATAGTCGAGGAATAGAAATACCACTTTGTTTCCAGACAGACCACACTTAAAATTGCTTTTATTGATTCGATATTTACTCTGATTAAATGGGTATGTTTGATGTGTGCAGTGTAAATTACTCTAATGATCTAGCCGAGCACCACATTAGTGACTCCTGACTATCACCTATCACATTTGTCTTCATAGTACACCTTTCTGGTATTTCTTTTTTTACATTTATTTGGGTGTTTAAAATCGTAAAAGTCAAAGTGAACAGCTAACTAAAAAGGTCAATAAATGATTTGAGTGATTCTTTATGTGTTACATTAGCTAAGTTGCTTTTAGCCACCTGAAGTATTCAGAGCTTATTTAACTCCCTTCCTTGCTTTATTGAGTTTGTTTATTGTGGAGACGCAGTGCACTCACCAAACACCGCAGGCCTTTTCATGTAATTATAACATCTGTCTCTCATAATTACGACTCACTATCTAATAAATATGAGACACTATCGCATAATTATGAGATCCTGATCTCGTAATTATGAGAAAGGGGTTGAGGTGGTTATCAGTCATCACTGTTTCGGAAGACGAAGGCATGATGGCGCAACCATTTGCTTTCATTTCCCCCTTGATTTGAAAATAGGAGATATTAATGTCACTGAGTAACATATTATTACTATTAATATTAGTGGTGTGGTATTGTATGCCTCGCGTGCAGTACCAGTCACATTTCTGCATGATACAATCCTGTAAAATGAGGCCTCACATGAAATAAAGCAGTAGCTTCATGCACGTCTTGTTGCAGAGTCCCGTGTAATAGACACTAAGAGTGAAAACATGATAAGCATAACAATTATGTCATCGCTGTGCAACTAGAGTCCTTGTGCTGGCAGAGAGCACACTCGCAGGTGCTCTCTTCATTCATTGCTCAGTTCGATTAAACCTGTGTAGGGTGCTTAATGGATGCTTCAAAGTTATACATGAGAAATTTAGCCAAGCTATCAAAATTTGTGGACCTATTGTGTGTTATGGTATCATATAGCAACAGCTGTCATTTCCCCATCAGAGTATAGTATAATCACGATACATCATACAAAAAACCAGCTGATCAGTGAAGCCTCTCCTTTTTTTTTTATCTCAGACGCCAAACGTGGATCTTATCAAAAAGTAAGATTCATGCTATGCAACCAGCAGGAGAATACTCCCACAGCGCAAACTTATGTTAACTCAGCAGTAAAGTTTTTGATCATGGTTCAATAGAAACAGAAAGCTGGCTTCAAATAAATGAGCTTAATTTACTCCAAGAGAAGAAAGACTTGGATGAAGCCGGTTTATCAGACTTGTGCGAGTCGATGGACAAAATTCAGCACCACCTCTTGGCCTTCGTGACTCCTGCCTTCTCTTGTGAGTGCAGGTTTGATTTGGCATTTCAGAAGAACATCCTTCACCGCTGCAACTCACCGTGGAGCTCTTCTGCCACTCCATCCCACAGAAAATCTATCAAGACTTCCAACTTTGAAGTCCTCCCGATAGCGAATGATCAAAACAAACGAGTTCTCGCTCATCAGCAAAGCATCGACTGCTCTGCTGCAGATGCTCATTAAATTCAGAGATTGTAAAAATGAGCTCAGAGAGAGAGACAACCTTATGGCTCCTCTTTGCCTCACGCTGCTGCCGAGAAAGGCGGCGTGATGAGGCTCAGAGAGATCCTGATGGACCGTCTGCTGACAAACCTCATCGAAGCAACAACAGATCATCCCGGGTAAAGCAAAAGCTCCCCTCAGATAGTTAACGTCATGTTGAAAGCAAACTTTGCTTTGTTTTGCTGAGTTAGCTTCACACATGCTGTGTGCTGGAAGGCAGGAGAAGCTGCCAACCTAGTCATGCCCTGCTCAGTCAGAAAACCACTCCATCATACACTCCATCAGTGAATCAATTTACGCCACACAAGCTCAAATGAACGGACACGAACAACACACACGGCCACTTCTGCGGTCCACTCCGACAGCAGCCTGGCCGTGTGATGATAAATTGTAGTTACCCAGTGTGTGGTGAGATGTTCTGCTCCTCTGTACCTCTGTGCTAATACCAATGACATCTTTCATAGATCATGTCATTTTCTACTGAGCAGAGAGGGAGAGAGAGAGAGCCATCTAAACACCTGGTCACCTAGGGAGCACTGACCGAGGAAAGAAGGCAGTTTAGGTGACATTGAGGATGAAATGCATTTCACCGCCCATTGTCCTAAATGTGAAACAGCTAGAGAAGCAGATATTCACTGCACGCATTAGATCTCCCCTCTGCAGATTCCCCATGCAAAGTGCAGCTGTAAATAACAAATGTACTGATGTACAATGTGATGCCATGGTTTACATGCTCGTAATTAAATCGAGCATTGCTTACCCCAGCAGATCAGCTGATCATCTGAGCCATCAGCTCGCATCAGCTGATAGCTCATGAGATGCCCTTCTGCGTATCTGTCGCTTATATAGCAGTCTAAGCTGCTTTAGCACGCCCACAGTGACTGCATATCTGCAAGCTGCTTTGCACCCCAGTTCCTACCTTCATGCTGGTCTGACTTGATCAGTGTCCTAACTCTTATTATCGATGCCTGCTCTGTTCTGCGTCCTACGGCCTCGCTCTCTGCCTCTAGCTTTGCATTTTCCAGCGTTATGCCACCACATACAAATAATTGCATATGGAAACAACAATCTTCTTTCGACTATGGCGGTCCTGACCAGTGTTGGTCAAGTTACTTGAAAAAAGTAATCAGTAACTAATTACTGATTACTTCCCAAAAAAAGTAATCCTGTCACTTTACTGATTACTTATTTTCAAAAGTAATTAGTTACTTAGTTACTTGGTTACATGATTTACACCCTAAATAGGTAATAAAGCGATAGATCTTTCAGCCCAATTCTACTTTTTCTGCATAATCCATCATATAAAATGCAATCAAATTTAAAAGTCTCTTTTTAAAACTTGTTTTATTAGTTTTAATCTTTTAACTTTATGCATCAAACAAAAATTAAATTATATGCAACATTCTCTGACTGGAAGAAATTTGTTTAACATTTAAACCTATTTTCTGCACATTCCAGCACATAAAATAAAATAGTTTGTATTTACACTCACTCTTTCAAATAGATGCAAGTAAAACACAGCAGAAAATAAATAAAATCAAAGACTAAAGGTCCTGTTGCTCTATTTTCACCTGTATAGCAGGAGTGGGGCAGGCGGAGGTGTGCTCTGGTGCAGGTGTGTCGCAGCGGTCAGCGGAAGGATCCGACGGTTTCTCAGTGAGTTTCCCATTACGTGGTAGCGCACTCTGTGCTTGCTCGGAACTTTAGGGGTTTTTTTGGCTGTAAAAAGAAGTTTTCTTCCCATACAGTGAACAGCTGACGCTAATGTTTTTGTCACTTTTTACAGAATCAAACTCAAAGTAAGGTCAGTACTTCCACGCTTTAAACGCTGCACGCTCATACTCTCTCCCGCACTCGTTATATTATTCATTGTTGATCTGCACACAGCTGTTGTCACGAACGTCGCACTCGCTTACGTCATTGTCATGAGACACTCTCGCAAAAAAAAAAATCACGGTTTTAGTAACGCAGTAACGCAGCGTGCTTACGGGAAAGTAACAGTAATCTAATTATCTTTTTTGCAATAGTAATCCCTTACTTTACTCGTTACTTGAAAAAAGTAATCAGATTAAGTAACGTGTTACTGCCCATCTCTGGTCCTGACTGAAGGTTAAAGGGTATAGGGTGTGCTGAGGTTATGCATTTCCTTAGTATTCATTAACAGTGTTCATGCTGTAAAGTGTACAGTCATGCTTTACATTCTGGAAAGCAACAGCAAAACAGATGACACAATGTTACAACCATCATGTCAGTAAGGCAAAGACACATCTAATCTTAGAGGAAAACACTGCTGCTGGGCTTCTGAACACAAACATTCATGGTCATTTCTGAACCATGTGGCAGCACTGTGTTTTTTCAGTGAGCACCTAGTAAGTAAAATTCAAGGGGCATGAACACACTAGTATTCATGCCCCTGGCTTGCAGACAGGTACTTGGGTTAGGCTTCCATGTTAGGTGGCTTAGATGATCATCCATGCTTTATCCTCCGCTTATCCAATGTGGTTGTGGTGGCATCAGGCTAAGTAGTGTATTCCAGACATCCCTCACTCTAGAAACACGCACCAGTTCTTCCTCTTGTCTGAAGCATTCCCAGACAACATGTATAATCTCTCCAGTGGATTCTGAGTCTGTCCCAGGGTTCCTCCCAGTTAGACATGCCCAGAAAACCTCCAAACAGAGAATAAGTTAGGTGTTCACCATTTTATGCGCTGCCTATAACAGTGATGTATCGCTCCTTTCCCTTTAAAAAAATATCAATATTCCACCACAAGCTGATTCCAACAGACAGAAGATGCAATAATAAGGGAAATAAGTGTTTAAATCAGTAGCAGACAGGAAAACAACGCGTTCTTCTCATCATTTGAACAGAGGCTCAAGTGTTGCTGCAATGCAAGGCGGAGTTATCTGACAGGGCACTGAGCCAGGCAATTAAGTACATGCAGAAAACTGCATTTCCCCTGTTTCCTTTAGGTGTCGAAGATGAAAAACTTGCCACTGTAAATGGACTTCCCAAATGTTTTGTTTGGACTTTAATGAACAAAACAAAAGTAGGAATATGAACCAGGTCCCTGGTGTGCTTTGGCCTTCCTCTGTGATTGCTGTGATTAGTTTAATAAAAACCAAGCAAGCTTTATAAGCAAAGTTAAATGAGCATTTAAAACAAAGATCAAAAAGTTCACCTGAAATGGTTGAAATTACGAGGATACAAATCAAAAGGGATTAAATGTGCATCACAAATCTGTGTAACAACTTTAATTCCCTTGCTTGCTGTTTTGATTTGGCAGATCACGCTTACAGTTGCCCATATTAGACTTAAAGATTGTCCAGTATAAATAAAAAGGGTGTTTTGCATAATAACATTATGTTAACACGTTTGGCAACGATGATGTCTACTGTCTACTGAAAACTGGGCTATTTGCAAGTTTAAGTTATGTTAACCTGAATAGCTAAAAGGCAGTAGTTTCCCTGAGACTACAGTAGCCATCATACATTGTGCCTGCAGTTGTGTCTCTTCCTGCCTTTCCTCACTTATTTTCCCAGTCCACCTTCCCTTGCTCTCTGTCATAAGAACACACACATATACACACTTCTGATTTCACGTCTCATCACCCCCGTGACCCACATAGACAAGGAAACTAATTCACACAGGAAAGAAAGAAACAGATAGAAAGAGGGAGAAACTGAAAGGTGACAGGAGGCAGACCAAATGAGAAGGACAGGAGGCTGAGACACTAAATTAGAGAGAGCAGAAAAGACAGCAGTCTGCAGTGAGGATCCTGAAGGCAAGATGAGAGGAGGAATTGGTGGGAATGTGGATTCGGGAGGAAAAAAAGGGCAAAAGGGAGCAGGAATGGAGCTGGATAATGCAGCCGGTAAGTGATAGACCAAGCAGTGGGAGCGGTAGAGTGAGGTCAGATGGAGAGATGGATAGAAGAAGAGGAGTGAAGGGGTGGAAGAGAAATTTGGGTCGGCGAAGTGCAGCTGCATCGGGAGGGAGCCGAAATGAGGAGGTAAAAAGGGGGAGAGACAGGAGGCAGGAAATCAGTTGAGCAGACAGAATGTAGAGTATGTGTAGAGAGGATAAATGAAGGGGGGGGGGGGAGGGGGGGATGGGAGAGAAGTAGAAAGAGAGGAGGATGAGGAGGAGTGAGAAGGGGGGGGGGGGGGGGGGTGAAGAGTAACAGTCATCAGTATTCCAGCCTTGTACTCAGTTTCCAGCCAAGACAAATGAGAGCCAACATCAGGGAGGAAGTGGATCAGCTGAAAACACACCAACCTCTCCCTCTGTCACCCGGCTCCCCTTTCTCTATATTTCTCCCTATCTCCCTTTTCTTCTTTGCCAAAAAAGAAAGAACCTTATAGCTGCGGTAGCTCATGCCGTGGCAGCTTTCCCTAAGATTGCAGAAATATATATATATATATATATCTGGCACCATAAATAAATAGAGCTGCATCGGTGTGTGTAGTTCGGCCTTATCCTGGGTTATTTCAGCAGCGCGGGCATCCTGATACTGTGAGAGCATTAGTCCCCCTCCCCCACTGGAGACTTATTTGAGGTGTCATCAAGTCAGGGTTTGTTATTGACATTGCTTATTTATGACCTTTAGAGCTTGGCAACGCCAAAGGGGAAAAGATTTACACATTTGTTCAGCGAAGCATGTTAAATGTTGTCAAACATTAAACAAAGCAATTTGCTTAGAGTCTTAAATTATATACTGCAAAATTTGATTCACTGAATATTTTAAAAAAGACTGTATAAAGTATAGAAATGTCCTGTATCAGATAGTTAAAAACTACCAAGCTTGGTTTGCAAGCTACTTCATAAACTGTATGGTGCAATGCACAGACACACATCCAGGTTAATGTTTGCTATGCAAGAACTTCACCTAAGCTGAAGCAAGAACTTCATTGATGGGTGGGACCTCCAGAGGAGGTGTTATTATTTGTCCACAATAATTGCATAAGAAATACTCCAAAAGGCACCAACAGCACAAACATAGTTCAGTGACTCGAGCCAGTGGAGGTGAGGCCTGGCAGACAATCGACATGTTACTTAAGGCAGTTCCACCCTTAACTTTAGGTAATCAAAAATAACCCACTGAAGAGATGCTCTGAGGAGGGAAATTATCCAACTATTCAAACAGTTTTTGTGTTGGTCTAGCTTTAAGTGACTGCTAGAGAAACTGCAATTTTTTTGCACCAAGAATTTACACTTGGATCTGTGCAGTGTACGCTAATACTAATTAGTGCTATGTTACAAAAAGGTAAAAAATGCAAAACTAGACTTTACTCACAAACACCGAAGCACAGATTTCTCTTAGTGGAGTCATGCACACTGCAGATGATTGTATTTAAAATGCTCTAAGAGGCACCAACTCCACAAACACTTGGATTAGCAGAGGTAGAGCCCAGCAGGTAGCTACCAAGTACAACCGTTTGTGTGAGCATCCACCTGTCAGTCAGAACTGCCTCTCAGTTTGATCGCCATGGTCTTAATCTTCATTCAGTGCTTTATTTCCCCCCATCTTGCCTTTCCCTTCACCCTCCTAATGGTCATGGCAGATGGCTCCCCCTCCCCGAGCCTGGTTCAGCTGGAGGTCTCTTCATGTTAAAACGAAGCTCTGCTTACCCACCGTTGCCAAGAGCTTGCTCATAAGGGATTGTCTGACTGTTGGGGCTCTCTCTAATACTGTATAGAGTTAACTTTACAACATAGTGCCTTGAGGTGTTGCAAATTGCAAATTGCTTTGAAATTGCCAGCACAGCTCTGAAAAGGATCCGATTCGATGATTCTGACAGTTTTGGCAAACTGTAGCACACATGATGATGGCACTACTAGAATGACGACTCCTCCATATCCAAAACAGTTCATTAGCGTTCTGCTGGCATAGTTAACACATTTTCAGTACAAACCTGGCAAACATTGTGAGTCCTTTGAAAGAGTTAGAAAATTTGCAGGGAAATGAAAACTGACTTTGAACTCTGTCATTACAGCTTATATGGATGAGGTGAATAGCTGTAACTACAATTAGAGCCGTTACAGTAACATGGCAGCAATAACTGATATAAACCAAAAATTGGAGGAATAGTTTACTACATGCCACATATGTTACAAAGTTTGAGAAATAAACATGCTCGTTCTCTGGCAAAGAGTCCTCCCTTATATTACCTCTGCATAGTCTGGAGTCACATTTAAGTTTCGCTTGACTTGTTATTTGGTTATTATAACGCCCCCAGAATGCTAGGGAAAGAAGGCTGTTTGTTTAAAATGCACACTTTTACTACATCCCACCAAGTTTGGGTTTAATCCCATCTGCAGGTGGCAACACTAGTCCATGTTATCCACAACTATTCACAAGGTAGAGGTGTTTAAATATTACAAATGTTGTAAAGACAGCTTGCACATATCACCAAATGGCTATTTTCTGGAAGTATGTGCATCATTTATGTTAGCCAGAGCTAACATTCAGCTAGCTTAGAAAGACAATCAGGATAAGACAGGCAGCCTGGCTGAACATACTGAAAACATCCATTTGCCTTTGTATGGGTGATCGTGTGCCAGACATTTCTTGGTTTACCAGAAGCCCTCCGCGTGATCAACACTTTATAGAAAATGTACCCATCATCACCTCAAGATATGATGAGTTGCGCTACATTCAGTGCACAACTATAAGTGCAACAGGATGTGTTTTTGTATGTAAAGCAGGCAGAAAATTACTAAGTTGCTCACTGGTAACGGTTTTCTTTTTCCTTGACACTTTCCAGTAATAATCCTTGTTTACAAGGAAGCACTTTATGTCCCCCAACTCAAACATTTTTCCCCATAGAGAATATTTGACATTTTTGTTCAAATGCTGAAGCCAGCATTGCAGCGGTGCTAAATATACACTTGAACACATGCTGTTTAGAAGCTCTGCTGACTGAAGGCTGTTAGAGGGGAAAAATACAAACTATGATCTTGATGACACCATATATCAACATGAGACAGTCACATGCTCCTGGGCCTTGCCACAGCCTTCAATCAGCTTTGAGTTATCCCTTCAGTGTAATCTCCCCCCTCCCCTTGTGAAAAGCACAAACAGCAGCACACACAGTAATAATTCCACCCACTCTCTCGCTCTCGCTCTCTCTCCTGCCCCCCCACTGGGGTTTCCTGCTCTGATTACTGTTTGTTCGTACAAAAACAAAACCCACTGTGAGAAGGATGTTCAATTCTGACAGAAAATGAGAAGATACAGATTTATCATCACTCTCTCTCTCCCTCTATCTCGCTCACACACACACACACACACACATATTCAAAAAAACACACATTTACAGTTGTGTATAAATTACTTCAGAGAACATTACATCAATTTATAATCATCACTTATTATCATCCCCATCAGCAGTTCTAGGCTAACTCAGCCTACCTGGATCCTGACTAAAATCACGTCTTCTATAACTTATGTTGTAGAGACTTTTTTGGCTTTTTGTCCCTTTAAGGAAGAGACGTCCCCATAATGTGACTCTGTAAAAAGATTTAGGTCCCCATGGTATGAGTATACACACACACACACACACACACACACACACACACACACACACACACACACACACACACACACACACACACACAGGCACTGATAAAATCGAATCACACGGTTACTGGAACAACTCTATAAAGAGACACTGCGACTCGTTTAATTAAAATAATTTTGTTTTCATTTGTGTTTAGTCAGGTTTAGACGAAACAGCTAACTGGTCAGTTTCAGAAAAAAATTCTGGTGTAAGTGGGTGGCTGTGTGAATAAATGCGTGAAAAATCTCCGACCTTTTTCAGAAAGGCAATGGTGTCTTTACCGCTGCCCGGGGCGGGACTTGACATCCTGGTAACCAAGACAATAGAGGAGCAGCTTGCTGCCTTCTGCGGTGCCCCTGTGTAATTTTAACACATTATGTGCCACCACCATGAAATGCAGCACTAAGAGGTCGAGCTTTCCATGAGACCAAGCTGGTGGAAATTCTTATTGCAATTTCATGTGTTTAGTTGCATCTCTGTGTGTAAGCACAGCTCCCGCAGACCCGACTGCAGACTCATTCCACAAGCTCTCATTTACAACGAGATGCCCAACTCTCTGTCTATCTCGCTTTCTTCCTGTGCATTGTTCAATTTATAGAGTGACATAAGCTTATATTCCAAAAATAACATTTTTAATTAAACAATATGCCTACTGGAAATTGGCATGGATTTGTTCAAATCAGCCTCTAAGCATTTAGTTAAATCTCTATATTTAGGCATTAATTGAAGCATTGCAGCAATGTGCTGCAGAGAACAACAACTCTATGGTTAATATGGCCCACTGTATTGTCCTCATTGTTTTTTTCCTCCTGCAACAAACTGCAAACACATTTACACATGCACATGCTTGGATGGAGTAATAATGGGAATGAGCTAGTGGCAGCCAATTGTTTCTACAGTATCGTGTTTCTACCAGAGAAGATAAGCAATCAAACTGAAATTAAATGAAGGGAGCAAAAAAGGAGACGAAGGATGCATTAGCCAAAAAAATTAAGTTGAATTTAAAGTGCTCTGAAGAGGATAAGCAAGTAGGCCAGTCAAGAGAGGAGGAGAAATAGGAGGAGGAGAGGAGAGAATGGGTGGAGAGGAGAGAAACAGGATGGGGAATTGATAAATAGATCATTGTATGCGAGGAGCTGCTCAGCCTCTTCTCTCCGTCTTTCCCACGTCTCCATCTACTCCCTCCACCCCCCCGGACACCTGATAAAGAGAATTTCTAACTCATCTGTTTATTGTAAGTGAGCCTAAATAAGGCCAGGACACAGAGGAATCACACAAAAACAAAGGATCCACACACACACAGCAAACAGTAGCACAGTACAATGTCTTTTCCTGTTTCACGCCTTGTTTGTCTTGTCTTTTCATCGTCGAGCGTCCCCTATAAATGAGCCTCTGTGTGTGTGTCTGTGTGTGTTTGTTTACTCAAGGTTTTGACAGGATCGTGGCTAAACTCTTAACAGCTCAACACACACAGACTTGCACTAGCTCTTCTGACATACTGTTTCTCTAATGGAGGAAGCAGGCAGGCACACATGTGGATGGGACGGAAAACGTGAGAGAGACACACACACTCTTCACAAATTTAATACACAAACATAACAGAAACACTGTGCAGCTGTGATAACTTGTGGTACTACTCCTAACATGACAGAGAACCGAGAGATGAGGGGATGCAGCAGGCTGAAAGGTCATTTATAGATTTCCCCTCCCCCACACACTTTGTTTTTCATCTCGGAAAAAAATCATTTAAAACTGACTTTTTTACATTTGTGGGCAACCTTGAGCACTATGCACACCCGAAAAACTGCAGGGAATATTTACCAGCCAGGTGTTGGTGTATAAGTTGCTATATATGTGAGTTCTCGATGATTCATGGGCTCTAATCACATTTTGATAGATTACATAAACAGTATCAGGAAAGTTTGCTGGTAAAATGTAAAAGGTTACAGGTTATTAATTACCCTTTTACATATGAAGTATGTAATGAAACTTTAACGTAACTTTGATGACTTTTTGTTTTTAGAAAAAAATTCCTTTTTTTTTAAAGAGCATCATGGAAAGTCCTCTAAAGGCTTTCGGTCCTTGCCAAGGTTGACGCCGAGCGCTCGATACTTATTACATTTACGCTGCTGGTAAACGGGCAGTAATGTTAGAGCTCTGTTCGCACTTTAGAGCAAAAATATTATTGAAATCTGAGAACTGAGGAGCTGCCAGGCGATACAGTCACTCATCTCAGCTGTTCTTGTACGTCTGAGAAACACGTTTCCCAGAGCAATGCCGATTGATCTACCTTGGCAAGAGTCTGCACGAATACATAAGGAAGAACCAATCAGAAACAAGGATCCAAACCTGAGTGCATAACGTCAAATAAATGGAGACTCGCCAGATGTAGAGGTAGATTTTTGTGAGCCTTCCTACCCTTGAGGGTGAAATCTTTTCTATCTCAGTGGCTTTTTTTGTTTACCCAGGTTGAGACTATCTGTGAAAAAAGGCTGTTTCACACCAAAATGATGCAAAGCCACAGAAAAAATCTTCTTAATAAAAATAAAGTAGGACGTAACACCTTTTAATCACCAATATTTTGAAAACAGATAAATAGGATAGTAGTATCAGATATTATAGGAGTATAGGAAAGGCATGTCGCCTTAATTTCTCGATACAACGAATGTGATTTATGTAGCGATGATGATACAGTTTTTCTGATTCCCTCATGCTGACTTGAATATAGTTTCCTTAATTACAATAATATTCAACTTGGCTCCTTTGTTGCTTCTCCAATATTTTGTATGGTTGATAAAAGTTTAGTCGTTACATTAAGAAGTTTGAGAACTTGAATGTTATATTAAGAAGTTTGTGAACTTTTGCAATAACATCTTTCTACTTACAGAGACTGTATAAAAGTTATTAAAGCAGAGCAGGATATCGGTTGTTGCTTCGCAGCACGAATGCCGTCAGACCTCTGGAATGTAATTACTACACACAACACATCGTTGATCCTAATGATGTAAACCATTTTAAGAACTCAGTGCCACATCAACGATAGCAGCAGGTGCAGCAGCAGCTCCTTACTTTGGAATGAGATGGTGTACACAGAACATTGCAGTTTCCAACCCAACCAAAATTGGAAAAACGGGGGTAAACATGGAGGCGCTGCATTTTTCTACGATACTGGTATTTGTAAATGAACTGTAGGCAAGTGTTAAACCATCTGAAATTCTTTGCTTTGCATCTTTTAGGCATGACAGCACTATATAGTGAAATACTGGGAGAGCTGGGAGGGGAGTGTTGATTTAGTTTCTTTAATTTTTATTTATTTTTTTATAACTGGGAATAAAAACTTTCACGAAATCCCCTGTAAAGGATTTCATTGCCCTCTGCTCTACCTAAAGGTGCTGCATTTTCAGTTGAGCTCTACCTCCATATAACCTCCTGAAATCCTCATTTTGTAAATACAAGGCATTTATACGCCACCTGTTCTCTGCCTTCATGTCCCCCTGCACTTTATTTGCAGCTGTGCACCAACACACTGTGTTAGAGAAAGTGCTCCACTATGCAGTAAGTGATCGTTTCCGCAAGACTATAATAGGAAAAAAAAGATGAATACGAATAGGACTACGAGTCTGAGCAGAAAACCTGTTTAATCTGCCTCACACGGAGAGAACAACACATTAACAATATAAACATACTTTTAATTAAAGTTCAGATGCACTGGTAGCCACTGGGGTTCAGTGCTCGCTAAAACGAGGAAACGCTCTATCGCCGCAATTATATTTTTACATTTAAAGGCCAAATATACTCTACCAAACAAACTCCAGCTGCCCCATTGTTATAATTACCAAACACCTGTGAAATCTCTGGTTGTTGTTCCTTTTAGTGATTGCAGGAGGGGCATTTGCATCTGCATGTCGAGAGAAAAAAAGGTTTAATCACAGTGAAGCTTTTACCTTTTTAAATTGTATATCTGAACAAAACCACCTGTTGGGTTGCTCTTGTTTTTGTTCTGAAGCTAACTCTAAATTTTTACAACAACAACAAATCCTTTCCACCTTATACTGAAGCCTAAAAAAACCAATAGGTGAAGTAATGTGAAATTCCTGCCACTTTATACTAATAGTCTACTAGTAATCACAGGTATATCTTATTGTATCTAAGACATATGAAACATGATCGTCTCATGAGCATATGTTTAATTTTTATAGATAAAATCATATTAAGCGGAGTGCAACATGCAGGTTTATTGGTCTAAAAATACCCCTTTGCTTCGATTTCCATAACGATAAAAGTGCAGCATTGGAAAGTCCATTCAGGTACTGTAGCCGTCGTGCCAGCCATTCGACCATCAGGTCACAACGAAGGCACAACTTTTACTTTCAATGCGGCATGCTGTTTACTTCATGTCTCAATTGAACAACCCCGTCATTGTACATTTTTAAAAACGACATCATTAAGTTATGCATAATTAAACAGAAAATTGCATGTATTACATCTAAACATCTTTGCGCTCACTGTCTGGCTTATTTACAAAGCATTAACCAAGATTTCGAATGATTAAGTCTTCCCTGCTGGGAGGCATGCAGATGTGCTAGATTCTCATTGTTGTTATTCGGATGCTTATTAGAAGGGCAATTTCAATTTAAGACTCCACCTGTTACTCTTTGATCACTTTAGTCTGAACTTCCAAACACAGAACAAGGATCTCACTTATCCAGAAGAGACAGGGAGGGCCGCACTCCCCAAAGTGTTCATAGTCTTGTTCTCAGTTTCTCACACTGATCTCTGCTCGTGTGTCTCCCGCATCTGTCGACTCGCATTATCTTACTAATATTTCAGAGTTTGTTTCCTCGCATAAAACAGCAGGGATTCATTTAGTAGGCAATGCTCTGAGAGCACAAGAGGCTACGAAGCAAAAAACAATCCCTATCAATAAAGGATGCCTGATATTAGCACTGTGGATTTTCATTTCTTTCAACTGCAAAATAATTGCAAAATGTATGTAGCTGTTGAAGTTGCACTGAGTAAAATTTTAGTGTCACATAAAACAACCATAATATATCTGCGGGGGTTCCAATCAATACCAGTGCCTCAATACATTCCCTGCATGCTGAGAAGCTGAAATTTCCTCCTGCCACGCATTCAGGCACTCGAGTTCATGCACACCTTTAGAAAACTGTTACAGTCTACTTTATTCTTGAGCTTTGAAAAGCAAACAATCTGTTTTATTTACACACACAAACCTGTGGATGCAGCTGTATTAGGATAGCAGCTGGTAATTGCTGATAACACTCATAAATGGAAAAATGCTCTTTTCAAGGTGGACTGGACAAAAGTGAGCGCTGATAATGCATCTGAACAAAAACAACAAAGTATGTGCAGATATAACTATGTTGGAAACATTAGGGAACAATCAGAAAACACCAAAAGACATGACATGTTGTGGTTGATAGAAATATTTCAGAAGTCCACTCAAAGCTGCCTGGAAACTTGAAGTGGCAATTTCACACCACATTTGTGTTTTAAACAGTGTCACACTGCAAGACATAAGGCTCAGTAAAGACATTTTGATTTATCACAGTAAGAAAAGGCCTGCTTTCTGTGACTGACTGGGACTTTTGAAAAGAGCCATTATTAATTGTATTAATAGCATGTGTGCTTTTTCCTGTTATGAAAAATCAAAATGTTCTTAAATTTTTTTTATAATATTTATTTGATAGAACCTTGAGCTTCTTGTCAAACATATTTTAACATGAGATTTTAGCTTCATGACTTGTTTTTGTCATCTGCCATGGAAGAGTTGGTTCATCTGTCTATATCTATAAACCCTCTGATGTTTGAAACAGGTTGTGCAGTTGCAACACTTGCACTTCAATCCATGCATTCATTTTCTTAACCACTTATCCAACTGCTATCATGGGGCAGGGGTGTTTGCATTAAGTAAGAGGCAGCTTGCTGACTGGATGTGTCATCACATCCACCCATGCGGCCAATTTGCAATCACCAGGTAACCTAACAAGCATATTTCTAGACTGTGGGAGGAAGCTAAAGAAGCCCTCACAGGAATGGGGAAAAGATGCAATCTCCACGCAAAAAGGCCTGAGTCAACCAGGAGATTAAGTCCAGTGAACATTTTTGCTGTGAGATAACAGTGGCGACCACTGTACCAAGATACTGCTTTTAGGTTCTTAGTTCCTTTTTCAGTGTAAAAGGCAAATGGCATTTAGTTCCATAAATGTGAGTTGATTCTTTTTTACAAGCAAAGTAATTATCTGAAAATGTTAACAGAAAAGCCAATTTTGATGTTCAGACTGAATTCAAAGCAAATTTTAGAGGAATGACTGCATTCAACTCAATAAAAAAAATTCATGTGACTCTGAGATTGCTCTTGATGACAAAGCGGTTGCAACAAACACTCAGGGTGTTTTTTCTTCTACTTATCCTACTCAACTATCAGCAAACACAGAAAGCCAAGAGGAAAGAGTGTAAAGCCGCAGGGAGATCCTACTACGTTTTAAGCCTAAGCAGTCACAAAGTGCACGCTAACAATACGCATTCAAGTTGCTAACTAGCGATATTTAAAGTTATTTTCTGTTCAGAAACATGTGGACACACAATAACAGATCAATTGAGGTTAGCAAATCATCAAAACTCGATTAAAAAAAATGGCAGTGAATTTCTCACGGGAGTGTAAATATGTTGTACAGATGATGGAAGAAGACAGTGAGTTAGAGGAGATCAGGATGAAATATGGACATGTTCAGCACAGGCCTTTTGAGTGTGATTACCAGTGCGAAGAGGGCTTTAATTTAAGCCTCAGGCTAAAGAAAATACAGTATGTGGATTTTTGAGCAGCCCACATACAGTACTAATGACTCTGGGTTCAGTTCATTTTTCATCAAAATGTACAAGCTGTGCTCTCATAACTGTGAGTGTACACAACTGCGGTGCTCGCAGTCTTCCGGGGCCAAAATCTGCAAATGTCTGTCATCTGAAAATGTAAATTGGATTGATGTGGTTTGTTGCCATGAACATTTAAATAAGTAGCTCTTATTTTTGTACGCTCTCAAGTTAACATGGAGTGACGACCAGAGAGTGTTTATACTGAAGAGTCTGAGCGGCGGGTGATTCATAAGAGGATGTTAAAGTGGGTTGTAATCATTAAAATTCTAAGAATAGGATGACTGGTGTGGGTTGGCTGGTCAGGTCATGTGACCATTTATACCTCTTAATGACTGTGAAAAGTGCAAATCAGATCACCACTTACATTATAAACTACAGGAGTCTCCTTTTAGCACTTATATTTTATTAAGAGAGAACAGTTTGTATGGTGTTCTTGCCTTCAGTATTCCCTCTTTTTCTTCTACGATGAACACAAACACATTAGTGAAACACGCCAAAATGGTGAACATTGGCACTGCATTAAACGAGGGAACCTCGTCATTTATTTCACCTTTCAGTATTTGTTGAGGGGTAAAAACTTTGTGGCGTCTCCAACTTAAAAAAAAATATGTGCAAACTACTCTTAAATAATAGCAAATCCATCCTATTTTATATATGGTTTGAGCACTGTTAGGTATTGTTTGTGTATTTAATTCCATATATACAGGGAGTGCAGAATTATTAGGCAAGTTGTATTTTTGAGGAATAATTTTATTATTGAACAACAACCATGTTCTCAATGAACCCAAAAAACTCATTAATATCAAAGCTGAATGTTTTTGGAAGTAGTTTTTAGTTTGTTTTTAGTTTTAGCTATTTTAGGGGGATATCTGTGTGTGTAGGTGACTATTACTGTGCATAATTATTAGGCAACTTAACAAAAAACAAATATATACCCATTTCAATTATTTATTTTTACCAGTGAAACCAATATAACATCTCCACATTCACAAATATACATCTCTGACATTCAAAAACAAAACAAAAACAAATCAGCGACCAATATAGCCACCTTTCTTTGCAAGGACACTCAAAAGCCTGCCATCCATGGATTCTGTCAGTGTTTTGATCTGTTCACCATCAACATTGCGTGCAGCAGCAACCACAGCCTCCCAGACACTGTTCAGAGAGGTGTACTGTTTTCCCTCCTTGTAAATCTCACATTTGATGATGGACCACAGGTTCTCAATGGGGTTCAGATCAGGTGAACAAGGTGGCCATGTCATTAGTTTTTCTTCTTTTATACCCTTTCTTGCCAGCCACACTGTGGAGTACTTGGACGCGTGTGATGGAGCATTGTCCTGCATGAAAATCATGTTTTTCTTGAAGGATGCAGACTTCTTCCTGTACCACTGCTTGAAGAAGGTGTCTGCCAGAAACTGGCAGTAGGACTGGGAGTTGAGCTTGACTCCATCCTCAACCCGAAAAGGCCCCACAAGCTCATCCTTGATGATACCAGCCCAAACCAGTACTCCACCTCCACCTTGCTGGCGTCTGAGTCGGACTGGAGCTCTCTGCCCTTTACCAATCCAGCCACGGGCCCATCCATCTGGCCCATCAAGACTCACTCTCATTTCATCAGTCCATAAAACCTTAGAAAAACCAGTCTTGAGATATTTCTTGGCCCAGTCTTGACGTTTCAGCTTGTGTGTCTTGTTCAGTGGTGGTCGTCTTTCAGCCTTTCTTACCTTGGCCATGTCTCTGAGTATTGCACACCTTGTGCTTTTGGGCACTCCAGTGATGTTGCAGCTCTGAAATATGGCCAAACTGGTGGCAAGTGGCATCTTGGCAGCTGCACGCTTGACTTTTCTCAGTTCATGGGCAGTTATTTTGCGCCTTGGTTTTTCCACACGCTTCTTGCGACCCTGTTGACTATTTTGAATGAAACGCTTGATTGTCCGATGATCACGCTTCAGAAGCTTTGCAATTTTGAGACTGCTGCATCCCTCTGCAAGATATCTCACTATTTTTGACTTTTCTGAGCCTGTCAAGTCCTTCTTTTGACCCATTTTGCCAAAGGAAAGGACGTTGCCTAATAATTATGCACACCTGATATAGGGTGTTGATGTCATTAGACCACACCCCTTCTCATTACAGAGATACACATCACCTAATATGCTTAATTGGTAGTAGGCTTTCGAGCCTATACAGCTTGGAGTAAGACAACATGCATGAAGAGGATGATGTGGACAAAATACTCATTTGCCTAATAATTCTGCACTCCCTGTAAACTTCCTGACTTTTAGATGTTTTTATGCCACTATAGGTTTGTATGTGATTGCTTTGGAAATACATAATGGATTTTTTACCTTTTTTTCCCCACATCAATGAAATACTTGTACTATCATAATATGGCATTGCAAAGGTCTGAAGGGCAAAAGATTATTCACTTCTTAAGGCGAACATCGTTACCTTATTCTGGGTCCAAATGCTCCCAAAATCAAACAAGCTCTGAGGCACCTATAAGTATTAAAAACAGTCTAAATTATTTCAGCTACAGTAAATGGATCAATGACACTGTTCTCACAGGTGTTACAATGCTATTTAATGCCCAAGCATCCATGAAAAAGAGGATTTAAAATGTCTAGCTGAGACATAGGTTAGCAGGAAGTTAGCTAATCTAGCTTTCACCTAAAGATGATATATATTATTTTCTGACTGAAATATTTTCTTTTTCTTTAATGTAAACCTCTGCCCTAACTTTGCAAGTAAATAAAGACAGAACACAAACTACTAGAAGGTTAGTGGTGTTGGACAAGCTGACATATATTATATGCTATCTGATGGCTAGCTAGGCAAGTGAGGGTTAAGCTAAAAACAGATTAGCACAGTAAAGACGTAGGATTGCATTACAACACACAATGCATGCAATACAAGACACAATGCATTTACAACACTTTAAAAAGATGACAGCCTCAATCAATTCAGTAGACCTGGAAACAGTGCTGAGATTTCATTACTTAAGTGGTGGGTATGGGCTAATTTAAATGTAGTGTTTTCATCTAATCTACATATTTTGATTAAGTTATCCATATGTAGCCCTTAATTCACTTTATTTGAAACACTGCTGTCTACCTCTGATTTAAATCAAGATGTGACTTTATTTTTTTATTCTTTTCTCTTTTTTTCTCCCACTGCTCCATGAGGATAAAAAAGGTTTTTATTTTCCTAAGAATATCTCAAACCTGTATATTTTTTTGATGAGCAGATTGGCACCCTGATGTGAGGTCTGCTAATGGAGAGCTGAGTGAACAAGTTTTCCCATTGAGTATTAAACTTTTCAAACACACCCTCTAAGGGTATGAATCAGGAAAATATAAATAGTTAACAACTTCCAGGGAAGTATTTAAGAGCGATTAGCTAATGAATTAATAAAAAGGTTTCCATACAGTAGAAAGATTTTGAGAGATTATATTTTTGTCAAACCCTCGTGTGTGTGTGTGTGTGTGTGTGTGTGTGTGTGTGTAAGAGACCCAACTGTTACTCATGCTGTGGGGACTTTCTCCAAATCTTTTCCCACAGTCACATTAACGAGGGGCTTTGTCATCCTTATAGGGAAGAAAATATAAGTCTCTGCAGTGTAAAATGTTACTCTTTAAGGTAAACACGTGATTTAACATGAGACTGCGATAAGATTAGGAAATTAGCAGTTATTGTTCACATTAGAAAAACACAAGGAAGTATAAGTAAATGTCCTCTAAGGTTATAGTGCCTGCATATGTGTGTGTTCATGTACTTGTTAAAGCCATCACTACCTCCATAGGTGAGGAGATGTACGCTTTGGGAGCACTTTGGGGGTCACTGAGTTTTTAAATACACACATTTTTTCCACATACATATTCATAGAGTGTGTACTCATACACAGTCCTGCTGTACCTTTATTGGCTCTATTTCAAACCATTCAATTATTCAGTGACTCATCTTATAAATATGCATATTCAATTTGTGAAAGACTCTGTGTGTGTGTGTGTGTGTGTGTGTGTGTGTGTGTGTGTGTATGTGCGCGTGTACGTGTGTGTGTGTGTGTGTTTGAAAGAGATCCATCTGGTTCTAAGTACCTTCCTCTGAACAATATGGCAAATGAGAAAGCAGAACCTTCTATTATAGTTACACACATACACATAATCTGTGTTTGTGTGTATTTGCGTGTGTGTGCTGTTGTGTGTGCGTGCGTGCGTGTGTGTGAACACCTACAGTTAAAGAGCTGAGTCAGGTTTGTTCTCTTACCGTGCTTAGTATGACATGACCACTGGCCAAAAGGTCAAGGCCTGGCAGTTTAATGTGTGTGTCGATGTGTGTGTAACTGAGCAGGATCAGGTCTATAAAGAGGTAACTCACATCTCTGACAACCACTAAATGACACAGAGGAGGAATGTTTGTGGTGGCAAATGTTGTTTTTGTTGTTGAAGTGTCTCCATCAAACTTTTGACCTACATCAGCTGGAGAGCCTCGAGCCCTCTCGGTCCATCATATTACTTAATTGTGTTGCACATCACAACCCCAACTGATCACTGATTCTCACTCATTCGTTCTCATTAGTCAACTATTAGAGAGAAGAGGCATGTGTTTAATTGCGTTTGGTTAGTAGCAAGGCAATAACAACAACAACAACAACAATAATAACAGTAATAACAATAAATGGCAAGCTGGAAACAACCTTTGTTGAGGATTTACAGTAACTCATTTTCTGCAATCATTGACGGCGCCTCTTTTTTTGGTGTCACCCTGTTCATCTAGTATCACTAACTGTTAAGGAAGGATGCATTGTTGCTAGGTTGAGAAAATGGCGCAAAATTTGTGTTGAGTGGCTTTCTGTCTGTATTTTATTCATTTTTTCTACCCTCTCCCTGTCATTCTGAATTTCTATTGGCTGCACAACTGCTCGTCACGCTGTGCTGAGCAAAAGCCAAAGTGTCCTGACCAGCCAGTACACCACCACTGCGCTGGACTTTACTCAGCACAGTGGGAAAGCATTACTGCACGGTGCAAGCAATAGAAAGGATTGGATTTTAGTGCACAGCATATGTCGCTTACTTTGTGAAAGTGGCAAGTAGAAGGTATGTGCTTGTCGAATTTGTGTGACTCATCAAGTGTATTTTGGTCAGGACCATTAGGTCATTATTATCAAGTACTTAAGATTTAAGTTATATGACATTTTGAAATGTAAAACAAAAAGATGGCTAGATCTTCATCGGACCTTAAAAATATGCAAATACTTTGCAATAAAAAGAACCATTGTCATAACTAAGTAATGTTTTTCCTTTATTTCATAACGTTCTTTCTGGATTAATAACACAAACAATATTAGCAGCGCTCCTGGTGACTCTAGTGCATCACTACACATCACATTAGAAACATCTAGAGTGAGATTTACAACCTCCTGCGTGTGTGAATACGTAGTTTATGCACCTCTTTCCTGCTGTGCAGGGGAGCATTTTCTGCAGTAATGATAATTCACCATCATTAAGGTCTCCCATAATAATGATACAGGCTGTGGTTGCCAAGCACACACCTCAATAACCCTCTAACAGCCTGCAGTACTCAAGTGGTTTCATAAACCAGGTGAAAGTCTATGATCCCTTCCATGAAACCAAACTGACAACAAGCTCCTGAACATGTGCTTTCGCACATAAAAGCCTGCAGGTGCAGACGCAGCATGCAGCTGCACAAAAAGGGGGAAAAAAGCAAACACATTTGCATGGATGTGCACCCTTTTTCCCCTCACCGTGTCAAATTCAATATTTAAATCACTCACACAGACACGAATTCGCACCACATTTTAAAGTCACTCTCACAAAATCCATACCGACACATACAAACACAGATACAGCTGCAAGGACATCGGTGTCAATCAATTATCAGCCTCATCTTCTGCATCCTGTCACTGTCACTGCAGCTATCACGCACACACATAGCACGGTGTGTGCTGACACAGGTTATTAACAGTCTATTCTGAACACCTGCACCGTTTGCACTCTGAACATCTTTCTCCCTCACACAAACACACATTTTTTCACCCTGCTTTGTGATTGACAAGCCATATTTTTGTCACCCAGAAAGGCTGAGACACTTGGGTGTAAAAGGATGTTCTCTCCCTCTCTCTTTTCTTCCCTCATCCCTCATCCTTCACCCTTTGCTCCTCTTTTATCTGCCTCCGTCCCTCCCTCCCTCTCTCAGCTGCGTGTGTATGTGTGTGTCTGTGTGAGTGTGTGAAAGCTCGCCTGATTCAGCTCCCAGCCTTTCATTGAAATGTTATTTAGCCAACCAATTAGATGTTGGGAACAGCAGGTGAGCCCTGAGCTCTATCCAATCAATGACCTTAATCCTCCTTAATCAACCAATTAAGATTCTATTATCAGCACACAATCGCACACATATATGCAAATGTCCAACTACAGTTCAACTGCAGAATTGCAGCCTAAGCCTATATCTTTGCAGAGAACTACATTACCATAGCCTAAACCTGCAGTGGCTCTTTATAAACTTTGAACCTGTGAGATGGAGACTTCATACCTAACAGTATTTGATAGAGGCTCATAGATGAGTTTAAAATGCTGTTAAAATATACTTCTATGTTTTTTTGTTGTTGTCAGCATCCCAAATAATCATTTTTGAGGGGGTGGGACTTTTAAAGGGTTAATCCCTCCCCACATTTAATCTTTCCATCCCTCATTTTTCCTCTCTCATCCATTCAGTGGAAAGAAAAAGTCAGAAATGTCATAAATGTTTTAAATAATCTCGCATGTGCACCCTCAAGAGTCCCACAGTCTTATTTGCAATTTAAATTTTTTCCAACTTCTTTAAATCTCTTCCAAGATCTTAGAGGTGCAGCTGGGGAAACAGCCTCAAATGGAGGCCACGGTGAATGATGGACCGGGATCGATGGTGGGAGGGGAGCTGCTAATAATTTACAGTAACACAAACCTAAATATGCAAAGCAGAGATGGAGGGAAAAGAAGAAAATTAAACATTTTCGTCATATACATTTAAAAAAGCCCTCAGATTTGACAGGACTGCATATTTTCTTTAGTAATCTCCTAGAATATAACCTATTTCCTCCCTGCCCAGTAGGGTTATGATTACGAATATAACCCTACACTTCTTTAGTGTGTGTGCGCGTGGACACAAGGCAGAAAAAGGCGGGGAGGACTATTCTGACGGTCAGTGACATCCTCTTTCTTTGCATACCATCTCTTGCGTTTCTTCATCTGTTCCTCCCTCACCCGCACTACATCTCTGTAGCAGTTGTGATCCCTACATTTATTCAGATTTATTTTAGTCCAGAGTATCTCAAACAAGGCAAGTAATTGTTTGCTCTGAGCGATAAGATGTGGGAGGGAGCGGCAGAAGATGTACACAGAGAAAGCGAGCGAGCAGGGAATCAAGCAAAACCCAGAAAACCAAAACTATACAGGGAGTGCAGAATTATTAGGCAAATGAGTATTTTGTCCACATCATCCTCTTCATGGATGTTGTCTTACTCCAAGCTGTATAGGCTCGAAAGCCTACTACCAATTAAGCATATTAGGTGATGTGCATCTCTGTAATGAGAAGGGGTGTGGTCTAATGACATCAACACCCTATATCAGGTGTGCATAATTATTAGGCAACGTCCTTTCCTTTGGCAAAATGGGTCAAAAGAAGGACTTGACAGGCTCAGAAAAGTCAAAAATAGTGAGATATCTTGCAGAGGGATGCAGCAGTCTCAAAATTGCAAAGCTTCTGAAGCGTGATCATCGAACAATCAAGCGTTTCATTCAAAATAGTCAACAGGGTCGCAAGAAGCGTGTGGAAAAACCAAGGCGCAAAATAACTGCCCATGAACTGAGAAAAGTCAAGCGTGCAGCTGCCAAGATGCCACTTGCCACCAGTTTGGCCATATTTCAGAGCTGCAACATCACTGGAGTGCCCAAAAGCACAAGGTGTGCAATACTCAGAGACATGGCCAAGGTAAGAAAGGCTGAAAGACGACCACCACTGAACAAGACACACAAGCTGAAACGTCAAGACTGGGCCAAGAAATATCTCAAGACTGATTTTTCTAAGGTTTTATGGACTGATGAAATGAGAGTGAGTCTTGATGGGCCAGATGGATGGGCCTGTGGCTGGATTGGTAAAGGGCAGAGAGCTCCAGTCCGACTCAGACGCCAGCAAGGTGGAGGTGGAGTACTGGTTTGGGCTGGTATCATCAAAGATGAGCTTGTGGGGCCTTTTCGGATTGAGGATGGAGTCAAGCTCAACTCCCAGTCCTACTGCCAGTTTCTGGAAGACACCTTCTTCAAGCAGTGGTACAGGAAGAAGTCTGCATCCTTCAAGAAAAACATGATTTTCATGCAGTACAATGCTCCATCACACGCGTCCAAGTACTCCACAGCGTGGCTGGCAAGAAAGGGCATAAAAGAAGAAAAACTAATGACATGGCCACCTTGTTCACCTGATCTGAACCCCATTGAGAACCTGTGGTCCATCATCAAATGTGAGATTTACAAGGAGGGAAAACAGTACACCTCTCTGAACAGTGTCTGGGAGGCTGTGGTTGCTGCTGCACGCAATGTTGATGGTGAACAGATCAAAACACTGACAGGATCCATGGATGGCAGGCTTTTGAGTGTCCTTGCAAAGAAAGGTGGCTATATTGGTCGCTGATTTGTATTTGTTTTGTTTTTGAATGTCAGAAATGTATATTTGTGAATGTGGAGATGTTATATTGGTTTGACTGGTAAAAATAAATAATTGAAATGGGTATATATTTGTTTTTTGTTAAGTTGCCTAATAATTATGCACAGTAATAGTCACCTGCACACACAGATATCCCCCTAAAATAGCTAAAACTAAAAACAAACTAAAAACTACTTCCAAAAACATTCAGCTTTGATATTAATGAGTTTTTTGGGTTCATTGAGAACATGGTTGTTGTTCAATAATAAAATTATTCCTCAAAAATACAACTTGCCTAATAATTCTGCACTCCCTGTACAGTAACAAGGACATATGAGTACGCAGATATGGATGGATGGGAAAGTGAGTGGTTAGAGAAAAGTGTGTTTGAAGTATGCCACTTATCCATGCTCACAGAACTGAGCGCGGGAGGAGGAGGTGTTGTTATTTGAGAGTAAACAGCAGCTAAGAGAAGATGGCGAATGCTTGTTGAGTTTATCAGAGCTGAAGGTCTTCTTTAGAAATAATTCACTGACCAAATTTACTTATTGGATTCTTGTTTAAGCAGCAGAACCACACAAATTTGAAAATTATAGTAATTTAGCCACAACATATGCAAAAAAGAAGTAGCTTGTTGGCGCACTGTAGAGTCACACATTAAGTATAAAGCTGCTGCCTGAATGTCGAAGCTACCGAACATCAGTAAAATGTCCCTGATTTCAGTTAGAGTTTGCTTGGCTTGTGATAAAAATCTACTCGTTGGTGAGCTGAAACCTGCAATGATGTGATGCTCTTATTACCAACTGAGCCTTTCCATCCCGGAAACCTGCGTGTGACAGAGGTTGTGGAAAGTTTGACACCAGTGTGATAAGCAGCTCCAGCCACTGAGAACTTCTTGCCAGCTACGGTGATTAAGTTACTGCAATCAACCGTAAAGTGTCAAAGTTTCAGTTGGGATGGGAAAAGAAAAAACTGTGGAAGCAAGAAATGATGTAATATGCAACAACAACGACTATGGCAAACCCCTTGGAATGTACACCACTGTGGAAAAGTCTTGAGCCACCCCTCATTTCTTTATTTTTTATTCAAGGAGCCAGACTTGTAATTTTTAAAGTGGTCTTGAACAAGAATACTCCAGGCTTTCTGAAAGTCTTTAAAAGTTGTGGTTTTATTTGTTTAATTGTTTGTTTTGTCTTTTTTGTTTATGAAGTCATAAGGAATGCGTGAATGATCTGTGAATCATTCACGCGCAAAAAGTGCACTTCACTCAAAAAATGAACCAGCAGCAGACAAAGAACCAGAAAAACAAAGAACCACTTTTAAATTGTATTTTCAGGCACTTTGTCAGAAAAAAATAGTATTTTGCACCAACAAGGTGATAACTAAAGAACTACTAACTGAAAACTTGGCATATCTGAACATGGTGTGCACTGTGTCCTTATAAAATTTTAAGAAACTAGAGAAGTAAAGAACAAAAGAAAACGTGTCAGGCATTAAAAAAAAATCCCTACAACAAATGAACTGTATCTGAAAATCACGTCCTTAAAAAATTCAACAGAGTGCTGACACAGAACCTGGGAGATGCATCTGGCCCTTCAGTTGATTCATCTACTGTTCACTGAAGCCTCATCAGAAATGATCTCAGTGGAAGGCTGGCAGCAGGAAGCCATTCTTAAAGAAGGAGAAAACTGGGAGAAAAGGCTGAAATATGAATCATTACACAAGAATTGCACTGAAAGTCAGTGGCAACAGGTCTGACAGAGTGAGGAATCCAAATTTTTGGTGAAAATTGTTTTCAGTATGTAGGGAGGAGATAATCCGAAATACATTGCCAATGCAGTACACACAATGTAATGTGCATAGTGTCAGTGTCTGCGGAGTCGCACCTCAGTATTATTAAAGGCAGCGTAGAATGATATTGACACAGAACAGATCAAAAGGCAGCCGAGATCCAAACAAAGAGCTTCGAATGTTGTTCAGGAATCCTGGAGAACTTTTCCTGAAGAAATAAAGAACTGACAGCTTACCTAAGAGAGTTCAGTCTGTGTTAAAGAATAATTGGTCGTACTAAATATTGACTTTCAAGCTTGTTAAAACTGTACAGACTCTGTTTTTGCATCATATACTATATCCATTCATGCAATTATTTCCCATTTTCCAAGCAAAGTATGCATGAAGTGTATGTCCTGGCTCACTCTTAAAGAAAAAAAGTGAACTGCCAAATTCTATTAAAAAGAAAAAAGAAAAGTCGTGATTCAAAGGAAGCCCTAGAACAGTTTATCATGTCTTAACTACAGGATTGCTCAGAGCAAGGTTTTCCTTCTATAATGAACAGTTTAGTGCCTACTTCATCCAAAAGAGCTCACTGCACCCTAATTTTCTGTTAGACTTTGTGGCCAAAATTCAGCTAATTTTACATTTAGTCAGCAGGATGTTGGCAAGACAAAACGGGATGGCACGAGGTCACGACCACTCTTTTATGCAAAGTTTTTGCATGCAGTCCAAAGTCAAGCAGATGACATCGAATAGGTAGTTGTAATTCGACCCTGGTTAGTGACCAGGGTATAGCTGCTGCTGATGAACTTCTCAGCTTTAATGCTTTATCACTGAAAAATTGTCAAATAGTCACGACAAGTAAGCCGAGCACATAATACAGTCAACAGGAGCCCCTGGACAAAAATGAAAAAATAACAGCTAATCTGAATTCTTGTTTGGTCAGTCTGATGTTCCTCGTGCCACTGACCTCGTTAATCTACTCTGACAATATAAAGGTTCTTTTCGTACACAGCAGATTGGAGATGAAAAACATTTCTCTGTGTCAGATCATCACCCCAGCCTTTCCGAGAGAAGCCACAATCCTCTCAGTCACGAAGCCTTTTAGTTGAATTCCAGCACTCCTGCATCCAGTGCCCTCCCTGTGTTGCCATGGCATTCTACTGTTGGTACACATCCTATGGCTCGGTGAACAGTTCCAGCGGCATTATGTAACTCCTGAATTTTTCCAACACCCTTGGTACCATGTATGTGTATCTGTGTGTGTACGTGTGACAGAGGGAGGATGTGTGCTCTCTGCATTGCGTTTAACGGGGTAGCACATGCTGAGACTGGGGAACAGTTTTTTAACATCTGCCTTAATTGAACCGCACTCAAGCATAAATTAGTCCACCCTGCCAGCTCTGCACTTTCTAGTTTGTGTATCATGTGTGTAAGTGGGTCCTTGCGCCACACATGTTTGTGCATTTTGCGAACAGATTAAAAGCTGGACCTATTTTCCTGATTCATCTCTCGTGCACTTTTACACACACACATACACTTTCACACCTTTTTTAATCACAATATGTAATGACCAACCAAGGCAAGCAAAACTTCAATGGGGAAGATATTTCCTCGCTCATCCTCCTCAGTTGTGTTTTTTACTTTCTTATAGTGGAACGTAGCACTGATACATTTCATGCTCCTTCACAATTTCATCATATCCATGATGTCCAAATTCTGTCCTTTGCAATTTCCTCCATGATCACATCTACCTAATTAGCTAAATTCCAACCTGAAATATTCATTTGGGAAAGTTTTCCACAACTCGCTGCCTCTTTAATTACCACCTTGATCAGCAGATTTCATGAAGTGGTTCCATCTACCAGCTGTTGGCTGCTCAACATCGGCAGCATCTAGACTCAGGGGAAAACCCCATTAAATGTTTGGGCCAAAACAGACTTTTCCCCCCAATTACAGCCATTTTAAAAGACATCAACAACTTCCAACATTGACAAAACAAGCAGAAAAAGTTTTTAATAGTCGTGCCAACTGGCAGAACTAGAGTGACTTACTTAACCATTGCAGTTGATCTTACTTGCTGTTAAGGGTTGAAGATCTCAGTGGGTTTTTTATGAAAAAAGATTTTTTTTTGTTTCATATGACTAAAAGTTAATAAATATAACAAACCTGCAAATTTCTTTAATTGCTTAATTGTGTTATACTATATCATCATGGAAAAACGAGTTAACGTGCATGCAAACACTAAGATTTTCTGTCAGAATTTAAAAACTCTCTGTTACATGTACCTTTGCTGTCTGTGTCAGTGCGGAGTACTATAAACTAAAACTAAGCTGAAGTTAGTGGGGGAAATTGGATATTGAGCATATAAGTTATGTACATGACATGACTGTGAGTTCTATTGAAATTAACTGAAAACTAAACTGGAAATACAGACAAAACAAAGTTAAAGAAAAAACTAATTTTAAAAAAGTTAAACTGTCATAATAATCAAAGCACTAATGCAACTGCCAATAGACCAATACTGTGGATGCTACCTGTCTCTTGTCCTCAGTGTATTTATGCACAAACATGATCAAGATGACCTGCTGAAGTTCAAACACTGCTAATGCAGGACCCACAATGTAGCATCAGAATGGCAAAGAAACACGATTTTAATGACTTCTAATGTAGCATAGTTGTTGGGACCTGATAGGTGCGCTCACGAATGAGTCGGAAGTTGAAATTATTTGAAATTATTTGTTCAACTCTCCCTTAACTCATATTTCCCACTTGGAAGGTCTGAGCAGTTCTACATATTCCAAGATTGTGGCACTGAATGTAAAGAGTATCAACTTTTAACCCTTACTGCCACTGTTGTGTATTTCTGACTTGTTAAATAAGCCATACACAGAGCACTGAACAGGCTCTGTGTATGAATGTGCTGCAATGGTGTTTTTAAGAAGAAAGAAGTATGAATTCTCCGGGTGAAAAATGCTTTTTTGATGCCAAAATAAAGAGAAGAATGACCAGACTCCTGAGCTGATAAGAAAGCAACGATAACTCAAATATCCAATCGTTACAAGCAAGGTATGCAAAGGAGCATCTCTGGAATGCAATACATCCAACCTTGAACCTCTGTCGTAGCAGAATACCACACTGAGTGATTCTTTCAGCTAAGAACAGGAAACTGAGACTATATTTCACATGTGCTCACCAACACTGGGCAAGAAGAAGATGAAGGATAAAGAAGGAAAAAGGATTCAGATTCAGACTGAAGTCAACAACTTGCCAGCATGGTCCACCCTGCCTTGCATTCATGGTTCAGGCTTCAGGAGGATATTTTTTAGTCCCCTTTGAGACCCTTAGTAGCAACTAAGAAGTATTTAAACACCACGGCCTACCCGAGTACTGTCGTTGACCATGTCTGTCCCTTTAGTGTGTACCCATCTTCAGGAATGTGTTTCATGCAGCACATAACGAAGTTCAGATCATCTCAAACTGGTTTCTTGAACATGAGAATAAGTTCCCTGCACTCAAATTTCCAGCCAATGTTGGATTTGTGCCACAAAGAATTAAGGCAGCTTTTAAGGAAAAAGGTGGCTTTCCTTAAGGTCCTTATTTCAAAACAGGTCACTTCTCACTGTTAGTATTCAACAAACAACTTGTATGCAAGTTTTATATTTGCCAGCCCAAAGGCAAACAAAAGCACACAGGCTGATTGCAGAGAGGACATTAATTGGTCTGCAGTCACGCGCTACTGAGAAAGCAGAAACGCTGGGAAGGAGTTTATGGTTGTTTTGCAATTTTTAAAGGATCTATATACATTTTTTAACATATTTTCAAGGCACGTGTCCTGTGGCAGGTTTATTCTAGAAAATGCGTCTGACTGGAAAAAACAACCTGCCTGAGATCCCAAAATAGCCAAAGCCTCTCAGCACGTAACTGACACTATACGCAAGTGTTTCTTCGATCCAATCACTTCTTTGCCTCATCAGTGCGCTGCACCGAAAGAGACCCACTTCCCCTCCACTCCTGGCCACAATCAGCTTTCCTTTTGTCACCTCCCTCCCACACCCCTGCCAGCCCTCCTTTTTCACCTTCCCTCATCCATGTCTCGTCTCCTCTTCATCACTATAGAGAACATAAGCTCAACAGAATGAGGGCTCAGTTCAATCAAACCATATGTGCGCTTACCAAACTTTCTCTCTCACTTCCCCTTTTTTTCCCTTTTAATCTTGCTACGGGAGATAAGATATGAATGCTTCTCAAGGGTCTCGAGCTGGGGTCAGATGAGTTATCTTGGTGGAAGAAAGTAAAAAGAGGAGCGGGCAGTACACAACAGCAAAGGACAGAGAGGGGGGGGGGGACAGGTGAGAGGAGGATCAAGGGAGAAGAGTTGTGCTCTAAACTGAAAAAGCGCTTGAGTGCTGTCGGTTGAAGTGTATTGTGCTGTTGCTCTCAGTCACACTCCAGTGTAGTGTTAGCGGTGTCTGGGGCATACAGGAGTGTGTCAGCACTCAGATGATGGAGACATTTGGTGATCAGAAGCTATCAGGGCATCAGTTGCCTGCTCCCTTCTAAGAAACTGGGACACTTCACTGACTTCTCTTGTGTGAAAGCGTGTATATGTGTGCGTGAGCGAGACAGTAAGATATTTGTATCCTTGGATGAGTCCACTGCAAGGACACACACACAAAAAAAGAAACCACTTAATAAAAACGCAAAGCACATGATGTTTTAGATTTTGTGAAATCAAAATATTTAACCTCCAACAGCAGTCATTAGCCACAGAGTGGGTGTTGAACCAGACACCCGAGGCCCAATGAGAGACGAGAGCCACTGGAGATGAGAGGCATCAGAGGGGAAAGTCTCGGGGCAGATTGCGAGGAGAAGAAAGCTAGATGTACGAGTGAAAGAAGACTATATTTGGACAATGAGAAATGGGTCTGGTTTGTTAATGACACTGCACAGCAATGTCACAGTAAAAATCATTATGTTCTTCAATAACAAGTAGAAATAAGTTGAAAAACACTTACAGTTAGATTACATCAATGCTATTTATCGATTTGAAGGGATAGGTAAAGCGTCTTACCCAGAGTTATTTATGGCATCAAGGTTGCTTTTCTTCTGATTCTGAGCATACAGTGGAAACACTGATTCAGGAGACTTACCGATGCCCCTCCGGTGGTCCTCCTTGGGCTCTCGCACTCTGGGGCCTCTGGATGTCTGGAGCCTGGATCTCCTCCATGCCTCCTTCATGCCTTGGGGGACAGGGCTATGGCTCTCTACATTCTCTAGCAGACCATTACACGGGGAAACCTTTTGAATACAAGCGCACTGATCCACACAGGTGTGCACACGGGTGTTCACTGTTCATAGACATAGACTACACCTTTATTGGCTGCTACTTCCAAGCACATTGTGTGCTGTCGGTCCTGCTTGCTACACAACAACATTCAATATTTAGTATTTACTGCTGTTTACACTTAACTAGATTAACGTGATAGTGTTGCGTTTAGTATGTTGCTCTGTTTTTTTGCTTGTTTTCTCTTCTTTTTCTCTCAACAGGTGATCCAGGAGATTTTTTTTCTCTTTTTTCTCTTTTTAAGTGCCCTTTCTCACTGTCTCTCTCTTCCCTTCTGTTTTTCTTTTCCTTCATCTTTCTTTCTCCCTTTTCTATCCCTCAGTCATGTCTGTCCCGTCTGTAACAACTGAAGATAAAATAAAATAAATAATAACAACAAAGGTTGATCAAATGGACCAATACGGCAAGGCCATGATGATCCATTTGGCAAAGTAAATCCATTGGGTATCCTTGTTGGTCTTCAGACAACAATTCTGACGGCTAAAGAACCAAATGGGACAGGCAACAACAAAAAAAAAGGAGACTTACGTTAAACAGGAGAACTATGCCTTTTTATAACGCCAAAATTCAAATTTACATGCTATGTTTTGCTGTACCTAAGCCACAGGAAAACTGTGTAGTCTAAATGTTCACCAAACAAAATTCAGTCATAATGTGTTTCAAACAGTGTCAACCTAAACAGAAACTCCATCATACAGTGAAATTACATTTTTCTTACAAAATAAACCAAAACATGTCATCTGCCTCCAACACCCCTGCTAGCCCTCCTTTCTCAGCTTCCCTCATCCATATCGTGTCTCCTCTTCATCATTTCTTCGGGTCTGAGCCTGCGCTGGAATGGTAGCGCTGGGCAGGATGCCTGCTGTGTTTGCTTCAGATTACTCCTCACCCCCGACCCAACCCTGTGGCTTGTCACGTGTTCCATAATGTTGTGCTGTCGACATTTATGTGATTTTTTGTGCAGAGGAGTTTTTTTGTTTCCCGTTCTCATGCTGTCCTCCCAGGAGCCCAGCATGAGTAGAGGTCCCTTTTTTTCCTCTTGTACTTTCCCATTGTAGTGTATATTTCAGTGTTTTTTTTCTGTAACGCTACCGATCTCCAACCTGTATCCCCATGTGATGTCTGTGTTGTGTGCGTAAGGTCGGGGGGGGGGGGGGGGGGGTGTCCTATTTCACTGCAGGGCAACCTGCACGTGGCGAATAAAGCCTTGATTGATTGATTGATTGATTGATGGCTGGCTATTAAACAGCATGACAGTTGCTGCACATCTGCATGTCACTTTGCAACCCACATAAACCCCAAAATTCACCTTTTATGCTGTTTCTGACACCCAATGAACATCTTATCTTCTTCAACACTTTCATCTGTAGCTTGGCCTCCAGTCTTTTTGTCAGAGCCGCCATCTTTAAACCATACCTCATAGCAGGTGTCACAGCTTGATCTTGTAAACCTTTCCTTTCACTCTTACACTTGATGATCACGTTTGAATTGCCAAAGATTTTATGCTGTTTCTGATCATCATTTATCCCAGTCTGGGGATATCTAGCTTGTGAATCTCCAATTCCATGCTTAACAGCTGGTGTGAGGTGTTTGTGCTCTTATGCTGTGCTCGGTTTGTGATGGGTTGATGGATTTATTTGTTTAATAGCCTTAAACCCCTTCTCAGGTTGACAGAAAACAACAATTGCTTCTTTAAGATCACTGCAGATGTCTTCATGTAAACTTTATATTTCACATGGCATAGGAGACTGACTCCACTGAGTCATAGTGGTTAGTGTTACAAAAAAAAAAGATCATCTGCATTAAAGTAGAGCCTTTTACAACATAAATCACACACTGTAAAGCTCTATTTTCCAGACTTATACTGCACACAACATCTGTGGAGAGACCCGAAGACGACAGTTCACAGATGCTTCCCATCCAGTCTGACAGAGCTCAGGGGATCTGCCAGGAAGAATCAGATAAACTGCCCAAATCCAGGTGTGCAAAGCGTATAGAGACTTTCTAGAGTAAGGACTGAATTAATGGCCTGAATATCTCTGGAAATGAGAAACTTCAGCTTTTGATTTTTTTATATATATCTGTATTTGCACCCACATTTAAAAACATGCATTTATAGCCTCTGTCATTATTGTAGATTTATGATAAACATGTAAAAAACGGCAAGAACACAACATAACATGCAAAAATTGAAGGGAATAGTGTACATTTCACAACTAGGTCATTTTCATGCTGTTTCATCGTGTTGCGTTTGATTTCATCACGTTGTAAATTATTTCACTTATTTTAGCCTACTCTATACAGATAGTTGATTTCCCTCAGATGTCTACAGTAAATATATAAAAGTAGTAACTTTTGTATATCTGAACTCAGATGAAGCACGTATGAACACTCACCATTATTTATGGATTTTTTGGCGTGCCTGGTTTCCATGGGAACTTAAATATTTTGGGACAGAGTCGAGCACAGGCGTTACTCGGGCCATATGGGGTGTAGTTGTGTTACAAGGTGCCTACTACTCAGATTTAGAATTTACATAATACTGTTCCTCAAGCCAAGAGCAAATGCAATTAATCAAATCAAATCAAAACTCAGAGGCTGCACAGATTTTTTTCCCCCTGAAATATCAATCACTACTTCTGAACACACCAATGTAAATGTTTTTTGGAGGTTTTAGCTTTTTAACTTTAAAGAAAAGCAGGATGTAAAACCATGCATAAAAACAGCTTATCTTAAGATTTCCTCATTTATCTGAACTGAATTTACAAGAACATAAATCATATTTTTGTAAAAGCTGAAACCAGCAAATATTTCATTTTTTCAGTTTTCTGTAATAAGTTATCATATATACATATTTTTTTGTTTTTTTTAACCTTCTAACAAATTAAAACAAAGAAATTAAATATCAATTTGCATATATGAGTTTTAATTTGTATCACTTTTGCAACATCCAGCCTTTTTGTGGAATTTTTGCTTAAAAAATTTTTGTGCAGGTTTGTGATGAAAAGAAAATCCCACTGATGATGTAGAAGTCTAACAAGCTAACAAAACTCATGTATCAAATCTTATAGGACCAAGATAAGCATGGGGCA
This sequence comes from Simochromis diagramma, assembly GCF_900408965.1. Taxonomy (NCBI): domain Eukaryota; kingdom Metazoa; phylum Chordata; class Actinopteri; order Cichliformes; family Cichlidae; genus Simochromis; species Simochromis diagramma. The sequence continues at coordinate 716,860 of NW_024386736.1, forward strand.
TAATTATTTAATTACTATATGAAGAAATTAGTCATTTTTAAAGGATTTGAAAAAGCTTGTAAAACTACAACTACCAACATTTGTTGTCTTACATGATCTTTTCCCACGTGTTTATTAAGTTAGCATTCCTGGGCAATTTTACAAGCTGAAAATGTGATAATATAGGAAGTTATCTGAAATGTCATTCTAATTAGGGCTAATTAGACTCATTTCAATGATTAATGCATTCAAATGATTTTTTTTAGCGTTTAAACTGTGTTCAGTGTTAAAATCAGCATGTAACACTTTTGCTGTGAAAATCACTCCTCTGAAAGTCTCTTTTCACAGACACAAAGATCAGAGAGATGTCACTGTCTGGGAGGCAGGACCACCTCTTCACTCTCATTTCTGTCACATGTCAGATTTTACCTTCAAACTGTGTCGCTCTGAGGCAAAGGAGTGAAATCTGAATACTGAGCTGCATAATCGCTACACCATCCAGTAGCACCATATTACAATTATATACTTGTGCATTCAGTAAGCATCCTTTTCCCTTTAGTAATCATTCATTTTTAAGCAGTTTGCATAAACTTAGAGAGACTTTTGTCACAACACATAATTCATAGAAGATAATAACTTGCACACAGCAACATACGCAGGAGAAAACATGCAAAGGGGGACATTTATGAAAATGATGACAGTACTGTCTAAACCCAACCAGCCCAAGGTAAACAATGTGGTTTTTTTATGGGTGGCAGATCACTTTAAACAGTCCCAGAAGACTTTGTACCGTAACACTGTGTTGTGAGCTAAATGAACAGGGACTTAATGTGTCCCAGATCCTTCTAGCAAACTAAATGCCAATCGTGAGTTTAGCTTGTTAGCACGCTAACATATTTTAATTAAGGACCAGTGAAAAAGCCTAGACCAACACTTTGTAACCACCAGTTGCTAAAGAAAACCTTGTAATTGCTGGGGTTGCGAGCAGTTGTGGACTGTAAAGCATGCAACATACGCTGGAAATTAAGCTTTTTGCCTTTTGAGAGAGATGTTTTTTAACATTAGGGCACAATTTAGCTTAAGGTTTCTACTCAGTGGTTTGTTAGTGAATGTTTGCAGACAAACCGATGTCTAAGGGTGACCAAGGCAATCCGCTAACAACCAAAGCAATCACAAGAGGTTTTTGGTGCACTAGCTTTGCAACCTCAAGCAGGTACTCACCAACCAGCAGGGGAAAACACATTTTTCCCCTAGTGACAGGAGGTTGCCAGGGAGTCAATGACCAATCTCTAGGCTTTTGTGATTGAGGCTTTAGTGGTAAAGATTGAGTATTGCCAAAGTCAGTAGGATTAATTATCTGAGGACTGTGAATTATAATAAAATAAAGATGTTCCGTCCATCTTTGTACAGGATTATCTTTCTCCTCATCCCACATACTGAGACCATGTTCCATGTTTTGTCTGGCTGCAGTTTACATGTACATGTAAATGTATGCGTAATGTGGTATTTTTTTTTAATGAAAACAAACAAAACTCACTAACCTTTAACAACCTGGCCTCTGGACACTGTTGGAGGAATCAGGCCATTGTTTGGATGAGGTTAATGCTATAGTGCTAATGTATTATTTGATTGATGTATTTCTGTCTATTGCCTTCCTCAGGGTCGATTTGTTGTTGTGTTGTTGCTCTTCGATGGTGAGTGCATTTTAGAATTAGAAAATGGTGAAGAAACAGTAAATGGTTCTCTTCCACAACTTTAGCAATGTCCAAGGTGCACAAAGGAGCATAGAGCCTAAAGATGTTAACGCATCTCACACTTCTGTTTAATCAGTTTTCTGTTTGACATTTATTCAGCTGTGTGAAAACAATAACTTTAATCTCAGCCAAACCGATTTACTCAGGAACAAATAAAACACTGAAAAAAGCCAAACAATAAAATTTTTAAGTTACCTAAGCAATGTGCCTGGAGTCCAGCGTTCTCGCCAGCTCTAGTGAGCCTCAACCTCCCAGTCAGCTATCAGGCTGGTGGGTAACAGACGTCTGGGATAGGTTGGGCCACGACGGATACGCCCGACCCATCCTTCAAATGAAGGACCCATTTGTCAGCCACATGTGGAGCAGCCTTTGAATTGGGACAGCTTTCGTCGCCTGGCTGTGACATAATCGGCCTTCAAATGCGGCTTCCAAGGATGCAGCCTGTGAATTGGCACATACCTATTCTCTCCTGTAGTCTAATAGTCTAATATGGAGTGCAGTAGTGATGATGCATGGTGTCCAGTAACTTGGTCTGAATAGTTACTTGCTGCAGTTAAAGGACTTACATGCAGAATTGCTGTATAACCTCACTCACTCATTTACTCTTTGCCTTGTGTCATATCTGTTGTCATTTTCTTCACTGGAAGCTCCTGGGGTTCAAAATCTGTATTTCATGATGTCATTTTTTTCAGCACATATTGTGTTCATGAGATTTTCACTGCATAATCACTGTACAGAGGATATTTTTTAATCTCTTATATATCCGGGGATCATTTTTATCGTTTTTTTTAAATTTCGTCATTCTATTTAATGACAGCTAAGAGTATCCATTAAATTGACTTGGCCATTTTTAAATCGGATTTCTCAGAAGAAAATAAACTGACATTATGAGTTTCATGCAGAGAGTAGCAATTGGATCAGAGTCGGAGCCAAGTGTTGCCTGTAATGGGGATGTGTGTATATAATAGTGTTATGTTTAAGTTGGGATACGATGCTTTTATGTGAAAAGGCAGCTTTCAAATCTTTCTGATGAAGTAATGAAATCTTTTATATTCAGGCGCTGATATTTCCTCTTAACTGGGACTCAAATAAAAAGTTTCACACAGCAGCTTTAACATTAAAATTAGTGTCTTTCAAAGACAAACAAAGCACTCATCTGAGCCCAAACCCAATTTTCTGCATTTGCTCTAAGTCTCCAGTATATAAGTGACTGCGTGTGACTTGTGTTTCCAACACTTACTGAAGCGCTGCCATAATGCTCTGCTCAGGGCTGTGAGTGACACTGAGGAGAACTTCAGTTGCTCCTCAAATTCCAGATTAAGGTTGAAAATTCAATCAGACTGTAGGCAAAGCAATAAAACTGAAAATGATAGTAGATTAGTGCAGAAGTAATATACTGCGATAACCTAAAATGTGTTCCAAGGCAACCTTATTCCCCAGAAATCACGTTCATATATTACCGAGTTGTTTTCACAGCTATGATGTGGTGCTAATCTAATGACCGACTGGATTCTGCTCACATCTGAGTTTAGGTTTGGAGGCAACGAGAGCACGATCGAGGTTTTTGTTTAATGCAAAATAGACGTGGATGTTTTCGACAGAAAACCGTAACCGAGTGCCGCCGCTACCTAAACTCTAAAAAATGCATGTCATAATCCAAGAATGGATAGCTCAACAAACGGGTGATGTTACATCAAAAAGATTACATCTTTTCTCCGATGTTTCAGAAAATCATTATATTGAATTTTGAGCCTTGAACCAATCCAACAAGCTATGATGCTTTTTACTCATACCTGTAAAAAATGTTGATTTTGATCAAAAGAACAAAGAAAAATGTGGGGAAAAAAACAAAAAGGTGCCCGACTGTAAAGAATTACTTTTAACAGTGAAGGAACTACTCATCCCACAATGCACTACAAATTCCATATTCCGTACACATTGGTGTTTCAGGTTAGGATTGCAGCTTGAATAGTTCTACCCTCTACTGCAGTAGAGTAGCTCTACCCACTAGACTTTTGAAGCCTGTAGCTCACAATCAAAATCCCCGTGAAGAAAAAGAATTGGATTTTTTACTGTTGAGGCCTATAGGGCTTTTTATACACTTAGATGGCTTCGATGTGGTGCCCAGTTACGGAGATATCAGCTGCAGAAATATCTGCCGCCTCTTGAATATAATGGTACAATGCTGCGTGGTGCACAAAGCACCAAAAAGCATACATTTGAAAAACTCATCAGTGATGTCTCTTTCTTGAAATCACCATCTTATCTCAAACTGTATGAGGTAAGTACCACCAAGCTCCATTATTTTCAAGAGAACAAAAAGGAAAAAAGAAACAAAAAAGATGCATTGCACTCTATCCACAGACAACATGTATATAAGCTGTGTCACTCAAAGTGACAAATCACAAAGGGTCATTCAGAATCACAAAGATTAAAAAAATAGTCCACTCTCCACTCACTGTGAAGAAAAACACAATAAAAAGGACGTCAAACCAGCTTCTCCTTTGAGAGCAGTACCGATAAACCACAAGGCGCAATTCCTAATGTGGATCTCACGTTTTCTTGACCAGAAAACCTCACTCGTGGGATACATACTGCCGCTCTTTGCAATCCACTGCTTCGTACATTAGTTCATAATAGCGTCTCAGGAGGAAATCGCGGGCTAAACTAAAAGCACATGAGGGTATGCAGGAGAGAGTAAATTACAGCACTTTAGCGCATAATAATTCTTGGAATGTACTGAACATCAGAGCCTAATAGCTGAAAATAACAATGCATTCGTCTCTGAGGGTCAATTTTTCTTTAATGACACTTGCCTTTTTTATTGTGTATGGAACCATCAAAGCAGCAGCTCCTGTGTAACCGTTCAGGCCTCTCGGGCTTTCACACGGCACTCAGTTTCTTATCTGCACATGCGCATTAGCATGACAGATGGAACAACGCAGCCCTGTTGTGTTATAGCATCAAAACTGATGCTATAAAAGAGTTGTGGGGTTTTTTAAATAGTTTTTATGTGAACACGAAGAGCTTCTCATAAATTAACAGCTTAAATCATGTGTTTTTGTTTTGTTTGTCTTTTTTTTAAGATTTGCATTTCATCAGAGTCTAATTTAAGTCAAATGGTGGTGTTAAGCTTTAAATTATATACCAGTGCACACGTTTTAGTTTTTATTTATATATTTTTTTAATTAGCAATGCATACAGGTAGCCAAACTAGTCACAGCATACTAAAACGTCATTAGCAGTAATCAAAGCTTTGGTAACAGCTCAAACAGTGACAAAGGACAGCATCCAAGGTTAAGGTTAACTTCCTGAAAGATGATGAAAAGAAGCCTAATGAATACTGGTAACACATTCTGTCTTCAAGTGAAGCCACAGTACATTTCTCTGGCTCATATGGGATCCAGTATGTTCGTGTGAACCTTGAGCTCTTCCTAATCTAAGATGGCGCCTGTGTGTGCGCTGCTTGCTGTCAGCTGTTACCTGTTTTGTTTTTGCTAGCTTTGTTTACATCTGTTTTCTTCAAAAAATCTCTCTACTCTTCTGGTTTATGACTTCCAATCGCTACTAAATATCTGAGCTACTGTTGGAGAGCAGTCCCGACTGGCCCCATGATGTGAGGAATTTTGTATCCCACGTGTGTTAGAGACCGTACCACTGTTCTACAGCGGCGGTCCACATTGCCATCCCTCCAGGAAGAAATGCCACAGAAGGCGAGGGAAACGGGGTGGTGTATTGGTAAAGATCAATTCAAATGCTACATAAATAAATTTGACTTTGACTTTGACTTTATCAGGGCTACCACAGTGAAGTATGAAGCTGGGACTTTTGATGATATGGGGCTAAATGAGTACAAATAGTGCTGGGAGGATCATACTTAAATATGGCACCATCAGTGCCTATGGGCATACCAAAATACTCCCAGCCTCCAGAAGTCTGGCATGAAAGGAAAATTCCAGCATCACAATAATCCAAAGCACACTGCCAAAATCACACAGGAGTCTCTGAAGAAGAAAAAAATGGAAACTATGACCTGGTCACCTGACTCAAATCCAACAGAACACCTCTGGGGTGTTTTAAAGGGAAAGATGGCACATTTCCTCCAGCAAGGAGGCTTTTAAAAAAAAAGGTCTCTCTGCAGTCTCTACAGGAATTTAGCTTCCTTCATGCCGAGTAGGTTTGTGTCACCTTTCAAAAATAAATCTGGACCCTGGCAGTTCACATTTATGTTTGCATTGAGGTCATAATGTGAGGACTTTATTGTTAGAAATAGTAAAATAATGAATCTAAAACAGAAATATATGCACAGGTCAGTGGATTCAGAGCATATCAACACAAAAATAAAGGCATGGGAGTTTATGTGGGCGCTTGCCTGTATGTCAGAGATTACAGTGTCAAGGACCTTTGGTCTGATGAGTAGAGCTACACTGTGCACAACCTCCTGAGTGCACACATGCATGCTCTTCACAGAGATAGCAATGTAATATGCACTTCCCATACAAAGATAAGAGAAGCAGAAACTAATAAATCCCTGCCTCACCCAGAAACATGCAAACACTGCACGTCTCTGAGTGAAGCCGTATACACACCAAAATTTGACCTGAGCTTGAAGACAAAATGAGCTAAACATCTGATTTAATCAATTTGTGGCACGACAATCTAGATTTTTTTTTTCCTCCAGCAAGCACAAAGCCGAACGAGGAGCTTGTGCCTTAAAGCTCAGTCGTGACTCTCCGTGAGAAGCAAAAACACTTTGATTTCGCTCAGCTGGAGAACATGCACATCTGCTAATGTTCTTTTCAAATTCAAACCTGAAACCACAGCAGCCTTTAAAAATGGCATGTGGACAAGCCCGGGGCGGAATTGACAAATCCCCCCAGCAGCATCATTTAGGTCTGCTGTTAGAAGGCATGAGGGACAAGTGGTGCACAATGTGAGGAGTGGATGCCTGTTGCCTTTGAGCCTGTGGCGATGCATTAAATATGTAAAGTCATTTGGCCTAACATCACTCTAGAGTGCCAATACTGGTGCTGGAAGAGAAGAGGCTATAATAACTCATGCTCGCCAAAGCAGTAAAGCAGCCACTCCCTGGGCTGCGGGATGATTTGGACCTTACTGTGACTGCACATACATTACTGAAGTGGACTGTGAAATGAAAGCCAGTATGCAGACATAAGGCTTATGGTACCTCTTTTTCAGTCAGGTCCATTTCTGACTGGCTCAAACAACAGCCGCTCTACACTTTACGTTCTAGACTTCAACTCTGAAATGGTGCATCGTTAAAAAAAAATGCAAGTGTAAGTATTTCTCTTCCTCATTATTCTCTCTGCACAAATGCATTCCTTGGTTAATGAACAACTTCTGATCAGCGGCAAAACACAAAAACAATAGCATGTATTTTGTTTGATGTCAGGAAAATAAGAGTGGAACAGAGTGTCCCCGATACTCAGAAGCACATTCTTTGCAAACTGCAAGTTTTTCTCAGTCCTTCCCTCGTTGGTCTTTACTATTCCTCCTGTTCTTCACCGCCTTTCTGTGAAATATATTGCTCTTAGCACTTGAATATGTATCCGTCCTGACTCTTTTGGGTGAAAAATGGCTTTCATCTGGGATCTGAGCTAAAGCAAATTACCCTTCTGGTGGTATAGATCACTTTTAGGAAGGTAGGACTCAACGCAGAGAGAAAGAGAGAGAGGGAGGGAGAAAGGTAAAGCAGTTGAAATACTCTAGTTTGATAAATGGGAAAGATTTGGGAGGCATAAGCGAAAGTGAAAAAGAAATATTAATGAGCGAGAGCAACTTGAACTTACTGTGTTTCACTGAACAACAAACAACAGAGGGAGTCGGGTTTTTGGTAAATTGACTCCAAACATCAATCTGTCATGAGAAAATCTAATGTGATACCACCTGAGAGAAGAGAGAGACCCTATTTTTTATGAGACAAATATAATATAATATGAAGTTTTTGTGTTTTGCTTTTTTGACAACAGAATGACCCACATCTTTTTCCAAAAGATTTTTTTTTTTAGTCTTTTTGTCAACCTCAGGGGAGAAGGACTTCAAAAAGCTCCTGTCAGAAATAACTAGACAGAATAACAAAGAGGACTGAGCAAGAAACTTCAGGGAGAAAAGTTCATTCACCAAAGACGACGGGGACGATAAAAAAGGGATCAAGGAAAGGAAAGGAAAGGAAAGGAAAGGAATTTACAAGAGGGAAGAAGAACAAAGGAATGGAAGAATGATAGCCGACTGCCCTGAAGCATATGTGTGTAGTGCGGTGCCAACAACATATGCACAATTATCTAATGATAAAACTGTCTGGAAGCACTTTGTTCCTTGTCTCAAACAAAATATCGCGCAGTCACTTTGGTGTTGACTCGGACTTGACACATATACACACCACATGAGCCAATCCATCAGGCCGTGGTGATGACAATGAGTGAGGTGGCTGCGGGCGAGCCTGGTGATAGGTGCATATAACAGATGGTCCCATCAGAGCGAGCGTCAGAATGACTTCCTCTTTATCATCTCCCCTGACCTCTTTGCACTCTTTTATTTCTCTTCCTCATTACATTTTCTTTAACTTTACTCTTCAGTGACTTACAAATCTAAGTTTCTAAGTTTAAGGTCTTTTTTGGAAATTCATTTTACGAATTCACGGTTTATAAAGATTTTAAAAAAGAAATGAGAAAAGACGTCACAAGTAAAGGAATTAAGAATTCCTTGTTTTTAATTTGATCACATTTAAGAAATATTACAACAAAGAGAATCGCTGAGAAATTAGATAACATTTAGTAAGGCATAAGCAGTCACATGAGATAGTAAAATTAGAGAACAAAATTAGATTTAAGAACTAAATTACAACGAAGACGTTACATTAAAAAATCGACACAAGTGAGAGAAATGAGATCTGCTAATTGTGTGAAAATTTGAAATTCAGTTCAATTTTTTTATTAAATAGATTTTACATTTAGAAAAGGAAAGGGTAGATAAAACTGATGAGTTGGAAGGAAACTGACAAAAATATTCAATTGAAGGCAGGTTTAGACAAAGACAGGAAAATAAGAGCGATAGCAAAATGAGACCCGAGAAGACAAAATTTACTGCAGGAATTAAATGAGCTACCATCAATAAACTATGAAATGATGAGAGAGAGAAATGGAGTAATTAAAAGGGAATAATGAGATGAGATACAAGAAATTATGTAAGAGAGGAATCCAAAGAAATAAGATGAAACAGATGATTGGGATTACAGAAACAGTAACGTAACAAAAGTCAAGGATGTTCCTGGGGAATTAAAAAAATCAGCTTTAACACCTTAAAATACATATCTAACATTCAGAGAAGAAACAACTCTTTTTGATGTAACTCTACTCAACATACTCAAATTCTTCAATAATCTAATGGTTTTATAATTAGTTGTTTCATTGTTTCATTGTTGTTTATTGTGACATAGCATGTATTGGCACAACTCTGCATTTCCTATGTCAAAGTACGGCACAACTGCACATCGTCTTATGGCTGTTGTTTTTCTCACCTTGCTAATTTCTAACTTGCAGTCACAGGGAGTTGTACTGTCTGCCTATTGGCAGCCGGCTGCATAACATCTTCGAACCAGCTGTCAACTGGCATTGCATATATTCATTAATGGGATAAATTAGTTTAACTAACTTTACCTCCACTGAGGAGGTTTGCTTTTCTTTCAGGCTATAAAAACGACCACTTGAATAATTTTGAATGAATTCTAATAAAACTGGGTGTAGATGGATTCGTGTTAACAGTTTGTTAAAATCTTCACAGTCGACTTACTAATTTATTGGTGAAAAATTGACACAAAGTCTTATCATTTAGAAACTGTGACTCTTATAGGTGTGCATGTGTAAAGTTTCTTATATGAATGTTATGATATCGTCTTTCAGTTGACCTCTGACCCCCTCACCTTCAAGGTCAACTAATTGATCTGAAAGTCAAAGTAATAATAACGCTATACCAAACAATTTAAAACTATGTTTCTTACTACCATTGTTTGTATTCACGGTATTTAGGCATATAGGGAACAATATATTTGAATTCTAAATATCACCTTACTTTGGACCTCTGACTGCTTCTTTAACATCAAATAAGGTCAAACCTTCATTAAATTTCATCTTTAAAATTCTCCTGCCTTTGTTAGCAACATTTAGTAAATAATAGAGCTACATGGAGAAAATCTAAATATCATGTTATAGTTTGCATCCAAATACCATATCACATTTGACCTCTGACCTCAGATCTGCCATTCTTTCAAGCTGAACCTAAAGTCGTTTATATCTTTAAAGAAAGTAGGAAGAATGAGAACGAGCTGCCTAGTTAGTTAGAAATACTGTAGTATAATATTATACAATAAGCTCAAGTTATTATTCAAATTAAAGACTGCCCGGAGAGTGAGCTACTGTGGTTTAGTTTCTGGCTCTCTGAGTGCTTCTCTTCTTGTTTTCAATAGAATTTATTTAACTGAAAAGAACAACTGCAGAGAAAAAGCATCACCAGTGTCCTGTATATGTGGCTAATTTTTTAACACAAGGTCCTTGACTGACATTGCTCCCTGATGGTGAGTAAAGACCTAAAATAGCAAGAATAATCACCTTATGCAACATTTAGAGTGTCAGTTCATTTACACAGCAACTGCAGTTGTGGTTAAATTTTAACCAAAGGTTTTTAAAATCGTGAATCTGATTTGAGCTGGCATTTATGGAGTTTTAGAAAGTTTCGGCCTTTCATCGAGGACTGAAGTTTGTGCAAATGTTTTACATCGTGTAACTCTACCATTTTCTTCAGCTTTATTTGGACATTGAGAGCAAAAGTTAATAATGAGGAAGACCCTTAACTTTAAGCGTATGCCTTTAATTATTTAAATTGTCAGATATAAGGGAAAAATTATATTCATTACATTTTTTTTCCGTGATGAAATAAGGATGATTTTGTGGATAGCGCTTTGATAGCATGATTACAGAGAGATGTAAATGGCTTAATGACAGAGGCTGATGCTTGAGACGGAAGCAGAATTCGTGGTGTTATTTTAAAAAGTGACAAGAGAATAAAGAAATATAGTGATCGAGGAGTGAGAAAATAGAGAAATGCAAAACGGTATAACAAATACCATCACTTTCAACACTTAACTCTTTGTATCTTGCTCATACAGACACATCTTGTCTGCTTTTGAACTTCAGCAAACCTGCAGTGCATGTGTGTTCTGTATTTTACAGCAGCACGTCCATCTACACGCCCGTTACAGCTAAAACATGACTGCTGTGTCTACAGCATAGGCGTCAAACTCTGGCCCGCGGAGCCATACCAAATTACTATTAGAGCTGGCCTACTGGTATTATACAGCTAATATATATATTGTTTAGTATTAAGCTTTGCTTGTTCCATATTCAGTTTTTCAGCAAAACGTGTTTGAGTCCATAAGAAAAGATTCATTCTTATATCTGGAGGAATAAATATATTTCAATAAATATTAACATTAGCCCGCGACTTTGTTCCAGTTTTGAATTTTGGCCCACTGTGTATTTGAGTTTGACACCCCTGGTCTACAGTATGGAAACAAGCTGATAAAGCCAATAGAGAAACAAAGTCGTTTTGCGACCCAAGCCTAATTAGTAATTGATGGAAGCCTGGATGTAATAAAAGGGGTTTTTGATGGCCTTGCTGTGAGATAGATGAGAGAGATCAATGCAGCCAAGGCAAGCGACGCCACAGTATTTCTAAAGAGCTCCAGCATGTGACAGACAGGGCTACCACGCGGCAAAACTCGAGCGGCTGCTCAGACACTCTGGCCAGCCTGATAAGATTTGACACGTGGGCCCCCACATGTCCGGCGCATATGAAATCCTACAGTGCAGCCCTACTTCCCCCGAAGGCTTCTTCAAGCTTCAGGCACCCTGGGAGTATTATCTCTTCCTCCTCCACACAGGTGGACTGACTGACTGACATCATTTACTGTTTCAGAACTGCCCCGGATGCTCTCCATCTCCCACTAAACTTCCATCTTCACTCTGCCCGAAGACATCTGTCACGGATGCAAAGAACATGTAAATGGAGGAAGGGGGGTTTAAAGAAGGGGGTAAATCTCATCACATTAGCACAAAAATATTTAGAAGCCAGAGATTAGAGACCTGAGGCTGATAGTCACATCAAAGACATCACTCTCTTGCTCAATCTTTCTCTTTTTTCACTCTCCCTTGTTCTCTCTGCCTCTGTGACTCTCCCTGCCTTCACTCCGTGAGTGCGTGGGTGCAGCTCGTTCCTATGGCAATGCCAGTCTTTCTAAGCTCGACCCCTATGTCCCCTCTCTCAGAGCACTGCTACTTCATTAATTATGGACACACAGACTGCCAGTATCGCCTCGATATTTATCAGAACTGCTCATTTTGTGATTTTGTTTTGTTAGTTCCAACACGCACATCTGAGAAGATATCTTTTAAACAGCGATCATTTCAGGTTAAGCGGGGAAATAGCGCTCCCTGAAATCTACTTCCTAATTTTCTGCACCCCGGCACCTCGGCGCTGTGATAAGCCTGATAAGAAAAAGACTCTTCAATGATAATTAAATCAGGTGTTCATCATCAGTACATCAGGGCCACTGATAATTAGCAATGATGTGACACTCTGTTTATCCCTCTGGGGAGTTTCTCTTTCCCACTGCCCTCCAGCTATACACACCAGCAGCCTCATTTAGAACCAGAAGTGATTCATTGTCTTGCTTAAGGACACTTCGCCAGGTCCGACGCTTAAGGTCAAGTCATGTGGTCTCTCTGGCAACCAGGGAGGAACGGCGAGAGTGCTGACAAACAGTGTGCAGCACAGTCATCAGCCCATGACTATCAGCAGATGACCTGGGATGGCCCATTCAGGAGACTGAGGGACTCAGTGAGGATGTTTTCTACCAGTGGAGAAAAAACCCAAAGATCAGTCACGGAAGTTGATAAACTTAAAACTTAAATATTTGATTTAATTCTATGTGCACAGTATGTTGATATTTAAAGTGCTTATTAAGTCAGTGCAAACAAGTTCAGTTATTAATTTATTTTTCTCTGGTTGTGCTTTTTTTCTTATTTGCACAAAAACAGCATGTCACTGTAATTATAGGCAGGCATGATGAATGTAACTGCATCTTCTCAAATCTTCTTTTCAGACTCAAATGGCACAATTACGGATGATTAAATGCAGTCATCATTAATATAATGAGAAACTTATAATGAGTGACCTGCTCTTGAGGAACACCAACATCATGGTTAAAATTACCTTCAGTGATCATGTTTAACGACAAGCTTGTCTGAACACAAGGTTGAATAAAACTAGATATTATGAGACAAACATAAAACTAAAAAGCGTTGTTAAAGTCAGAGCTCAGAGGAGAATGGCCAGACCGCTTTGAGCTGATAGGAAGGCAGCGGCAATTGACGTAACCCCTCATTACAACCGAGGTATGCAGAAGAGCATCTCTGAACACACAAGATGGACTACAGCAGCAGAAGACCACACCAGGTGCCAGGCTTGTCATTTAAGAACAGGAAATCAAGGCTGATAGCTGCTTCCAGCAGGATAACACACCATGTCACAAAGCTCACATCCTCTCAAACTAGTTTCTTGAACATTGCAATGAGTTGACTGTACTCAAATGGCCTTATGGTCCCATTCTACTACGAATGGGAATCCACATGATGGATGCACAGCTCAAAGATCTTCAGCAGCTGTAATGTCATCATGTCAAATCTCCAGCACCTCGTTTAATCTATGCCATCAAGAATCAAGGACGTTCTGAAGGCAAAAGGAGGTCGAATCTGGTGCTAGCAAAGTGTACCTAATGAAGAGGCAAAGTCTATTGAAAAGCTATAAAGAAGAAAAATATGTATGCGAATATGTGAATAAAATATGTGTATCTCTGTGTTGTGTGCGTATATTAAGTATCAACAAGGTAAAATGATCAAATTAATTCTTAGTTTAGCTTTTAGGAGCCCCTTGCAGAAAATCTGACTGTATCATCAGCTCACTGGAAACCGTTAACATCATTATTTATCGCAGCATTCTGGTTGAACAGATATTATTATTGTGTGTTTCTAGGTTTTCCAGCCGTCAAGTCTTCGAGCCAAGCAGAAAACATATCCAAACAAATAGTAGATGTTTCTGGGAGACTTAAATTTGGCACGGGCTGTTATGTGAATACAAAGCACATGAATTTCTTCCCGACATTTATTATAAAACAGAACTCATCGCCTGGCAATGCCAGCTTACAGCTTGCTTGGTGGGCTTTACCAGGCACTTGTTTGTGACATAATATATAATAAACAGCAAGTAATGATTTAGAGTTCCCTCCCTCACTCTGGAAATTTACCAAAGTAGGTCTGAGGTTTCTTCATTGTGTAAGAATGTTATCAGATTTCTTTTCATTTTCTTTGTTTTTCATGTTTAAATTCTTCATCCATTTCACTGGGAAGTCACGGCAAACTCTTTCACTTACAACCGCGTTAGAGTGGAGAGCCAACTTAGCAGGGGACGGTCCTGATTGCTCCTGCAAACTCTAGAGGAAATATGTGACCATTTTCTTCAATCAATCAGGGAATCAGGCACCTACGTGAAGTGCATCTTGTCTTACAAGCTAATCACTAATTTGTTGATGACCTTGTGCGTTTCCTTTTTAAGCTAGAAAAACATCACAGTGAAGTGTTATTTGAAGGAATGTGACATTGTTCCTGCTCAAGTTTTCCTTTACTTAAATCATCAAAGCTACTTTCAGCTGCTCCCTTGTCACAAGGGTTTTGCCACAGCGGGTAAGCTGGTTTGATTTGGCAGACGCTGATGAAACCCAAAAGGACGGTTTGTTTCTCCGGCTGGAATCGAACCAGCAACCTTACACTTCCCAACAGAATGTGTTAACTGCAAATCAACAAATTTAAAGACCTGTCGATTCTCTTGTGTGAATCGCATCTTAATTTAACCATGACCCATCATCCATTAACTCGCCCAGTGTATCAAGCTAAGCTCAGTTTATTCTTGTGGATGTTTTCCACACTTGCACTTTGTTGCTTTGCCAGTTAATTTTTATTAATTTAGGGCCCCGATATTAATTTACAGTAACTTTGGTGGCAGCATGCATAAATTACTATTGTATTGCTTCTGTATACACATACAGAGATGTCCCAGATTTCAGATCGCTGTATATATTTGTGTGTGTGTGTTAGCTCTAGGTGTGATGCATGTACTACTACTCAGAGTCTTCAAAAAGCACAATAGAGTTCACTTTCTGTTCCACGTTATCGTCTTCAAACGCAAAATGATCATGTCACTTAAATCAAAGAGTCCAGTGTTTTGCACCATTAGGCTAAAATATAAGGAGTCCTAGTTGGCTTCTGATTGGCAAGAGGCCCGTTGATACACAGCTGCTGGCTTCACACATCAAAGGGCTTTGAGGATGGAAGAAGAGGAGCCAAATATTCTGACAGCCACTCAGTTCTAATTGTAGAAAACGTGGACAGAGTGACAGTAGTCAACTGTTCAGCCATTACAGAGCGCCCCATTCAAACAGACAGGGCACACATGAGCGCACAAACGCACACGGTAAAGCGCAGTCGTACGCAACTAAACACCTAAACACACGCATCCCCAAGGATCTCATTACTGTGATTGGCTGCGGGACCTTTTGCTGATCGAGACACTCCTTTATGTTACATTTGCATCTTAACTATATAAAGTGCCTGAAATGCATGCGTGTGTGTGTGTGTGTGTGTGTGTGTGTGTGTGTGTGTGTGTGTGTGTGTGTGTGTGTGTGTGTGTGCGTGTGTGTGCGCGTGCATGTGTGCAGCGCGGTGCAATGCAGTGCAGGCAGTGGGGCACGTATGTGTTCGTGTGCGTGAGCAGTTTCGCTAAGAGTTGTAGTGCTGCAAAAAACCAGCGGAGAGAGAAGAGAGGAGAAGAGAGGAGTGAGACCGTGCATGGTCAGAGAGGGCAGGCGTGAGCTAAATAGCTGAGTTGGCAACTGTAGACGAGAGAGGGAAGAGAAGGGTGGGTGAGTCACACTGCTCTGTGATGAGGTACAGTGTAAGGACAGTGGACTTTTTCTGTTTCTTCCTGTGGGGAAATGTTCTCGGTGGCTGGAAGCAATGAGCTGTGTGTCTGTATAGTTGTGGGGGTTGCTCTTCTGTGCTTTATTTCCTATGATAATCATATTTGACTTTAATCTGTGGCCTAATTTTGCCCAGAAAAAAAAAGAGAGGAATAAAATGTACCACATGACCAGAAATATATGGACAGATCACTGCTTTGTATGTTGTCCACAAGATAATGAATTATGGCTGCAGGGATTAGCTTTTATTCAGGTATAAGAGCCTTAGTAGACTGATGAAGAGGAAACAGGCCAGTCTACTTTGGAGATTTTTCAATAAACTGAAACTGTTTATTACATACAAGCATGCCTCACATGCTTGTATGTACGCTGTGCACAATGCATTCCTCCTGTTTACACTGTCCAAATGGAGATCTTTCTATTCTAATTCTATTATTAGAGATGGGGACTTATTCCAGAAAATCCCGCCTCAACAGCACAACTTGGCCCAATCACGAGTGTAGTAATGAGTATCTTCCAAAGCGCTGTAGTCACACAGGAAACAGTGTTTCCTCACTAAAACTAGAGCTCAGAAAACAAATTTACAGTGAAAGCCTGAAAGTTCCCAACTGTATATACATTAGATTGTAGTGCACAGATTTTTGGTTGACGTTATTGTGCAAAAGTCTTGAGCCAGACCACATATTCTTATATTATGCTTACAAAGAGCCAGCCATGCTTGTATTTTTTAAGGAGCAATATACGTTTTTCTTTCGACGTTGGCTGCTTTTCACTTATTTTCAGTTCAGTCCTCATGAGTCTACACAAAGCAAACCACTTAGCAAAGAACCAGTTTTAAATTGTACCTTGCAGCCTGTTCCAAAAAACATATAATTTGTTCCAATTTATTTAGTAGAATCTACTAAAAATGCCAATAACACAGATTAACATGCATTTTGCTAGCGAGGTGATTCCCAGAGAGCTATTTGCTAGAAACTTGCCAAAAACCAAACATGTGAAGGACAAAAGAAGAACAAAATATATCTACAGCAGATTAACAGTAACTTCAGCAGCTTCGCCAGCAGCAGCATCTGGCCCTTCACTTGATCCGTCTGCTGTTTACAGAAGCTTCATCAGAGATGGTCTCAGTGGAGGGGTGGCTGTCAAGAAATCATTCTTAAGGACGGGAAACAGAGAGAAATGCTTAGTTATGACATATGAGACAAGAACTGGACTGCGAATCATTTATGGAGGGATGAATCTGAATGTTTAAGTTTGTTCAAATCAGCAATATGTATGAAGGAGGTCAGCCAAAACTGAGGGAATTATGAACACAGAAAAGTATCATCAAATTTTGATTCACTGTGTAATACCAGGAAAAAAAGATACCTGGATAGAAAAACACACAGTGGAACATTATCAGTCATGGATTTGGCTCCCCAGAGGACTGGACCTCAACATTACTGAAGCAGTATGGGATCATATTGACAGAGAAGAGAACAAAAGGCAGCCAACATCCAAAGAAGAGCTTTGAATGTCCTTCAAGAGGCCTGGAGAAATATTCCTGAAGACCGCTTAAAGAAATGACAAGAAAGCTGCCTTCAGGCTGTATTGAAGAATAAACTCATTAGAAATTTAAATACTCCTTTTGTTTGCATATAAACTGTATTTCCATTATAAGTTTGCACGTTTCAATAAATTTCCTATCGTCTTAGCAAAATATAAAGAAATGCGGGGTGGCTGTGCATCTAGTAAGCATGACTCCCAACTACATCTCATCTCTGATGTAAAGATCCTTGTCTTCCTTGTCATCGATCCTACATTTCATCGATGTCGATTTTTTGATGTTTTATGATTATGGCTCAGAGTGTATGTTAGAGGCAAATAAAACGCTGTGCTCTTGAGTGAGTTTCCAGATGCATATGTACATGTGTATATTTGAATGTGTGATGACTTATTGCCAGTGCAAGCAATAGCAGGGGATCTTGTCACCTCAGTTCCAAATATTGCGCCACCTGCAAATAACTGAAACGTGTCCACATACTATTGGTTTTATCCTGTCGCAGCAGCCAGTGTGAGTGCAGGCATGTGAGAGCAGCAGCTTTGCTCACAAAAGCCTAACTGCGTTCAGCCCGTGTGTTCAAAGACATAATGGTGCATCCAACTCCGTGTGACACGCATACAGACGCAGACACACAACAGATACAACCTCCCGTGTGTGATATTTTCAGTTTACACGTCTCAATGTGTCCTTGACTGAGCTCGCTCTGAGTGACGCACAAAGAGGCTCTGCTCTCTAAAGTCCCCACCACTCGCATCTCTCTTTCTCTCACTCGTGCTCTCCCTTCTTTCTCTCTCCAGCTCTTGCTTGAACACCCCACCCAGAAATCCGGTCTTGATTCTAAGGGACGCATGTGGGATTTAATGCAATTTGTAGGGGAAGGAGGCAGGGAGGAATGAATGATATATTGACTTCTATATAAAAGCAAGGCTGTGGTGGTAATCTCATTTCAGGAAGCTGTGATGAGATTCTGGCCTGTTTTCTCTCCAAGATGATGTGACTTTGTTCCTGACATCACCATGCAGCTGCCGTGCGTGTGCACCAGTGTGTGTGTGTGTGTGTGTGTGAGTGCCTCACGCTCTATGATATGCTACTCTGATTTTATCAGGAAGCTCAGCTAAAACAGCATCTTTATTTTTGTGTGCACGGTGGAGATAAAATCTGAGCACCATTCTCGCTCTCTGCAGTTACTCTTTGCCTTACTAAATATGTACATTTTAGGCCTTTTAGAAAGAACATCTAAATAAATCTCTGGAGCGCTGCTGGTTTTTTAAGATGCTGAAATGCTTTTAAATAAGCCTGCTGTGCTTTTTGATGTCAGAAATATTCATGAGGAAGGCAGCCTCAGCACACAGGAGTGGCAGTGGCTCACAATCACAGTCTTGATTATTCAGTGCAAATTTAATGAGTGTTAACTAGTTATATTCCTGTTTTTTTAAATATATTTTTAAACACAGGACCCGGCTCAGCTTTCATTGGGAAGCAGGCGATTCTGAACTGGCACTTACTTTCAAACCACCTGCCTGCTGTTCTTCATGTCCTCAGCTTTGAATAGAGGCCTACTGTGAAAATGGCAGCGGGTTGGGGGTGAGGGGGCTGTAGCCTGTCCCAGCTGTCAAAGGGTAAAAGCCTGGGTACACCATGACCAGATCAACAGTCCATCACAAACTATAAATATGCATCACTTGTAATTCTAATTGTTTCCTGATATGTTACACATAACGTCTAATAAGAAGAAGAAGAAACAAAATGATAAAAAAAAAAAAAACCGAGCTGCAAACATGTTTCATATAAAAGCATGAGCATGTACACACTTGTTGCTAGGTGACACTGCCTGGTTAACTGTACTGTAGGCTACAGTGCCACTCTAACCAGAGGAGATGAAGAAGAGCAGGCAGACGGGATCCTGACACTGATATGGTGCTATATTTCTCTAACTTGTATTGTGAAATTCTAGACAGAAGGCACTAAAACAAACTTTGACGTTAGGGTTTTTCCAACGCTCAGCTCAGTAGTTGTGGATTAGTGGTGCCAAAAGAAAGCAGGTGCTGGGGGTTGAAAATATGCCTCTCATAGCAACAGCTTTACAATGATGTTAAATCCCACTCATGGCAGTGACGGGCAAATAGCTCCACTCCCGGAAGAGTGGGTTGTCTGCCAATTTAGTGGTTTGATGCCCTGTGTACTTCAGTCTGCACGCAGTTGCCTCTGATGCATCCACTGGGACTTGAGAGACCAGTGGGTGATGTCACCAAGGCAGGAACCAGCCCTGCTTGTAAAATGACTGAATGCCCAGAACAGGAAGTGGATGGACTTTGTGATGAGATTATTTTAACTGCAGTTTAAGGACAGCCCTGACCTTTCACTCCTAATATGATTTCAGATTTATTTTTTGATTGAATAAGTGACTTATGGGCCAAAAAACTTTACTCTCACTTGTAGCATCTTGGCATCTGGTGCAGCGCACCTGTGTAATGCTGATGGGAACTGTTCCCAAAAAGTCCCCGAAGGAGGAAGGCCTCATAGAAAAGGGGCATGTTGTGAGATTATGCTGTTAAATCGAGCTGATTTAAACACATTTCTGCTGTCGCTTAAACTGACAAGTCATTAAAAGGGAAAGGTTAAGTTTCCCTGTGTCACAGAGCGAAGCATCGCCTGCTGCAGCTCTGAAGCACTTGAACACTTGAACAGTCCTGAGCGGTTGACAGCGCCGCTTGTTTGTCGTTACCCAGGATTCTCGGTGTTGTCATGGTAATAGATGTCTGTGGGAGATCTAAGGGGATGGAGAAATAAGGATGGGAGTGCATCTAACACTGAGCCATTGTGATACATTCACAAAGATTTTTCTTTGCTTTTGCCTTTCTTAATTTCTTTTCACACTGTTTTCACCATCTCAGGACGTCACCTGCCCTGTGAAGCATTTCATGCTCAGCGTGTGTTTTCAGTTCCCTTAAAAAATAAAAACTTTGAAGAAAAGTAAAAGATAAAGTTGCCTTACTTTTAAAGATTAAAGAAATGTTTAAAGTGTTTAACTATGCATTACTTCCAAAGTCAAACTGATGGTAGAGATTAAATATAATTTGCGATTGCTTGAGGGAATAATTTGACACTTTGGAAAATGCACTTAATTGCTTTCATAGATGAGAGGATCAGTATCATTCTCATGTCTGTAAGGTATATGAAGCCATTACCAGAAAAATGGGGAAAACGAGCCTTATTCTGTCCAGAAGAAACAAAATCGAGCCGCGAGCACACGTGAAGCTCACGACTCATTGTACTTTAAAATTCGGAGGGATCTTGTTATCACAGTGTGGTTGTGATGTGTTTGTACACTTTGGTTTCTGAACAATTAAAACAAATAAGATCTGATGCGTTAATTAGTGCACTTTGGAAGTGCTGGTAGGTGGATTTTGTCATTCTTGCACAGAAGCAGCTGAATCTCCTGTCAGCTTCAAATTATTTTTAACAATATTTTAGACACATGACTGTAGTTACAACCTTTTTATCAGAAAACGTTATGCAGCAATCTGAGCTTTAATTAAGCATTTGCGGTAATAAAAAAATTACTTTCATGTTGCCGTTTGTGGCTTACAGGATGTACCCCATCTCTCAGTTACTGGATCTACTACTGGCTGTTGTCCAGATGTTTTTAATCACCCCTCATTTCTTTATATTGTATAAAAAATTGACAATAGGTTGAGTGATTTATTAAAGCATGCAAACATACATGGAAATACAGTATCTGAGGCACAAACAGAGCTTGTACGTTTCTAACAAGTTTGAAAGTCAATATTTGGTGTGATCACCTTTATTCTTCAGCACAGCCCGAACTCTCTTAGTCATTTCTTTAAGTGGTCTTCAGGAATAGCTCTCCAGGCTTCTTGAAGGACATTCAAAGCTCTTCTTTGGATGCTGGCTGCTTTTTGTTCTCTTCCCTTTCTATCCAGGTATGTTTTTACTGCACTGACAGTGTGTCTGGGATCATTGTCATGCTTAAAAATGAAGCTGTTGCCCGCCAGACATTTTCCTGATAGTATTACACAGTGGATCAAAATTTGACGGTACTTTCCTGCGTTCATAATTCCCTCAGTTTTGCCTGACCTCCTTCATACAT
Source organism: Simochromis diagramma (assembly GCF_900408965.1). Taxonomy (NCBI): domain Eukaryota; kingdom Metazoa; phylum Chordata; class Actinopteri; order Cichliformes; family Cichlidae; genus Simochromis; species Simochromis diagramma. The sequence continues at coordinate 738,351 of NW_024386736.1, forward strand.
ATTGCTGATTTGAACAATCTTACACGTTTGGATTCGTCGCTCCATAAATGATTTTCTGTCCAGTTCTTGTCTGATATGGCATAACTAAGCATTTCTCTCTTTTTCCCAGCTGTTACCCTCACTCACTGCTCTCTCCTGACCCTCTACTTACATATTGACCAAAAATTCTATTTTTTGATTCATCACTCTCCAAGATCTGTTGCCCCAGATTCTCAGTTCAGTTCCTGTATAATTTGGCATAATTTCAGCACTTCCTTAAAAATGGCTTTGTTTCCTTTTTTGATGAGGCTTCAATGATCAGCTTGAGAGCCAGATGCATCTCTCAGGGTCTGTGTCAGATATTTGCTGGATTTCTTCTTCTCTTTCTTAAGGACATGACTTTAAGATACATTTCATCTGCTGACGATAATTTTTTAAGGCCTTCTTCATTTGTCCTCTACTTGTCCAGTTTCAGCTAATAGCTCTTTGAAAATCACCTCATCGGTCTATTAATACTATTTTATGCCTGTTAATCTGTGGCATCTTTGACATTTTTCATAGCTTCAGCTAAAGCAATGCTAAAAGTTAGTTTTTGTGACAGGCTGCTAGTAATAAAATTGGTTCTTTGCTCAGTCGTCTGGTTTATCTCTTGAGTTAGGTGCTTTCCTTATTCTTGAATGAGCCATAGATCAGTGTTAAACAGTTAAACTAAAAAACATTCCTCTGAAAAAATGAAAAAATGAAAAGGATTGAACTGCAAATGATCGAACAAGCAGCCAGGTACCAAAGCAAAACGTTGAAAATTAAGCATAATATAAAAGTAAGTACAATATAAAGATATGTGGGTTGGCTCAAGACTTTTGCACAGTAACGTAACCCAAAAATCTCAAATCAGTTATACAGTCATTTAATCCATTAGTGGGTCAATGACAAGTTAATCACAAGTCATTCTTTATTAACAAACATACACTCCTGATTCGAGCTTCTCCAGTGGAAGAATTGCTTCTTTTTGTTGGTCCCTTTGGGGAAAAAAAGGTGATGAACTTTTTTAAAGTCCTTGTTTGTGGTTTCATAAACATCAATCGAAAATAATTGGAGGATTCACTCTAAAGAAAAACAATCATCAGTTGTAGCCCGAGACCGGACAGCTCCCTTTTTAGCACTCATGACTCTGAACAGCATGTTTTTACCGCCCGAGACAAGCTGAAATAAAGAGCCGACTCTTAACATTTTGTGCAAGGCTCCTCAAACAAAACCAATCTGCAGAAGCTAGAAGACAACATGTCACATCACAACACAATGCCCGGGAAACAGAAAAAGCGACAGACAGAAGGAGAAAATCATAGGCTGAGCGCAGACAGCCATTATAAATCATATACACCTTACACTGCCTTCACTCACACATTTAACACCCTGCATATGCCTCAATACAGAGCATGTCACACTTCCAACATGCAGTATAAACTGCCAGCAGCTGACAGATATCAACGCTGTGCTCATGTTTCTCTTTCTTTTCTTTGGTTCGGCTGTCCGACACATAGTGCACGCGCACACACGCACGCGTACACACACACGTACACGCACACTCCCTCACACAGACTCTCAGCACACTTCTGTGTGTCTTCAAGCTGGCTACAAAAACTGGATAAAATGCACAACGCTCTGGGAAATTAAAGGATTATACAAGGAGTGATATTTAGTTTGTCTCGGCGCACACTCGGAAACACACACGCATTTTCCGGCAGCATTTGCTGCCTACACACACATATGCATGTGTACTATCCACCCAAATTGACATAAACATACACACACGACCTCTGACCTCCTTCAAACACTTAGTCTGCCCACTCGTTCACTCAGTCACTTAGTAATTCACACAAAACAGACACATTAATAAACACACGCACACACACCAAACACACATTTGCCTGCCAAGCGCTGGTATTTCCCCCCGGTGTTGCAGCGCGCTAATTGACAAAGGGTTTGTATGGTTTAGCCTCTGCTGTGATTGCCAACTGGATGATTTCACAAAGCTTGTAAATAGCTGGAGTGCTAAATTGAACAAAGAAGATTTTTAAAAATCGAAAACAGGAACAAGGACAAGTCATGGAAACACGGGATCAATTAAGCAAAAACATGTTTGATCACAGGACTCCTAAAAACCTGCAGCTGTGAACAGCAGCCTTACCATCAAATAGTATGGCATCCAGTTACACTAATAAATTCAGAAACAACAAATAGTGGGGCTTGCGTTACTTTTACACGTACACACTGTGTTTACGCATTATTCATGAATCAAATGCCCCAAAACTGTTTATTTCAAAAAACTAGTTTTCTTTTGTTTCTGGTTGAAGTTCACTTGTGGCCGTGTTTCACAAATTTACCAAAACAGACACTTAAATTGGACACCCACTTATCAAGCTGGCTTCCCTGCCAACCATATGGGTATTACTAATTAACTTGAAAAAGTACAAATCACAACCATAAACTATTTAACACAGAGCGAGTGGCTGAAAACTGAGAAGTTGTTTCAGCCATCCAAGACTGTCATAGTGAATCTGATTAAGGAAATAGTGATGTCTTGGCTAAAGAGACCCTGCACAAAGCACAGTATGCACCAGTGACAACTGACATGATATGGTAAGATTAAATTGTCTTGTTGATGTCAGAGAAGAATGGCCAGGTTTTTTTGAACTGATATGAAGGCAAAAGTAGTTCAAATAACCACTCGTTACCGAATGTACGATGTCATTGTGTTGTGCTACAAGCAGAAGACCACACTGGATTCATCTCCTGACAGCTAAGAACAGGAAATTGAGACCAAAGGTGGATAATAGAAGATCGGAAAAACCTGTTGTGATGTCTCAGTTTCTGCTGAAGTTGTGATGGTAGTATTAGAATTTGGTTTCAAAAATCAAAACCATCAGTATTTCAGGCTGGCGTTGTTATAGTGCTGGGGATATTTCCTTGGTGCAAGACATCATTTAAAAACCACAGCCTACCTGAGTAATGTTCCTGACCATGTCCATCCCTTTATGACTATAGTGCGCCCATCTTCTGATCGCTACTTCCACCAGGATATCACACCATGTCACAAAGCTCAGATCATCTCAGACTGGTTTCTTAAACATGACATTGAGTTTCCTGTACTCAGATGGTCTTCACAGTCAACAAATCTTAATCCAGCAGAGCATCTTTGGGATGTGATGGAGCAGGAGATTCACATCATGGATGTGTGACCAACAAATGATGCCAACATCTCAATATTGGGCGATCGTGGCTCAAGAGTTGGGAGTTCGCCTTGTAATGCTGGTTCGAGCCTCGGCTTGGACAGTCTCGGTCGTTGTGTCCTCGGGCAAGACACTTCACCCGTTGCCTACTGGAGGTGGTCAGAGGGCCCGGTGGTGCCAGTGTCCGGCAGCCTCGCCTCTGTCAGTGCACCCCAGGGTGGCGGTGGCCATCACCAGTGTGTGAATGTGTGTGTGAATGGGTGGATGACAGGTTGTGTAAAGCGCTTTGGGGTCCTTAGGGACTATTAAAGTGCTATACAAATACAGGCCGTTTAACCATTTTTTTACCAATATGGACCAAAATCTGAGGAACCTTGTTAAATATATGCCTGAAGACAAAAGAGGTTCAAGGCGGTAAGAGTAAGCTGAACCTAATCAAGTGGCCAGTGAATGTACATTCATGTGTCTTTTTTGATGTTTGACTTCTTCAGCTATACCTTTCTCGAAAACCTCACAAGTTATGCATTGCTGAATTATTTTAACTATCCTACTTTATATATTTTTAAGATGTTTTGATAAAAACACGAGGATTCCACTTCGAATGGTGAAAACATCCAGTATTAGCTTGAATTTGGTCTCTGATTTTGGAAACGGCCAAAACTTGTGTATTTCATAGAGCTTTTTCACTCAGTCCTGTGCTCGTCCTCCCCACTGCCTGAGAACGCTACACAAACTGCTCCATGAGTTTATACAAACCTAAAGGCTAGTGGAAACATTGGAGTTATAGACCATGTCTTGCTCCATCATTGACACATCTGAGGTTATTCGATACTCCCAGCAGAGAGGAGAGAATATCTTTTCGAATTTCCTCTCAAGCAGTTTCCATTTTTTGTGTGCTCACAGTTTTTGGGGTTTTTTTGCTTTTTTTATTTCCTTGTCTCTTCGAAAGCTCTGGAATCTGAGCTGTTGTTGCTGTGAGCCTATAAAGCCCGCTGAGACACTGAATAGGATATTGGACAATACAAACAAACTTGACTTGACGTGACTTGACAGACTGAAACCATAAGAAATGCTGTTTTTCTTTTTGTAGATGCCCACTTTCACACTTGTAACACAAATGCATACAAAGTAGCTTCTTCAGTGCATTCAGTGCTTTCTTTTGATCTTCTGCCACAAGCTGGAAAAATAAAGAAACAAAGAGCTTACCTGATAACACAACTCATGCATATCAGGGATTCAATGTGCTGCTGATGTTGACGGTGAGCAGATGAGTTACGAGGTTAGCTGATTGTGCCCGATTTAGTGTTTTGTCTCGGGGGGGGGGGGGGGATTCGGACCCAACTGTGCTGTAGACTGTGCTGATGTGAATAAGACTAACCCCACCAATTATAACAGTATGGGAGAAAAAACAGAATTAAGCACAGCATGCTGTCAGTAGCAAGCTAGTTCACAAGGATGTGCTAATATTTCCCACTTGCTGACACTGAATACTTCCCCTTTATACTTGTATTTCTATAATTCTTTTTTAGAAAAAAAAACAAGCCCAAACTTTCTGCTTTTAACCCCTAAGCTTGACTATCCCGATGTCTCCTAATAATATTGCTCAGCTGTAATTAAACAATAGTCGTTGAGGGCACGCACACACTTCACAGAAAGATAATGAGCTCCTTGTAAATAAGAAGTCGTTAGACGTGTCTCAGGGTTTCTATTTGAGTACGTTCTTTACATCTTGTTTCCGGGGCAGCCATGCACGCCGTGAAGTGGTTTGAAAAAGAGCTTCCAGGTGTTAAAATGGTTGGATTTTTAGAAACTGAGCAAAATTGTTTTAGGGGGATTCAATCATCATCTTACTCTCAAATGTAAAAGTTACCTGTTAAGCAACTGGGGAGAGAATCATCTTCACCATTCTTCTCCACCATTGCCTCTTTCAAAGCTGCTCTCAGAGCATTTCAAGTAATGGGAGGGGGATATAAATGACGCCTAAACCCTAGAGAAATTTGTCGCCAAAGAAGAGATGCCTGAAAGATAAGAGAGGAGGGACATATCAAAAAACAAAATCTCAGTGTTGTTCTGCTGCTGCCGGCGTCTCTGGGTTTTAACAACAGATCTGATCTTTGTCAGGAAGCCGATGTGCTGCTCAGTCAGAGAAGGTAATACGATTTCAATGGTCCAGCCTCCACTAGTTAATGGGACAGCCGGAGAGATTTCTCCTCTTAGCCCTGAAGAGCACCTCAGACACAGAGCATCAGAGAGCTTTTCAAGTCTCTGCCAGGCCACAGTCTCCAAACCACCTCTGCTACAGCGACAGTTCTGTCTGCAGAACAGAGGGCAGAGGGGAAAAGGGAAAAAAGGACGAGGAGAATGGGAGGAAAACATGTCTATTGAGCGATTCTTCCACCCTTTTGTTGCTGGGGTTTTTTCTCCACTCTGCCTTTTTCATTTCGCCCCGTGGCATCGCTATCCCTCTCTCCATCTCTCTTTTCAGTCTCTATCGCCTCACCCTCTTCACCTTCCCTCCCCCTTCTCTGCTCTTTCTTCTTCTCCTCCTCTCATACACACAGCAATCGCGCCTTGATTTCTAGAGAGGGGTGGTACGGCAGCAACCGGCATACAAACTAGCTGACTCAATACACACATACACACACACATAGGACGTGTGCATTATGGTATGTGTATAGATAGATGGGAAGAGATGAGAGGTAAATTTGGGAAGAGCGGGAATATGTTTGGACAGAAACAGGAAAAAGGAGAAGCTGCGTAGAGCTTTACTGGGGAGTGTAAGTCAGGATTAGGTTGAGTTGTGGAAAACTGGCAACAGCGAGATACGTGTCAGCAGATATTAAGCACCTCGTTCATCATTTACGCTATGGATATGAGGTATGAGGTCAGCTTTGGGTTGTCTCAGCATTTCAAAATGTAACGACCGGGTTAATGAAACAGGCTCTCTGGAATCTTTATACACCGCGACTCGAGACCCTAAATGGATGCAGCTGCTGCTGCTGTTGGGCAAACTTTGACGGCCTTCGTCAGACCAAAATGAAAAGCTCACCTTCCACTTCAGAGCTGTGAGAGGATAGCTCCTTACTCGCTAATTGGATATACATTAGAGCTACAGCTACATTAGAGGAAGATTTTCTCATTGCATCTATGCAGACAGATTTGATTGGCTCACTTGCCCAGGATTTGAGATCCACCATAGAATAAGACAAAAAACTTCTGAAGAATTTTTTCTGAAGCTACCGCTCTCTGACAGCGGGACTATTTGCGAAAGGAGATGTTACTCTGAATTTTTTTTAAATGCACCTTTTTAATCCTGTATGCACCACAAGCTGTATTCCAGTCACTCACGCTGCGTCAGACCACAGAAACTGTGCGCTCCCCTTTTTTGTGGCAGCAGGTTTTTGGAGTATTTTTAATGCTTTAGTCTTCTTTTAGACAACTTTTGTGTTGCTTTAACGCACTGTTCAGGTTTTGTCTGGGGCAACGTCACACCCCTGATTTATTTTGCACGTCTTGTGGCATAAACTGCAAAAACATTCCTTGTTAATTTCAGTAGACTTACTGGCATCGTACTCCTACTGTAATCTACATCAGCAGACTAACTCTAATAAAATAAAGTGCATTTCAGTATAGAATATAATCACAGTAGGTCGCCGGTAGTATTTCAGAGGCGTCAGCATTGATATTCAGCTGCATTTACAAAAACTGCAAATTGCTGTGCAAAAATTCTTGCATTTTTATAGTGTATCTAATCTTTCTGTGTTGTTTCTGCTCATTTTTGCTGAGAAATACTCTACCCCAACCTTCACCATTTGCATTCTTTATTCATGCATGCGCCTATATGCTTACCAGTGTGTGTGTGTGTGTGTATGTGTGTGTGTGTGTGTCGTGAAAGAGAGAGAGAAAGGGAGAGAGACAGAGAGTTGCAACTTGTAACAATAACTTCCTAATTACAGTTCCCCAGTGTTTGTGCAATCTTCCTGAAATGCTAACTAGCCTCCTACAGGGAATATGGTACATTATTAATCCATGTGCTCGTGTGTGTGTGTCTGTAGCACGCCCGCGTGCACCTCTGTGTGTAGACGTGTGTTTATTTGCGCTACCTGTCCCTCTCCCCTTCTTGTGCACATGCATTGTTTGCATTCAGCTGAGTACGTGTGCGTGCCACGGCTGCTGTGGCTGCATGTTGTGCATGACTCCATGAGCGTGGAGGTGTTAAGTTTTTCCCCCTTTCAACACAAGTAGCCTAATCTAAGACTTTTGTACAACCAACTTGTATTTCTATTAAGAAAAAGAAGGAAAAACAATAAATGTAACACAACATTTTGCAGTAATAGCGCAGTAAAGGGGAAAAAAGTATTCACATTCAGGCCCAGTCAGCACTGAGGTGCCACATTAACTATGCACGCGGATTTGCTTCCACACGACGGGGTATTCCCTCTCAACAAAGATCAACATTATGACGAGAGCTTCTGCCAGCACTCTGCACCAACATGCTTAATATGGGGAGCTGGTTTCTGTTGAAATATGGATGGCTTTGACAAATAAAAACTGGTGAGAGTTGATTCTGAAATTAAGCTGGGGATTTCACCAGATACACGCCCTGTGTTGCTCTCTTGCAGCGACAGCCAAAGGGGCGAAAAAATGCAATAAGTGGATGGGAGAGCGAGGAGTGAGCTCCCATTACATCGCCGCGCTATTCCTGAAGAACTTGCCCCACAGTCATGCCTCTAGGTACTTGGATTGTACTATGGATGGATAGCTCGCTCTTGGGTCTACAGTAAATGAGACAGCAAGAGATGGAGAAAAAAAAACGTCTTACAACTTCAGGAGAAGGTTAAGAGCACCAACTGAAAGCAGTACAGACATCACGCCCATCAGTTTTCATTCATTTAGTCCTGCGGACATCCTGGCAGTTCCCCTCCACTAAAGTTGTCACTTCTCATTATGGCTGATTTTTAGTGCTGCCACCTGTCTTATTAGAAATGTAACCATTAATGTCGCAAGATCTTTCCCACTTGTGCCGCTTTGGCACAAAATGCTCTCACTGTGGAGCTGCTTGCAAAGAGATGTTGTTTGGCTTAGTCGTGCAAAGCTTTTAGGTCTTAACAACCAAACAAAGCAGATTGGTAAGCACAGGTTTGTAGGGGAGAAGGGGGGATGTCCCTGTTGATTGGAGAAGTGTACTGCTGCAGCAAGCACTGCAGTGCTAATGCAGGATGAAAGCAAGATGAGCGACCTCTAAGATAGTTATCAGTGAATTCCCAGGATAAGTAAAGACTTCACTGTGACAGAGGATCTCCGGCCTTAAAAAGAGCCAGTCAACCATTTTAAAATCCCAAAAGCATAATGTCCTAAACTGAGTCATTGAAACTGTTAATGCTGGAACTACCTCATGTCTATTCATGGTGCCAGGAGTGGGGCCATGCTCCTCTCTCGCTCTTTTCTTTCTATCAATCTTTCCTTCTTCCTTTTCTTTCCTGCTCTCCCTCTGTGGCACTCAGCCAACAATTGGAGTCAGTCAGTGGAAAAACTCTGTTAGTAGTCCATGCCCTATGGGACAAAGTGGCAACAACATCCGTTACAAGAGATAGTGGGGCAGTGGGCAGGAGGCACGGGGCACAGAAGCCAAAATTTAACTGGCTGAGTGACTCTGGCTCACACGCGTGCACTTAGCGGGCTGCTGTGTTTATAAAAAACACGTTTTTAAAGGTGTGGTTTATGGCTTCACAACCAGTTTATTCATTTATGGAAAAGCTGTGGTAACAAATAAAAGCATGGAGGGAAGGAATGAAACTTATTTAGCAAAGTCTGGAGCCACCACGAGTCCCAGTGTTAAACAGTGCTGCTGCTCGTCACTCTGAATGTGTGAAACTCTGTTGAAGTGATGTTTGCATGATGGCAATGAGAGGTAACAAAAGGTCTCCCAAAAATCTACTTTAAGTATTAAACAGGGTTCAAATCCGGTTACTGTGAAAACCATGTGAATACTCTTCACGTTATTCCAGTGTTCATTAAGTCAGTCCAGCCCACCTGGTGCCCTATTAGGAAGAATTATCATTAATTAGGTTTCTCTACTCGTATTCAGTTTTTCCTGTAAGGGATTCACCATTGGTTCCACACAGGAAGTTTCATTTATTTGTCACAATGATCATGAAACCTGAAAAATAATGACTTATGCAGCTCAGGGGGTGACACTAAAGTTTGACAAAAGGTCTAGTTAGGAGACACAATATTATGTTTGGGATTCGTAATAACCTGCGACTGTGATGTATGGTTTGGAGATGGTGGTGCTGACACAACAACGGGAGGAGGAGTGGGTAGCAAAAGGCTAAAATGATTACTGGGAGTGATCAGGATGGACACAATCAGAAATGAGTACATCAGAGGGACAGCTCAGGTTGAGCAGTTTGGAGACAATGTTAGGACACAAGGCTGAGATGGTTTGGACATGGGCAAAGGAGTGATTGTGGATATACTTGACAAAGGAAGTTGAGGATGGAGAAAAGAGGAAAATCACAGAGGAGGTTTGTGGATATAGTGAAGGAGGACATGCAGAGGGCTGGTGTGACAGAGGAGGATGGTAGGGACAGGTTGAGATGGAGGCAGATGATCTGCTGTGGAGACCCTTAAAGAGGAATTAGCAGCCTGTTGGGAAAAAATGTATATATAAAAATTAGCAGACATAAAATAGCATTTCTGTGTCAACAAGGTGATTCTCAAAAGAGCTTTTAGTTGAAAACCTGTCATATCTTGGCATAGTGTGCAGTGTGTCCTTAAAAGATTTGAGGATACTGGACAAGTAGAGGACAAAAGGAGTAGCAGGCCTAAAAAACTACCTATAACAGAACAGTATCTGAAAGTCGTGTCCTTAAGAAATGGAAAAGAAAAATCCAACAAGGGCCTGACACAGGACCTCAGAGATGCATCTGGACTTTTAGTTGATCCATCTACTGTTCACTGAGGCATCATCAGAAGGTCTCAGTGGAAGGCTGTCTGTCAAGAAGCCATTGTTAAGGAAGAGAAATGTGGAGAAACGGCTGAGGTGTGAGAAATTATGAAGGGAGGAAACCAACAGACACCCAATTTTCACCCACTCTCATGTTCTCCCAACTTTAAGGTAACATAATACCAAATCCCAGGAATGCCCCTTTAATTAGTCACCTGCACCTGCACATGGTCAATTTCTTCTATGGTGGGATTTTCTACAGTGCAGTGGTGAAGGTGCTCTGCGTGTTTAGAGGGGAAAAACAGAAATTATGGAGAATACTGTTTCGGCATCATATGAGTGTAAAGTTATTCCCGCTTCAGACTAATGTGAGACATCTACAGCTGAAATAACGATTTCAAAACATCATCAACACAGAGAAGGGGGGAAAAGAGTTCGGAGTGCAGGATTTTTCTCTCCGGGCAACCCGGCTTGTGTGGAGCCGCTGTCCAAGGTGCTGAACACGGGGCTGCAGAGGGGTATGAAGGCTCTGGCACTACAGAGCGTCCCGGGACGAAAACTACAGTAAGACCAAGTGACCGACCTAAATGTGAGCAAAATGTGGCCCCACCTCAGAAATATTACCAAAACCTGAGCAGGCTTGCATCAAAATCTGAACAGAAATTACTTGCACGGAATGGAGCACGGTGTCTGTCAGGCATGCATCCACCGGACTGATAATGTAAATCTGGGTGTACGTACTGTATCTGCGCCCGCATTTATCAATGGACTCATGAGGATGGAGATAAGACAGTCGAGACAAGCTGCCTGGGAATAGCCATTCAGCAAATCCCCCCCCCCCCCCCCCTCGTTCACCACCAATGCACGCGCGCGTGCACACGCACACATAGAGAGAGAGAGAGAGACACACACACACACACACACACACACACACACACACACACACATTCTTAGACACGGGCTTCAGTGTCGGTAAATTCGGAACCGCAGGAATGCCAGAGCGCTTGACATATTTCAAAGTTGCCTACGCAATGCGAGTCCAGCCATCACGAGAAACACACATGAAACGCACATGAAAGCCCTGCACGCAGTCCACACATGCTCCTCATGGTTTTTCACTTTACCTGTTCCAGATGCAAGCGTAGAAAAAGAAGAAGAAGAAGAGCTTCGCCTCGCAGGTGTCCGCGGCACCAACGTCCCCTCGTTGCCTCTGGCAGTATGTGTGGTTTTGTTGATACTGGGATATTTATATTTATATATATATGTATTTATCTTTGTCTGTACTGATTTGTCCCAGCTTGTCTCCTCTGCGGTCTCCGTGAAGAGCGGTGACCGGGAAGTGGCTCGTGCGATCACGGCATCAGTCAATGTGGTTATTGACCCGCGTCAAGATTTTCTGGATGCAAAACGGCGCCTGATGTGACGCGCTGCCTGCCCGCTGCTGTCTCCCTCGTTCTTTGCCTCTCTCCTCTCAGTTTCTGCCTCTCACACTGCGTCAGGCTCCGCTCCCCCTCCTCTCTCTCTCTCTCTCTCTCTCTCTCTCTCTCTCTATTTCACTGCCTTTGACTCTCACGCTCTCTCTCTCACACACACACACTCACGGGAACAGACGGTGATTAATTCGTTAGAATTCCACCTCTCTCTCCCTCTCTCTCTCTCTTTCCTCTACTCTCCCTCTGTTTCTATAGCTATGTGCCTCGATCCGTCGCTTCTTCTCTGAACTAAAGCGTCCACCAGCCAGCTGTTCCGGTAGCCAAGAGAGCGAGAGAGAGAGAGAGGGTTGCTTGGCACTTCAAGCGCAGCAGACAGTCATTTAGATTAGATGCTTTCCCATTTGGAGAGCGACATACTGTAGCTGTATAAGTGCTGCACTATCAAACCCAAACCGGGAAAGTTCTTCACGAAACTATATGAAATCCAGCCTGGAGTTCTTTAGAAGAATAGGAGAGCCATGCAGAATAGCGTTAGAGATATACTGTAGTTTGTTTTGGAGTGATAGGATTTCACATTACTGCCTTTTTCTATCTGCACTCCAGCTGCCGCTGCTGGAAGCATCAGGTCTCTGCAGCTGGAGGCGAAGTGACAGAAGCCTACCAGCCTGAACAGTTCAATGTTATTTGAGGTTGGCTGTTTGCCTACATGCACTACGGGGCAACCTGATGTCCTGCCAGCAGACATGGTCAGATTAACTGCCTCTTTAGTGCAGGCACACACACACACACACACACACACATACAGAAACAGACACACACGTGGGTGTGGATAAATAGCTAAACAACTTAAAAGCGCTATGAATGCTGAAACCACATATCACCACTACAACATGTACTGTGGTCTAAAAAGAGAAGAAGAAAAAATATCAGAGCTTCTGTTAAAAGTCGTGCACATTAAACACACAGTTGGGTGTCCTCTGGCTTATGTTTTGTGTTGCATTAATGGATATGGAAACTATATATAAATCCAGTGACCTAGCGCTACATGGCTGCAGGTGATGGCTGGCATTATAGTGAACCCGAGCCTTGTGACCCTCATCCTGCATGATTGAGTATTTAGGAATTAGGGGCAGATGAGGCTGGGTGGGGGGACAGAGGAAGAAACAGAGGGAAAGACACCTCATCCATTTGCATAAATCCATGCTCGTGTCTGCCTCTGTGGGCATGTGGGGTAAGTAAAATCATACAGGACTGCACAACAGACCACTCAGGAGCTTTTGTGAATCGCATATTAAATCTCCTGCTTCTGCTGGGTTATTGAGGCAGCTGACCGCTGACCTACTGTATTAAAGCATCCCCACGAGGGACTTAAGTATTGAATGATGAATCACCATATTATTATTGATGGAATAAAAAGGGTGAGTTAAATGACAGAAAACTTAATCAGCATATCAAAGCCACTCTGTGTGTTTTTACTAAAGGATTCTTCAAAATCTGAAGATTACCTGACTTGGTAGATTTACAGCAGGCAATAACAATGGTCAGAATGAGCCCACAGGGCATTATCGCCTGTGTCCTGATGTCAACATTACATTTAGTTCCCTCCAGCGCCGTGTTTTAGCTTTTCAACTACACTCATTTCTTTCACTCCCTCTGCTCCCATCAGAACTGCGTCCAGATGTATCAGCATCTGCTTCCAGGAGAAAGGCTCTGAAAAGCCCACGGCACACCTACCTTCTCATGCAGCACCAGATTAATGACAAAGTTATCGATTAGCTGGTAAATGTAGCGGAGATTTCAGCAGCTAAAGAGACATTTCCTACACCAGCTGGCAAGCAAGCACCGGGCTGACGTTCTTCGGGTGGAAATAAAACAAATCTAATAAATGAGAACATTTCTGCAGGATGCTTCAAAGATGCGACATTAGTGAAGCACACAGTAGTTGTTTTCAAAGCTCATTTGCACTGCACGCAGCGCTAAAAGGAAGATTATTACCTTTAGATGGACAAATCAATGAAATGCAACATAAAGTATTCTTACACCCTCTCTGTATGATTTGCATGTATTATTTGCAGCGATCATCAGTCCGCCTCAGCCTCTTCTTAGATGCCCTCGCACTAAGACTTTGATGATCCTAATTTCCCAACATGCTTTTTCAAACCAAGGTTTGATTATTAGAGGTAAAATGATTTATTCATGACATTAAAGCTTTGATTACACTGTGCGTGATCAGTTTATAGATCTACTAAAACACAATCAGTTCACATGGGAGCTTTTAGCAAAAATCAATATTCAATACCAAACAAACTAAATCCACTCTGATTTGTAATCTATGCAGACTTAAACATATCAAGTGAACCTCAACTAAAAGTTTAGAGTAACTCCATCTATTATTCAAAAGCGACTTTGGTAGGATTATGCTCATATATATATATATTTGCTTTGTTGACTGATATCATTTACTGATTGTGTTGCATCATTATTCACTCACACGAGTGGCTAATATTTATCTCTTGTATCAATTGTTCACCGGCTAAATGTTTAAAGACAGCGTGACAAAGATTTAGAGTGACAAACAGTTCAGTTGTTTTCTTACATACGAGGAGATTTATGAAGATTGATATGAAGGTGTATGACTTATAAAGATTTCTTTGTTTCTTTGGAACAAAACTGGAAATGCGTGACATGAAAAGAAAAGAAGAAAGACTTGACTGCTATCAGCCACAACGATATTTTCACTAAGTATCAGCAGAGAGTTTTATAATCTGTGTGTGTTGTTATAAAGCACCCCTGCTTTATCCAGATTTCACAAAATTATTTCAGTGCTTTTTTGTTTTGTTTTTGTTTTTTGCTTCAAAAGTTCCAAAAGTTTAAACGAAGGGCAAAAATTCTTGAACTCTTGAATAAAATAGTCAAGATGCATAATCAAATTGATTCACTGTAAAAACAAGTGAGTCATACTTCTGGTGTTAGTTTGGCAGTATCTTTTTTTCTCCCCACAACACAGTGACTTTCAAAAACACCTGGAAAATAAGAATGAAGTTTTGAGCTGTGAGTCATGCGCGTTGGCAGGACCCCAGCACCACTATGCAGTAGTTCACTAAATCCGCCCTGCACTGTGGTCGACTGTGGATATAAAATACATCACTTCCTGTGTGACTGTTGAAAGTCAGTGGGACATTTTGAAACTGAGCCATGGACACCTCGAACCTGCTGTAAAAGTGTTTCACTTCGAGACCTTTACAACTAAGCTTATTTAAGAGATGTTGTGTCACATTAAGGTATTTAACAACAAGTTTTTCCTTTGGACAAAAGCCAGTAACCAGGATAGCTGCTGATCATGGTTGGATGTCTCCTGTGAGCATCTTTTCAAGAAACTCAAAGAGCCGCTGTCCCAGTTTCATGACTTTGAGTTGAGCACTGCATGTGAATGTTCACCTACAGTATGTTTCTGTGTATCAATTAAACATCATCTTATTGAGCCTAATGTGTCAGAACACTGCAGGGGCCATTCTGTCGCTTTAGCAGATTGTTATTTGATTAATTGTCCGTCGAGGTGTCGTCTGAGATGCTGACTCCTTCTGTACTCTCGGTGACAGCTGAGCAAATTCACTCTGTGTATGCGTGCACGTATTACAGGGTCAGGAACTAACCTGCTAGTTCAACATGACTTCTATTTATAACTGAGTGAAGTTTTATAATTAGTTTTAAATGCATGTGTGATGTGTTTACAGCTGTATCCACAATTCTTCCAGATAACCATGATAACCACAGTTTTACACATTAATAATTTTGTGTTTTTTGTCCAAAAGCAAACTCAGCAAAGCTCGTAAAATATCTTAGGCAGCTGTGAAGGCGACTTGAACCAGGTCTGTCACTTTTTTCTAGAGTGACCAACAATAATATTGAAGAAGCTAGATTCATGGGTGAATCATTAATTGTTTTAAAATGAATGACTGAACGACTAATTGATCATCTGACTGTTTTATCCAGTCTTAAAGGTGCATTAAAAAGAGTGAAATTGGGTGGTTGTTACATTTACAAGAGTTTAACTTGTAATTTGAACCAAATAATTTCATGTTTCTATGTTAAATGTAATTAAAACATGTAAAATATGCATGCAATTCAAAAACTTAACACTTGTTAAATGTATTCTTGTTGTGATGACATGATACAATCTAGTAAGAGTGGATAGTTGCCTAGACTCGCGATATTCAAACCACAGGAAAATCACTGTGGATATTGTTATTTATTGTGGTTTGACCAGTCAATGACACAAATATAAAGAAAATTCTCTATCAAGCCTTGTAATCATTGATTTCCTACTTTTCTTAAGTATGACGGCTCAGTGGTGCAGTTGTTAGCGCTGTTGCCGCACAGCAAGAAGGTCCTGAATTCTTGCTACCTTTCTGTGTAGAGTTTGCATCTTCTCCCCATGTTTGTGGTGGTTCTCTCCAGGTACTCCAGCTTCCTCCCACAGTCCAAAGAAATGCAAGTAGTGGAGTTAGGTTAACTGGTGATTCTAAATTAACCATAAGTGTGAATGTGAGCGAATGTGGCTCATTTAAGCACAGAAATGGCACCTAAATCAAGAGATGAAACAGTGTTCCATCTACAGCTAACACAGAACTTAGGAAAGGTTCTAGGAAAAGATGCTAGAAAGGATGTTGGATATGGAGCTGCCAGGCAGGAGGAAAGAGGAAGATCTCAGAGGAGGTTCATGGATCTAGTGAAGGAGGACATGCAAATGGTTGGTTTGACAGAGGTGCATGCAAGGGACAGGGTAGGATGGAGGCAGATACCTGCTGTGGAGACCACTAAAGATGAGGACATAGAGGAGACAGAAGATTTTAGTCACTTTGTTAGTAGCAGCCTATCTAAAAAAAAAAAGACATGAATCCATAAAAAGTCCCATAGATAACACAGTTTGACACTATAAAACAGTATTTTTGTACTGCATAATGTGCAGTGTGCCTTTAAGAATTTGAGAAAGCTGGACAAATAGTCAAAAGACAAAGTGGTAAGCCTAAAAAAAAACTACAACAGATGAACAGTATCAAAATAGTAAAAGATCAAGCAAAGACCTGACACAGGACCCAAGAGATGCATCTTTCCCTTCACTTGAGCAAGCTTTTGTTTACAAAAGCCTGATCAGAAATCGTGTCAGTGTAAGGGTGGCTGTCAAGAAGCCATTTCTGAGGAAGAGAAAAGGCTGAGCTATGCCAAATTACACAAGAACTGGACTGAAGTGGCAACAGGTATGAATCCAAACTTGAAATTTGTAGCTCAAATTGTTGCCAATACGCATGGAGGGGGTCAGGAGAGAGAAAGGTAGAGATTCTGTCATGGCTTGGTGCTGCATTTAAGCCAGTGGTGTTTGGGATTTATGAGTACTGTCAGATTTCAATCCATCGTGTAATACCACGAGAAAAGCCTCTGATTGGGAACAGGTTCATCTCTCAGCATGACAATGATCCCAAACACACTGCCAGTGCCAATGCAGTAAAAAAAAAAAAAAAGTACACCTGGATAGAAAAATGCACAGTGAAGGATTATCAGTAATGGATTGGCCTCCCAGCACCTGGACCTCAACATCACTGTAGCAGTGTGGGATCATCTTGATGGATCTTGAGGAATAAAAGGAATAAAAATCTAAAGCAGAACTCTGAATGTTCTTCAAGAACTTATGATACATTTTAATAACAAAATACTGAAAACATTACAGCACCTATTTCGCTTTTTTGGGTTTTTTTCTTCTTTTTTTTTGGAGGAGTGGGGGCGGGACGACCATATGCAGCATATGTACCGAATCTGCAACTAGGCATATGCTTCAGGTGCTCTTGTCTATCCTTGCCCACAAACACAGGAAAAACTACACATGGAAGACAGCAACAAGTGCAGCCAGCATAAAGGCTCCAAGTGTAGAGAAATCTTTTTTCTTTTTTTCAATCATCCACAATTAATTTTGTCAGTTTTTCTTTGGCCAGTTGTGGTATACTATCATCAGTTTGAGAATATTCACTTGCAGACCCTATTTGTTCCATGTGTGTTTTTACCCGCCACATTTCCTCCGCATGTGGCCTACATTGAGACACAAATGGGCACACAATCGCTCATTTGGTGTGGAGAAACACACTTACAGGTCGACCGATCTGGCAGACAGGCAGGCAGAATAAAATGCCGACAGGTGGAGGGCTTCAGATGACTGACATGAGGAGAGCAGAGGTGAGAAGGAAGCCTATCGAGCATTCTTGAGTTGCTTTGGACCCCTGTCACAGTGCAGCTGCTGGTAATGTCACCTTCATTTGTGGCAGTTGTGTATTGTATATGTCTATTGTCACAGTTGCAACATATATATTTGCAATATATAATACAATGTGTGATGTATTACAATGTTACAGTTACTTTCAGTTCCAACAAGGACCCAAAGCTTGCCTCACCAATCTCCTTTTTTTTTGTGCTCATAACCTTTGTTTGAGTTCATACATGCTCATCAGCATCCTTCCTCCTAGCTCACAGCTAACATTTTTAGGTTAATGTTACTGCCGTTGCTCAGCAATGGGGGACAAGGAAAGTGAAAATTAGCCCGTGGCTAGAGGAACAGAAGCCGTCACAATGCAGATGAAGATGAGCTAGTATGGAAGAAATAAGCCCTCATCTAAGCACACTTTGGTTTCAGAAAGCACAATGAAACAGAAGAAAACTATATGCAAATGCTACAAGAGGAAGAGCCTTCTCTGATGAGGAAACACAGACAGACTATTCCAAGTGCATGCTCAAGAAAGAGGTAAAAGGAAATAATCAGGGCATTACTCAGGTGTTTGATAAAGATGTTTACTGGAAAAGGCATGGGCTGTATTTAAGCTTTTGAATATTTGATTTCTTGGAGCAACATGAGGTGTGACACAATAATTTAGATAGATTTTTTTTTCAGCAGCTGCCTGCCTGAATACCTGAGCCACCGAATATGGCATGAAATATTTACTCTCAAAGTTACAGTTTAACACATTTTAGATTAGAGTGAAGAGTCCAAGGAGCTTGGAAAGAAAGCAAATCTTCTTCAGGTCTAAAATAACTTTTAGACCTTTTACGACTTGGATGACTAAGAAAACATTTTAGAGTTTAAATTTCACTATAAAAAAAGTTCAAAGGCTTTGTTGCTGTTTAATATTTAATTAATATCACTTGGGATTTAAAGCTATAATTTTATGTTTAGAGCACAGTGTAATAATTTAAAAAAAAACACATCATGGTAGTTTTTGTTCATAAGTGAATCTTAAAAAGCACTGCTATATCATTACCAAAGTAAATGTGACCCTTAAGTGTTATATTTATGTTTCCCAGTCTACAATTTGGCTTTTTCTCAAAGCTAAACCTGGTATGTTGGTTAGAGGTTAGGATGAAGTATAGGTTGGATTTAATAAAACAGAACTCAAATGCAGAGAACTGTATCAAAACATATTTTCACTTAGTTTTTTTTTTAGGTTTTTATGCTAAGCACCATAAATAATTTTGTTCAAATAAACTTTCATTTAGATTATCACACATGTATGATGCCCCCATTCACCTGTGGTGAGAAAAAGGCTGTCTTACCTCAGCTGTCGATATGTGTCCAGTCTATTTACTCTATAGGAAGTGTAAAAAAAAATCATCTGATACGAGTTGATGAGTCACTGAAGCTCACTTCCGTCTGATGACAGTGATACTGAGTTGAGTTATTGGGGTATGATCACCTTTCCTGTCAGTAAATGATAAATGAACTTAGATAGCACTTTTATAGTGCTTTATACCAGCGGTCTCCAACCTTTTTTGCGCCACGGACTGGTTTATGCCCAACATTATTTTCACGGACCGGCCTTTAAGGTGTCGCGGATAAATACAACAAAATAAAACTAGTACCGGTACCGAAAAAAAGAAGATTTATTCATTACACACGTGAAAAGACCAAGGAAAACCGAGTTAACGATAAAAACGATAACAAAATAATGCTGAAAACCGATAAAAACCCTGAAAACCACACATTTCACACCTGAGCCTCAACTCTCGCGGCCCGGTACCAAACGGCTCACGGACCGGTACCGGTCCGAGGCCCGGGGGTTGGGGACCGCTGCTTTATACAACATGCTTCATTCACACACACATGTATGCAAACATTTTTTTTCATATGTCTAAGTGCTTTCTAGCTTACATTCACAGTCCAATGGACACATCAGGAGCCACCCCCGAGGTAAGCACTGCTGTTTTTGCTGCTGTTAGCCGATGGTAGTGAAACTTTCTTTGAAGTGAATCTAACACTGTTGGACTCAGACATCGTGAATAAGCTCTCTTGTGTTGCAACAATGTAATCAAACTGTTTAGCAGAGAGAAAGTGGGACTATTAGGTCTCTCAAGCCCAACAGTAGCTTGGCTAATGTTAGCTTAAAAATACTTGTCGTTGCTGTTTAGATTAGGAAGCGTCAGGTGTCTGGGGACAGCAGGGTCATATGTATAATCAGCTGACAACAACATCAATAAATTAGCATGTTGATGCAAGTTTTTGTGTGTTAGAGCCTTGACTTCAGTTCAAGAGGTGACCCTTGAGGTGAGGAGGAAAAGGATGAGGCGGTAATGAGGGAGGAGAAAGACATAATTAGAAAGAGATTACGGAAAGCTACATGTGCAAAGGTTAAATGGTCACATATAGTTTAAAAGAGCTATTTGTGATCTTTAAATGAAAAAATAAGTTATGTGTTCAACATGTGTGGCCAGTCTCTAACCACATACGTAAAATGTGATTAGATGGAACATGATGTTCGCCTTGGCCACTGTATTCAAAATAGTGGGGCAACAGTATGGCTTCCACAAACTGCAACTATGCATCTTTAATGGATACGTTCACCAATGCATCAGTTTGTTAGAAGAAATAATTACATACTAATGCGCATATTTATCAGTAAAAGATTCTTCTTTCTATAATAAAAGTAATTGTTATGCCTTCAAATCTTTAAGGTTCAAACTTTGAAACAGTCAGATGGAAAGAAGCTGAGAAAAAGTGAGAGAGAGAAGAAGTGTTTTTGATTAAAGTGATGAACTTAAGTTTAATAAATTAGTCCACTACAGCTGACAGCAAAATCAAAAACTGCTTTTGTGTCAGAACTAAAAAAAACAAGATCCAAAGCCTAACTGACTACTGCCCAAAATCAATAATAGAGTTAAAATGTAAATGAAATCTTGATCGACATCACAACATTTTAAAACCTAACTGATGCAAACCACCAAATAAAATCCTGATGAATGTGTGCGGGTCTGCATATGTGTGCATTAATCTGTGTCAACGTCTGTCTGGGACTGCAGCCCCAGAGGACCAAAGTCTCCTTTGATATGGAACGAAAGGCCAGCGGTGGCAGCGAAGACTAGCCGAGGCAAGAGAAAACATGAAAGCTGCAGCCGTAATTATGCTTAACCCTCACCCCCTTAAGGAGAGATTTGGTGATGCAACATCGCTCCTCCTTTACCAAGGTTGATAAAGCAACAGCACATCGCTCTACCTTTTGTAAGGCTAAAGAAAAAGTGTCTTTTTTTTAAATAAGAAGCACACATGTACACACACATGATGGAGGACAGAATGAAGACGGAAAAGAAAAATAACATTGCACTTGAAATCTTTTGAAAGCAGCATCTGTAATCACTCATATTCCGTAATTATATCCAAGCCTTCAGGGTGGGTTTGGATGTGTAGCATCTCAGCAGCTCCACCACCACATGGTTCTCACACAAACATATGTAACAGTGTGCTCACACATACAGACATACATGCGCTCATTTATCTCGATGCGGTAATAAGACTAATGATATCCCATGGGTACCTCAAAGTGTGAAAAAGGGACTGAAGAAGGAGAGTGGAAAAGAGAAAGAGCGGGAGAGTAAGTCTTTGTGAACAGTGTGCTCTCATCTCCGTTGGCAGGAACGCCATTTGTGAGTCTGTATGATGTTTAAATAGAGACAGCCACTGACGCGTGCGCGCACGCACTCGCCAAAAGACTCACGCATATGCACAAAGACGAGTGCGTGCGCTGAGTAGAAGACAGAGACTGGGGGAATGGAGAAGAAAAGAGGATTTAAGCGACACTGGCAGGCTCTCACACTGTTTTTAGGTCAATGACAAGAAGCCTATTCAACAGAAAGACACGCCGACACACAAGTTAAAAGTACACAAATACTCGCAGTATACCATTCACGGATGAGCAACTCCAACATCTGCATCCACGCACGCACAAGCTGTGCATACACACAAATATACTTAGCTGCATTTACAGTCAACCCTAAGAGACCGTGGCAGTACTAGAAAGGCTCGACAGACGTTGCTCTGTATGTCCCCAGCTGGTATTTTTTCCTCATTGTCCTCTCCTTCATGTCTTCCCCCCTCTGTCCATTTATTCTACGCAACACGTAAACAGGAGTTTGTTGATGCTGTTTTCTACATGGACCGGCTCCATTTCCTGTCCAGTTTGGAGGCTGTGTGTTCCTGACCCACCATGTTGGCCAGGGTTCAAAGGGACAGTGTGTTTGTTTGTGTGCAAGTGTGCGCATGTGTGTGAGCGGGCATTCAGATCAAAGGGGGCTGGAAACAGTCTGTCATCCCACTAGGAAGCATCAAGTCTCATGCATATTCACCAGAGGACGTGCTTGTGTGTGCACGCGTTCATGTGTGTGTGTGACAGCATGGGTGTTTTAATGAGGCCCAGTCATTTGCTACTTCACTAATCACTTATCTTTAAGAAGTGTACATCATTTCCTGCCAATCAACTAACTTCCACCCGGTCCCATTAGCATTAAGCTAAAAGTCTGATTAGAATTTATTCACGGGAGCAGGTCAGAGACAGTCAAGATGTGGCACTTCACAACGTCAGAACACCTGTATGAATATTAAAATTAAAGGTATACCTCATGTTCTTGAAGTTCAATCTATTCTCTTCCGCTTATCCTTTTCAGGGTGCCTATCCCAGCTGTCACAGGGCGAGAGGCGTGTGTAGGACCGCCTTTTTATAATGTAAATGTGGTCGTTTTGGGTGTCTTTTCAACGTCAAACTAAGACTCATTTTAGAGGTCGTTTTTATGCCACTTCCATAAGCTCTGTAGTCCCATGTTTCCAGAGGGTGGAGGGCATGTTTTCTGTACAGAAACAGATATGTGTGAAGGAATGCAGCATGATCAGTGGACATTTCCAAGTTGGCGCGGGCTCTTGATATTAAGACAAAACTGAGCAGCTGCTTGGATTTGGAGCAGAAATGTTCCCAGGTTCTCACAAGCAATTTGCAAAATGTGCGTATCGATAAAGACTGTCAGGCAGATAATCTAGTTCATACACACATACCTGCACAACTTTCTCATACTTTGGCAGTCTCCATATAAATAAAGACTTTTTGTCAAGGCTGAACACAACCTGGATGAGGAATGGTGGGTGGAGCCCACTCAGGAGCTGACCAATCAAACCATTATGACAGGAAGTAACCAAACGCACGGAACTACTTACTTTTACATTTACACTATATAAATGTACACTTTCATGAAAATGGGTATGAAGCTCTCCTGTCGCAAGACTGACATGGAGGATCTGTGATTATCATATATATACATTTTTGCAATCAATAACATACTACCATCTCTCGAGCAAGAGAAAAGAGAAAACTAAATACATAACTCACCCTTTTCTGAACCAACAAAGATCTCCATAGTCCCAGTATACAACAAGATGGACGCAAAAGCAGACAAAGAGCTGTTCTGAAATAGTAGGAAAAACTTGTTCAATAAACAGGTGACTTAATATATTGCTTCCTTTGGGCAAATCAGAATATCCAGTAAAGTAAGGGGGGAAAAGTCAAGCAGAAAAAGGTGAAGATTAAAAAAAATCAATCATAGCCACTCGGGGGATTGCCACTCTGTCAAGCAGCACATGGTTGCCCAAGTAAGAAATCCAGCTGGTTCTGCATACAAACTGCCACTCACTTTCTTCCAAATGTACTTTTTCTTAGTCACGCTCGTGTGCTTTTCTCTATTTATTTCAAACTGGATTCCATTGGATAAATTGACTCTTTTGTGACCACTACCCTTTCTGTCCTCTTCTGTTTTAATTCATGCGATATGGATTTTCCCCTTCAGCAATTACAGAAGTCACTGATTTACCCCTTCAGACTGTCTTTGTTTTAATCTCTGTGCTTTCCTACCCTCTTAATAGAAATGTCCTTTGGGCATTGTTTGGCTACTCAAGGACCCCTGGAATCACCTCATGGCAGTGTTGTGCTTTAAGTAGCGGCCACGTTGTCAGGTGGGTTTTGTTTACATTCATTCTGAGATTTGCCTTTTCCTTGAATAGTAATATTTGTTTATTTGTGAAATGCCAAAGAAAAAAAGATAAAAGATACCCCACCCTGACATCATCCATCGATGGTGAAATCCTGTTTTGAAACATTTGGCCATTGAGCATCATCATGTCATGAGTGACAGTTGAATTTGGCTGACAAACCAAGGATATTGGCCCTATCATGCCCTAAAGCACACCCAGCTATTATTTTACTCTAAGAAAACACTATGTTCCTTTTCTTGCAAACTTTAAATTAGGTTTAAAACTAATGAATGAATTAGTGCTGTCAAGCATGTGACCACTGGGCTCTAGAGCAGTGGAGATGTGTTCTCTGGTTTGAAAAATCATGATTCTCCATCTGGCAATCCGATGGATGAGTCTGGGTTTGATGGTACTTGTTTGACTGCATTGTGGCACAAATAAAGCATGGTAGAGGGGGGATTATGGTGTGGGGGTGTTTTTTAGGAGTCAGCCCCTTAGTTCCAGTGAAAGGAACTCTTAATGCTTCAACATACCAAGAGATTTGGGATAATTTAATTCTACCAACTTTGTGGGAACAGTTTGGGGATGGCCCCTTCCTGTTCCAACATGACTGTGCACCAGTACACAAAGCAAGATCGATAAAGACATGGATGAGCGAGTTTGGTCTGGAAGAATTTGACTGGCCTCAATGTTACAGAATACCTTTGGGAGGATTTAAAGCAGAGACTAAGCCTTCTCATCCCTCATCAGTGTCTGACCTCACAAATGTGCTCCTGGAAGAATAGTAAAAAATTCCCATAAACACCCCCCTAAACCCAGAAGAGGTGAAGCTGTTATATGTGCAAAGGGTAGGCCAACTCCATATTAATCCCCATGGATTAAGAATGGGATGTTACACAAGTTCAAATGCCCGTTAACCCAGATGAGCAAATACTTTTGGCAATTCAGCGTACCAATTGTAACATTATTTGGAGATAAATTATCTGAATTTCAGGAGCGGGACCACGCCTCCAAACATGCCCCTTCCAGCTCTTATGTATATATGACCCCCCAGTTCTACAAGCTGTTCGTTCTCGCTTTTGTGCCCACCCTCCCTTCCCTTTTTTCAATTCCCTCGCTTCTTCACTTCAAATTAGTAGATGGGGATCTGCCAGGCCCAGGAGACACCGCCAGTCCCCATCGAGGCCTTCCCCAAACCGCACCTCAATTCTTGATTAAGCCATTCGCCTGTATCTACTAAAAAAATGCTGCCCAACCTTCAATGAGGACGTGGGCCCAGCTAGTGAAAAACAGCAACAAAAGCATTTCTCTTTACAGCTCAGATTTATAGTTTTGGTGAGTAACTCATCAACACATAATGGCACATAAAAAATCTATGACTATGAATGTTGGCTATGAATGAACGCTACAAAAAAAACAAAACAAAAAAAACAAAAAAATAGTTTTATTACATTTATTACATCACTACTTCCAAACACAGCTGATGCTCGGCTCTGTAGAAAGCATGGCAGTGTGTGTTTACTCGTCAGCTGTTTACCATCTGTCAGTGATTCAGGAAATGCACACTTGCAGGTGACAGTCATTCATCCAGCATCCACATCAACAAGGTGGAAATCTGTAATTGTGTGTAAGTATTGAGTGTATTTTATCCTTTCACAGTTCATATAAAGAAACTAAAATATAAAGGTTCCATGGAATATCAGCTTATTTAGTTCTCAAGCTGGCAGGCATGATTTTAGTGCACGTTCACTGACAAGAGAACTATCCCATCACCCCAAGGAGAACAGCCAAGTTTTAAGCATTATCTCATTTTAACACCTGTTTTGCCAGTTTTGTAGTAAATCCATCCATTTTCTTCTGCATATCCTAGTCCAGGTCACAGGGGGGCTGGAGCCTATCCCAGCTCCCATAGGGCAAGATGCAGGGTACGTCCTGGACAGGTCACCAGGCTAACACATAAAGACAGACAATCATTCTCATTAATGGGCAGTTTTGAGTTACCATATAACCTAACCCCACTAACTGCTTGTCTTTCGACTGTGGGAGGAAGCCGGAGCACCCAGAGAGAACCCAAGCAAACACAGGGAGAACATGCAAACTCCACAAAGAATCCAGGTGGTGGGACTAAACTCAGGACCTACTTGCTGTGACGCAACAGTGCTAATCACAGTGCCATTGTGTTGGTGAACAGTAAGAAAGCTTAAACTGTGGTGGTGTGTACTGCTGCAGTGAACAGGGCAGCACACGGCTATGGGATGTGAAGATGAAGTCCAGGGAGGGAAAGTTGTCTCCAGTAATTCAGTATAATTTCACAGGTAAAATGGTCACTGTAAAGGCAAGTGTTGGTGGGGACCCTCTTCTTCAAAGTGTCTCTTTAAAAAAAATCAATCCAGCTCTCCTTCCACAGATCAATTTTAGTAATTTTTAATGAGAGGACTGAGCCATCTGCAAAGTCTGGCATCAGGGGAAAACTAATAGCACAGTGAAGGCACAACTAGCTATCTACCAAAGTTAACAAAAAAAAGTTAACACAACCTGTGTAATTAATCAGCACCGTGGTGCAGTGGTCACTCACCAAGGTCCTGAGTTCAAACCCACCAGGACCTTCTCTATGTTGTCACCGTGCTTGTGTGACATGCATCTAAATTGGCTGTAGGTATGAATGCTTTTGTTCTCTCTGTGTTAGCCCTGCAGTCAATTGGCAACCAGTCAAATGATAAGCCCCTTCCTCTTTAACCTTAAATTGGATAAGTGGTAAAAAATAAATTTAAAAAAAGGATGCATGCAATGTTCCCTCTAATTGCGCACTGCTGGCACAGTCTCTGCAGAAATTCTGCATTGTGCACAAAAAAAATCTAACCTGAATTGAAATTAACATTAATACTTTAACAATTCTGTTTTGCAGTGTTAGTCAGTGAGTGACTGGCTGCTCCCATATGGGATTAGAACGATGCCACCTTATCCCATAGTCCAGCCAATAATGCGATTCGCATTTGTATATAAGCAGCTAATCAACGTTGCTGACAGGCTATGACAGCGTCCTTATGGGCCGACACCGGTGTTTTAGTTAAGCAGCGTGGCTGATGTGGAGTGAAGCCACATTAATTACAACGTGTACAACCATTGGAGATGTGAGCAGGACAGACGGAACAATTGACGGAAAAAGTGTTGACTTTATAGTTTTTTATAGTTTTTAAATTGTGTTGATAGGCCACGGAAAACCAGAGTTATGATAAAAATATATATGCAATGTTTGTTATTTTTCCTGAATACTATCGTTGTTTATATTTACTGTGGGAAGAAACGGTAAAAACGGCGTTTTATAAGGAAAACACTCGAAAGCCTGTCAGCAAAAACACCCCCCCTCCCCCAGCCTTTCCTATTGGTCGAAAAATGTACCATGTCGACCAATCAAATTAGATGGCAACATGGCCTTTAGTTGTTTAGGAAGGGGGAAGTTTTAGGAGTGACAGCGGTGTTTTGAGATGTGCGAGATTTTCGACATTTAGCGCAAATCTTGTGTAGTTAGTGTGTAGTGCAGTCAATAGTTTTGACAGGAGTGATACATCTCCTGTTGTCAGGCCTGCAGGTATCAGGCTGTTGTTCTCCTTTATCTCATAGTGGACAGAAATTAAATGTCATACAGGACTCTCTCCCAGACCACAGACTCATACTCACAATACAAGTCAGAGCAAAATAATAATAATAATAATAATAAAGTTGTGTGCACACGTCTAATGTTGCTCACAGTGGTCCAAGGGATCGCTCAGGGAGTTTGTATGTTTGCTCAGACGTGAAAAATTAGAGGGAACATTGGATACATGGATGGATCAGCAGCATCTGGAGAGAAATCTTTAGGTACGTACCCGTGGCTGTTGAATAGCACAGTTTAATGCTAATGATATTCATCCACACAAGAGACTTCTACAAACTTAAAAGTGCACTTTGGGCTTTTAGAGTTGTGGTTCCCTTTTTGCTTGTAATCAAAAGCAGAGATTTTTTGTGACCCCCTCAGTGCACATCTATGATTTGTGAGCAAGTTGTTTGAGGATTGATTTTCCTTTCACACTCTGTTTTACTTGGATACGTTTTAGAGGTCTGCGCGGGGACTTGTAGTACCTTAAAAGAAAGGAAAATCTGAAAAAGATACAGTATAGCAGAACTGAACTTCTTCCAATTTTCTAGACTGGTGAGCATATTGTTGCCTCACCAATTATCTTGCAAACATCTATTTCAACAAGTACTGTTGTGTCAGAAGCATACAGGTGTGACTGATAATTATCTACTTGCCTTTGATGTATTTGTAGATCACTAACATTTTGATGTAGCATTTTCACCGACATCTGTTCATATTCATATAAGTGCATACTCTCACACATGGGCCCGGGCATTGTCCTGCACCAGGACCCACTGCATTAAAGTGGGGTCTGCTGTCGATTGATCCAAGGAATTCATCCCAATACCCAATGACAGTCAGGTTGCTGTTGGCTACCCTGTAGAGGTCTGTGCGTCCCTGCATAGATATACCTCCCCATACCATCACAGACCCATCACCAAGCTGGTCATGCTTGGTGGTGGCAGCCTAACCTTCTCCACACCTTTTCCAGGCCCTTTCACATCTGTCACACATGCTCACCGTGAACCTTCTTTTATCAGTAAAAAGCACAGGGTGCAAGTGGTGAACCTGCCAGTTCTGGTATTCTGTGGCAAATGTCAATCAGGCTCCACCATGACAGGCAGTGAGTAGAGGACCCACTAGACACTTTGGGTCCTTATTGACATAATCATGATGGTTTAAGGACCTTCTACAGCCCTGCCAAGCTCTCCTAGAGCAACTCCAAGAGGCAGGCAATCTCCTCCATGCTCTTGAGACTGTGCTGGGAGACACAGCAAACCTTCTGGCAATGGTGCATATTGAAGTGCCATCCTGGAGGTGTTGGACGGTCTTTGTTACCAGTTGTGACACTGACTCTAGCCAAATGCAGAACCCGTAAAAAAAAAAAAGAGTCAGAAAAGAGAAGGAGGGAAAACCATTCCTCTTTGGGGGGTGGTGTCATTGTTGCCCCTCTAGTGCACCTGTTGTTAATTTCATTAACACCAAACACCAACAACCCCCTTTGCTACTTAACTGAACAGATCAATATCTCACAAGTTTAACTGACTTGATGCTAACTCTGATTAAAAAGTCTTCCTTTTAAATTTTACATTTTACACTCTAAATACCCTAAAGTTACCAACTAAAATCTTAATCCTGTCTGGTCTCCTTTATTCAAGACCTGCTGCACCTTGCCTGTTTCACAGGGATATTTGACTGGAAACTCTACAACAAGATCATGAATGTTTGCTTTCAAATCTACCAATGCCTGATAAAGTTTTTATTTTATAAATATCTGTCTTGCACTCCAAGCTAGTAAACAACTTAATGAAGGCTTTTGCAGGTTTTGAGGATTTCTGTTTTCTAATAGAGCTGGCGTGTAACAAATCTAATGGAGACAGTCATCTTTTTTTGTTGTTGTTTTTTTATAATGTACATGATGTTCCAAGATGACATATTTCACCTCCATGCTGTTTATGAGTTGAAGATGTGCGCAATATATCGCTGTTTTAGTGCTGCCTTTAAGTTCTAAACACAGGGCTGACAGACGGTAACTTTTTATGCCAAAAGTGTTTCTATTTTTCAACAAGAGCAACCACAGCATTTTTTAAAGCTTCACCAAGAAGGAAAATGAAGTGTTTCTGTGAAGCCAACACAAGCCGATAAGCAGGAAACGCTTCATGTGAAAACATAATGGCTGCCATAATTCACCAGCACCTTAACACTTCCCTAAAGACCCAGTATCTGTTTATGTACAGTACGTGCGTGTATGTGTGTCGCATTGATTTATCAATTCTCAGATGGCTTAAGCAGCGTCTGCTTTAAATGGGTCAGTTAATGACCTTCTATGTTAACAAGTCGCAGAGGGACATAAAGCTGAGTTATAGGAGAAATGGAACTGGAGACGATTTTTATATTTTATTAAGGTTGCGTTTGGACACACGTCTGCACAGAGCCTCATACGAGGTGGTTCCTCTGCAGTGCAAGAAATATGAGGTTTCGATATAAGCAGTAGTCCCATCGGCTTCTGTGGAATCAATCGTCTCCCTGCAAACAATTTGCCCCCAGGCAACAATAGACAGGCTTAGTTTGACTGTGTGTGTTTGTGTGTGCACTCTGCATGTACATGTCCATTCACATGTGTTTGTCTGCGTGCCTGCACAGATATTTGTGTGCAGTGTATGTGTCAAGGACAGCTGTTCCTTCTGTTCCTTAGTAGGGCCTCGGGCAATTCCCCATCCAGCCTGTCCAAATGCTCCTTTCTTCAGGGGACAGCGTTAGATTGTCATCGTTCTTCGCCCTTAACAAATCCTTCCCAGTGGCAATCATCACAAGCTGAAATCTCTGCTGCTTAAAATTTTTGTTTGTTTAATTTCAGCACTGGTAGCTTTGGAAGTGCTGATTATAATATCACCTCCCCCTGCATCTTTCAGCCTCATCTCTTTGAGTCTTTGTACATCACCTCTATGTTGCTAGAAACCCGGGACAAAGTTTGTATTTCAAGTGTTACTAATTATCAAGGCAAAAACTTTTGTAATAAAAACATGAAAATCATAAAGGAGAAGAAACACAAGACACAAAAAATGGGTTGTCAGTGGTGTCATCCGGGGGGCTCTGTTATGATTTTTGCATTTCACTTCATTAAAACCAATAATATTCCCTCATACCCAAGAGGAACATGTGACTGTAACACTTATCTGACTTAACCAAGCAAAAACCTCCAGGGCTAAGAAATGCAGCCAGCACAGAGGTATAAAAAAAATGCAGTTCCTCTAATGGCCCCTGGAGACCGGCTCCAAAAAAACGAGTCAGTCCCCTTAGACTCTATGTTAAAATTTAAAACTTAACCTGCAGAAATAAACAGGAACACTGTCAGGAGTAGTGTCGTGGATGAGAGAAGGAGGACCCAAACGCTGGACTCACAGGCAGGTAGGTGAAGGTGGATGTTTATTGCCGATGGAGTGAACAAACAGTACAGAGGTAGGAAATGGCTGGCTGGCTGACTGAATGAATGAATGAACAAAGGACTGACTGACTGGCTGGCTGACTGACTAACTGAACATACAGACGACATTAACATCAATGACACGACAAAGAACTGGTGAAACCGAGGAACTTAAATACACAGGTTGAATGATGACAATGATTGGAAACAGGTGAGTACAGGGCTGAACATAATCTGACTAATGACACAGGAGACAAGCTGACACGGGGAAAAAACAGGAAGTGAGAACATTAATGTGGCGAACTAAACTGAACATGAACAAACTGAAATCACTGGGTCAACGACCCAGGAACCCTGACAAACACAGCTGGTTAAGAAACAGGGATTTTGGTCTCCTTGGCTAATTTCCCCTTTCATGACATCCGTATGGTACAGTACGGTGGTCCTGAGGGGTCAAACACATGGCAACTTGAGAAAACAACAGAAAGTGCTGCAAAGCCACATTTACAGAAATAGTAGGGGAAAAAGACAACAACAAAGGAACAGAAAAACATCCAGAAAAAACCCTCACGAAACACAACAGAAGTGTTTTTGGGAGACAAGAGCGTGACAGAACAGCTGTGGAGGTGAGAAGCTACCAGTAAACAGCTAATAGCGAACATTTATCTGTAGAATTGTATGAATCATGCAATTAAAACACACACCACATGCATCTTTTTCTGCCTGACAACATAGATGAATCTTCTGCTTCTTTTAAGCGTGTCTCAATGCGACCCTTTTCCACTTTTGCAGTTTTTATGTTGCGTTTTTGCCTCCCCATAAAAACTTCCTTTGTGTTTTATTCGATTTCCTTTGTGTATTTTCTTTATTTCTATTGTGTTTTGTGTATTTTGCTGGGTTTTTTTTCTCAGGTTGTGGTGTATTTGACATTTCCCAGGGCCACTGTAGAATAAGGACACAGTTTTATACCAATTTAAACTGCATAAGGGACTCAAGCCTCAGGGCTTTAGAACAGTTGTGTACAACCCAGTCAGTGAAGTCATGGTGGCGACATCACTCTTCTGTGATGGGGCGATTGTGGCTCAAGAGTTGGGCGTTCGCCTTGTAATCAGAAGGTTGCCGGTTCGAGCCCCGGCTTGGACAGTCTCGGTCGTTGTGTCCTTGGGTGAGACACTTCACCCGTTGCCTACTGGTGGTGGTCAGAGGGCCCGGTGGCGCTAGTATCCGGCAGCCTCGCCTCTGTCAGTGTACCCCAGGGTGGCTGTGGCTACAATGTAGCTTGCCATCACCTGTGTGTGAATGGGTGGATGACTGGATATGTAAAGTGCTTTGGGGTCCTTAGGGACTAGTAAAGCGCTATATAAATACAGGCTATTTACCATTTCTGTAGGTAGTCTGTGGCGTGAAAAAACAAGCATGTCTGGCTAACAAGGCTGAAGCTTATTAGGAGTCAAATAACCTCACAGTCAGCGTTAACTATTTAAATGAACTAACTTCATCTCCAATGATATGACCTCCCTTTATGAACTTCAGCACACAGTCCAGTATGAAGTTTGAACTTTTTTCATGAGGTTAAAATAATTTTTTTGTTTCCATGATACGAAATATGCAGAGACGGGTCCATTTCTCGGCTTCTTAAAAGGTGTAAACTTACTTACAGTCAGTTGAGTTTATGCATGTTCGCTCATGGTTTTATTTTTCAAATTCTTTCCCAGTAGGTCTGGTTTTCCTTACATGGTGCCCCAGTGAATAATTTTCATCTGTTAAACTCCTAGCTAAGCATTTTTGCTGCATTTTGCAAACTTCTTTAAGCTTACAGTGGCTTTTCAGCTGTATGCCCCACCCCCCACCCTCGAGGTTTACCTTTGGCCACCCTCGTCCACCACATACATACATACACACACACACACACACACACCACAAAATCTCATAAAGGAGAACTGGAAAAGAGTAAAAACCCACATTTTTTCTGTGACGTTTAAATACTAGAAATTAAATACACACACACAGTATGATGTCTGGAGGGGAGTTAAACCGAAACACAAAATATTCAGTCAAAGCAGGAACCACCACAGCTGAATGTGACTGATTCTTCTAACTGCTAACGTATGCAGCTCCAGTATCCTTTATTCTCTTTCCAGAAAGTCAGTCAATATTTATTTTTTAACAAAACATTCCCTGATATCATTTGTTGCGCATTTAAACCAACCAGTTGTTACACCGTCTGGTCTTTCTGTGCCATACAGCTCTCTCAGTCGCCAACTTAAAATTAGGCGCTCCAGAATACACTTAAGTCCAGTTACTATTTGATTTGCTCTGGTGGTCTTAGGCCTCAGTAATACACTTCTAAAGTCCAATTAGCAGCCAGTCCAGTTGTACCAAAAGCCTCATTATTATTGTTCTGGTTGCAGATGCCCACAGTTTACGTGGAAGAAGTCAACTTGTCTGCAAAAACATTAACTACAAGAAAAAGTGCAACGTAAGCTTTTGGTTTTTACACCAGAATAAAAGTTGTGCCTTACCACTGAAACCGACACATTTCAAAAGGCAAAAATTGTTGTTTGAAGGTGAACGGCTTTAGCAATCAATTTCACAGTGACTGCCAGCGACCACTTGCAACGAGTAGGGAAATGTTCTCTTTTCTGTATTGACCAGTGTTTGTGACAGGGCCCTTAGGGTTCAATACACTACCCATGCAATACTACTTCAGATATTCTCTCTTGTCTCCTATCAACTCACAATCTATAAAGGGAAGAATATCTACACACAAGCAGCATCTCAGTTTCATACTCTCTATTAATTCAATCAGACATATATTTATACTGCGACTGTACGAAGGTCAAGTATTTGCAACATCTGCACAGAAAATGCGACGTGTACTTTCTCAAGAGTTTGAGCACTTTCTGTTCGGTCCTTTCTACAAGATTCTCAGAATAAAGACACAGCTACAAAGACTGCTTCCCTTAGTGTATGCCTGTTAAAAACTTTCAGTCCACAAGGCTTCGAAATGAAGCAAAGGGGGTCAAAAACCTGGAGGCCCTCAAATGGCCACTTTAAAGTTCTTCCAAAAGTGTGTCCACCCTCGTAAACCGCCATACTAAAACATTTATGACTTTTAAGTATCTGTTAATATTTTTAGTGTATTCTTCCCTTGTGGTATAAATATTTTCTGATAATTTCCCAATTTAAACCCTTGACAGTGGCTGTATTATATTTAATACATGAGCTTTTGTGAGTTTTTTGAGAACTTTCCATCATTAGTTTGACTTCTTTCCGTCCAGAAAACTTAAATAAATTCCAAAATACATTCTAATGCATCGGAGAATTGTAAAAATTTAGCAAATATGATGCTAATTAAAGTTCATACATAGGGTTAGGGTTTTTTTTTCCAAGGTTCAGGCTTTCAGGGATTAAACAATTGTATTTTATTTCATCTAAAATGCCCCAATGTACTCACTATGCAATAAAAAGATATTTGTAAAAAATATATCTTAATATTATCCACAGCAATGAAAAATTAAATAAATAAGTACGGAAAAAATCCCCTCCATGCTAAGAGTCCATACTGAGGTAACCTGAGGAGTGATTACATATGACCCCTGCTGACTGGAACCACCTTTAATATGCCGCAGGGTTTTTTTCTGTGCCCTTTGAAGTGACCTCAGCAGGACTCAAGAGTTCAGGCTTCAGAACGTTCCCTTAGAAACTTGTAATTCACACTGAAGAAAGCACATTTCAGTGAAGCAGAGTGATGTGGACAATGGGCCCACAGTAACAATAAAGAGAAAATAAACACAATCTATGAGCTCAGATCAGGCAAAAAGCCATAAAAACCACCTTTGAAACCAAGGCTCGAGTCCTGCTCTATTAGCCTGCGCGATCTTTAAAGTATACTTCATAGCCTTCAGCCACACAAGAAAAGCTCCTTTTCAAAATGACACTGTTTTCTTTACAGCAGAGTTCAGTTATGTTAACAGAAATGTTCTGCAGTTCCACAGTCACAGCATTTCTGCAAACCAGGCGTTTATGCCTATTTATCAGACCGCACACGCTGCTTTGTGGTTTGGGTGGAACATTCAAGAACGTATCTTATCATCAGATTCTATTGTTAACTTCTGTTTCTTTGTTAATTACAATGTAAGAGGCTTATTGTTTGGTTTTTTACACGTAAGAAGGAAAAACGTGTCTATGTGTGTGTTTGTGTGTGTCTGCCTGGTTGCATGCTTGCACATTCTGAAATACAAATCTATAGACAGTAATCAATTCATTTTATTCTGTGTGTTTCTTTGACGTATTGTTTCTATATCTTGGAGAAAGGCGTTGTTTGGCAATTAGACTTCAGGGTAGTTATCGATTATCGGCTTCTCCTGATTTGTACTGCATACTGTGTATAGCCTATATAAACATCCTTTACTACAAACTCACACACACATACACAGTTATTGTAAGGAGTCTTTGAAACAGAAGTTCTGAGATAACAGCACCGCTGGTGAAATGATGCCGAAAAGTGACAGAGTTACAACAGTTAGTGCACACAGACACATTAGGAGAGATCGTTCTGTAGTAGCATTCATAAAAAATCTTAATAGCAAACAAACCTAAATGTACAGCAATGTATGTTGGAACCATTACTGCTGAGATGTTTGCGGTTCAGAGTTATCGCTGTTGTTCCACAAGGGCAAATCTACTCTCTAGTAAGGGTTTGCGTACAAGAATACAAAGGAACAACAACAATAGCGTCAACAATAAATCACAAAACTAATACAGAAAAAAGGAAACTTGTACCAAGTGAGCAAAGCTCTGAAGTGCAAGAGTAGTCCAAGTACCCAGACGGAGAGCAGTTTTCCATTAAACATACCAATATCACTTGGAATAAAAGAGACTGAAATGGTACCAGTGCCACTCGTGATGCAGAGCCACTAATGCTTTATATCTTTTTGAGGCATTTTGTCCATGTGAGAATCTAACATTACACAGTATTACAAAGGCGAGGTTTCATGAGAAGGAACTAATGGAGAGAATCTGTGGGCTGAATCGACAGATCATTTGATTTATTCAGGCCTTGCACAGCAACTGATAACCAAATCTGTCTGTAGTAACATTGCTGTGCCATTGAAACAAAGAATGGTACATCCTGTCAGGCCTCCTGATGACCTATCTGTTAGGCTTGATCTGACTCTTCCCATTTTAACACTTTGTTCTTATTAAGAAAAGCAAAGACGTGACAGGAAATACAGCATATGGACAAAAGAACTAGTGTAGGTACCAAGTACCTACACATTACACCAACTTCTCAGCCATGGAAACCAATACCATGAAGCTCCCAGTGCACAGTTTTTGTGCTGATGTTAATGTCGGAGAAAATTTGGAGCGCTGCAGTTATTGAGTCAGCAGTGCGTTGGTACATTTTTTGCACTATGTGTCTCAGCACTCATCAATCTCATCTGCAACTTTGCATGGTCTGCCATATTGTGACGAAGTCATTGTGGTTCATAAACTCTTCCACTTTGCAATAATCCCACTTACAGTTGTTTGTGGAATACTAGGAAGAAAGAAATTTCACAAACAGATTTTTTTCCAACAATGAAAACACTGAATACGCTGGACACAGGACAAGAGACTATCAAAATAAAACAGGAAACATGAGACACACCCTAAGACACGGCCTGATTGAACACAGGGAACAGAGGGAGCAAGAGACACAAGTGGGAAACAGATGACTCAATGTGGAGACAGAACTTCACATGCAAGATACACATGACAGACAACGCAGGGAGGCACAAAAGGGAATAGACTCAAAAGGAAAGTCAACAATACCAAATGAAAACATAAGAAACACAAAAACACTGTGTCAGAGGCCCAGTAGTGTGACATTAAGCTGCGTTTATCTGCTGTTTCTTAGACTGTATTGTTTCAGATAGTGTATCTGTTGCTTAAAGGTCATCTATCAATCATAATCATACTTTAACTGCATAAGAAGGTGCTTGGGTTGCTGTTACCATGTTTGCTTCCTACTGCTTGTGTTTAGAGAGGTGTGCTTCAGTGTGTCTCTCCTACAAACACACATCTCAGAGAACCGAAAGTATTAACTTTATCATATTAATGCAGACATAACCACCAATTACTTTTAAACTCAGTCTTTTAATAGTCTGCACCATCACTACTCATTCCTTAATATTCATTCCTCACAAGTCCTCGGGGGGAGCATTAGTAGCAGCAGATGTCCTGTGATTGTAATATCCAAGAAACTTTCAGAGGGATCAGTGATCCCTGTCTTGCTGCCATGGTGAAGGAATCCCAAGTGGCTCCAATGTACAAAACGGCTCCAACAACAATTTCAGCTCCTTCCAGAAGATCAGTTATTAAGACTCTCTTCACTGTTTGGCTCGCAAAAACACCAAAAAACATGCTGATCAGAAATGAGGCATATGCAGATAATGTAGGGTTTTCTTTTCATTTTCTTAACTTTAAAGGTACATTTTTCTGTAACAGTTTTTTTTCCCTACAGACCAGTACAACAGAGGTAAATGGAATTTATTTTGAGGCTCTCAAATTACTGAAAAACCTGAGCAGGAATACCAAAGGCCTGGCTATAATCCATTTTCAGTGGAACTGCTATGTACTTCAAACATCAATCCACTCACCTGCGTTAGATTGGCAGGAGAATGCATATCTAAACCTCGGCAAATAAAAGAGGAAAAAATCACTAAAGTCATAAATCTAAATGACTCAACCTTTTCAACCTTATCACTATGCTGGTTTCTAAGCACAAATCGCTTCATTCCTACGGTCTCTGTCCAGGTTGTATCACTCCAGTGGCTATTCATAGAACATGCAGGAGTGCTCACAGACATATTCAATCTGTCCTTGGCCCACGCTGTGGTACCGGCCTGCTTCAAATCCACCTCCATCGTCCCGATACCCAAAAACTCCAACCCATCTTGCCTCAATGATTACCGCCCAGTAGCACTCACCCCCATCATCACTAAGTGCTTAGAGCGACTGGTCCTAGCACACTTCAAATCCTGTCTCTCCCCCACCCTGGACCCCCACCAATTCGCATACCGCCAGAACAGGAGCACAGAGGATGCAGTCTCCATCGCACTGCACTCTGTCCTCTCACACCTGGACAACAACAACACCTACGCCAGAATGCTGTTTATAGACTTCAGTTCAGCATTCAATACAATCCACCCCTCACAACTCATCAGGAAACTGACAGACCTGGGCATCAATTCCCTCATCTGCAAATGGTTACTGGACTTCCTGACCAACCGCCCCCAACATGTCCGGCTGGATAACCACTGCTCATCTACCATCACAATGAACACCGGTGTACCACAAGGCTGTGTGATGAGCCCTTTCCTCTACTCCCTCTTCACCCACGACTGCAGACCTGCTGATGGTTCCAACACCATCATTAAGTTTGCAGATGACACCACGGTGATTGGCCTCATCAGTGACAACGATGAGGAGGAGGTGGATCGTCTGGCTGAGTGGTGCGACACAAACAACCTGCTGCTTAACACCGAGAAGACCAAGGAGCTCATCGTGGACTACAGGAGGAATGCTGACCCACATCCACCCATCCACATTAAGGGGACGGCTGTGGAGCGTGTGAGCAGCTTCAAGTTCCTGGGAGTCCACATCTCCGAGGATCTCACCTGGACGACCAACTGCTCCAAGCTGGTCAAGAAGGCTCACCAGCGCCTCTTCTTCTTGAGGACTCTGAGGAAGAACCACCTGTCCTCAGACATCCTGGTGAACTTCTATCGTTGCACCATCGAGAGCATCCTGACCAACTGTATAACAGTCTGGTACGGGAACTGCTCTGCCTCGGACCGGAAGGCGTTGCAGAGGGTCGTGAAAACTGCCCAGCGCATCGCCGGAGCACCACTTCCTGCCATAAAAGACATCTACAGGAAGCGGTGTCTGAAAAGGGCTGGGAAAATCATCAAAGACCCCAGTCACCCATCACATGGACTCTTCACCCTCCTGCCCTCTGGGAGGCGCCACAGGAGCCTCCGGACTAAGACCACCAGGTACCGGAACAGCTTCTTCCCCACAGCTGTCAGACTCCTGAACTCTGCCTCCTGACATCTGACCCACGTTAAACTCATGGACTGAACATACACACACCCACAATGGACAACTGTACCCTCAAACACACAATAATAACATGGACTGAACCACCACTCACAACCACCAGCACTTTATATAGCCTCTGTAGAAACTATCTACACCCTCACTTATCTTAACTGCACTACTGTATAGCTCTGTGTAAATAATCATTCTATACATTCGATAATCTTTAATCCTACAACTGTTTACAACTTGCATAGTTCCCATTTCTGTATAGCTGTATATCTCAGATTTCTGTAAAGTTATTTATTTCATATTCTGTATAGTTTTTCATATTTATATCCTGTACATAGCCTGTACATAGCTTGTACTCACTACAGCCTGTACATACTTATAGTTATAGAATATTCACAACATACTTCATACCGTGTACATTATAACATACCATAACAGACCCATTTCTGTAATATACTTACATATCTATATTATTGTTAATATATATTGTAATATATCTATATCACTAAAGCACTTCTGGATGGATGCAAACTGCATTTCGTTGCCCTGTACCTGTGCATGTGCAATGACAATAAAGTTGAATTCTATTCTATTCTATTCTAACATGTAGAAGGTTTTTTACTGTAGCCAGCCACACAAACACTTTCTGCACTGGGTGACTTTTCTACCAAGTAAAAGGTTTGTGAAAGTTTCATCAGATGTCGAGTTTCTCCTTTAAACCATGTGTTTGATTTATGCTCAATTTGATCATTTTTGACAGAACAATTTAAAGATTATTTCCAAAGTATTTAGGACTAGAATGGAGGGTTTGCCTTTGATCTTTATATTTTGAGGCCCTTAAGACTTCAGCCCACTCACCTCTAAACAGATAACCACTTTTGCCTTTACATCAATCATCTGTGTATCCACTCGACTCTCAGGATGTCATATTTAGTCTGAAACTGAAAAAGATCGGTTACCGTCATGTGATACAGAAAAAGGTCTGGAGACCACAAATGTTCAATCAGTTAGCAGTTAGCTAGTCCTACACACATATATCTCAGACAAGAAGTTTTTATCAATGTCCCTTTATTTGGAAAAGAAAGCTCTCTCATAACTCATTAAAGATGTCTTCTCTCCCACGCAGTCACCCATTTACATTTTCATCCTCTCCTCCAAATGAGACATTATGGAGGATTCCCAATGGTGAAGATTGTTTTTCCTGCAGACAAAACCACAACCAGCCATGTTTTGAATTTTTTATGCAATGTGGTGATAATCCAAACAGACACAAAGTAGGGGATTACCTCAACTGTATTCCTAATACCAAATTCAATCTCTTTCCACACACTTTCAGCTTTTTCACAAATATATGAAGAAAAGGGTCCCCCATCTCTTTTCCACTTCTCCAGCATATGTCATTAATTTTCATCTTGCCAGTTTACAGAGTCCCGAAACTACTATTGATTACTGTGCAAAGTATTAGCTGTCACTGCACTTCATGTCAGTAAGTATGAAAATATGTTTTTTTTTGTTTCAAACAGTCCTGCCCTGAACAGTTTCATTTTCCTCATTTCCATCCTGTCAACTGTGGTGAGTTAGTCCCTCATATATTTTAATCAAGTTTTTATGACCCACCTCTGTGTAATATCTTCTGAAACAGAGCGTGAATTCCAGTGACACAAGGAAAGGTACATTTATTTAACAAAGTCAAAAACAGGTGTGAAATAGGCTGTGTCTATTAAACCTGTACTCACTTATAGAGAGAAATGAATATAAAATTCTGATTGCCTGACAGGAAAAAAAAACACATTTTAAAGTGTGAAATTGACACAAAATGTGATCTATATCTTTGTGTATATGGTAACATATTGTCCCTTTCTTATGGCACTCAACACCACTATGAAAGTAATTTATTACAGCTGGAAATCAATTAAACCACAGCACTGCCAATATACAAAGGTTGTACTGAGAGTCGGAGAAAACTGTCCTCAGTCACACCGTGGAAAACAGTGGTTGGAGACCACGGCATCACCAAAACTCTTCTGACCATGTGCCATCTGTTTCCTGTTGCTTTTTGAATAGTTGTGACTTTGGTGGGTCTGATATCAGTTCACAATTCAGTGGGGTCAAGTTGGCAATTTAATGCAATCTGTGATAAAATTGCAAATAACAATAAATAACATAGAATCACATCACAGTCCAGCCAGAACCTCAGAAATTTGAAAGACAAATTCAGAAATTCCTCCACAAGCAGTCATGTAATTGCTGCATGATGGCAGTTCAACTGCAGAATGACACAGGTGCTCAACCACATTGTTTTTATACAGGAATAAAACTGGAGTCAGTTAGCAACCAACTGAATCATATCCTCTGCTGCAAACAGATGTGTCAGTGCAGACTGACTCAGACTGATAGCAACGTGTTGGAAGTCTGTCTGCATTTCTAAGTGAGACTGCAATTATTTGAAAAGCTTCAGTTTGACTCAGAGTGATTGCAGCCGGTCCAAGACCGCAAGAGGTTTCCTCCCACTCGGTGAACTGTGCTGTCAAAGACAGTGGGACAGATGACCACAATAACAATGAATGTATTGCTAAATAACTTAACGCTGCCTAAATGTGGGAGAGAGACACATGAATAATGTAACTTAGCTAACACAGTAGCCTAGGAAACCAGCAGTCGCCTCAAAGACCAAACACCAAAGCTAATTTGGGCATTGTCACTGAAATAAACTTGGTCACTGCCTCCAGAGTAAGATTTTTAATCTGTCATTTTATCGAACTGTTGTTGGTATTGGTGATGTCAGATTATTTATAACAAAAATGTGATGAATGCTGGTTGGAGGGGTCCACTGTGAATTTTTGCTTAGAATCAGGTTGTAGGATCACCACTGGCCTAACTCTAACCAGGTAGTTTTCATGTTAAAGCTAACCAGACAGTGTCTTGATGTCTGCTCAATCATCCAGGTAAGTAAATCCCAAAAGGTTGATTCTGGTCATCTCACTGTTGATCAATGGTCATGACAATTTGCATATTAATGATCAAGGAACTGACCTCCCGGCCCATT
The DNA here is from genome assembly GCF_900408965.1 of Simochromis diagramma. Lineage (NCBI taxonomy): Eukaryota > Metazoa > Chordata > Actinopteri > Cichliformes > Cichlidae > Simochromis > Simochromis diagramma. The sequence goes on from NW_024386736.1 coordinate 780,447, forward strand.
ATTCATTGTTCACTCAGTGGTCCTACTTTCAGTCATTGTGCAAATGTACTGTTGATAAAGTTGAGGAAACCTGCAGTCAGCTGAGACTGAAGAAGTCACTTGGATGAGTGACGAAACGTTTCTCCCACTGAAAACGCTACGTCCAGATGAACAGAATCAACTTTGGGGCATTAACCAGACAGTACAAACGTACATATAAAAGCGATACAAGAGGAAGAAAAAAAAGAGCACTTAGTGACTTACGGACCAAAACCTCCTGCTTCCTAATGTGGGCTTTGGCTCTTTCCAAAGGATAGAACTGTAACAGTGTTAATTTCATTGACTAATATTTTTGGGTCAATTTTTGCATTTGATGTCATGAAAAGGAAGCTTTTCCATCCATTCATTTTCAGCTGCTTATCCAGGTCTGGATCATGAGGGCAGCAGTCTGAGCAGAGATTCACAGACCTTCCTCTCCTCAGCTATCTCTTTCATCTATTCTGGGGGGACGTAGAGGCCAAGCCAGCCAAAGAGACATAACCTCTCCAGTGTGTCCTGGGTTTGCCCAGGGGTCTTCTTCCAGTGGGATATGAAACACCGCATGGATCTTAAAACTGCAAGCTGCATTTAATCATACATTCTTACAGTTCTTTTTTAAGTAAACTTTTAGCATTTGAGATGAAGGAGGGCAAATACATTTTGTCTCTGTAAAATTGTAAAACAGGGCCCTACCCTTGGTGACGGAGGTGTTTATTACATATAGATAACTACAGACATGTAACATGACAAAGCAAGCACTGTGCACCACTGCTGCCTATTAGGCTCATAATGTCCTATCCTTACATGCTTGATTGGTAGATAAAGGACATAACACTGGCAGTCCATCTTAGGATGGGCTACAGAATCATCAAATATCAAACGAACCGCAAGAGCTACAGGGATGAATTACATACTGCGTGAGGTTAACGAGAAAATGTTCGCGTTTCAGGAAATTGACCCTTTAGGTTCCATTTGCATCATGTCATAATGATCGAACATCAAATGGGTTTCAAGAAACGACGTTATTACCAGCACTCATCATCAGACATATGATAATTTCATTTTCCTGTGTGACACTGAACTACTTTCTTTTTTTTCTAACTTCATGGAGCACAGACTGGTACGCGTTCTCTAAAAAGCAAAGCCTGAGCAGCTCCACGGTTAGTTACTGCAGCCTGGCCTAAAAGACCTCTAACAATTTCATTCCTATTTCATTTTTCTATACTGACTGGAACTTCCTTTGACACGTTGACACTCAAAAGCACCCCATTTGCATATCTATCGAGAAGAAGCTCTCATCTCTCCCTCGCAATTTACAGAAATTCAAGGTTTTATTAGGCTCATCCCCTGCTATTCAGCTTCACATGTGGTGCTGCACACGCTCCACTTCACAAACTGTTATGACGGCTGCTCTGAGGGTGGGCAGAAGCTACTGTGCCTTGTCTGTGGGCAAAAGGAAACCAAAATAGCATGTGACGATAAAGTATTGTATTTGAGCAGAGTTCTCTGGGAAAGTCTAATATTCAGCAGTTACTTTATTCTCCAGGTAACACATTGATAAATATTCCCGCTTTTACAAGCCATGCTTTAATTATTACACAGTTGTACCTTGATTCATTTCCTGTTTTGCCAAATTGTTAATTATTGTTAGCGAACAGTTTGATGTGTTTCCAAAGAAGGATAAATGTCAAGGCTACAACAGCAGGCATTTAGGAGATCATAAAAAAAATTACATGATAATCCCAGAATGGAAGTTATGAATCATGAGCATATGAACTTTTCCAAAAATAATCATCATGTTTATTACCAGCTCCTGACCTGTGCTCGCTTGAAGCTCTCTCTTATTTAAATGCTTGTGCGCATGTACGACATGTCAAGAAGAAAGACAAAAACGGTGTGCATGCACACTAGAGCAAGCTGCCGTTAATGTCAACAAGAGGATATATGGTCTAGTTTTCACAGGGCAATAAGGGGAGGGGCTGCTGTGAAAAGAGATGCCCGGAATCTAGCATCTCATCTGGGAGGAAAAACAACTCACTCTGGGAGTTGTAAACCAACTGCACAGCTCGACTTCCACTCTCATGAACAAGGAGTGCACTGAGTGTAGGGGGAATTTTTTATTTTTTTAAAGAAGGAGAAAAAACCCCACTCCCTGGGTGAATTTGTGTGTTTCCTCACAGGCTACAGTTCAGCCTGCTCGATGCAAGCATGAGTGGTGTAATAATTAAGAGAGCCCTGGCCCTCAGCCTCGGTCAGTCTGTCTATTATTGGTTCAAGCTGAGAGTTATGTTTGTGCCAGTGGACTAGAATAAGCACTGATTTAATCAGCTTGGCCACAATTAATCATTTTGCTTTTCTGTGATTCATTAATTCACACCGATGTTTGCAAAATTAGGTCTAGGAAAGTCTCCAGGAGTGATTTGTAGTATTTCACACATGCGCCATCCTCCAGCCTTGAGAAAGCTTTTACAGTTTCCTGGTTAGACATTTTATTTTAAATCAACACACTAATGCATGGGTTTAATGCGGTTGTCCTTACGCTTATGACTGCTTTTCATTTAGATTATTCCATTTACTGAATTGCCTTAAAAACTCCTCTGCCATGTAAGGTCTTTTAACACCCACTAAAATTAAATCTGAAGGAAGCCAAACTTTTCCAGTTCTATCCACAAAACATTTGGATGCAGCGTATAAACTCCAAGCACACCCACAGAGATATTTTCACTGATTAGAGCTCTACTCAAAGTTGACTGGAAATAAAGTAAGATGTAAGTGAGGCCAGCAAACTCCATGTCACAATAAAACTGATACAGGTGTAACTGTTTAAGCTAAAACAATGTAGAACAGAAGGTGATGTCTGTCAAATACAGGCTTACATTTCTTTTTTGCGTTACTACTGAATGTATGTATGTATGTTTTCAGTCATGACGCAACACAACAAAACTATTATAAACAAAGCTGAAAAGGGATTTTTGATATAAAAACATCATAGAGTTGGCACAAAAAAAATCTGGTTACATTTGAAGAAATATAGGAGGACAGGTTTTTAAAAAGCCCCAAATTACACCATTGTTACCACATGTTCATGATAGATGATGATAGAACCAAGAACCAAACACATTTTCTTTCATTCTGATACATCTAGTTCTGTATATCTACTTCACTCTTTGCCTCAATGACTTTCTAACATTACAACTTTCACTAGACTAGCATATCGTATCCATTTACATTTACCTGCAGTTAACCACAGTGACAAAGCAAAGCCGTGTTTCTTTGCTGTGTCCCCATCACAAATTCTTCAAACTGTACACCAGCAAACATTGAATACCCATCAGCTGATTGTTTGTTTTGGGGGTTTTTGGATGTGTAATTCTGGATGAAATATAGTTCCAAAAATAATGTTAAACTCTAGAAAGAGAACATTTCAAGAACTGTTTTCAACAAACCCTTTACTGATTACAATAAAGCAAAGAAACCCACAAACAGATTTTTGATCTATATTCCTCTGACAGTCAGTGTCCATTAATTTCCGTTTTTGTAGTCAGACCATGACCAGAACTTTGCCAGCCACATTTGGGACCTAACTTTCACAATGCCTGCTGTCTTAAATTTGCTATTGATGACTCTAGACATGATGAAAATGAGAGTTCAAAAGCACATGGCAAAAAGTTAATTGTTGCTGGTGGGTGTTGTGAAACAGTGGACAGAGATGGTGGATGTTTGCATCAAGGATTCAGTCTAGGTTACACCCCTAGAAGCAGCCGAAAGCAGCTCAGTGTTCGGTGACAATGCTATATTACTTTTTAAAGTCTCTTATTCAGTCTCGTCAAATAAAATGCTGCACAATGTTTAAGCACTGCTTAAAATAAGATGAATGAAATTGATTGGATTTACTGACAGACTGTCATAGCATTGTGGCAGAGAATTTGCATGCCCATCCAGGCGTGATGTTTCCGTGTTTCCATCACTGTCAGACTACCTGCAACTACAACAGAGTCCTCTGACTTGAATGATTGGCGACTGTACCCTCAGCTTTAACTAGAGTGTTTCAAACTAGAGGCAGGCATTGGGCAAAAGTGCTGCGTGCTGATGCAAATACAAGGCTTCAATTACACTCCTTTGTGTACACACTCATTGTGACTGTCATTATGTTTAAAGGATCATATTGGAGTTTTGTTTTTTTCAGTCTATAATAAGGTTTTATAATTTTATGAGGATAGACAGACCGAATTGCAGACAGTGACTACGGGAGCATTTATTACAGATACATTTTGCTATTCTGCAATTATGAGGCACTGGGTTTTGCAGATGAGTGGGCAAGCAGGTAAGTAATCCAGCGATTCTGAATAAAAGTCCAATTACCTCCAAATACACATTGTGGGAATCTAGCTGAGTAGCAAGCAGTGAGACAGTACACTGGAGCTTCCTGGAGAAGGAGACAAGAGCAGGAGAAAAGTGGATTCAAACTAGGCTGCGCTGTTGTTAGCACTGAGATAGCTGAATGATCTGGTAAAAGTGAAGAAGAGAAGCCAATACTGCGTCCATCTCAAGATCACAGACGGTCTTGGGATTCAGGGTATGCAGTTAGTTTAATCCGTAACCTTGTCACTACGTTTATCCTACACATGGCCCTTTTAAATATATTTCATTAATTTCTGATTAGAAATTATGGTCGTTCACTTGAGCAGCACGGGTGTTAAGCAGTAATCCAAGAAGCAGTGAGTCAAATAATGCATTCACTGGAAGAGAAGAAAAAGATCTGCTTTGAAGCAAATAGCAGGCTCAAAGAAAACACATAAAATGTCTTGCAATTACAAAAATTGAGAGAGAAAAAAAGTGAAAAGGAGCAGATAAATGAGACATGCTGGTGTTACAGCAGTTGTTCACACACACAGAGAAACACACATGTGCACATTTGTCACCAGAAGATAATTTTCTTCTATTTTCATGGTTTATTAGATGGTAAATTTGACACTATATATCACATTACATATTTCTGACAGTGTTTATAATGAGTTAATGTTGAACCTCAGCACTCAGATATAGATAAGAGTTGCTTTTTGCTTTTTGCTCTACATTTGGGGACTGTACGGTATTTAAGAGTGTGTGCGCATGTTTGTGTGTGTGTGTGTGTGTGTGCATGCACGCATCTGTGTTAGATGCTAAAACACAATCTCATTTCCTGCTTGTTTCAGGGCTGCATGTCGAAGCCAGAGTGTGTCCAATGTCAGCTTACAGAACATAATCAATCCTTCTGTTGTGTAATAAACTGTTTACATGTACAAGTATATTATTTACATGCAAATTATTTAATATATATTCATGCAAAAGGAAGCTCAAAGAGTAAACTACAAAAAATAACACTGTAGCTGCCCATGAAAAGCGAAACATAAATGTGTTTCTGTGTTAAATGTGTACACTGTTAAAAATTAGCAAATGAGAATAACTTAACCAAAACTCCATATGATCCTCCTCACGTTCTCCTTTCGCCCTCTTTTTTCATTTTTCATTTCTTTATCGCTGCTTCTCTCTGCCTTCAAGGCTGAACTCAAGCTACCTCAGAATCCTCCCTCAACACAAGGCCATGCAAGATTAACAGTGTGTGTGTGTGTGTGTGTGTGTGTGTGTGTGTGTGTGTGTGTGTGTGTGTGTGTGTGTGTGTGTGTTTACCATAAATTCTCCTCTTTCCTCCCCATGTTTCCCCCACATAGAACTAGATAGATGAGGTTATTTGTAAGTACTCTACACTGACAAAAACTGCTTTTATCTGCTCTGTGCTGGAAATGATAAAACAGGTCTCAGGATAAAAAAAACATATCATGAAAGATGATGCGTTTTATTTATTTATTTATTATTTATAGGTTGAATGCGCTATGTGACTACTCCTCTTTAATCATTTTGCCTCTTTACCAATGTCTTATAGAATACCAATAGCAAGCCATAAGTGGAGACACCATGATGCCATAGTTTTCAAAATCTTGAACTATTCCTTTAAGGAGATCCACTGTGAAAACACATCTACAGTCCCCCCTTGCTGCCTCCATGAGACATAAGAAGGAAGTAGCATTCAGGTGCTGATAATAAAATAGGCTTGATTAAATGGATGTGCAAGCAAGTGTGAACACCTTAAAAAAGCAGTACCTGAGTGCACAATCTTCCCATGAAAAAAGAAAAAAGAAATCCAAATCTACATCTCAGATTCTACAGCCCTTCATACAAGTACAATTATCAGAATCAGAACACTTTATTAATCCCTGAGGAAATAATGTGGTTAATTACTCCAACTAACAAGACTAAATTTAATGATACAATATATTACAAAGTTACAAACTATAACAAAATAGCTATAATAAATACAAATAGCTCTAATAATAAATATCTGAGTATAATACACAAAACTAAATATACATGGTTAAACATTTAGGTGCCCGTCTTATCATGCTGTATACTCTGTAGAGGATGTGCAGAAACTAAGGGTGTGCAACTACTGCAGTCTGTAGTTGTTCTTTAGATGGAGAAATTGTACAGTGAGATAGCCACATGCGGATCAATTTATTGATTCTGTTGGCATTCGCAGCAATCAACCTGCTGCCCCAGCATGCAACAGCATAGAGGAAAGCAATGGTACCACAGACATGTAGAATATCCGGAGCATTGTCCAACATACAGTTATGTATATTTGGACACAAGTTTTACTTTTTTTACCTGTTTACTGAAACATATTCCAATTATAGTCATATGATGAACATGGACATAATGTGTCGACACCCAGCTTTCATTTGAGGGTATCCACACTCAAATTAGATGAAGGCTTTAGGAGTTTCAGCTCCTTAACACGTGCCCCCTCTTTTTAAATGGATCAAAAGTAATTGGACTCAAAGGCTATTCAATGGGCAGGTGTAAGCTATTCCTTTGCTATGTCATTATCAATTAAGCAAATAAAAGGCCTGGAGTTGATTTGAGGTGTGGTGATTGCACTTGGAAGATTTTGCTGTGAACAGACAACATGCGGTTAAAGAAGCTCTCCATGCAGGTGACACAAGACATCCTTAAGTTGTGAAAAAGGGAAAAAAAAATACCTGAGAAACTGATAATATATTAGGAGTCGCAAAATCTACAAAAGGGAAGAAAGCACTGGTAAACTCAGCAACGCAAAAAGACCTGGACATTCACAGAAGACAATAGTGGTGGATGATCGCAGAATCATTTCCACGGTAAAGAGAAACCCCTTCACAACAACCAGCAAGTGAACAACACTCTCCAGGGAGTAGGTGTATCGATATCCAAGTCTACCATAAAGAGAAGACTGCATGAAAGTAAATACAGAGAGTTCACTGCAAGGTGGAAGCCATAAGCCTCAAGAACAGAAAGGCTAGATTGGACTTTGCTAAAAAAAAAATAAAAAAAAAAACATCTAAAAAAAAGCCAGCAGAGTTCTGAAAAAACAGTCTTTGGACAGATAAAACCAAGATCAACGTCCACCAGAATGATGGTAAGAAAAAAGTATGGAGAAGGTGTGGAACAGCTCATGATCCAAAGCATACCATATCATCTGTAAAACACAGCAGAGGCAGTGTGATGGCTCGGCCATGCATGGCTGCCAGTAGCACTGGGACACTAGTGTTTACTGATGATGTGACACAGGACAGAAGCAGCTGAATGAAGTCTGAGGTGTTCGTAGACATACTTTCTGCTCAAATCCAGCTAAATGCAGTCAAACTGACTGGGTGGCCTTTTTATAGTACACATGCACAATGACCCAAAACATACAGCCAAAGCAACCCAGGAGTTTATTAAAGCAAAGAAGTGGAATATTCTTCAATATGCCAAGTCAGTCAACTGATCTTAACCCAACTAAGCATGCATTTCACGTGTTGAGGACTAAACGTCAGACAGAAAGGCCCACAACCAAACTGCAACGGAAAGCTGCTGCAGTAAAGGCCTGGCAGAGCATTAAGAAAAAGGGAACTCAGCATCTGGTGACCTTCATGAGTTCAAGACTTCAGGCTGTCATTACCAGCAAAGGGTTTTCAACCAAGTATTAGAAATGAACATTTTATTCTCAGTTATTTAATTTGTCCAATTATTTTTGAGCCCGTGAAATGAAGAGATTGTATTAAAAATGCTTTAGTTCCTGACATTTTTAAGTATTCTTTTGTTCAGAATTAAAGCTGAAAGTCTGCAGTCTGCACTTCAACTGCATCTGAGTTGATTATTTTAAATTCATTGTGATAACGCAGAGAACCAAAATTAGAAAAATGTTGTCTCTGTCCAAATATTTATGGACCTAATTGTGTGTTAAAAAGACCTCAAAATAGACCTGAGAATAGAGACAGCTCTGGCTGGATTGAAACAGAGGTCACTGTTTTCCTGGTCCACAGTCATTTCTGAGGTCTTTAGTTAGAAAAAGACTGCACAAGTATGGGTTACTTTTAGTGACTGCCAGGACAAAGTTTCGTCTCTCTAAAAAGAATGTGGTCGCACAGTGAGATTTCTGGTGCAGTGTAGATCAACAAGTGGAGGTTTTTGGCCATAATGAACAGCGCCATGTTTGGTGAAAATCAAACAGACACAAACATCTTATACCAACGGTCAAGCACGACAGTGAAGGGGTGATGATTTGGGCTTGTTTTGGTTTCCACCAGACATTTGAGTCGACTTTGAACCCCTGTATATACAAAGTATAGAAAATCTGTCTGACAGCTAAAGCTTGGCCGAAATTGGGTCGTGCAGCAACAGCAGCAAATCTACAACCGGATGGCTGTAAAGAAAATAATCAAGATGTTGCAACGGTCCAGTCAAAGTCCAGACATCAATTTGATTGAAATGCTGTGGTGGAATTTCAAGAGAGCTGTGCATAAATGAACACTTGCAACTCTCAGTGAACCAAAGTGGTGCTGTAAACAAGAGCAGGCCCAGATGACTCCATAACAATGTGAGAGACATACGGAAAAATTATTGCTTCAAGGTATTGCTGCTAAAGGTGGTTCTACAAGCTACTGAACCATAGGATATATTTAGTCTCTCACAGGAAAACTTTTTCACATGACTGCTGATAGGTTTGTAGCTTAAACCTATTCGCTGGAACTTTGAAGACAATTTAATTACACAGCAAAAGCAAGACACGAGTAGGCAAAGTTCTTTATGTTTCTCGTGCACGGGAGAGAACAGGACAAACGCCGTTCCTTCGCTTGACCCCAGTTTCTCTCATCTGCTCCCCCGTAACACTGCTCTTTTATTGAGGTCACGTGAATATACATAGGTTCATTAACATACGACGTATACATACACACAAAGAGTACCTTGCCTGTGCGTTGTGTAAGTATGTGTGGCTGTGTGTGTGTGTGTGTGTGTGTGGGGGGGGGGGGGGGGGGGGGTCAGTGTGTGACCCCATAAAGACTTCCCTAAACCTGCTGGTCTGGAAGTCCAGCAGTTCAAGGCACTTAGACTAAAACAGATATAGCTACGTTTATCCTACCATAAAACAATAAGAGAAGGTACGACCTCTTCCATGCTCCGAGGATGTAGGTGTGAATGCCAGAACATTCTGGAATGCACACAAAGTCTTTGCAGACTATTAAGGATCAACCCTCTACCAACATGACATTGATTATACAACTCTAAGCATATATGAGTAGATATTTCTAAGCATAAATGACAATCAACAATACAAATCTAACAACTGCAGTTGATGACGTTAATATGATTAGTGGTGATTGAAAAATATGAATTAAAGTGTATCAGCATAAATATTCTCACTATTAATGCATGAAGGCGTCAGAAAAGCTTTGTGGTTGTTGCTATGCATCACAAATTCAGTTGGCAGAAGGACAAATCTGTCTGGTGCCACAATGGTGCAATCAGTGGGTGAAATGTGCTAAATTAAGTCCTATGACAGAGGCATCCACAACGGGACCTCTATACATCATGCTGAAAATATATAATTCAGGCTTTGGCTGAGCATCTGTTGGGCAGTAACAGAGAAATATGGCACTTTGGACAGTGCAGATGGGAGTTCAAAGAGAAAAGTAAAAAAGTAGGATCATACTAAATAAATGCTGAAAGTGGGGGATTGGTAAACGGGTGAGAACAGAGATAGAGAAAAGGTGAGATAGAAGAGATTGAGGAGGAAAGGAAAGGACACAGATGTAACATTTAAAAGAAGAGATTTTTGAATCAACGCATTTCACACCGTGTTTGAAAAATTCATGGGCAGACTGTGATCTAGCAATCTCGCACATAATTATTTTATTCCAATCTCTGTGGCTTATATCACCACTGTGATAAGCACTCATTGATTTGGTGTTCTTTTACTACAGATGATTTGTGCAGTCATACAGCATCCTAGCTGCCTTGAGCTCTTTCCTTTCTTTTTTGAAAGATAATGTTTTAGATCCTTCTCTACTTTCTTTCCTTCCTTTACCTGTGAATCACTCAGGAGTGGGAGATGTTTTCTTTAAAACATAGTTCAATTTTTCTACACACAAAAATGAATAAAAGTACTAGAAGTAAAGTTGTCATATAATAATTGGAATGTTGACAATGATGTCCAGGAAGCCTGTGCAGTTTTCAGCTGCCCTAAAGGACAGACTGTGAGGTTGTTCATAAAGAATGGCACTGTCTGAGACTGAGAATACAATCAGGAACAGCTTTGTTCCCAATGACAAAAGCTTTTGTTTAACTTTTGTTTGGTTAACAGAGGTCAGCCTCAGTGTGACATGTTTGCAGCTTCTTTTTTTCTTTCAGTTGCTCCCTTTAAGGACCACCACAGGAGCTCGTTTGCCTCCATCTCTGTCACACCAGCCCTCTCCATGTCTAACTTTGCTTCCAAACTTGAGCAGTCCCTCTGATGTGCTCATTTCTAATCTCATTCATTCTGGTCACTTTCAATAAACATCTTAACATCTTCATCTCAGCCAACCTCCAACTCAGTCTCTTGTCTTTTTGTCAGTCCACTGTCTCCAAACCATGTCTAAGCAGATCTATGTTCTATTTTGTAAACCCTTTATTTTCACTTTTGTGTGACATGTATACAGCTGACTAACTTAAAATTGTGAAGCAGCTAGCAGCAAGTTAACAATTTAATGCTGCTTAAGCCTCAGTAACACAGAGACCCAAGCTCTGGCAAACTCGTAGGTAAAAACTACGTACTCCCAGACCAGTTAGTGAGTGAGTGCAGCCCCACGCACGGGGCGATCCGCGTTAACTCGCTAACGGAGATTTGCCGCGTTAATGCGGTTATGGCGTTAACATCATTTTAGCGAGATTAACACTGACAGCACTACTTTAAAGACAAATGTCTTTGCTTCCAAGCGTTTACAGAAAAGTCTGCATCTTTCAGACTATAGACAACAGCAACCTGCATTGCTTTAGCAAACTATGCAATTGCAAGAATTTTCACGTTAGCAAATGGCAGCAATCAACTTTTTTCTTAGCAACCAGTGATTGTTTCAGGCCATATTTCAAGTCAGATTCATCTTCATAAATACATTTTTTGTGTTTCCTATATATAAACTCCTTCATTGTCTCATCCTGCTTATTGTCCTCAATCCAGCTATGTTTGCTGCTGTCACTGTCAGCTGGCAGAGGTAGACACACAGCACCTCAGTTGGTTAGCATTGTTATGATATGTCATTGGATGTCAACAACTGCAAATGATGAGTGTGTCTGAGGTTGATTGAAGCCCTACAATTGTAGAATCTCTGGTGGGGTAAGTAATCTTTGAAATGTAGTAAATGCTTTTCCTGTATCGAACTTTTTGTTGTTCGTGCCGCCTGCTTTTCTTTTACTTTTCTCTTCCTGTTTCTTTTTCTTGCTTTCTCGCTCTGCGCCTTCACCCTTTTCTGTCATGTTCTACCTCTTCATTTTCCTTGGTCTGGTTTGTGTGCCTGTGGGTGGGCAGACTTTACAGCTCCTGAGACGTCTTTCTGCAGGCATGCCTTCCCACTGGTTCCCAGTGGATGATCCTGCCTGGCACACCTGCTCTCCAACAGCTCATCACCCACCTGTGTATTTAAGGACTCAGTCATCCACTCTTCATCGCATCATGCACCTTCAGTAGCAGTAACATGTTCAGACTCAGCTTACTTTCTTGCAAATGTGTTTTTTGTGTTTTGTGTTCTCTCATTTCCTGTCCTAGACTCTCCTTGGTGTTTGAATCTCCAGCCAATTGCCTGACAGCTCCTTTTGGAGCAAATCTCCTCTGGATTTGCTGTGGAAAAATCTTTCTTAGAAAAATCGTGCTTGTACACTTTCCACCTTGTTCTTTATCACCATGTCAATTCCCAGAAAATTCACCTCATCCATTTCTTATATCTCCTTTTGTGAAACAAACTGTTAAACTCTCATTTAGCTCTACCAGTTCTGCATTCATCAACAACTAAATTTTGTTTGAGCAATGTTTATGAAAGTCACACAGGATAATGAAAAATAATTCAAATGATTGTGTAAACTGAAGAAACTTGAATGTTAATTGTTATAGAAGCATCTGTTTTCTATCTTAATTCATACTGATAATATAAGATTACAGTCGATTAAATCTAACGTTGAATCAGTCTGTTGGGTTTTTACCGGTGAGAGCTGCTCCACACAGTTTACACAATCTCTTTTTTCCTTGACATCAGATATCAAATGTGCCAAATGTGTCCAAATGCTCACTGAACTATTTAGTAAATGTCTGTGCATGTCTAACTTTACTGCATGTCTCTCCACAACATTTTTATCTGTTTTTATTTGTTGATGAATGTGTTGGTACATTTCGTCACAATTCATCATGTATTCGTTTTTATTTTGTTATCATTTTATTTTCATCAGAAAAAATAAACCTTTTAGATGAAAACTATGATTAATGAATCATTAATGAATCAGTGAAGTTAGCACTGGTTCACACATGGCCTACAGCAGTTTTGCCCTTTAGGGCTTAAAAACCCATGTGGAGTTTGAGGCCTCCATAACAGTTTTCTGTGGGCGACCCATAGTGGGTTTGTGCATAGAAAATCATATAGGAGCCCCAAAGTGCAAAACTGCTGTGGGCCCTGTGTGAGCACACCCATGTTAAATAAGTGTGGGTTTTCCCCAACCCACACAGCCTCACCCCTACTCACTGTGGGCTCACATGGGCATGTTTGCTGGCACATTATTCATAATAAGGAAACGCCATATATTTTATTACACTGTAAGAAATATGAGGCTGAGAGAAAGTAAACTAACTCAAAACCTCAGTAAGATGAAAGATAAAATATATTATTGATGTAGTCCAAAAGAACTGAAGAAGTGAAGCTAGAAACTGGATGTTCAAAAGTATTCTGCAAGAAAAAGCATGCCCCCACACTTTTATTTCTTCCAGATTTAATTACCGTAGTGCACTTTGAATCTGGAATAAGTCATTAAGTTATCAACAAGCTATAGTTAACTCAAAATGCTGCTGCCAGGCCTCTAACACATTATACCAGCCCTTGCACCCTTTCACTTGTTACCAATGTTCCCTCTAAGCTGCGCGCGTGCGCAATTGCGCACTGCTGGCACAGCCCCTGCACACAGAAAATCTGCGTTGCGCACAAAAAAAATCTAACCTGAATTGCAATTAAAATTAAAACTTTAAAAATTCTGTTTTGCAGTGTTAGTCAGTAAGTGACAGGCTGCTACCATATGGGATTAGAACGATGCCACCTTATCCCATAGTCCAGCCAATGATGCGATTCACATTCGTACATACTCAGCTAATTGACATCGTTGACAGGCTATGACAGCGTCCTTATGTGCCGACACCGGTGTTTTAGCAAGCAAAGCGGCGTGGCTGATGTGGAGTGAAGCTATGTTAATGACAACGTGTAGCCTACAACCATTGGAGATGTGAGCAGGACAGATGGAACAATTGACGGAAAAAGTGTGGACTTTATACCACTTTTTAAATTGTGTTGATAGACCACGTAAAACCAGAGTTGTGATAAAATATATGCAATGTTTGGTTTTCTTCCCAAATACTATTGTTGTCTATTGTACATCATTAACAGTAAAACAGCATTTCATAAGGAAAGCGCTCTCCGACTGTGAGCAAAAACAAAAAAAACCCAAAAACACCCACCCTTTTCTATTGGTCGAAAAATGTACCATGTGATCAAAAAATGATATGGCAACATGGCATTTAGTTATTGGGGGGCGGGGGGAGTTAGGAGCAGCGGTGTTTTGAGATGTGAGAGATTTGCGACGTTTAGCGCAACTCTTGTGTAGTTAGTGTGTAGTGTAGTCAATAGTTTTTTAGTGTGTGTCAGAACAATGAGGCAACTGCTGAATGTTACAGGTGTTACAGCAGTGATACATCTCCTGCTGTCAGGCCTGCAGGTGTCAGGCTGTTGATCTCTTTTATCCCATAGTGGACAAATTATTTTTTTGGTGTGGCATCAGATTTGATGCAGAACAGCGGATTTTTCTGTAAAAAGTTTCAAATGTTCATTTAAAAAAACGCCTTGGCTGCATTTTTAGGTAAACAGGTGCAAAAAACTTTATTTTCTGCCTAACTCAGTTACTTTTTTGAAGAATTAACTATATAATTAATTGCCCAACATTGGTGATTATATACTGTTTTTGCCGACAGAGAGTTACAGGACTCTCTCCCAGACCACAGACTCATAATACAAGTCAGTGCTTTATATTAAAAAAAAGAAAGAAAGTTGTGTTTTCAAAATTGGACTTCAAGTTATTTTTACTTCCAGTAGTGTTAACATACTACACAGGTCATGAACAAGATTTTGGTTTTTTTTATTTTCATTGTAAGTTAATTAAAAGTAGTCTAACATGAATGTAAATGCTGTAATTTGATTATTTTACTAAACCATATAACTTGGATGGATTCGATGCTGGCGTGACCACAGTGCACACGTCTAATGTTGCTCACAGTGGTCCAAGGGACCGCTCAGGGAGTTTGTGTGTTCGCTCAGACGCATGAAAAATTAGAGGGAACATTGCTTGTTACCTATTAGATGTTATTGCTCATTTTTAAAGCCCTATATGATCAGGCTCCTGCCCACATCTGTAAGCAGCGTATTTTCAAGATCTTCCGTCAAGGCCATGGTGGTGATCTCAAAGATTCGTCTGATCACTAAAGGTGGTCGCTCCTTTGCAGTTCAAGCCGCAAAGCTATAGAACCTAAAGATCTCTGACAGGCAAAATCTGTAGCCTCTTTTAAATCTCTTCTTTAAGCTTATAAGCGTATATAACTTGAGTGCTTATGTGGAGTAGAAAAGCACTATATAAGAACCAGTCCATTTACAATTTAGCACTTGTCACCCTTTTCTTCTGCTGAATGTGAATTTATATTTATTTCTATTAAAGTAATATGAGAATTTGTTTTTACTTGTTCAGCACTTTGTAACTTTGTTTTGAAAAGTGTAATATGAGTACAACAAATAAAAAAAAATACTCTCCCTTATGTTGGTGCTAAAAGTAAAAGTCAGGGGATCCTGAAAAACTGTAGAATCCATCGTCTGGGCCCAGTGAAGGTCTGTTCAAGTTATTAAATAGTTGTTGAGATATTTCAATCTGAAACCACAGTGGTGAACTTACTGACAGATCTTCATTGGCACCCTGAAGCCATGCCACTAGCGTGGCTGAGAAATTATCAAGCAGCTGTCTAATTTTGTCGCTGCCTAGCAGATGAAGAACTTAGATCAAAGTGTCTGGCTGCACAGCTACACCCGTGTGATTGCCAACTAAACACTTTTGACAAGCCCCATCCTAACTTATCCATGCATTCACAGCCTCAGACAACTTCTTTTTTTTTTTTACAAACTGCGGCAACTTCTTAATAAATAATGTACAATATTTTCATGTTGGTGTCACCCCCATGCTTTGCCCACACACCGGCTGAAGATAACACAGCTAAATTACATGTGCAAGCTTATACACAAAATATTTATGCCTCACGCATAGTTTGATCAGCATCTCGACGCACAGGCTTCATTAAACCGCTGTTCAAAGACTTCCACCTTCATCAAGGCATATTTTCTCACGCCTAGACACACGCATAGACAACATTCACAAACCCAGCAACCTTGATTAGCTGGGTACCATCCACCCCCATAACTTTAGCATATAATGTACGCAGTGTTGAAATGGAAAGCAATACTACATTAATCCAATTAAAACAGTACTCTCAGTAAGAAATTGTAAACAGCAGTTTTTAATTAGCTTAACCCAAATAAGGTCAGAGCTTTGAATTGAAGATGAGAGGGATTCAATCTTGTTATCAAAGGGCACTCAAGACATGTATATGCCTTTATCTGACTGTGACTCAGAGTTTTCATGGCATTTTGCGTCACATACAGCAATCCAGCTGCTCAGTGATGCATGGGTTATTACTGTGCATGAATCAACTCCAGCATATAGTCACCGAAAGAACAGATCGAGGGAAAATTTCCACTCAGCCACAGGACAGATTGTTGCAGTCCATGTAAATACTGTCAGTGACTGTGCGTTTCTACCAGCCTGTCTCAGATACCAGATGGTGGGATTTGTCCAGGTTGACATGTTGTATATTCAGAGTCAGACTCTATATTGTGAATGGATGAAAGGAGCTACTGAGCCAGAATGACGGCCACAACTGTAGGAGAAGTCAGTTAGGTCTTAATGAGGTATAGCCCTGCAATCTAATGCAATGCCATGGCAAACTCCTGCAACAAATTCCACTTTTGTGAAGCTCCCAATCAGTTTCTCTTTGAGATTCTAAAGCTGTGGTAATGCCGTCAGGGATGGGTGGAGAATGGGAACGATTTGTTTAGGCCAAGCTGACTTACCTGGAAAACTCTATATGATTGTCTGATTGCAGAGAAAGTCTTGTGAATGTTAAGAGTAATGTGCATTGACGACATTGAATTTACAGATTAAAGGCCCAGCACAACCTCTCACGTGTCCTTAATTACCCTGACCTATTAGCCCTGTAGTCAGGTAGAGGATGGATGAGGCTGTCCAGAAATTGCATCGCGTCAACAATCTATGTACCAGTACTGATAAAGCAGAACACTGTCCATGTAACAAGTAAATTAAGTCTTGAAGAAGAGTTCCTCGCTGTCTTCACACTTCCATAAAAACTCCTAATCTTCCCACAGAATACAAACTGGATACTCACCTCCACAACTCAGCTAATTTCCTATTGGTAATTCAGGTCAATTCAATTCATTTTTATTTATGTAACGTCAAATCACAACAAAAGTTGCCTCAAGGTGCTTTAAATTGTAAGGTGAAGACCCTACAATAATACAAAGAATACAGAGAAACCCCCAATAATCATGACCCCCTTTGAGCAGGTGCTTTGGTGACAGCAGGAATGAAAAACTCCCTTTTAACAGGAAGAAACCTCTCGCAGAACCAAACTCAGGAGACGGCTGCCATCTGCCACGACCAGATCGTAAAGACTAGTGGACACTCACCCGGCTCACTGGAGTTTCTTCTAACAACTAACAAGGAAGCACACTGGTTCAATCATCTCTCACCTCTCATAATTATGACTTGGATGCGCCTTGAGGCGACTGTTGCTGCGATTTGGCACCATATAAGTAAACCTGAATTGAATTGAACTGATGTTGAAACAAATGCTATTTCAATAAGCAGAGATCACTTGGAAGAACTGAACATGATTTAATGACATCGAGAAAGTCACGTTTTCAGTGATTAGACTCCGATTCGACCGAACAGAATCCCAGTGATGATAGGATTTAGGACAGGACCCCCAGGAGTCTAGATGCTGGTGAAGATAAAGGTAGAGAGGTAGAGATGGGGAGGAGGTGGGTTGCATCAATGAGAGTCTGAAAAGGAAGAGTGACAGAGATCACAGATTTAAGCTACACAAAAGATCTTCCTTATTGAAGTTATACGTAAGCTTCATTTAAACGTTAGAAACCAATGTTAAAATGAATCCTTTCAATATGGCTGCATATGGCTGCATACAGGGAGTGCAGAATTATTAGGCAAATGAGTATTTTGTCCACATCATCCTCTTCATGCATGTTGTCTTACTCCAAGCTGTATAGGCTCGAAAGCCTACTACCAATTAAGCATATTAGGTGATGTGCATCTCTGTAATGAGAAGGGGTGTGGTCTAATGACATCAAAACCCTATATCAGGTGTGCATAATTATTAGGCAACGTCCTTTCCTTTGGCAAAATGGGTCAAAAGAAGGACTTGACAGGCTCAGAAAAGTCAAAAATAGTGAGATATCTTGCAGAGGGATGCAGCAGTCTCAAAATTGCAAAGCTTCTGAAGCGTGATCATCGAACAATCAAGCGTTTCATTCAAAATAGTCAACAGGGTCGCAAGAAGCGTGTGGAAAAACCAAGGCACAAAATAACTGCCCATGAACTGAGAAAAGTCAAGCGTGCAGCTGCCAAGATGCCACTTGCCAACAGTTTGGCCATATTTCAGAGCTGCAACATCACTGGAGTGCCCAAAAGCACAAGGTGTGCAATACTCAGAGACATGGCCAAGGTAAGAAAGGCTGAAAGACGACCACCACTGAACAAGACACACAAGCTGAAACGTCAAGACTGGGCCAAGAAATATCTCAAGACTGATTTTTCTAAGGTTTTATGGACTGATGAAATGAGAGTGAGTCTTGATGGGCCAGATGGATGGGCCCGTGGCTGGATTGGTAAAGGGCAGAGAGCTCCAGTCCGACTCAGACGCCAGCAAGGTGGAGGTGGAGTACTGGTTTGGGCTGGTATCATCAAAGATGAGCTTGTGGGGCCTTTTCGGGTTGAGGATGGAGTCAAGCTCAACTCCCAGTCCTACTGCCAGTTTCTGGCAGACACCTTCTTCAAGCAGTGGTACAGGAAGAAGTCTGCATCCTTCAAGAAAAACATGATTTTCATGCAGGACAATGCTCCATCACACACGTCAAAAGTACTCCACAGCGTGGCTGGCAAGAAAGGGTATAAAAGAAGAAAAACTAATGACATGGCCACCTTGTTCACCTGATCTGAACCCCATTGAGAACCTGTGGTCCATCATCAAATGTGAGATTTACAAGGAGGGAAAACAGTACACCTCTCTGAACAGTGTCTGGGAGGCTGTGGTTGCTGCTGCACGCAATGTTGATGGTGAACAGATCAAAACACTGACAGAATCCATGGATGGCAGGCTTTTGAGTGTCCTTGCAAAGAAAGGTGGCTATATTGGTCGCTGATTTGTTTTTGTTTTGTTTTTGAATGTCAGAAATGTATATTTGTGAATGTGGAGATGTTATATTGGTTTCACTGGTAAAAATAAATAATTGAAATGGGTATATATTTGTTTTTTGTTAAGTTGCCTAATAATTATGCACAGTAATAGTCACCTGCACACACAGATATCCCCCTAAAATAGCTAAAAGTAAAAACAAACTAAAAACTACTTCCAAAAACATTCAGCTTTGATATTAATGAGTTTTTTGGGTTCATTGAGAACATGGTTGTTGTTCAATAATAAAATTATTCCTCAAAAATACAACTTGCCTAATAATTCTGCACTCCCTGTAGATGCAAACCAGCTGTATTTTGTTGTAGAAGAACTGATTTCAGAGGTAAATGGAATGGTTCTTACATACTCTACTCTAAGTGAGCACTCAAAGCTCTTTATACAACTTGGCTCACTCACCCAAGCCCTTTTTTCTACTCTTTTCCTATGTAGGTGCTCTCTAGCTAACATTCACACACATTCATATGGAGAGTAACTTGGGGTTAGCATCTTAGCCAAGGATATTTGGCATGCAGACTGAAGCAGATGGGGATTAAACCACCAACCTTCTGATTACTAGGTGACCTACTCTAATTTGGAGCCACAGCCTCTCCAAGGTGAGTGTCAGAGATATAGGCCTTGTTCAGTGGCCATTTTGCTCTGGCAACTATGACTTGTTTTAGTCCTGTGTCCCAAGAACATGGGCAGTGAGTAGGAAATGAGGAATGAAGAAGCTAAATGATATTAAGATGTCAAAAAGTTTTTTGTGGAAAAGAGCCTATATTAGTCCAGTCACTGGAAAAGTTCATCTTTGGTGAACTCTGACATGCATAATTTGCGTTATTAACCAGCCGCAAACTGCCCTGACAGCACTGACCTATGAGGGAACTGAGAGCTGCAGAGTCCAAAAGAGTGGAGGCTATATTGTATTAGCTGAGAGCTGTGGGCAGCATTAATTTTTACATAACCCTGCTTCACACGAAAGGCACGAGTTGTGCTGCAAATAAAGAATTTGAAGCCAGTAATATCTTATTTTAGAATGATTTTTTTTTCTCAGCAAAGAAAAGTGATTTTGCCAAGCACCACATGCAACCATTTATTAGGTTTGTTCCAAGCCTACTGGTCCTGATTTGTGTTAGATTGTGTTAGCAAGGTATTCAATACATTTTTTTTAGCTTGAGCTCATAAGAATAATAAGGTAGTGGAAAGAGAATCTGTGGACACTTATCAGACAGGAAGTGATCCTGTGTAGTGTAGCAAGCTAATCCTGCAAAAAGCCATAATGTCGACAACTGCAGGAACCATTTCTTCCACATGGATGCTCAGATTACATTTTCTGTGCGAATGAGTTGGAGGTGCTGCTGATTAAGAGGTATCCTATATATAATTCATAACTTTCTAACTCTAAATGTCATTATTCTTCCCTTGATGAACATTTTAGTGGTAATAGTAAAGTTTCCATATCATCTCAGTACGTGACTATAATTCATTGGAGACGATTATTCATAGTAATGATCTAATTTAAATATTATACAGTATTACATGTAGCTATAGTTTTCATATCATATCCGAAATATATTTATTAAGCCGGATTGTAAAATGGCCATTTTTGAGGAACTGTGTAAACGAACAGTGATTCATTGATAGTGATCAAAGCCAAACGCGGATTATCAGAAAGATTCGACTGATGTGAGAAATGGGTTTTTTCCCACTTTGGTTAAAAAAAAGTTGATTAATTTATCGAGTCCATCCAATCAGAACAAGTATGAAATCAAGATTTGGCAGAGCCTAAAATCCATTTCTCAGTTAAATGAAGTGGCAACACCGAAACTTTCTTCTCATCCCTGTGGATTTTTTTTAAAAACACTTTATTTAATCTCTGAATCTTGGTTTAGAGAGACAGAAGCAGTGTGTGTAGTCATAACTTAAATAAACAAACCCATCATTTTAAGCCATGCACACTCAATTGAAAAGCAGCTGATTTTTTTTAAGACCACTGTGTCTCTGGAGTGATTAAGTGTTAGCAGCTGAGATCTCTACAGATGGAGATTCTATTAATAATCTAATGTTTTAATATGATTATCTGTGATATGGCACACCTTTCCAATAAAGAAGTCATCTGCGTAAAATTATTCAGCATCTTTATAGCTCAAATTATTGTGTTTAATGTTGTCATTTGCTTTCTGCTTTCTTCAGTTTTCTGAGTATTTCAGCATCTCTTTCCTCCCTGCATTGGGTTTCTGACCTGCTGGTAGGACCAACTGTTCCCAGACACAACAGGCAGCTGCTTCTTGGCAAATAGCTTTAATGAAATTAATTATGAAATACCTGTCCAGAACCAAGGTTATCAACTAGTAAATAGTAAACAGTAGATCATTTATGAACTACAGAGCTTGATATTTTTCTCAGTAGTTAGCACAGGATAAAATGAGGCCAAAAAAAAGTAATAATGAGACGGATCACAAGTCTGACCACATGAAGTTACCTCTATGTTGATTATGTCTGTCAGCAAAAAATCTAAAAACATTATCTTAAGGCTGTACTTGTGGTGCGATCCATTAACAACTAAGTAAAGGGGAAGAACTAAATTTGACAAACTTACAAAAAAATGAAAATTGTGGCTTCTAAGGAGAAAAATTTGAATGCAGGCAACAGGAAATGTGGCAAATACACAAGCTAGGCTACTTTGGATAGGCTATTAGGCTATATGTCCAGAGGTTAAGTTGTGGTATCATGAAATAGATAATCCAGAAAGCTATTAGTTTGTGAGGCACTTAGCTAACTATGCTAGCTTAGCAAACAACTGCATTTCAGCTAGCTAGCTCATGCTACTAAACTACACATCTGACATGGAGAAGTTTTCAACAGTCTGATACAATTTTTGTCCACAACTGCAGATAGCTGCGCCTCACTGCGTCTGATTCTACTGGAGGTTTCTTGCTATTAAAAGGGAGTTTTTCTTTCCCACTGTCGCCAAGTGCTTGCTCATAAGGGGGTTGATTGATTATTGAGATTTTCTCTGTATTATTGTGGGGTCTTTACCTTACAATATAAAGTACTTTGAGGCAACTGATGTTGTGATTTGGTGCTATATAAGTAAAACTGAATTGAACTGCTTGAACTGAACTGTCACAGTGAACGTTAAATCAAACAATCCAAATGTGATTGAAGTGCAGACTGGATAATGGCTAATGACCCAAAGCCAACTGCAAAAGCAACCCAAGAGTTTCTCTAGGCAGAAAAAGTAGCCTTAAATGGCTAAGTCAGCACCTGAGCACAGAGCATGCTTTCAGTTATCAAATAAAAAACTGAAGGCAGAGAGACCCACAAACAAGCAGCAAGTGAAGGTGGCTATAGCAAAGGCTTGATAGAGCATCTCAAGGGAGCAAACACAGCACCTGGTGATGTCCATGGGTTCTAGACACTGATTGAATGCAAAGAATTTTCATCCAATTTTTAAAAACAATCCTTACATGTAGAGTTATGTCAGCTTGTCCAATTAATTTACATTCTTGAAAACAATGGACTGTCTATAAAAATGGCTCTAATTCCTAAACAGTTCATGTAAAATAGTCCCTGAATTAAAGCTGAAAGTCTGCACTCATTGGACACATATTGATTGTTTGATTTATCCAAGCAATCAGTCTGTCCTGTTTGATCCATTGTGGTGGTGCACAGAGGCAAAATTGCAAAACTTATGGCTTCCTCCAGCTACTTATGGACCTAACTGCACATTTGTTAGGTGCAAAATGCTTCAATTCCTGAAGATAATGGTGATGTTGCTCTGCATCTAGTGGATGCAGCTTGCTGCTAATACAGCATGATCAGACCTTATGTAAAAGCCTCTGGGTCTGAAAACTGAAGCATGTGCAACAGCGCCTTCAAACTCCATTCTTTCAGATAGCCAGCAGGGGGTGATTCGCTTGGCTGCATAAAGAAATCAGATTATCTTGAAGTCTATTTAAGAATGCACACTTGATTTATTACCTCAGCAAAACTTTTCTTGAAGGTTTTATGATGCCAGCCGCTAGTTTCAGGTATTATTTAATACATCACAAGGAAGATGATGATTTTTCACAAACATATAATTGCATCTAGTGTTAAACAGACTATAATGCAGAGGTGACTGACAAGTTGACTTAAAAGAGCGCAGTGTCCTACCTCTCTCTTATGTCCACGTTATATTTACTGCTTGGTATATCCCCAAGTGGCCGCAAAACAGTTAACACACAACTTAATTAACCTAACAGCAGGCTGCCTGTTGTCAAGGTGTGCATTTTATTGGCTATATCATCTAACGGGATACGCACACGGACTCACATTAACACACACACTCAGAGCCACTTACGCAGAGCTGAGCATTGGATGGTGATAATCTCAGTCTGTGATGGCACTCACTGACACAGTAATTTTATGACTCGCTTCCAATTTCCCAGCCCTCTGACTCTACAAGAAAGGAGGCAGTTACCAGTTTAAAAAAATGGCTGTGTTAGACCTCTTCTAACATCCAATTCCCTGTGTCCAATACTATCGCTAGTTGCAAGATGCTCTTACTAAGATAGATGGATAGATATTGTTGTTATTACACTGTGTTTCATCATTAAGCTGTGTCACAGCTCTGGAGCTTAATCTGCTCATCTTTCCCAGGCGCCCCCCGGTAGAGATGTGCATGTGGTGCGTTTACTTTGATGGATGAAGAGACAAAAGTCTTTGTGTGATCAATATGAATCATACTTATTATGATTCATATTGATCCATTTTCATATTGTTGTATCATCTGTCTTGCGGTTTGTTCATGCAACTTAGGATGGTGTATTTAGGGTGAACAACCACTAAAGGCCAGGAAAATGTATAAGATCTGAGACCAGTAGGCCAAATCTTTTGAAGCACATGTGAACTACGATGTAACTTTAGTTTAACTTTATCTTATATTATATGTTTTTGTGGTTGTCTGACATAATTAAAAGACTTTGCAGATATTGCTATCCAGCCACATGTTTAGCTTCCAAACATAGCATTATGGCTATTAAATTAACACTGACATTGCAGCCACATTCTCCTCAGGCCATGTTTTGTCACTTTGAGTTTTGCTTCAAATGAAGCCTGATTCTAATTCTAATCTTTTAACACCCCGTTGCTCTTCATGTGTGTCCTTGTAAGACAGAAAAGGACTCAAGACTATGTTGCTGCACAACAGATTTGTTTGCGACAAACTTACACAACAGCAACAAAAAGGCTGATTGGACTTATTGGGTCAAGTGATCATTAGTGAGAGTCAGACTCTGATTTAGGACTCTAGTACAACTGCAGTGCCACTTTGTACAAAGAAAAAGGCAAAGCTGAAAAGCAGTAACAGGACCTATATAAGCCAGCAAAGTCTCCTGACTTTACAAATCTCTGTTTAACTCTATCTTTAATATCTTCTCATGTAAATATCAAATAAGCATGTTTAGTGGCTACAATTCTACCATTAACTTCTTAGTTGAGGGCTGTGTTAGAATTATTCAGTGTATAGTGTCAGATATTTCATAGAGCTGATTGAAACATGTGGCGCCATGACGGCAAGAGAATCCACTGGATGGCTGGGTGTGGGTTCTCTCTGGCTACTCCAGCTTCCTCCCACAGTCCAAAGACATGCACGCGAGGTTAACTGGTGATTCTAAATTGGCCATAGGTGTGAATGTGAGTGTGAATGGTTGTGTCTATTAGTTAGCCCTCTGAAAGATTGGAGTGCTGTCCATGGTGTATCCCCCTTTCGCCCTATAATATCTAGGAGGAGTTCTTATTTCATAATGAATATATTAAAATATAAATCTGCAGTGTCCACCCTTTTGTGTTTGTGGCTACAGTTCAACTAAGGTATGGTGTCAATAAAATATGTGTGCACAGATTTGTGTTATGAATATTTATTTTAGTGTTGTAGAGAGATATAAGTAATAACAAGTACTTATCCAGAAATAGCAATAGCCCATGGCCTCAAATGAGCTGCAAATGTTCTGTTGTTGCTTCAGAAGTCAACATTTTCAGTTCAATTCAATTATATTTGTATATCCATACATCTGTCTGTTTTCTTAACCACTCATCCAACTGGCTGTAGCCAATACCTGCTGAAAAAGGAAGAGTACATGTCCAAGAGGTTACCAGTCATCATCCTCAGATTGATTCATTTATAAAACTGGGCCAGTGTGAATGATCTTTGTCCAACAGACACCTGTGGGAGTGTTTTCTAGATACAGTTAGTTTCCTTACACTTGTTTCTGTGCCAGACAGACTTGATTCCAATGTAAAACTAATTCAAGAATAAATAATACCCTCATAAGCTAGCAAATACTGTGTTATTGAATGTGCTCTAAGAATTTTGATCAAGTCTAGAAATTTGATCAAGTCAACATGGACTATATTAGACACTCAACATATACTCGATGGCGTCTTCAGCGAATGTGAGCTTCAGTTAAATGATATAACTGTAATGTCTTGATGGCTCTTCTTCTTCCCCTCCTCCTCCTCCATCAGGTCCCTTTAGGGGTCGCCACAGAAGAACATCTGCTTCCATGTCACGCTATCCCTAGCACCGAGCTCTGTCACACCAACCCTCTGCATGTCCTACTTGACAACATCCATGAATGTGTTTTATGGTCTTCCTCATTTCCTCCTCCCTGGCAGCTCCATATTCAACATCCTTTGTCCAGCATATCCACTATCCCTCCTCTGCACATGGCCAAAGCATCGCATCCTTGACTCTCTGACTTTGTCTCCACACTGCTCGACCTGAGCTGTGCCTCTGATGTACTAAAATCTTGTCCATCCTCATTACTCCCAGTGAAAATCTGAGCATCTTCAACTCTGCCACCTCCAGCTTCACCTCCTGTCCTTTTGTCAGTGCTGCAGTCTCCAAACCATACATCACGGCAGATCTCACTACCATAATCTAAGCCATCACTTTCACTCTCGCTGCTATCCTTATGTCCCAAATCACCCCTGACATTCGTCTCCACCCACTCCATCCTGCCTGCACTCTCTTCTTCACCTCTCTTATATACTGTCTGTTGATGCCAGGTAATTAAACTCCTTTGCAACCTCTAATCCTTGCAGCTTTGCTGTTACAGCTGTCTGCCTTTCGTTCACACACATGCATGTGTTTAGTATGAAACTGATTAGCTTTTTTTGATACATAAATGTAATAAAGATTGAATGGGAGACAATTGGGCACAATTTTATACATCAAAAAAGAACAGTAGCTCAGTGACAGCTATTTTCCTCTGTCTTTCGTGCCCTGTACCCTGCCCTTGGACTTAAACTGAGTCTCTGTTATCCCTGTGTACCCATGAGCTGTCACACACGTGTTTGGCTTGAGATCTCAGTCAAACCAACAGCAAACAAATGGGAGTCATGTTCAGACTGAGCAGCAGCTCTCTGATTAAGTGTGATAATTTTAGAGTCCAAGTGTAATAAGTGACGCCATTTCTGCACACCAGCGATAGAAATGAGTGTATAAATTCCGAGGCTCACCTCTGACAGGGAGACTTCCTCTTACTTGTCTCCACAGCTGAGATTCATTCAAGCATCTTTCCTTTCATCCGAGTCAAACTCCTCATCCTCCCACAAGTTCTTTTTTAAACAAAGAGCCAGACCAGCGACAGGCAGCCAGCAAAGCTCCGCTCCCTAAATTGCCATCAATTTATTCTTTGTTCTCACTTATCTGTTACACTTCTACAACTCTGAAAAACTTTTATCCCTTTCAACAACTCTGTTTCTGTTCCTTTCCCTTCCCCACCCTGCAATTATCGTGCGATAAACCGCACTTTACCGTTCGTCTCTTTGGCCTGAAAGCAAATCAGTTTCTATTCACCGGAGGCCCAGTTTAAACAGAGAGTGTGTGCGCATTTGTGTGTGTAAGTGATGAAATGGCACAGGACGTGTCAACAGCAGGTTTTTGCTTGTGTGTTGCTACCTAATCTCACGCATGATTAGGAGAGCAATAACACGACTGTCTGAGCAGGTTACAAAAATGTGAGCGTCCCTTCTCAGTGTGTGTTTGCATGTACGCTTCCCTGTGTGCGACAGCCTAGAAAATGTTTATCGAACCACTAACTGTCACATTACAACCAGACTCTTTCTTTTCCCCCCACCTGTGCACCTTCCATCTTTGTTTTATACCAACCGGATAACAAATCTCTGCCCTTGACCTTCATCTAACATTCTCAATTTTCCCTCTTTACCTCTTTCATCACTTGTGGCTGCACTTCAATTTCTTTACTCTGAAAAAAGGGTGGCTGAGGAGACATCCACCGTTGGATCAGCAAACAATGGACACTCTCACTTGACAGAAGCCAACAGTCTCCTCTCAGCATGCTTTTTCCGCAAATTGCTACTCCCTTTCTCGCCTCCACCCCTTCTCTGCCTCTCTCCCACCATTCATCCCCTCGCCTCGCCTTCACTTCATTTCATTCTTTCATTCACTTCCTACTCTGCCCAGTTTGCAGACATTGTGCTCCTTTTGACTGAAAAGGTATGGTGGACTTTGATGGAGAAGAAGCATAGAATGGTTTTACAGTGATCTCAAGAACCGGTGTGTGTGTGTGTGTGTGTGTGTGTGTGTGTGTGTGTGTGTGTGTGTGTGTGTGTGTGTGTGTGTGTGTGTGTGTGTGTGTGTGTGTGTAAAAGGGAGAGTGGAATGCGGCTATGTAATAGCAAGTTAAAAAACAAATCTCAATTTCTGGAGTACAGCACCCTCATGTGGTGCTTGTCTATTTTTACCATCCAAGTTTGTGCTGGTGTCTGTTGCATCTCTGGATTTGAAGATCACCAGCCATCCATTCATTTACTTCCACTTATCCAGTTCAGGGTCATGGGAAGGCTGGAGTCTATCCCCAAATGTGAATGGAAAGAAACAAAAATGTGACACCCACCCTCTGCAAAACTGGTGAAGTTGGTAATGATCAAGTGTTTTCTTTAGCGTTCAGCCTTATCATGCAGCGCAGCAAAATTTATTTATGAATGACTTTACAAGAATTTACAAATCAGATCTAGTTGCATCATTTAAGCTATTAAAACATGCAAAAGCTACACTTTTCAAAAATACTGAATGAATATATGAATTTTATATTGGCCATCAGAAAATATCAGTGAATTTAATACTCTGCTTTGTTTCAGGATTTTGTTAGCCAAGTTATTTATGGATAGATTTTTTTTCCTATTCATTTTCATTGCCCAATTAAATGTTGAATTTGTGGTCTTGATGGCTTTGTCACTATTTGGAAGTAAACACCTAATCCATCACAGTTTTGTACGAGAAAGTGTTTTTAAATGGCTACAAAAAAACATTGCCAGAAAAATACACATCAATAGCAAAATTACTTGTCTTAAATTAGGTTATACTTATATTATAAGCTGAAAATGATGGTGGTCAATTAAATCTTCCGGATGATGTTAGATAATAGAACTGGTTAATACAAAGCATTCATATATGATCTGTAAAGTCAAACTTAACGCCGGATTGTCATGCCAGGGGAAAATATCACTCGTTACGGCACTCAAATATTAACTTGACAACTGTCATAAATATATGTATAATGAATGAAAAGGAATTTTCAGTGTTGTCAAACAAGCTTTTCAAAGAGTCCAGACAACTGAAAGAGAAATAAGGAAGAACTTTCTATTTGAGTTTGAAAACTGACATGAGTTGCTAGTACTGGGTTGGACGCCCTTTTTCTGGTGACTGGATCTGGTGACTCTAGAAGCCATTTCAGTGCAAGTTTGAAATGACCTAAGCTTTCTGACATGGTGGTCACAAGATGGTCATTAAGGGATGGACATGGTCAACAACAATATTCAGGAAGGTTGTGGAGTTTAAATGATGCTCAGTTAACCCAAAAAGGGCCCAAAGAAACTATCCCCCCATACCATTACAGCACCGGCAGCAGTGGTATGAACTGTTGATACAAGTCAAATGTGTTTTCCAATGTTTTCTTGTCCAGTTTTGGAGAGCTCATGCGAATTGTAGCTTCTGTTTCCTGTCTCTAGCTGGCAGCTCTGCTTCAAAGTCAACATATTGTGCATTCAGAGATGCTCTTCTGTATTCCTTTTTGTAAAGATTGGTTATTTGAGTTACTGTTGCTTTCCTATCAGCTTCAAACAGTCTGGCCATTCTTCCCTCGTCTTGAATCAACAAGGCACTTTTCCCAAGAAACTGCAGCTCACTGGTTATCTTCTCTTTTCTCTTTTCATTTTCTGTAAACCCAGGAGATAGCCGTGTCAACTGGGATCACAAACTGCTGATTCCAGTGGATCAGCAGTTTGTGAAGTAGTCAGACCAGCCTGTCTGGCACCAACAACCATGCCACATTCAAAGTCACTTAAATCATTCTGATGCTCAGTTTGAACTTCAGCAGGTCTTCTTGATCATATCTGCGTACCTAAATGCAATGACGTACTACCACGTGATTGGGTAATTAGATATTTGTGTTAACAAGCAGCTGAAGGGGACCTATTACAGGCATTTCCAGCTCAATATTTTTATTCTTTAACTTATAACAGCTTTCTTTCATTGTTTAACTCCTCTCTCCTTTAAGGACCCCCTCCCTTTAAACCAGCTTTCTATGACTCTCTGCCCTTCACAGATAGAAGGGTTGAACAGCAAGGCCACTGTGCTAACAGCTAGAAATGTGTTTCTGGAGATCTTAAGGATATCTACTCTGTTTGACATTATACAGATCAAAGTGTAGGAAAGAAAACTGTAACAAATTGAGCATTTATGAGCAGTGTAAAGCCTGATCTTTGGGCTCTTAGGGATTACTTGTATTTTCATGAACCTTATTTTAAATATGACAAAAATAAATAAATACAGAAAAGCTCTACCCTAATAAAATTACCAGAAACCTATATGACAAACACACCAAAACATGTGCCAGATGATATAGTGGTTTGAGCTTCCAGGCAAAATACAAAAGTACTTTGTGATATAGTGTGATGTGTACACTCAAGTTAATTGACTCTGAACATATAACACATACTACCTTACTTTTGAAGTCCTGCCTTATCCTCAAGATTTGGAGACTGCACATGACACTAACTGAGGACATTTGTTTCAATCACTTCCCATCTGTCAGTTAAAGGTTAAGTCTACATTTTGAAAGCCTGTCTTAAAAAATAATTGCATGAATATTAGTACATAAAAGTTTTCGTTTGCTGTGATTGTTTCCTGGCAGCACGCTTCCTGAAACAGTTCGTGTACAAACAAATGAAAATTTACTGAAAATGAAAACTTGGACTTAATAGACACTTGTCGAGGATTAGAGTGGCAGTTGTGGTGGAGCTCCTCAGTGGGGAAACAGCGCCGTTGACTGCTCAGCTGGGATTGGCAGTAAATTAAAATCAAACAATTATGATCTGATAAGCTGGCTTAAATAATATGCTGCTGAGTTATTGATATTATGTGGGGTGCTCAAAGGCTTTGGCAGGCTTATGTTCTGTAGGTTTTACACTGAAATGATCTTAATAACCTATACTAGAAACAGACTAAACTGAAGGCAGTCTGTATTAGAGCTGAATGTTTGGTGTATGAATGGTGAAGCCTTTGAATAAGATGTAGCAGGGCAGTGGGGTGGCAAACATAGTCAGTAGCTATGCCTCTTTGAACAGAACTGAACTGAACCAAGTGCTTCATGATTCCAACCTCAACTCGTCACGTATTTTCACTGTAAGAGGTCATCATTTTGTCTGAAGGAGGCTTCTTGCGGTTTAAAATGGGCATCTTCCACATGGATTTTTGCACAAAAGAAAAACTGTGTAGTTTGTAAATTGAAGCTGTTTTCAGAAAAGGGGTTTTTTTTTCCCCCTTTTGCTACCAAAGCAGCCCTGACCCATCAAGGCATGGACTCCACTAGACCCCTGAAGTTGTGCTGTAGTATCTGGCACCAAGATGTTAGCAACAGATATTTTAAGTGCTATGGGAAAGTGTAAGTTGTGAGGTGGGGCCTCCATGGATCGGACTTTGCGGTTTGTCCAGCACATCCCCCATAGATGCTACACTGGATTGCGACTTGGGGAATTTGGAGGCCAATATCTCACACTTGCTGTTGTGCACCCTCAAAAATTTCTTAAACCATTTTTGCTTTGTGGCAGGTTGCATTATCCTGCTGAACGAGGCCACACCCATCAGGGAATACCATGAACAGGTGTACATGGCCTGCAACATTGCTTAGGTAGCTAGTCCAGGTAGCTAGTTCAAGTAACATCCACATAATTAGTTCCACCTGCAGGACTCCTGTGGAGGTTCACTGTTTTTTCTCAGGTTTTCCCTGCCTCTACCAGCTTGCCTTCTTCCCATAGTGCAGCTTGGTGCCAGGTGTTCCTCCATGTAAGTGTTATACATGAAACCCGGTCACCCACGTGATGTAGAAGAAAACATGATTTGTGGTCCACTTCTGATGCATTGTTGGTGCTTTAGGCGGTGGACAGGGATCCACATGGGATCCCTCACTGGTCTGCAGCTATGCAGCCCCATACACAACAAACTGCAATGCGTTCTGTAATGTGACACCTGACTATTAGAACCAGCATTAACTTTATCTACAGTTTAAGCTACAATCGTTTGCCTGTTGGATCAGACCACACAAGAAAAACCATGACTCTCCAAGTGCATCAATGAGCCTTTGGACACCCAAGACCTTGTCGCTCATTCGCTACTGTTTCTTATTTGGATCATTTTCGATAGACACTCACCACTGCAGACTGGGAACACCCCACAGGAGCTGCAGTTTTGGAAATGCTCTCACCCAGTCATCACAGTTTAGCCCTTATCCAACTTGCTTCGGTCCTTATGCTCGCCCATTTTCTTGCTTCTAACACCAACTTTGAAGACAAAATGTTGACTTGTTCCCTAATATATCCCACCCACTAACAGATGCCACGATGAAGAGATAATCAGTGTTATTCACTTTACCTGTCATCTGTCAGTGCACTTAATTTTATACCTGATCAGTGTACAAAAGACAACAAATGAAAAGCTGTTAAATGATGGGAATACAATGGACAGGAATCACCCAAGGAGGGAAAAAGGAGATAAAAGGAGAGAGAAACTCATGAGATGTTGCAAAGCAGTCAATTTGCACTGAAAGAGATTTGAAGTATAAAGTTTTTATTCCTAAAACTGTTTTACAGGTGACAATAACATAACTTAAAGATTATTTCTTTAGTAGCTGACACTCAAGTCTTGAGTCACTAAACCTGATCACTGCAACACAAACATCCACAGACATAAGGGTAGCATGTAATTTCATAGTTAAGTTATAATCTATCCATATCAGGAGGATGAGAGTTGTTTGAATTGTTGGCCTGTCAGAAGCTAATGCTGAGATCATTGGCACTACAACAAACCTTGATGTGACATGTGTTTGCTGCCAGTCTGAACAAAAGAGACGATTAATGCAACCAGAAACTCTTTCAGTATTACATATGTGAGGGTACTGTCACCATGTCAGCAAAAACGTTTCCCTTTTAAAGCCAAAATCTTTGTTCAAACTCGACGTGTTCTCAATATTACAAGAGCAAACATCCTTCAGGGAAATGAGTTTCCTGAAATGAATCAAGTTACAAAATTTATATTTGTCATGGAAACGTTGCGACTCGTTCAGGTGTTGCTCAGCTATTACAGGTGACTTTTCTTTTCACATTTAGCAGACAAAGATTTTTCCTTTTTCGAGCTGGAGAATAATCAAGCATCCTTGCTGTTTTTGAGAAGCGCACAGATCTCTCACCGAGTGTATGGGAGGAAAAAGAGAACGGCAGCAAATGTGAAGCGACACCTTAAAGGTCATTTAAAAATCAGGGCTTCCTCAGATTAGTCGTGATTCAGCTGAAGGTTAATGCACACACACCCACACCCTTCCCACACCCTCCCCCACACTCTATCACTTCCACTCATTAACCATATTTAATTAAATCTGTTTAATCTGACTTGTCATTCATCTCTTATGTAAGCATTTGTCATCATGTCGGACTGTGCTCTAATTTGTTTTTCTTTGTGAGTCATCCCAACAGTTGGTTTGCTGCTGCATTTCCCTTTGTTTGTTCTGGTGTGAGATCTGTTCATACTATTATTATTATTTAATCCTCCTTTTGTAGCAATGATAATAATAAAATATAGTATGCGTACATTCTCGATCCTAACACATAGTAAAACTCTAAGAATAAAAACAAAACAAACTTTTTACATTTCTACTGAGCATAAAATGCTTTCAGTGTGACGACTAGAAAGGATGTGGCATTTCACATTTGAATCTGAGAAGTAAAAAAAATGCAATTCTGCAGCTTTACACCCCCTGAGAAAATACATACAAGCAGAAGCTTTTCTTTTCCCTTTCCTTTATAAAAATGAAAAGGAAAACCTTCCTGTCCCTATTTTTTGAAATGTCATCTTTGCATTTCAATGGCGAAAACACGTCACCCCTTGCTTCTTCCACTGGGAAGACATTTTCTATTGACAAAGATTTTTATATATATATATTCCTTTGACAAATGCATATGATAATTGCAGAAGCTGTTCCGGCTCTAAGAAAATCAGTGGCAGACACACTGCCAGATTGAATTGAGTCACCACTTTACAACACATCTGGAACTGACAGTTACAAATCAGTCAAGATCTGGAGTAGCCCACAGATATAAGATCCACAAAACACAGCCTCCTACAAGGC
Organism: Simochromis diagramma; assembly: GCF_900408965.1. Lineage (NCBI taxonomy): Eukaryota > Metazoa > Chordata > Actinopteri > Cichliformes > Cichlidae > Simochromis > Simochromis diagramma. The sequence continues at coordinate 814,362 of NW_024386736.1, forward strand.
ACCATTTGTACAGCTTGACAGGTGTACGCAGAGTTAATGGTTTTTGTTCAGTGTTTGAGATGAATTCTGTCACTGTAAAGAATATGAAGAGGGAGAATGTGTGGTATGTTTTACACATGAAAACTGTAAGGATGGTAATGTTTACCACTGATAAGTGTAAGTATCATGGGTGCAAAATGGCGAAGGAGGAGGTCGAATCAAGATTGTACCTCGAAACAAGCCAGAAATGACAAATAATGATCACAATGATGCAGTAGGCAAGAATAAAAGAGATGACTGAAAAGAGCTACAATACTGTGCAAAAGTCTTGAGCAACTCCCTTTTCTTTATATTTTGCTAGAAAATGGAAAGTGGGTGGATGAAGGCATACAAACATACATGGGAGTACAGTACAAACTTCTAACAAGTTTGAACTGCCTTAGACATTTCTTTGGATTTTTGCTGCCATTTGTTCTCTTCTCTGTAAAAATGATCCCATGCTGCTTCAATGATGTTGAGGTCTGGGCTCTGGGGAGGCCAGTCCATGACTGATCGTATCCAATTGTCTGCTTTTCTACCCCGGTATGCTTTTAATTCATTGGCAGTGTGTTTGGGATCATTGTCATGCTGATAACAATGATGGTATTGTATTATGGATCAAAATCTGTTGATTTCAACCTATAGTTCCATTTATTTTGACAAATCTCCAATACCACCGACTGAAATGCTGCTCCAAACCATGACAGACCTGTGTTTTACAAATGGCTGTAGACCCTCACTGTGATACCTCTCTCCTGATCTGCTCTGCTGACAATAATTTCAACCAAACATTTCAAACCTCATTTGATTCATCACTCCACGAGACCAGTTGTGAGATGGCATTTTATACTTGAATGATCTATAGGTAAGTGTTAAGTGACAAACAAAACATTCCTCTGCAAATGGACTGAAATTTGTGAAAAAGCGGCCAATTTCTCCAAAAAAAACATTTGAAAGACCCTCAGAAATCCCGGAGAACTGCCCAGAGAAATAGCTGTAGGCGTTTCAAGATGGCTGTCGTTTTTGTAGAGATTTGCTTCTGGTAGGATTTTTTTTTTAATGTGAAAAATCTATTTCAACTTTAGAGAAAAATATTAAAAATGAAAAAGAAATGGAATTTTAAACGGAAATGTCAACAGCGTTAAAATTAAGGAAAATAACTGGATAGCTGCAATAAATTGCAAAATCGTATTTTAAGTGTTACTCTATAAACATGCCCCAAAGGTTTCATGAAAAAAAATGGAACATTTATTTTAAATATTGTCCTTTTATAATTGTCAATTAAATCGCTTTCAGCTCAAAAGCTACAAAGATGCATGACCGCGACAGCGTTACTTCGTGCTGCGGCACCGCCGCCGGAAGTGTATGTCAAACGGGTTAAAAGCCAGTTGACGAAGGCTAGCTAACCGTAGCTGTCAGCCGGGTCCAGTCATTGTGTAGGGATGGAGGTTACACGGAAAAGTAAGTAGCCAGACACCGTTTTCAGCGATTTACGGACTTTTTGTCTCACCATACATTTCACGATAGGATGAAATAGACTAGTGGTATGACAGATATTCAGTACTGAGCAGACTGAAAATGAACATCCCAGCGTGAGTGCTGCCTGCGAGCGAGCTACCCAGCTAGCTTGGTAGCTGCGGTGTGTTCAAATGCTGGCTAGCATTGCGCTAGCATTCTGATACTGACTGACTGACTGTTTTCTTCTCTCAGATTATAAAGACTGCTTAAACACTGTGTACAGCGCGATAGAAGAGGCTGACTTCCTTGCCATCGATGGGGAATTTTCAGGTATCCGTGTCAGAGCTGTAGCAGACGTTGGTATTGAAGTCCCCTGCATTATATGTGGAAACTGACATTTTTTTTTAAATTGCTTATTTTAAAGGGATAAGCGACGGTCCTAATGTCAGTGCACTAACCAATGGACTGGACACACCGGAAGAGCGATACACGAAGCTTAAAAAGGTTAGCAACGTTGAGAAACGCAGTTTATGCATATTCAATAATACTGCAACCTCCATACACACAATTCTAGTTGGAACCTCTACTTCTTTTATGGTCCTGCAGTAGCTTGAACACTTTCACTTTTCCGTTTATCGTTTGAACGTGTTAACATGTGTTTCTCTCCATGCCTGCAGCATTCCATGGACTTCCTCTTGTTCCAGTTTGGTTTGTGTACCTTCAAGTACGACCAGGCAAAGTCAAAGTGAGTGGTGTCTGTTTGTTGAATACACTAAATGTGTTATTCTAATTGGTGAAACACAAAAATAACTAATCAGCTACTGGACTCCCATTAGTTTGCTGGGGTGTGGTCCTTTACATTGAAGTGCACCATAATGCATAAACCACAGATGGCCTCTGGTCAAGTGTAGGCATACTGTTTTAGATTCAGACTTATCTACTGATATTCTCCTCCTTGGGCATTCTCGCACTTAAAGCCGGATTATGAAATGGATCACTGCCCACAATTAGGCCCAAAAGCCTCCAGGCTTACTACATGCCCATTGCCTTGTACCATTTCAAATGAGGGTCTGGGACAGTGCAGTTTCTAGACACATTATCATAATCTGTTTAGGGAAAGAGGTGGTTGGAGGCCAAAATTAGAGCAACTGTGTCCAGTAATATTAGGCTTGTCGCTTTTGATATGGTTACTTTAAAGGTGGGGACCAGGCCTGTGACCAGGCCTGTGACCACTCAGTCAGGTGTTGTCTTCAAAACAACTCTGGTGCATTAATATGGCAATAAAAGATGAAGCCAGTCTGCTGTTGCGTGACCAGCTTCTCTTTGTGGTAATACAGAGAATAACCATGATAAATCAGGGAAACTGGCCAATGCCAGTTGCTGATTGCATAAGCGAGTATTCACATAAACTACTTGCAGAGTGTAGCCAGAATCTCATAGATTGACATAGGTGCAGGCATTTTTTATTAATTCGTTAATGTATGCTATTCCTAGTTTTCCTAATTTATTTCTACTTACAAGGAGGTTGATGTCCTATTTTGGCCTTTGGTCCAAAAATCTATCTTTGAGCCATCGTTTGGTTTACTTTTGTGATGCATACAGTTTAAACCAATTCTTTGTGCATGTGAGATAATGTTAAATCCTGGTTCTGAAGACACTGTAATTTTTGTGTATGTGTGTGTGTGTCTGTATGCCTTGCAAAATATTTGTCAGTAATGCAAGACATTGTAGCAATATATAACTGGGGCCCAGTCTCCCTGTGGTGCTTAAAAGATGTAAAGTGCTTGAACCATATATATTTCTGCAGGTTATTGCAATAAACTCCCAGGAACTTAAATTATTTCTCCCCCCCCATTTCCTTGCTCTGCAGGTACATCACAAAGCCCTTTAACTTTTATATATTCCCTAAACCGTTCAGCAGGACATCTCCTGACATAAAGTTCATCTGTCAAGTGAGTATTGTTCCCCACATTATTGAATTGCTTCTTAATAAGCAACTGGGATATGACCTTTTGGATTCAGAGAGATTTAGATGGTTTAAAAATGGTGCTTCATGAAATGCTGGTTCAGCTGCAGAAAGCTTTAATAAAAGTATTAACACAAACACATTTTGTCATTTCAGAGTTCCAGTATCGACTTCCTGGCCAGTCAGGGATTTGACTTCAACAAGGTGTTCTGTCACGGTGAGTGCCCAAAAAAAAAAGCAGTTCTAGATATCTCTTGTTATACAAAAATCTTAAAATGGAAGCTCACTGTGATTACTTGGCCTCTATACTTGATATATAATTACTCATAAAAGCTATAAAGGGTTTTCTGCTTCTACGTTATAGCAGTTATGGTGACGTGCATGCACAAAATTGCCATCAGATTTCTGAACCATGTGCTCTGGCCAGTTTTCTTGCCACCGTGGGTATGTTGGTGAATCAGAATCATTCTACATCAGCAGGCTTTTACAATATAAATGGAAGCCTGTGTACTTTGAGTTGAGGGAGAGAGAAGCCTGTACTGCAAAGGGGAGAAAAAAGGGCAGAAGTCGTCCAGCTGAAGAAACTGAAACAAGGGTCTGAGAAGGAAGCCAGAAAAGGTGCAGCTCTAAAATAAGTTTTCACAGGACGGATGATGGTCAGTCTCCAAAGAGAAACACTGCAGTTATCAAAAAACATCCGTATCCTTCGGCATCTGTGGAATACTAGAAACTAATTAAACGAAGTTATATAAGCGGTGACGGATGATCTGATATCCTCGTGTTGGTGTTGTTCCCAGACCATCATGAAAATGTTGTTCCAGGTTCAACATTGCAAGTGACCAATCACATTGTTGTGACGTTATTCCTTTGCGCGCCAAGCCATTCGTGCATTTATGAAATTCCAATATTGCAAGGACAATATCAATTCTGCTTACCGTTTATTAAAGGGTTAGGGTTAGGGTCCGTTGATCGGCGGACAGAGGCGGTTTCACGCAGCTTAAGTACAGTTTTTTGTTTTACGCCGGTTTTTCCCGAAGTCGCAAAGGTATGACGTCACAACATTCTGATTGGTCACTTGCAATGTTGATCCTGGAACAACATTTAGTATGATGATCTGGGAACAACAGCAACACGAGGATATCAGATCAACCAAGTGGTGACACCCAGCACTGATGGAAGTCATTTTTAATAAATGGTAATAAGATTAATCATAAAATAAACATGCCATGCATCAGGGCACCATCATCCACTAGCTTCTTCCCAGTAAAGGTTTTAATGGTGATTACAGGAATAGCACTGCTGTTTTGGACACTAGAAACACGGTTTCTCACTGCCTTGGTAACGGCTCCACCTCTTTGCTCTTCGCTGTGTGTAAACGGTCTCCGGCTGCACGTTAAACTGCAACGGCGTCATTGTCACTGCTACTGTTGTTAGCAGGGGTTTGTTTTTTGGGATGGGCTACAGAGCTTTGTGTTAAAGGAAGCAAAGAATTTGTGTTGAATTCTTTATAGTATTACTCAATGAATTGTATTTAATTCTGAGCATTTTTTTTTTTTTTTTTTTTTCTTTTGGTTTATGGTGATTTTAGAAAGCTGTAACAATGTTGTAGTAAAATCAGTGCTCATTTGAAAGAAGTGAGTACATTCTCTTAGACTGCTAAATCTTCATCTGTTTATCTGTATGGTCTGCGGTCATCTTCAATTCATTCATCGAGTACGAACAAATTCAGGTACAAATGTTTGTGTGCACATAGTGAATGTGGCCCATTGCTGAAACTTTTTCTTGTTGCTTAGCGCACACTCCAGAGCACAAACCACACATTACAACTATGCCCCATTTACGCCCAGTGAACCCTGCTTGAATCATGTTAATCAACAACCTGTGGGTCTCTCTCTATTTTCACGTTGCATTCTTTCTGTCTCAATTGTGCGCCTGCAATTTCATCTAATCTCAATGTGCAAATTAGTTTGGCACAGACGGCTGATTTGTCAACAAACATTGCACGTCCCAGGCAAGCAGTGGACCAGCAGTGCACAATAGCGTGACTGCTGCTACCTGGCCTTCCACAAATGCAGTTGGGATGAATCGGTTGCATTATATTAAGTGCATTAAACCTCATCTGGATACACATTCCATGTTTGTACACGCTGCACAATAAGCTCCAGGTCACTGCAAAGTTTAAAAACGAGGCTTTGTGGTATTTTAAAGGAATCCCCTACCTAAATCAGGAAGAGGAAGCCCAGCTGAGAGAGCAGACAGAGGAGAGGAGGAATCAGCATGCTAATGGTGTAGGGACACCATCCTTTATCTCCCCATCATCCTCCAAAGGCTCTTCACATGTACCTGAGGAACATAAAGATTTCATCAACAAAGTTGTGTAAGTGCTGCTTCAGTTGTTTTCTTTACAGCATCAAATGAGTTCTTTGATCATGTTTTAGCTTTTGGTTGATGTCCTTGGTGGTGTATTGGTCAAGGAAGCCACAAAGGAAACGTTGTTTGCTTTTGAATACTCTACAATCATTTTTGTTTTGTTTCCACTACAGCGAGAAGGTTGAGGCCCTCATGGTTAACTCTGAGAAGACTTTGGACCTGGAACCATGCACTGGGTAACTGGACACTCTTCTAGAAAAGCTGCATCTAACCCAAACTTTTGTTTTCACCATGTAAATTTAATTTTATTTCTACTTTTGCTTTCCAGATTTCAGCGAAAGCTGATATACCAGACGCTGAACTGGAAGTGAGTGTTGCTTAAAGCCCTGTCTTTGCTCTGACGGTCTTGCTTGGCTTAAAGATTAACATTTGTCTTGTTCCTACAGGTTTCCAAAGGGCCTGCACGTGGAAACTGTGGAAACAGAAAAGGTATGCTTATATTTTGTTTGAAGCTGTTTTTTCACTTTTTGCTGTTTTGTGAACATTTGAAAATACATATTTGTGTCTTTGCAGAAGGAGCGATACATACAAATCAGTAAAGTTGACGAGGAGGAGAGGAAGCGGAGGGAGCAGCAGAAACTGGAGAAAGAGCAGGCAAGCTATCAAATGTTTCTTGTGCTAATTGTCAAGCTTGTATGAAATTCAGAAAAACATGTTGTAGCTTTATGCATTTATAAAACTAACCGAACTGAATCACCTCCCCCTGACAGGAGGAGCTAAATGACGCTGTTGGTTTCTCCAGAGTCATCCATGCCATCTCAAAGTCTGTAAGTCTAGTTTTTCACTTACAGATTTGTACACAAATATAGACTGAAGCTTTATACCAACATGCAATTTTGTGAGCAAAGTTTTGTTTGTTAAAGAATTTTATAGTGTTGCGTTTTGTTTTTGTTTTTTTTTGTTGTTGTTGTTTTGTTTTTTAGAACTTTTTTTTTTTTTTTTTTTTTTTTTTTTTTTTTTAAATTTGCGTCCATAAATGTGACATTTACAGAACCACTCTTTCTGACTTGCAGGGTAAACTAGTTGTCGGCCACAACATGCTCTTGGATGTGATGCACACCATCCATCAGTTTTACTGCCCTCTGCCTGAGGTATGTTTTGCATATTTTAAATATGGAGCTAAAATGCATTTTCGGTACAAGAAATGGCAATTTCAAGCTTGGTATGAGATGTATGCATTATTTAAGGCGGTACTCTCTCTTTTTTTTTTTTTTTTTTTTTTTTTTTTTTTAAGGATATTCAAGACTTTAAAGAAGTTACAATGTGCGTCTTCCCAAGGTAATGTTGTTAAATTTGGGGGTTTTTGTCATTGCAGCAGGGGTTTTGCATTACTTTTTTTTTTTTTTTATTTGTTTGCTTTAATTGATTGATTTATTCACTTGCAGACTTCTAGACACCAAATTGATGGCTTCCACTCAGCCATTTAAGGTAAATCATTTGCTTAAGTGCTTTTAGTGGATCGCTGTTGGTCACTAAGATGTATTGAAAAGATGGGGGTGGGTAACACTAATTTATGTTTTGTTTACTTTCCATCTGTGAACCCATCAGCTGAACTGCTGACTTACCCTCATGAGGCCCATTTTTCAGGCCTTCTGCTACAGCCAGCCAATATCTAGGCTACAATTTCCTATTTTTAAAACTCAGTCTTAATTGGACAGCGTTCAAAATTCAATTAGTCTTCTGCTTCATGTAGACTTTTTTTTCCTGGATGTAGGCAGTTACTTTGAAGTCTTCATCTAAGGGCAACAGTCTCCCTGAAAGGTTAACACTGTTACCCAGTATGATGGCTGCATTGCCTGCAAGTCCTGAGTGGCGACACCTTCAGCATTTCTGGGTTATCCTGCCCGAACTCTAAACAAGTACCAGTATGATTTATATTGCTGTTGTGCTGACCTGCAGTTTTGGTAGTAACAGTAGCATTAATAATAACGTTTGCCTACACAGTTAGAATTCTGCTGATATCAGTTAGTCAAGAGCTCAAAATACAAATGGAAACAAAAAGCTTCTGACATCAAACATGTCACCCCCACATCCCTGTGATGTAGTTGTTTGAGATTAGTGTCCACTAAATCTGTGTCAACCTGTAAATTCCCGCTGCTCTGTAAGTACTTTAAGAGCTCCCGTGCCTTAATTTCTCTGGTGTCAACAAACTTGACCACAAGCTGATTATGATTTTAAGTAGGGCTTATTAAGACAGTTTATGTAATTGGGTCTAATTATAATGTGATGGTACAAGTGGCTAGAGCCCTCAATCACCTGAAGATATAATTTGTGATTTGTTGTAAATTATAAGTGATCAGGGCAATAATTGCACGTTCTTTTACATTTCAGGAGTTGATCACAAATACTTCTCTGGCAGAGTTAGAGAAGCAGCTGAAGGAGAGCCCCTTCAAGTCACCACAAGTTGGTGAGTAAACAAAGCAGACTCTGTCTGAAATGCAGTGACTGTTCAGAAACCCCGCTGACACACTTTTGTCTCTGTGCTGCTGTTCTCAGAAACAGCAGAGGGCTTCCCCAGCTATGACACAGCCCAGGAGCAGCTCCATGAGGCGGGTTATGATGCCTACATCACTGGCCTTTGTTTCATCGCCATGGCCAATTATCTGGGTAATCACTGATTCTTTTCACACAAAAAGTTTCAGTTCAGATATTTGATTTTAAACTTGGCGTTTCCCTTTACAGGTTCTTTCTTGACTCCGCCCAAAGCATACATCTCAGCTCGTTCCAAATTAATTGAGCCTTTCTTCAATAAGTAAGTGATTTCATAGATTTGATTTGCTTGAAGTGTTTTATTTTGATTTGCATTTTTATTTTAATAAAACCTTTTTAATACTTGTTTTCTGTTATTAAGGCTTTTTCTGATGAGGATTATAGATATACCCTACCTCAACATCACAGGACCGGATTGTGAGTAAAGTACTGCAACACAACATGACTGTCACTAATGGTCTATTATATTATCTTGGTTTGGACTCACTAATTCCAAAGTGTTTTTGGTTTTTTTTTTTTTTTTTGTTTTTTGTTTTTTTGTTTTTAACAGACCAAATGTTAAATTTTGAGCATTTCTTAGAGCTGCGGCGGTATTAAACCAAAATAAACTGAAACGGCTTAAATATTGTTAGACTCACCCTAACACAATACAAAGTTACGTTTCAAACATAAAATATGCTTGCTACAAATTCAAACTGCAGCTCGTCCACGTCATGTTTGTCTTTCTTCCCTTCTTCTTGCACAGTGCAACCCAAGAGAGACCATGTCCTGTACGTCACCTTCCCAAAAGAATGGAAGACTAGTGACCTCTACCAGCTCTTTAGTGCCTTTGGTACGTCACAATTTAGTCCATTAATTCTGCTTTTAAACGGATATTAGCAATTCTTTATAATTTACCCTCTGCTCTTTATCTACTCAGGGAACATCCAGGTTTCATGGATAGATGACACGTCTGCCTTTGTGTCCCTAAGTCAGACGGACCAGGTACAGATAGGTGAGTGTGATGCTTTAGCTAATCACAAAGTAGTAAATAGTCTTTCATAAATGTTTCAAACTGTGCTTTTTTTTTTTTTTTTTTTTTTTATATATTCTTTTTAATTTAAACACAGCTATGAACACCAGCCGCTATGCAGAGAGCTACAAGATCCAGACATATGCAGAGTACATCCAGGGAAAGCAGCAGGAAAAGGAGAAGCAGACAACCAAAACATGGGGAGAAGACAGTTGGGTGAAGCCTCACTACACCTGCTCCACCACTTCTGGGTTTGGATATTCCAGGTACTCGTGCAATGAATGCTTCACATTGTACATTTCCTGATGAAATTCTGTCCATTTTTCTCTTCTGTAGTATTTTCTTCAGATTTTCACAGGTTGTGTTTGCATGAAATATTCTGCTGTTGTAGGATGAGGAAGCGAAGCATCAGTCCCATGCAGGGAGAGCAGGGAGCTGATGATGCTCAAATTACAGATGGCTGGAGTCACTACTCTTACCCCGATACCACAGGCACCAAGAAGATGAAAACTGATGGTGTGTGAATACGTGTGTTCATTTGTACTGTTTTTGTTTTGTTTTTTCTCTGTTTGGTAGTATGCAGCAGGGTTCCCCTAGGAAAGTACTTAGTAGAGGATGAGAGCAGGTGGCATGGTGAATGATCATCACTGCCAAGGAGTTAAAGTTAAGCAAGCCTGGGTACTCTAGTGCTAGATTAGTGTAATTTTATTAATATTGACCTGCTCCAAAGCCGAGATGTCAAATGACTTTGATGACATTATTTCCAAAGATATTTATGGTGAATAGTGAGGGAGTGCATATACTAATAAAAGCTCTGTCTTAATGCATTTTCTACACACACACTGTGTCCCATTAAATGATAATGAATACTCTGAACTATAATCTTGGGTCTTGTGCACTGTTGTCGCTGTTTCCTAGATGCGGCAAATACTAAAGCTGTCGAGAGTAAGACATCCGAGGGATGGCTGAAGACGACGTAAGTAAAAGCAGCCATCATTTATGCTGACACTGTCATGTTTGTTGTGATTTAAGCCTCTTATGGTTGCTGTGTTCTGCAGGGATCTATCAGATTCACCTGGGCTAAGTCCAGCCCCTGATGATGAGAAAAGCCCAGAGGGTACAAATCCAGGCAATGACGCTGATGGGACTGTCCCTTGGCAACAAACTCCAACAGTACACAAGAGGAAGGGTCAAAAGAACAAGAAAAAGAAATCTGAAGGTGCGTTTTGTTTTTCTGATACCGGTCCATTAACCTACTTGCAGGCCTGGAACAAAGATTCTCCTCATGTGATTTTTAGGTTTTTTTTTTTATTTATTTATTTTTTATTTATTTATTAAATAATGGTTCATCGTCACATTTAGATGTTCTGGAAGTAAAAAAAAAAAAAAAAAACAGGACCAGGTCAGATTCAGGCTGACTCACTGCTTTGAGCTCTTTGTAGTGTTGTCAAATATAAAGATGTGTAGCTAAAATCCGCTTAGCTGCGCCCTTTCCTAAGTTAACTGTACTCCCTTCTTTTATCCTAGATAAGAATAAGACAAACTAAATCTTCTCAACATACATTGATTAGCCACAACATAAAAGTGTGTGTGTGTGTGTGTGTGTGTTAACTTGAACAGGGCAAAATAGGAGTTTCAGAGTGAGACCATAGGTGTATCTCCAAAAAAAAAAATCTCAGGCAAGTTCCAATCCCAGTGGCCTTGACCTCAAGGTCAGAGGTCAAGTTTTCTGAAAATCCTGTGAATGTAATAACTTACACTGGGTGACGTAGGTTTATGAAATTGATATCGCAGGAGGCCAAGAAATGGCACTGAGGGTGCCAGTATTTTTGTGTTATGTTCCTTTATGCCATCTTTTTGACATTCCAGAGAATTGGGAGAAACTGGAATATGGTGGGAGTCAGGTAGGGAATATTTGACAAAGGAGATCTGCTTGTAGTTGATCTCATAGAAATAATATAGTTACCAAATATACTTGGACTATAGTGTTTTTCTTTTCTTTGTTGCTGGGAGTCTCATTTGTGAAAGCTGAAATTAGGTGAGAATCTAAGGGTTGACAACAGCCTGAGGATGTTAGTAAGGGATTACATGGCAGTTTAAGGAAGGGGAGGACTAACGGTAAAAAATAAAACTGTACATTTATCATATACTGTTTAATATGACCTGGTGAATGTAAACACTGGGAGCAAGTTGTTGGGTTTTTTCAGTCATGTGAAAAATGTGCGTCTCTCCTGTGCAGGTGCTGAATCTACACCAACACTGTTCGAAGTCCCAGAAGTCTGGTAGCGAGAGGTGAAGCATGTAGAGGCTGCTGTCTCATACTGGGCTCCTGCAGTCTCTCTTCCTAAGCACTTGGGATATTCTCCTTCAAGGTCGTACAGTACTATATTCATTTGTTCATCCAACAGCTGTGGATACCGTGTCCATAGCTACCAGCCAAGCTACATAACTGGACTACTGACAGAGAACACAAGCCATAACAGCAGCTGCCATATTTTGATCCTACATCAGAGGAGCAGGCAACTCCTCTGGGTAAACACACACAGATGTACCACCAGATCTTTAATATCGAAATTATTGTTCATTTATTCTCTGATGTGTTCAGACTGGTATCTGCCACCACATCCACGTTGTCACTTTGGAAACATTTACACGTTTTAATGACGGATACCTGTAGTCAGTCTTATTTTTGTGAGTGTGAGTTGTGTGAGTGTGTGAGTTTATGCATGTGAGGGAGATGTACATTTTTCTCCCGTCTTTGTATCCCTGTGAGTCATAAATTGTGAGATATACCACTTGACAGGTCCTATAGTTTACAAAGTCAGGGTTATTTAGTATTTTAATGCAGTCCAATATTTTTTCCATTTTTAAAAAAGTAATGAGAGGTGCTTGTATTTCTTTTTCTCTTGTACAGAAATGATTTTTCTTTACCTTTTTGTGTTGAATGTTTTGTAACCGTGTCAACCTTCAGCTGTCTGAGTATGTTCTAATGCAAAAGGTGTAAGCGTTAAAATGACGTATACATTTTTGTATGAGAAAGTTTAAAAATCCTTGAATATTTCCTTGGAAAAAGGGGAAAAAAATTAAAGAATGTTTCTTACTAATTGTTTTTGTCTCATTTTCTTAAACAATTGTTAAATAGACTTTTTTTTTTTTTTTTTTGTTTTCTTTCCTTGTTTTGTTTTTTCCACAACATGTGTTAAAGCCTTACAAAATTGTGCCTTCATTCTTTAAGTACATGGCACTGTATTGAATATTTGTCTTTTGGGTTTTTAAGAACAGGTGCCACTTAAGGGTAAATAAACACATTTGAGCTGTTTGAGAACGCAGTTAAATCAGTTATATATCCAAAGTGTTGGACATCAGCATCATGGAATATATTAGACTGGAATTAAAACCGCAGCAGTGTAACGTCTGTGACATGATTGTTTGTTGGGGCGTTTGGTAAAAAGTCACAGGGAGACCATCCTGTCCCTTTTAACATCATAAATGATCTGACCCTGATGAAAGGGATTACTACCCTGCTGGCTAAATTAACTAATGCTGAACATCAAAGTGTAGAAAAGAAATAATGTGATACTGGTGGAAGTTCTTCTTCCCTACTGGCTGCATTTACATAGGGTCATATGTAATATCCATGCATGAATTGGGGAAAAAAAACAATTTCCTTCGGGGTCAACCTTCAAGATCAATAAAGTTTTATTGAATTGAATTGAATTCTGTTCTATTTATGCAATTCAGAGCGGTGGAGCTACCTTAGGATGAGAGGTGGAGTACACCTTGAGCAGCTCGACAGTCTGTTGCCAACACAGAGGCAGACAACCATTCAGAACATACAAACTACACACACAGAGGCCAAATGGTCGATTCAAACCAGTGACCCTTTTGCTGTGAGGCAACAGTGCTAACCACTATGCAGCCCATTATATTAATATATTTATAGTTTTTAGCTAATCCACTCACCACTGTTTTGGTGAGAAGCCTTTTCCTGTTGGGAAGCGGCACCTCTGCACAGAGCGCAAACAAGCACTGGTATCCTGACTGTTTTATCTTCTGATAATTCACTGGAGAATACTACAAAAAGTTCATTTTGTGCACATTTTCAAGGGCCGTGTCACCATACAGCAGATTAAGCAGAAGAAAGTGGATGGATGGATATATTTGTGATTAGTGGCATTTCCATACCTATATTGATACCAGGGTCATTTTTCTAGCTGTGATTTCTTCTAAAACAATCATTTCTTTAATCCTGCAAATGTTAAATGAAGAAACTGCATTGGCGCTTACATGTTCTGTATTAATTCTGGGATCTATTATTTTGAACATACAACACTGATTAAATAATTTTACATCCTGATAGAGGTTCTCACACACATCCACAGAGCAGGGCCTCGATCAGTCATGCACTGATGCCCAGCCTTTTTCAATACTTAAATATTCATGTGGATATATTCCAAAGAAATATCGCAGCATAACTTTGTACTGTAGGACCTGCAATTCACACGTGCATGGTTTGATTAAATATGCTAAAGTTTCTGTATCACAAAAACATCAGCTATCTCTGAGGGAATCAGATAAGAAGCACTGATTGATTTTATATGCAATGACCTTTATATTTATACGCAGGTTTGGCTTATAAATGTTTGCACTCAGTCGCAGCAGAACTGCTTTAATGTGTAATTTTAGTCTGTAAATGTAATCCCTTTTAAGTACAACATCCAAATTCAAAGTTCCTATATTCTAAGCACAATAATATTCATGTGTTTTGTATTTAATTCAAGCATTACATTCGTGGAAATCATTCCATCTTCCTTTTACATACAGCATAATCCCTCTGCATGTTTTCCCCTCATAAATGAGCCTCCCAAGTTGTTTTCTTCATTTTCTATCATTGTACCACAACATGAAGCCAGGTTAATGTATAAATATTGTTTATTCATGGAATGACAACCATCATATTTTTATTATACCCTTAGGGTATGGAGTTCTTCAATTTAGATCCACACACTAAAGGCAAATCTTAGTTTGCAGCTTTGATTATTTCAAGGCCATAAAAAAAACTTGCCCCATTACACAAAACTAAAAAAGCAATTCCTGAGGTAGAGCAAGTCTCAGTAAAACCCAACACCTTCAGGTTTCACTTTACTGAACAGATTTCATTTGATCCAGGTGACACAGGTTCAGGCATCCTGGAGCCGACAGCTCCATCTCCTCAACAATCTTGCTTGACTTCCATTAGACACAAGCCGGGAAGGTGACCATTTGTGCTAGGGGGAGGAAAAACAGGGAGAAAATGGTTCAGAAATGTATGACTGGAGGGCAGAATGAGGCAGAGACGCTGCGGGGTTTCTCACCTGGCGTGTCCGAGCAACACAACCACAGACAAGGTGCCAGCCGGGAGGAATCTGAAGAGCTTCTGCAGGCAGCGGTCTAGCTTCCTCATCACGACATCCATTTGCTGTTCCTACACATATAAAACATAAGAGTCATCATTATACATGTTCTGTACATCAATAATATTCTGAAAAATCTAATTACCAAAGATGCTTTTAGCTCTCCTAATTGAATTCAATTTTATTTTTATAGCTCCAAATCACAACAGGAATTGCCTCAAAGTGCTTTTTATTGCAAGAAAACTCCAACAATCATATGATTCCCCTATGAGCAAGCTCCTTGGCGACAGTGGGAAGGAAAAACTCCCTTTTAACAGGAAGAAACCTCCAGCAGAGGCAGGCGCAGTCATCTGCACAAACATATTGCAGCATAACTATTACAGGAAATGAACCTATACTGAGATTGGATTCTTATAAAAGAAAAAAACACAATGCAGCACTATCTATATCAACCAATCACACGGAGATATCCTGAAACCACATGATGACATCCATCATACTATGACTCCATTCGTTAAACGTAGCAGCTTATCACGCTCAGCATGGGGATCTGTATTTGTAAGATCGTGCCAGCTAAGCATCTAAAGATAATCATGGTCCCAGCACTATCCAGCTTTCTGTTTCTCGTACTCTTAAATCCAATTTAACAAACTCCAGTGGGGCTGTCACTTGGCCTCTGCTCAGAGTAACCCTGGTATACTGTGAGCTCAAGGCTGCAGTTTTATCCCTGCGCTCTACAGAGTTATTTAGAATTCATGACGTGTTTTCTTTTTTCTCTTTTGAGGTGCTGACACGCTGTGTGAATTCTGGGATCAGTTTGATTTTCCACAGGAGGGAAAAATTAATTACTAGTCACATTTCAACTCAATAAAACCTGACCACACGTTCAGAAAGTGTGCAGATAGGAAAGAATAAAAGTAACTAACAGATTCAAATTCTTCTGTAAGACTTTACTATGTTATATTGTTGGTCATATTCTTAATTAGTGAAGTCATCTGTGTGTGATGTTTCTTCTTGGTGTAGCCTTTCCTTTTTCCCTTTTTATTTGGGATTTTTATAGGATGACACAACAGAACTGTGTTATGACCCAGGATGGTTGAAATACTTGTTCAAAGAAAACAACAGTATTGAATTCAGAGCCTTGGAAAAAAACCCAAACATTTCAAATGAGACCTTTTTGTGCACATTTCCAGATCAATATTTTTATGCTTGACTTGACTGGAGTAGCTTTGCATGACTCACAGTTCTGCCCTGTTAGCAGGCCCCGAGTTCACGCGCTTTCTGAAAACAGGTCGTTTTAACTCCCCTCACTTTCAGGTCAGCTTTTTGATTGGCTTCCCTCTCAACCATTTTTGGCTAGAAAGAAAATTCAAATGGTTCCAAAAAGATGAGAATTATTTTGTCATTTTTACAGCCAAAATTATGAAACAAGTCCAGGCAACCTGTGTCATACACGGGTGATAAAGGGTTAAAAAAAAGAATGATAACCTACTGGAATCACAACAATCTACTCGTTACCTGAGCGCTGCTGTGCCTGTGGGTTGTCTCCTTAATCTCCGCTCCAACCCATGAAGGCAAATGGACCGGCGTCAGCGATGGACAGATGAGGTAGTTCTTCTTCCACAGATCCTCAGAAGAGTTGAGCGCTGCGCGTCTGTCCTCTGAATTCACAAACACTGACAGCCGGACACGTTAGACTCTGAAGTGTATGCAAACGTCCCACACAGCACGTGCAACGCGTGATAAATGTAGTTTTCACCTTACCTATGCGTGCATGTCCTGTGGATTCTTTAGGCTTGGCAGATAGGATGACTCTCTTAACTGTGCCAAAGTGGCCAAATGTCTCTCTGACTGACTCCTCACACAGTTCAGATTTAGAGGTATTGAGATGCAACCATTTGTTTATTTTAGCAGGAAGTAGCCCGTTTACTGTTTTCACAGGAGTGACATCTAAGCATTCAGCATCTGACGCATGCCCATTAACTTTTGTGGAAGTGCTGATGCACTCAGTCATACTGTGGTTCATTTTAACAGCGTAGAGGTGACGGGCATTCAGAGCGTCACCCATCAGTGCTTTAAGAGTCACGTCCAGATCTAGCATTGACTCACACACCGGCCTCTGTACCTAGAAAATAACAAGTAGTTGGAGATAATCTGCATAAATGTGGGCCTAACTGCAGCACAAAGGGAATAAATAACAGAAGCAAATGGGAAAAAAAAGGAAAAGGAAGAGAGCTACCTTTATACTCTGCCCGAGCACATTAAGGCCATTCAGAGTTTTTACCGCCAGCATCGCTCCCTCCAGCAACTCAAACTCAATCTCTGCGTGTACCTGGGAGATCAAACACTTAAGCATTCAAGCAACGGTGAAGAATTTCGCAGCTCTGGTTTTATAGCGAATTGGTGAAACAATGAAAGCGATGCACACCCTGACCACTGTGTTCAACATCTTGACTTTTCGAACGGCTCCGCAGAAACTAAACAGCTGCTTCACGTCTCCGTCAGAGAAGCCTGTGGGGAACGGCCCAGCAAACACTACGCACATGTCCTGAAGTCTTGAGCAAGTCTGCAGGGAATAAATAGACAGAGTAAATACAAGCAAGCGAATGTCTTCAAAATGATACAAAGCGCTGGCGAAAAGCCTCACCATCTGATGGTGCCGCTCCTGATGAGGGAAGTAACTCTTCAGATGGTTTGACAAGGTGGAAAACTGAAGGACGGAGAAGAACGGCTGCGTTTTCAGATTTCGGAAAGATTTAAGCACCTGGAGGGGGGCGGTGCATAATCAGTTAGGTGTAATTGGGCAGAAGCAAAGCAGGAAGAGTTTACAAAAGGAAAGTGAGGGTAAATATGAAAGAAAAAAAATGAACCAATACTTTCACATGTACTGGAGAAGGAGTCAGTAACATCTAAAAAGCTTTGGGGGGTTCAGTCGAGTGTTTCATTACAGACACAAGAGACATCACCTTACTTCTTACCTCTTTGTCTGAGTTACACTGCTTGTGACTGGAATCTTTTCCTAAAAAGGCTACTGAACGTCCAAGTGCGTGTAGCACGTCAGAAAACCTGCACAAGAAGGAAAGACAGAGGACCTGTCAGCAGCAGGTGAACAACTCAATCCATCCACAGTATTCTGAGACGACTTTAATGCCTAAATTTGTTTTCTCATTTCAGACTTTCATAAAGTTGTTCAGTCTTAGCTGGTAGCTGAGGCCACTGGATGGAAAGAGATCCAAAACAAGACAAAAACAGATTACAGAGATCAGGAGGCCGATTGCAAATAGTTTCACAGTGTGTTAAATACCTCTGAAGATAACACAGTGGGTCACATGGGTCAGTTCCTACATGCTTACTGCAGGAGGTTTACATCCTGTTTTAAAACCTAAATTTCTTCAAGTGCTTAATTTTCAGGTGTGCAATGCACTGCCTTAACTTGAAGGTTAAAAAAACCCAGACAAAGACACAGTTCACTCAGCTCAGAGCGAACATGAGACAATCCACCCCAGCAGACCTGCAAAATATGTGGACATTAACTACTTGACCTGACCTGCAACACTAAAGTGACATTTGTTATTCTACAATTCCATTTCATCCACTTCTCCTCCGTTTCACCCACTCCAGCGATCACCTTGAAGCTGAATGCAGCAGATTGAGTTTATTCGTTCAGGGTTTTCTCCTTCTCTCTCTCAGTAAATGACAAGCAGGGTCATTTAAGTTATTTGACCTTAAATTATATATAATGGCAGCATCTGAGCGCAGTAAGGTTAATTTTCTGACCTGCTCCACCTACAGGTTACATCAGGTCACTTTATAATTTGTTAATGCCTGGCTATAAGAAAACCCACACCCTCTGCTGTGTGTGGGGTTTACACATGACGAGAAGGAAGAAAGACTGGATGAGTAATCTCAGCATGGCTTAGTGGATCACTGTGTTTTACGTTTTTTTTTTCTTTTTAAGGTTACCCAAACACAAGTTACAGACTGACCTGCACGCTAACAATATAGAGACTGTTGTACCTGTGACTCTGTGAGGGCTCCTCTCTTGTTTCTCTCCACAGCGCCTTCCAGTGAATCTCTAAAACCTGACAGCAAGCAAAGGAAATGTAAGATTATTCCTGTGTGTGTGAGTGTGTGTGTACTTTTCCAAATATGATTTCCTACCTGGCGAGGTCCTGTTTTGATAAAGTACTGGGCCAGCTCTAGGGCTGCCAGAGCATCCTCAGTTGGATGATGACCCAACATATCTTCTGTTTGTATTTTCCTCCTGAGATACAAGTGGAAAATTAGGTTATCGATCACAGTGGGACAGAAATATTTAGAGATAACACAAGAACTCACTTCAGTATGATCCCAGTCAGAACCTTGAGCTTAAACCTTTGCCCACACTCCCTCTTGTACAGCAGTGACGTGTCAATTACATGCTTGTGGATGAGCTGCAGGGCGGGCACAGACGCAACATGGTTTACAGTTCATGTTAATGAAAAAACTGAAGTATTTCTTTTAAGATATTTTCTCTGAAATTACAGGACATGATTACTGCGGGAATAAAGTACTATTTCAGCCGAGTCAAGATGATCATGTTCTAACATTTCTGATAAATGTTAAAAAGCTGCCAATATCCTGCACACAGTGTTTTGTTTTAATAATTTGTTTTTGTGAGCCATGACTTCATCAGAAGGTTTGAAAGAAATCACTCACTTTCAAAGCTATGAGGTCATGTTCAAGAGAATGGCCCACCAGAACTGCCTCATGTGGCAAAATCCTAATAAGCATTTCTTGAACATCCTGCAGAGTCGTTGTTACTGGTTGCAACATCGCAGGTGTGATACCAGAGAATCTATCAGGAGATACGAGCAGTGTTGGAGAAAGAATTTCAGACAGAACAATGAATATGTTTCTATAAGATGTAACATATGACACTGACTGACACAGATTCCTGTACAAACATAATGTGACTCTTAACAATTTATTAAAACTCGAGACCATAAAAAAGCGTGTGTACTTGGTACAGTAGTTGAGAATGTGGTTCGGAGGTTTCACCAGCTCATCCATTAAACACTTCCCATCACCGTCCACCAGAGAAACACGAGTTAGCTCTTTTCCATCTTTTGTTACACACTGAAACATAAAATAAACATAACAGTGAGTGAATGCAAAAACTCAATCATACTAAAAATTGCAGGAAAAAAGCTACAAATCAATGTTATGGATGTAACCTTTTGTGCTGCAGCTGTTATCATAGGCATAGTCAATGAGATGCTAACACAGGCATGTGAGTGGAAGCTTCCTATTTACAGAGGCACACTGCCCTGCTGGGAAACACTGGGCAAAGAAATGGACATAGTGCTACAGTTTTTTTTTTGTTTGTTTATTTTTAATCTAGGATCTGGTTTTCAAAAGTGTTGGGTAAGTCAAAAATCAGCCACACAATATAGCGCCGTACAGGTTGTTAGCTGTCAGCTGCACCTCTGTGATGCCACCTGATTCCATCGTGGAAAATGGGAAGTGACAAAATATTTTAGTCTCTCACCATTTCACAGTCGATTCCAAAGAGGGGGCTGCTGTCAGTCACACAGTCAGCGCAGTTTGTACACACAAATTCCTCAAAGCCGGGCATTCCTGTTTGAAAACAAATAAACCAACAGGTGAGGAGGAGACGCTGAGCCCACACAACACCATACCACTCATATTCAAGGTCAAAGCTCAAAGTAAATCTCGCCACTCAGCACTCATGTTGAAATGCCCCAGGTCGGCTTATTTTATTTTTCCATCTAATATTTGGTAATTTTGTCACAAGATAAGTTTAAAAAATATCAGATTACTGTTTTAACACACTAAACCCCAAATGGGCCCTGATCCTTCAGAGATCAGTGCACAGAAGCACAGAATAAAGCTCTGTATGAATGGGTTGCTACGGCTTGTAGTAAAAAGCACCTTGGGTTGTCAGAGTAGAAAAGTGTTAGATAGAAACAAGAAGAAGCCAAGTGGCAATTAAAAAAAAGGATGGAAAACAGAAACAATTGTGATTGATCCCAGTATGAACATCTATTTTTTTTTTCCTTTTTGTTGGATGGCCATGACAACATTAAAAAAATGCATGGACAGAAAAAAGATATCTCTCATCTCTTATTTCATGATTTTTTTTTATTACCAAATGTAACTCTTAGTTGACACAATATTACAAAGAGAAAAATTCTTACCTTTAACAGGGTAGTTATTCTTGATCATCTCCTTCTCTGTGAGAACATATGCTGTGAGTCCTCTCCTCTCGGTCCCAAACACAGTGATGATTGGGTGGTTCTTCATCGCTGCACCAGTGCACAGAAAAAGTGAACACAGGTACAGAGAAGAGCAAAAACCTTACATGAAAACTCAAAAACACCAGAGAGATCGAATATTCTTCACTAAATGTTACAGTATAATAATATGATGAATATTAATAAGAAAAGATAATAGGAGCAGAACTACTAAATGAATCCATCATCCATCACATGATTCTCACCTTCCTGCAGTTCCTCATCTGGTTTGGAGACAGACAAACCGTCCTGTTTGGGAACTTGACTGGAGAAGATTCCAGATACTACATCTACAGATGATGGCGTGAAGGTGACCCTCTAAAAAAAAGTAAGATTTATTTATTTTTTTGCTAAAGTGCTACGAATATGACTTCACTCATAAATAATTTGATTTGCTGTGTTTATTTTCCCTCTTACAGAAGTGTAGCTGGTCCTGAGGTGCTGCAGACAGAGGTAGTGTTTGTAAAAGTGATTCTGTGTCAGGTCCTCCACAATCACAACATTTACACCTTTAACCTTTCTGTGATGGCGGAGACGGCACCAGCTGGTAGACAGAAAAAAACACATTTTAAATTATTATTATTATTATATTATTATTATTATACAAAATATATGTGAGTATAACGGCACAGTATGAGTTACTGAGGACTCTTTGACACCAGCTGATGGGGTAGATAACACATTACTACTGCAGCTGTTACCTGGGCTTTTTGATGCCACCTGTTTTCCCGAGAGCGGCATACTGCAGCAGCTCTGTCAGTTCATTCAGGGCGATCGGTTGCTGAAGGCAGTCAGGCAATACCGAAACCCTTGGCAAGCAAGAGGCAGGTCCACACTGCAGCACCTCATCATCTCGCTGTTCAGTTTTGAATCTCTTAGCCTCCTCCTGAGCTGTGTGGGTGCTGTTTTTCCTTTTCTTTGCTTTGCACTTTGCAACTGTGGAAGACTCCATGTTCCAGCTAATTATATTTACACTGGAAGGCAAACCAAAAACATATTTCAGTTTGGGTAGAGCTAAGATTTACTGATGCTCCTTTTTAAATGTGCAATGTTTGTAGGTTCAAATGAGTGCAGAGCAATGCAGCCTTGTTCTGTAGAGCTGGAGCTCAAACTTTAGAGTTACTAATATAGCTGTGGGCATTAAAAACAGCTAAGAATCACACGCTGTCAGTGAGCTTTTTCATTTTCATGTTTACTTAATTTTGGAGCTGGTAATTGTTCGTTGAACTGTATTTTAGACAGGCAGTTTAAACCAAAATAAAATACAGAAAGACTATGCTACGTTTACAGCACATTACCCAGAGCTGGGGGAACTGAAAACACAGCGAAGGGCCATTTGTTATCAACAAAAGTTCAGTTTCACAAATTAAAGAGCTCATAAATGCTGGTTCAGCGGACGACTTTCTTATTCTTCTCTTTCTGGTTAGTTAGTTTATTTATATCAGAGTCACGGTTACACAGGAAATCCCAACCTAGCTGAAATTTTAGTTTAAATCAAATTTGAAGTCCGGTATACGCGTTAGATGTATAATAAGGGTAAAATTGTGTAAATACCACACGCCATAGGTCCGGTTTGGTCCAAAATTATATGTTTCTACCAATATCTTCAGTTAGTAACACATGGCTAAAGCATGTGTTACTAGTTTTGTCTTGTAAGTGCAAATAAAAACAGGTACTAGCACTACTTCCGGTCTGTAACTTTAAAAATAAAACACGAGTAGCTACGGCTATGTGCATGTAGCATGCAGAATTGTTGTTTATAGATTGGCATTTTCTAGTTAGTTTTTAATTTTTATTCCATTTTGACTTTTTTTGTTTAAAATTGAGCTTGATTTCAGTTAGTTTCCAGGGGGAATTTTCTTTGTTTTAATTTAGTTATTGTTTTTTAATGTTTAGATTTATTTGTTAATGGTTTCAGTGTTATTTTTCACAATTTTTTCAATTATTATTGTATGAAGCACATATTTCAGGGGCAAGCTTCAGGAAAATCAGCAAAGTTACTACAATAAAAACACAGCACTTTTTTAAAGCAGCTGGCTCACAGGCATGCAGACAACCACAATCTCAGAATACACGACGTCAGTGCCTCATCAAGCATGTTGTAATAAAGTTTTTACCAAACAGATACTAAAACAGGTTATTTCTTCTATAGTTTTTATTCTTTTTGTTTTAAACGGTTTTTGAGTTCACAAAACCGTTTCTGATCGTTTAATTTGACGTTTTTAAGTCGTTTTTATTTTTGTTTAAGTTTTTACAAAAGTGGAGTATTTTTCACACATCTAGTCTTAGTTTTTGTTCAGTTTTTTGTTAACTATATAACAACCTAGCTGCTTTGAGTGTTAAGAGGTCTTTTATTTTGATAAGAAATCGTAAGACGGCAACAGAAGCTCGACTATTTTTGACTCTACAGTGATGCCTGCCGACTTGCAGGCTTAAATAATCGAGCTCGGAGCTACAGATGCCGTTTTGAAAGAAACAGCGCGAATTCCCCGAGTTTTCAATTAATGGCTAAAGTCAAGCTAGTTCACAGTTTCTCATAGAAAGACGGTAGCAGAAACATCACCGTGGCAAAATTAAATAACAGCTATGACCACAAAGAAATTGGCGAAGTAAGTAAAATTAGCCTGTTTGCTGGCTTATCTGCTAACCTAAACAAACTGAACAAAGGAACGTGTTTTGAAAGCAACGAATAAGTTTATGTCGATTAAAAGTTAAGTTTTTTAATATTGTTTTAGATAAATGCTATAAGTACATCTGCGAGGACAGCGTATTCAGTTAAAAGTAGAATTGTGGTTCACTGTAACTTTAAATACAAGGTTAGGTCAGGTGTTGTTACGATATACCTACTATTTTATCTTCGTCCCTTCGCAGGGAATTAGGATTGTTGAGACAGCGGAGCAAGTCCTCTGTGTCGAAGAAATCTGTGGTATCAAGTGAGTATGCCACGTTCAAATCGGATTTGTTTGACAGTTGATTTTTTAACACTGGATCATGGCTGTGAAAACTGTCTGGTTCTTTCAGATCAAATATTTTCTTATCTGATTGTGATCGACTTTGAGTCCACTTGCTGGAGAGAGAAAAACAACCGCAGCCAAGAAATTAGTAAGGAGCACATTTAACATTCACAGTTTACATCCGGGTGATGTCCTTACTGTTTTAACACCGGCCCATCTTTTTTTTTCTTCCTCCCTGCAGTCGAGTTTCCTGCTGTTCTGCTGAACACGTCCACGGGGGAGATGGAGTCTGAATTTCACACTTATGTTCAACCCCAGGAGCACCCCATCCTGTCTGACTTCTGTACTGAGCTGACTGGGATTACACAGGTGTCTGCAGCATACATGTTTAAAAATGCCAGCATGCTCTGTGTTACATTACAACCAACTTTTATTTCTCTCTTGTACAGATGCAGGTTGAAGCAGGGATCCCGCTTCAGATCTGTCTCTCACGGTTCAGCCGTTGGCTCCAAAACCTTCAGCTCGAAATGGGAGTGGCCTTTGCCAACAAAGACCAGAGATGTTCGGGACCGTCTCAAAAGCTGTGTACTTTCCTCACGTGGTCAGGTAAAAGTTCTCAGTATATTGGTCTACACATGTGTAAGCTCAGCATTGCTATGAATTGACATTGGTGAACCACTGGGCTCTCAATTGTATTTTTAAACTACCTATAGAGAACCATTAAATCTGCTCATTTACTGCAGTTCTTAAGACTATTTAAGGTATTAAATGGTATAAAATGAGCAAAAGTGCACTGAAATTTGTGTTCTTTGGTCTCCGCTGGGTGTCAGACTGGGATCTTGGAGTTTGTCTGCAGTACGAGTGTAAACGCAAACAGCTTCATAAACCTGATGTTCTCAACAGCTGGATAGACCTGAGAAGCACATACCGGGTAAGAGTTTCGAAGGCGTCTTTGTTTATTGTATGTTTTATTTAAGCATAAAATGTTTAAAGGGGTGTCAGTTTTAAGGTAAAAGCACAAAGACTAGAATACAGATTTAAGTGAGTCCAAAAAGGCATAACTTATGGTAATTACAGTAATGTGAAATTAAGTAAACTGAGTAAAAGGAGTACATATTTTTATTAAGATCTAAGATGTCACAGACTGTGTAATTGAGCTGATTTACTCTAATTACCTCTGCTCATGTGGTTGTTTCTCTAACTTCTTTTTGTTTTTCCAGCTTTTTTACAACAGGAAACCCAAAGGCCTGAATGGAGCTCTTCAGGATCTCGGAATACAGTTTTCGGGCAGAGAACATTCTGGTATGTGACCAAGTGTAGATAATTCTGTATTACACACGACCATCAACCTAACGGCCTAACCCTTCTTTGTTTTCTCTCTCAGGTTTAGATGATGCCCGAAACACAGCTCAGCTGGCAGCAAGAATGATGAGGGATGGGTGCATAATGAAGATTACTAGGAGCCTGGAGAGGGTGAGTGGCCGGCCGATGTCGCCCTTAACGAACTCCAACTCTGGAAATCCTAGCATCCCTCATCATCTTCCAAATTTAAAAGCTCTGTGAAGATAATAATATAAAGGAAATTTGCTCTGTGCAAAAACATTTTGATTGTGGACATTTTTTAAAAAGTGTTGTACTGATTTAGATTTTATTTATTAATAAAATTATATCTTTAAGTTTGTATTTTGTGTGCTTGGAGAGAAGACAACATTAGAACTAAGTATACTATATTGCCAAAGGTGTTCGCTCGTCTGCCTTCACACACATATGAACTTTAGTGACGTCCCATTTTTAATCCAAAGAGGTTTATGTCAGTTCACCCTTTGTAGCTGTGATAGCTTCAGCTCTTCTGGGAAAACTTTCCACTGGGTTTAGGACTGTTTATGGGAATTTCTGACCGTTGTCTGGAATCACATTTGTAAGGTCAGACACTGATGTTGGATGAGAAGGCCTGGCTCGGAGTTTCTACACTAACTTATCCCAAAGGTGTTCTATTGGGTTCAGGTCAGGACTCTGTGCAGGCCATTCTTTCACACCTGCATCCATGGAAATAACTGGAAAACCTGAGTTTGGAAATCCAATTATTTTGCAGGCTGAGGGAATGCTTTTGGCAATATAGTTTAGTTAGTTTTTTTTAATAGTAACTCGGAAGAAGTGCTTCCAGAGTTAATTTGATAGTTAATGGGTTGTACCATTCAGATACTGATTTAAAATCTTCTCTGTGTCCTGTAGACCCCAGTGATGGCCAAACCAGTGTTTGGAAACACTGCCTGTCCTGCAGACAAGAAAGAAAAACCTAACGAGAATAAAAAGAAAAATACAGTCATCCGTAGCAAACACTCATCATTTAAAATTCCCCTCAAAGCTTGTCAAAAACCACCATGTCCCGAGGAGATTGCTCAAAACTTTGCCACAGAGAAAAACCCAAGCTCCGTTTACAAATCTGCTCAAATCTGTCAAAGCCTGATCTCACCAAAGACTCTTCTGAACGGCACGACGGCGCCGCTGTTGAGGCACGGCAGGAAATCAGTCACAGCAGAGGCTGCCCCTAGCCTTTCCACCTCAGTTGTTACAAACTGTGTTTCTCCCCAGAATAACAATAGCAGTCTTATTCTGTGTTCCACTACCGTGAACTGCTTTTCAAATCTGTCTCCACCAAACTGGGCCTCAAAAACAGAAGCAATGCTAGGATCCACGGAGAAAGAGGAGGGTGCGGAGCTTTTAGTGGAAACTGAGGAGAGGTGCGGCTCATATGACGACGTGGTGTTGGAGGGTGATGTTAATGAAGCAAATGATGAATGTGATGCAGAGTACATGTCTGAGTTTGATAGTGGATCTTATGATCGGTTAGAGCAGCATACTTCACATTCAGCAGGAAGTCGGCTCACTTTGAATGATGATATGAGAGAATCAACTGGAAAGAGCTCTAAAATGCAAAAGATTACCACAGATTCTACCAGTAAAGGTCAAAAATCTCATTGTTGTATCTTAACAGCAATGAACAACAGAACAACAGAAATGATGCATTCGGTGACCTCAGATATTTATTTTGCTGTGCCTAAAACTGTTAACATTGGTAAATCAAATCAGTGCAACACAGGACTTAGAACCTCCCTCCAACTTCACAAAACATCTTATGTTCCCACTAAGAACTGTTCGATTAGGCCTAATCCTTTTGTCCCAGAAAAAACCTCCACCCCCAACACGTCCTTTGCCCGGCCCAAACCCGCCATCACACAAATCCCAAAACATAAAGACACTCTGAGATCCTCCTTTACCATCTACACCAAGCCGGCCAAACAAGCTACAGCTCCCTTGCGTCCTTCCTCACACGGCAGTGTCCTCTCCTCTTTGTCAACCAACGCTCTCTCCTCTCGCGCCGACCGTTCCATCATTTCTGTGAGAGGAGCTCAGAAGATCACTTCTCCACTGTGCGCGTGCGGCCGTCGTGCAAAGCGTCAGGTCGTGTCAAACGGCGGTCCAAACCACGGTCGAGGGTTTTATTGCTGCCCAGTCCGCCGATCAGGCAGCAGAGGACGGATGGAGAAAGGGTGCGAGTTTTTTAAGTGGGAGTCGGCCGTGATGAAGAGCGCATCAGCGGCCGCTCCTGCTGTCGGATCCTCTGTTTCACTCTGTCAGCTCAACTCCACTGTGTCCCATCGTCCAGCCCACACGTCACTGCTAAGGAGAAGCTACTGAAATCCTCCATCATACATTAGTACAGGGGTAGGCAACTCCAGGCCTCGAGTGCCAGTGTCCTGGAGGTTTTAGATGTGTCCATGATCCATCACAGCTGATTTAAAGGGCTAAATGACTCCTCAGCATTTCTTGAAGTTCTCCAGAGGCCTGGTAATGAACTAATCATTTGATTCAGGTGTGTTAACCCAGGGTGCGATCTAAAACCTGCAGGACACCGGCACTCGAGGCCTGGAGTTGCCTACCCCTGCATTAGTATTATTGGTGGAAAGGCTAGTATTATGGCATCAATGCCAATCAATATCACAAACTAACCACCTCTGATTACCAGTTTTAATTAACTCTTTATATAAATATAGGCATTTATATACATTTGTAACTTTACATACTTGTTAATAATTTCAAACTGAATTTCTGTTATCACTGTGGTCCACCTGGAGAACCTTTGAGACACACCAGGGGGACCTGGCCCACGTGTTTGGGAAACACTGGATTCATTCATTACTACACTGATCAATAACTGGGGCCACTCAAAAGAGAAAATAATTTATTATTATGTTGTTTATATTAAATATATTTTTAAATTTGAATCAAGGATCCATTAAATTCTTTTATAATAATAAAGTTGATTATATTTGTCTGCAGGTAGAGAGGAACCATGATCTTTAACAGAGTATAGAAAGTATTGACCACCAGAAGGCAACTTCTCTGTTGGTGTTTAGAATATCACAAAAACAACTAGCTGGTATAAGCAGAGTGTGGAAAAAGTAACTACATATAACAAATGTTAGGGAATTCTGCTTGTATTGCATTTTTGAAATAAATATCAGCTAACATATCAGAATATTGGCTTTTTATATCGCTAAATATTGGTAGAAGCATTGGTCCTAAAAATTGGTCAGGTCACGTTTGAATCTGTAGGAGCCAGAACTCAGGCTGAGTTTTAGTAGCTCAAATAATTCACTCAATGACAAGCAATTCAGTGTATAACTGTTGTGTAATTAGTTTGGTTAAAATTCTGTCTCTCTCCATTAATATGAAAATATTATTAAAAATGTGAGACTGTTCATTTCTTTGTAAGCTAGCAAACTTACAGATTCACCTGCGGTTGAAATAATTATTTCCTCGACTATTTCCACTGTGACATAACCTACTGGTTACAGATGGTCCCAGTTTGAAGTTTAAGCTTCCAGTTGAGTGTTGCCACCACTACAAAAAATCAGATGTGACAAGGAAAGGCGGGTCTGACTGTCAAACCACACACTGGCTAATGACTTCTGACTGACAGCTCATTAGGTAATAATAATGTGGTTTTTAAGATAATCCCATGACCAAAATTTTAAAAAAAAAAGACGACTTTATTTATTCAATGTGTTCCAAAATGAGTGACTGAGCCCATAAACTCGAGCAGTCATGTCATGGTGATTTTTCCATAGACTTCAATGGGGCTGGATGTCTTTTTGGAACCACCGGCATCGCCTTCTAGTGGCTTTCAGATAGTGTTCAGGTTTTTTTTTTTTATACTATCACATAATCTACATGTGATAGTATAATTTTTTTTTATACCATCTATGGTTCTATTCAATTCAATGCAATTTCAATTCATTTTTATTTATATAGCGCCAAATCACAACAAAAGTCGCCTCAAGGCGCTTCATAGATACAGAGAAAAACCCAACAATCATATGACCCCCCTATGAGCAAGCACTTTGGCGACAGTGGGAAGGAAAAACTCCCTTTTAACAGGAAGAAACCTCCGGCAGAACCAGGCTCAGGGAGGGGCGGCCATCTGCTGCAACCGGTTGGGGTGAGAGAAGGAAGACACTCACCCCTAGTGTTGGCTAAAAGAAATCAGTAACTCTTGTGTAACATTGTCTGTGAAATTGAGTTATTTGTAAACACTGATTCCTGATATAAATTACATGGGTGGAAACTCTTTAACACTTATTCATTCAGGATGTACTTTAGCATTGTTTTGGAATGATTTAGAGTTTGACCCCCCTCCCCCAAATATATATCAACCTTATAATGATTATTATTATTTACCAAATACATTTTTTTTCTTGTCAAACAATATAATGTACAATAGCAATTTTAACAGAAAAAGATTGTGAACAAGAACAAATGTTTACTGTGACAACATTGTAAATAAAGTTGGTTTTTTTAAGTTATTTTGTATTATTTTAAGAATGTGGTCATTTTTATTGGAAATCTGATACGGTGTCCTAGAGTAGCGTAATTTGACACGCGGCCAGAGACTTTTGTCCCTCCTGACACGCCGTACAGGACGACCAACAAACGTGCACGGAGACCTCCTTTCTTGGAACGGCTATGGTTTGAACGCACGTGAGGGGGGAAAAGGCTGCACCAGTCCGTCAACTTCACTCGGTTTTTATATTGTTGCTGCAGGTTTAAAATCTCCGACAGTTTGTGTTGAGCTTACGGCTAATACAGGCGAGGAGGTACAATCAAAACAAACACAAAACAGGTAGCCGATAAGCTAGTGAGCCTCCAAACTCCCGGTTTTAGTTCTGTATCTGAAAGCGCTCTGGAAACATGTCAGCCGTGCAAAACGAATCCAGGAAACGGAGCAAGAAGCGCTTTATGGCCGGCCACCACAGCAAGCGGTGGAAGGGCTCCCGGGAGCTGGAGGTGGGCATGCAGGGGATCCTCATCACATGCAACATGAACGAGAGAAAGTGCACGGCGGAGGCCTTGAATCTGCTCGGTGAATACGCAGACAAGCTCTATGGTCTCGAGCAGGTAAGTTTACATTGTTTACATTATTGGATCAAAGGCCTCCGACGAGCAGTGTTTGGGGCTAATATGTTGGATGGCTTGAGTTAAACTAGGATTTAGCTTGCTCTGTTAATGGAGTAAGGGAAAAGCAACGATCTCATACAAGCTATAATGAATATTGCACAAATGAAGCACAAATGGCTGGTTTCGGTGTTACCACATGTGATCGCTTCTTTTCTCATGTTTTACGTTACTGGAAATGCTTTTGTGTTCCACATGCGTAAAACGAGAAGCACACATGTTGCTTTTTCGTATCACTTGTACTTTTTTGTGTGTTTTTAATGCTCTAAATTCAGTAATTTTCTGTGCTTATTATTCTCTTAGTGTAGTTCTTTGA
The DNA here is from genome assembly GCF_900408965.1 of Simochromis diagramma. Taxonomy (NCBI): domain Eukaryota; kingdom Metazoa; phylum Chordata; class Actinopteri; order Cichliformes; family Cichlidae; genus Simochromis; species Simochromis diagramma. Next base: position 845,211 of record NW_024386736.1, read on the forward strand.
TTTAACTTGTGTCAAGGCAACATACAAAGTAAGAATGGCATTGCCCAGCGTAACCTCTGTGTTTTGCAGTGTGCATATATGACAAAAAAGTTGACCTGATTCTTGCTCACAGCTTCAGGAAAATACGGGGAGCAGCAGTGAAGAAGAGGAGGCTGAAGAAGAAGATGTTGATGTTGCCCTGAAGAAAGAAGTGGCCCAGCTGCGGGCATCGGAAACTAAACAGGAGAGGCGCTTCCAGGCACTCGACAGCGGAGCAAACAACGTGATCTTCATCAGAACTCAGAATATCGGTAAAGCTTTTTGTAGTTGATGCGAGTCTGTCTTTAGGTGTTTTTGTTTGGGCTTTTTTTTCTGATTTTTGTTTTATTTTGTTTTTCCGCAGAGTCTGATAAACTGGTTCATCATATCCTGTCAGATCTTCATACTACAAAGAAGAAAAAGTCACGTGTCATCCTTCGAATGTTGCCAGTAAGTAGCTTAGTTGCCAGTCTCAATGTGCATATGCGTTTGAACTGATGCAGGATAGAGAGATGCCGCCGTACTGTAAGTCGAGGGGTTGTTGAATCATCTGAGCATTCACATGACTGAAGCTGTAAAACAGTGCTTTAAAAATTAGCCATTATTTGATATTGATGCATTACGACAACAACAGTAAAACTCTTGGGTTTGTTTCTTTTTTCTTTTTTCAGGTAACTGGAACCTGCAAAGCTTTTCAGGAAGACATGGTGAAATATCTGACCACTTTCCTGGAGCCTTGGTTCAAAACTCCAAGCTGTGCTACCTACCAGATTGCGTTCAAGGCTCGCAACAGCAACCACAACAAGCGAGACGAAATCATCAAATCTATCGCAGGTAGGCTCGTTCATTTTCCATGTTTTTCATGCCCATGCTAAAGGAAACTAACTCCTTTCGAATCCGACTGTCTTACAGGCCTTGTGGGGAAGATGAACCCTAAGAACAAAGTGGATTTGACAAACCCTGAACTGACAATCATTGTGGAGGTCATCAAGACAGTGTGTTGCCTCAGTGTGGTAAAAGACTATACACTGTACAGAAAGTACAACGTTCAGGAAGTGGTGAAAGACGACATATCAAAGCCTGATGTGACCACAGCAAAAGCAGACGCAGACACAAGCGATCAGACGGAGAAACCTGATGCGGGAGAGACTGACAGAAGAGAGACGAAGGGCGAAGAAGACAAGGGCACGAGTGTTCCAGAGAAGGGGGAGGGTGATGAGGGTGAAGGTGGGGGGGAGTGAAAGCTCACACTGAAGAAAACAGTTGAGGAAATACAGTTTAATTTTCTTTGTAGTGCCGTGCTTTTGTTTTAAATGGACTGATTTGTCAACATCATGAACTCCGTAAACATCACAAACGATTCTAATATAATTTAATATTTGGGGGTTTTTTAATATTCATGGGGATATCTGGCATCCATTATCACCTTTATTGAGTTCTACATTTCAAATGGGAGAATTTTTTAATTGATTTTACAAACTATTTGTAGCTGCTCACAGTTTTTGGTTTGTCTTTTTGTTTGTTTGTTCTTTTAAATGGTTAATTTGACTTTTAATTTCAGTGTGTTTTTATTACTCGCTTAAAAATGGACTTTTCTTCAAGTTAACAGGCATCACTCCTAGTACCTGTTACTGTTGTGTAACTTGTTTCCTATATTCGTCCCTGCTGCCTGTGTGTTTAACTGGTTCCTCACGTATCCTTTACTTAGTTCGTGGTGCTCTCTGTTCTGCTCATTGGCACAATAAACAGAACGAAGTGGAGGAGAGTGAGCAGGTTAGACATGGCATACATATAAACTCTGTATGGTGTGTTGCACTTAGAAAGTGTAGATACTTCTTTGGCAGTTCTTTTGTGCTCCACAAGATGGAGATAAAACATCATTTTCCAGAGTACTGACTGTTACGTGATAATTGTGCTGCCCTCTAAATGGATATTTGTAGCTATACTGCGTACTGTTGTTTTCTTTTAAAAATTATTTTAGGAGAAACAGACTTGCGTTTGTTTTAGTCTTGAATACTACATAATCCTACTTGAATACTCCAGGCTGTACCTACCGTTTAAAATATAAAACACTCCATATAAGAGAGTAACATCTTATTACAGAATACATGAAGAGTATAACATGTTACACAGACAAATTTTATATGAGTGCAGTTTTTTTCTTTTGAGAGGAAGAAATATTTCAGCCATTCTAGTGCTTGATTGATATCGTGCAGTTGAGAACAAATTAATCTCCGGTCTGAAGGTGCGGTCCTACCTGTGAGTACTTGTTATTCATGCATTAAGTTTCTAATGAATACTGACTACTCCTGAGCAGTGTGTCAAGTGCATTGTTTAGAACACTGTAATAAACAACTGATACTGGGAAGAAAGTACGGGTGGGCTGTGAGAGGCACTGACTCTCACATAAGCTGTTTTTTTTTTTTTTCATTTCTATATTATCAGGTCCCAAAGGTAATTGCTCTTACAGCTAAATCAAACTGCCCTGTGTTACTTATGTGCCATGCAAATACAATATGATCCATTTTGTAACCAGACACAGTGCAGATGGCATTGTCTAAGTGAAGGTGTGCCCTCAATGTGGCTCACGCAGGTCCGTGAGTCAGTAGGTTTAACAAAAACAGAAAAAGTCTGTAATTAGGAGCAACCCACATCCTAATTAAGTCAATGTCACGAGGAAGCATATTCAGACATTTTGATAACCTGTAAGCTATAAATGCAAAAGTCTGTAGTGCAGTCCTGTGAAATACTAAGTACAGCCTCACTGCTTCCATAGGAATTAAGAGGGTAATAGCAGCCAGGTGCTGTTAGTTAAATGTACTTGATTAACTGAAAATCAGAGTGTGATCACCTCTGTAGAAGCAGATGTGTGAACAGTTTGCTGGTCTGGAGGAGACGTAGAGCCACAGCCTGCAGGAGTCGACACTCAAATTCAGCCCAAGAGCGTGCAATGTTCAGAGAGGGAATAAAAGCAGCAAGAGCTACAGTGCTTAGCAATTTATTAGGCCGTCAACCAATGTAAGGTTTATGCCACAGTTAACAGTATTGGTAAATAATTTTTATGTTTTTGTAATGGTTAAACCACCAGTATATGCAAGCTCTTTAATCAAAGTTTTTAAAGCAAAAAATATGATTATTGTTGAAAATTAATTTTCAGATTTACTGCTTTACAAAAATGGAAAGAAACATAGTAAAGCACAATATTATTTTTGATTAAGATGCCAAAATAGAGGTATTTACTCGTATTCCTGCACAGAAAGATGTGTTTTTGCGGTTGAATGTTATGCTTGATTAATCGCTGACTTCTAGCTCAAATTTGGTAAAAAAACAAAAACAAAGCTAAACTAAACTTGAAACCTGTTGGTTATTTGCCTAATAAATAAGTTTAGTTTGAAACAAGTTTTTGACAGATTTCCAAAATATCTGGTTTCTATTAACATTGTTTAGCACTGTACATCTCAGAAACTACTTCAAGTAGGCCTCAAGTAGCATGTTACATGTTGAAGTTTCTGACAGTGAAATCAGAGAATGGCGGAACAGGTACGACTTGTTTGGATGGGTTGCCAGGAAAACGCCTCCTTTCTCTAAAATGAACATGACAGCACATCTTAGGATTGCAAAGTTATATCACAACAAATCACAAGAGTTCTGGATCAATGTCCTTTGCACAGAAGATACCAAAGGCTGTAATGCACATCATGTTTGGAAAACACAGCCTATCAGCACCTCTGCCACCTGTTAGACATGGAAATGGAAGGATGATAATTTGGACTTGTTCCAAAGGACCTGGGCACCTTGCAGTCCCTGAGATGATCATGACCTCTGCTGTATACCAAAATTTTGAAAAATGTGAGAGCATCTGTCTGACAGCTGAAGGTTGGCTGAAAATAAATCATCTGTCAGGACGATAAACTTAAGCACAGCAGCAAATCTAAAAGAGAATGAATGAAAAAGAGAAGAATCAAACATCTGTTCGTGTCTTTCTCCTGAGTTTATTATACCAACCTACAGTATCATACATATGAGCATCCCCAAACGTGAGTGTGCATCTCAGACAGATGAACAAACTTGTAGATAGAACAGTCCTTATCTCACCCAGGGCACTGAAACGGCTAGAGCCAGCTGTGTTTTTGATTGATAATATGGTGCTATATTATTATTATTATTATTATTATAAATTTCCCCCGGTAAGAGGAACACTGCAGCAGAAGTGATCATTGTTGCTTTTTTGTAAGATTAAGCAAAAACTACCTAGCTAACAGAGGAGAGGTGGGAACTGGGACCAGAATAAAAACAAAGATCATTTGGTGCACTCTCATGCTGCTGAAAAGTCTCCAAGGGGAGCCACAATAAAGTGAGTCATCGTTTTTGATCTAATCATGCTAATAGAATTACAATGACAAACCTAACAGTAATTGTTTACACATATAATGTTTCATGTGTACATCTCAGTTTAGCTTGTTAGCATGCTAACGTTTGTTTATTAGCACAAAGACAAAAGCAGCTGATGGAAATGTTTGCTGCTGTTTGTTTTGCAGATATTGTGGCATGAAATTGCCAGTGAAATTCATTTTGACCAATTTAATTTGCTGATGATGATAGATTTAAAATAAAAACTCAGATTTCACTGACTGGCACCTTTGCCTTGCAAACAATGACAAAAAATAAGAGCCGCTTTCTCTTTTTGCATTGTTTGTTTTGCCATTGTTTGCAAAAGGTCTGGCATCTGTGACTCTTCCCTCAGTTTACAGGTTCATGCCAGAGTACATGCTCATATCTTTGTAGAATTATCCTGGGTATGTTCTCTGTTTCTGCTCTGCCTTCCTCTAAAGGTCATAAACAGTTTTACAGTTTGCCTTTTAAAGATATTACCAGGAGAACCAGGCACTGTTTATAGATTTGTGGGCAGACACATCAAACTTAATGTCAAATCTAAGAGAAATAGTAAGAATTGTCTCTGAAAAAAATTGTGCAGTATAACTAGGATGTTGGATACAGTGTAGTGATGTAATTAATCATAATAAGGACCTCCAGTTCACGTTTTCTGTCTCTTTCAGATACGCACACATGCTCTAACTGATTTGTCATTTCTTTTTCTGCTCATTACACTTGTGCTGAACTGTTGTTGTGACCCTGGCAGTCGTTATCTACACCACATTCTGCTAAAACTCACAAATTGCATTAACTCCAGCTCTCTGGTGCCCCAGCAAGTGAGACCTACTGACAAGCTTGTGGCGCTTATACAGGAAGGAAGGATTGGCTGTTTTCAGCCTCAATAGTGTGTTATTAGTGCAATACCAATTAGACTATGTAGCTAGTCATTTTAATGAGAGACATACAGTGATGCCTCATTATGACATATCTACCATCAGGTGAAATTCGTATGGTATAGAAAATGTATCATTTCCCATCGATTCTTTTTTTCTAATATTAATAACTTCCAGATGATTCTTCATGGCATATGAAGGTTTTGAAAATCTGTCTTTCAGAGCTCACAGTTTTAAATGTTTAGCCAGAAACAACATCATCTAAATCAAGAGAATATTTACAGCAGTAATAAAATGGTGTTGTCTACATAAAAACATAGCCTCTGATGTTTTAATTGCCCCCAAGGCAATGTCTAATTAAACCTCTGTGGGCACTGCAGCCCATTGGTTTCCAGCCAAAGGACTTACAAGCACGTACACACTGTTCTGCCACCCAGGATTGTACACTCATTCAGGTTTAAATGTCACAGGCCTGTGAAACAATTACATCCACAGGCGCATGTGCACACAGTCCCCAGGGTCAGGATTAGCATCCATTGGTGTGGCTCCATATCTGACCTTTATGAGTGGCTAAGTAGTGCTCTCCGGGGTCTCATTTGTCTCACTTTAACTGAACAATGGCCTCAATCCCCTCACGACTGCAGCTTTCTCTCTCTGCAGAATGAACATTCAGAGCCTGAAATTGTTGGGCTTAAGAGCACACCAAGGACTCGAGGTCCACTTATAGGTGGATGAAATAACCATTAAAGGTGTGAAAATTTGGTTCCAAAATGTAACATTAAGCAAGCAAACCACTGTCGAAAGTGACAATTTGTAAGAAAGCATTTAGTTCCTGTTATTAAGGACCCTTTATGGCTACATCAGGAAATAGTTTTTCAATATAACTTCTGCTCACCTGTAACCTGGCTTTAACATGTAAGTTGAATAAAATATGAAAGGTTGAAGCCTCCAGTGCACATATAGATGACTGACTGAGACTGAGTTGTAGATACAATCAGAATTATGTAAAATGATCTAGGAAATGGACTCAATTCTGGATTTTACAAAAAAGGATTAAGGAATTTATAATATAATACAGATAGTATCATCTCTTCTTGCAGCAAACCAGTGAGTAGAGCTCAGACAAAAAAAATATGCAAGAAAATGACTAAGAAAAAAAGCTTTTAGTGCCTTAAAACGCCGCTCCTAAAAATATACACATGGTGTAATAATGTGATGAAAGCGTTAAATAGTGAAAGAGTACAATCATTACAGTATGACAAGCTTTATTAGAACAAGACACAGTGGAAAACAAAAGGTTAGCTTGTCCATGTGTGGGTGTGAGTGGGCATACGGTACTACATGGACATCAGCATTATGAGGTTCTTCATCAACTGGCATCACGACTACATTATCATCCTTGGCTTTATGGTCGTAATACGCATCAATTGCACTAATAAGCATTTAGAGCCCTGAAGATTGTCTTCAGTGTTAACCCTGTAAGACCCAAGCAATCAAAAAACTGAGATGTTTATTAACCCTTATAACAAAATCCACTTTTTTTGCTGTATCATGTTGTGTATGATATATTTTTATTACATATTTATTATATATTTTTTGTATCACATTTGATACATTAGGCATTTTTGGCAACTTTTTGTTAACAACAATGTTAATTTTAGACAAAAAAAAAGAGTTTTGTTCATAACATTTTGAAATTATGCCAAGTATTGATCATGTTGATGATATAGAGGTCTCAGAAACTCATGTATCAAAAATGATACAATGGGCATTATAGGGTTAATGTTAACAGTTTGAAATAGTTAACAGAGTTAACCGTGATTCCATGAGATTGATTCATTAAAACTGGGTGAACAGCAACAAATACATTGGACCGACATGTATTCTATGTATGGCAAAGCCTTAATATGGTAAGTTTGTTAACTACAATGAACAAGGGCACTCTCATTCACTTTCCATTAACCACACATAAAATGTCCAAGTACAAAAAAAGTACAAAACGCATTAAATTCGACTGAGTCCGCAAAAAAGACACTATTTAACCAAAAGATATTTTGAACAATCATTGTGGATGCTGACCAAAGATTTTCTCCTCAAAAGGAACTAGATCAGAAATTCAAGGTGAAACAATCCAGCATCACACAACAAATAAGGCAACTTAAAGAAAAGCTATATTTGTCCCGTTAATCATTTTTCCGTCCTACAGAGTTACCTCGTGTGGTCTCATCTTCTGTGATGGCAACCACTACTCAAACTGTTTAATTCCAGTTAAACAACACTAATATCCCCTGTATAAACACATTTGACTTGTGCTATGTCACATTAATGAAAATGTCAGTGCTTTACTGTGACAAGTCAAATATTCTGCTGTGAAGTAACCCCAAAGTAAGAATAAAATCCAGATATTCTGCTAGCATTACATAAAATACATACTGAATATTTATCTTGTTGTTTTTTGTTGTTCTTTGCATAATTTTCAAGCACATCTATTAAAAGTGGAGGGGATGCACTGAGCTGACTAAAACTGACTGAAAGACGCTGAGTGTGGTATTTACTTCATAACAAATTAGAGCCAAAAAAATGAAATCAAAAATGACCACAGAGTTGGACGCACTTGTGCGTTGGTGACAATAAGCAATTACAAGCCTCGCCAAGCTGGTATGTTTTTGTATAGTTGAAGCTTTTCTGCTATTTTATCCATACCCTCTAGCTATGTGCCAGTTTATAGCATTTCCAGATGCCTTCTCTTTTGTCACACATAGTTAATAGATGCACACACCGATGATTTATTTATTTATTTATATCTATTGTTACAACAATGGCAATATGTTTTGGAGGACATGTATTTCTCCCACAGATTGTGTGTGTGTGTGAATGTGTATTATACAAGTGTGGCAGGCGCTTATGTGAATGGGGGTTCAGTAATGAGAAATGCTTATCAACCCTCTACAGCCCGTCAGCTTGCTGCCATTAGCTGTTACCCCAACAATCTTACAGGTAGGCTAAGAGTCCTCATATTGATTCCAGACATTGCTGTTTGTCCCCTGCAGAAGGGCAGCAATCAGCAAATGGATTTAGTTGATTGGGATTACGGGAAGTAATTTGTGGAGGAAATAAGTGGGCATTTTTAAGGAGTCTAATAATGTGGTGGAATTAGTTCTCCTAATACCTGGAATGAAGTTGCTGTTTGAATGGAAATGGCTGTTTATGCGATTGGTTTGGGAAGGAGAAAGAGAATGCCTGGTCTTAGAGTTGGAAAGCTGAGAAACAGTTTATTGAGTTGAAGAGAGGGAAGTACAGGATGGAAAAGGCGAAAGCCTGAGTGAACAACAGATTTCGTAGCAGTTATTCCTCTCCAAACACTCACGTTTGTTTGGTACCTCCAATCAGTGGTGTATAATCCTTTGCTAAGGATACTTTCCATATCACTGGGTGGCTTTCGCTGCAGAGAGGTGCATTTAAGCATAACGCTAACAAGAACCTTGACAATTAGTTGGGGGGGGGGGGGGTGTAGAGAGTGGGGGCAGAGAGGCGGCAGGGCAGAGTAAAGATGTGAATGGAAACTGGGGGAAAGTAGAAGAACAGCAGACAGGCGAGGAGGCGGTAGCTGTGTGACTCTAAAAAGCTCCAATTACTTTTCATTCTTTTTTCCACTCAATGATCAGTGCTTAAGAGAAAGCTGATCCAGGTTTTGTTACACTGATGAGTCATGTTTGATTCGGCTCTTTGTGTATTACAGAAAATACCTTGGTAACTGAATGAGACTGTGGGACTGTTCATTGCTTTGATGGTCAGTTTTCGTTTTTCCATCAGAAAAACTGCATCAGAAAGACCGCAGTGATACAGCATGTTGTTTCAGTGATATTATACAGCGTGAGCCCAGGTTACTTCAACTGCATTGGCCTGAAGTAGGCCTGTTTAGCTAGTGAACAGCAGAGACAGCAGCCAATATAAATTATTAGGTATAATAATACAGCAGTTCAGTCAAAGATAGACTGTTAATAACATTTTTGAAAGGGGGGACACATTTATTTTACTGAAAAGCTTTTATTATGAAATTATTTGGATTGACAAAAATGTTACTATTAAGCTAAAACTGTCTTGCTACATAGCTTTACTGTATTCGCTTAAAACTTTGCTTGGACAGGACTTTTTGACACAAGGTTCAACAGTTAAAAATGCTATTCTGCTGAAGTGTTGACTTTACTTTATGACTGAAAAAAGTGCAAAACATTAATTTTTAGTCTTGATGTAGAAAAACTGTATAACTAGCTTGGCTAAAAGCTAGCTAAGCCATTTTAGCAGTGACTAGAGTAGTTTATGTGATTCAGTTTGGTTAAATTAGGGTAAAATAATCAGCTTTTAAGAACGCATAAAGTAATTGTACTGCAGCCTTTCTGTCTTTTCCACTTTGAAAACTTTAAACTATTAATTGTTTCTTCTTGACTTTATTATCTCTATAATTACATTACTACTGCCGGCCTTTGTAGAGCAGTTTAATTGTAAATCCATTACACTGTATTTTAAATATATGTTGACTGTAGTAAAACGTTGGTTTGCTTCATTCTCTTTGCAGGTACATTGATGTTGGACAAATCTAATCCATTCAGTTGCTAATTCTGTGTGTTTTTTTAAGGGATGATCTTATTGGGTTTGATACCAGCTGCCACAGAGGATTGAGAGTGTGACAGTGAAACATGTATATGTGATTTTGGGGCCGATGACAGACAGACAGAAGGTCTCCTTGAGAGGACATAGAACTTTAACAGGATTGGAAATGGTACTGACCAGCTGTAAGAGGTAAGAGAGAAAGAGCAGGGGATGAGAGTCAAAGTGTGAAGAAGGAGGGGTGGCTACGCGAAGAGTAGTGTTGTCATTTAGTCACAAAGTTGACCAAAAACACATTTGTGTTTTGTTGCAGCAGCTTGCAAAAACATATAAGAAGGGTGAAATGAACGTCTTAGAAAAGGAGCGAGCTTTGGGATCGAATTAAGCTAGACGCATCATCAAACGCTGCAAGCACAGCAGGGGGCCTTGGGATACACCCGTCTGAGAAATGGGTGGTGTGGGTGTGTGCTTATAGTTTTGTATCGGCCTAATAAACCACCCATCTGCAGTGAGAGAAGAGGAGTGGATGCTAGGAGCAGGGGGGGTTACAGCACTCTTTATGCTCCATATTTACACCCCGTCCTGCCCAGAGGTTCTTTGATGCTTGTCGATACCGCTGCGTGATGATGTCATACGGCAGACAGCAAGGGAGGGAGGCATGATCAAAGGAAAGAGGGAGGGATGAAGACGCAGGAGAGCATATCCAAGACAACAACGGGACAAAGATGGCGACTGCTTCTGCAATGGGACGTCCACTGGCGTCCAAACCTCGGAATCACTGCGATGAACTCGGGCAATGCAGCAGGTGTATTCACGTCCCTTATTCTAACAGGACGACCATCAGCATGACACACTGGAACCACCAAGCCAACCTCAGCCATCACTACCGCGGGGCTAGCACGGTAAGCCTTCCGTCTACCTTAGCCTTTCCTCCGCTGCCGTTAAATCATCAAACCCTCAAGACCCCGATGTCTGGTTACCATCACTTCATCCCAAGTATTCATCATGAGTTGCCATTCTTTCTAATAACACATTTTCTACCCATTTTGCTTCTTTTTCCTCAGCCCTTTCATCATGGTCTTTTTGGCCGTTAATATAGGCCTCTCTTTGCCATCAAAGGCAGCACATCAATTGCCTTGACTCCCAAGTGTATGTGTGAGGGTGAAAGAAAGGGAGAGAGGAGAAAAAAAAGAAGAACACCATGTATCAAAGATCAAGGCACGCTTTCATGCCTGTTTTTGGCCTAGTTGGGTTTTTGCTTTTCCATCATCTTTCCATCCCTTTTTCCCCCTGCCTGTTCTAAGGCTGCGGATGCTCTCCGAACCCCTCAACAATTTCCCCCGACCCTCAGTGGTCCAGATCCCACATTCGCTGAAATCAGACGCTTTTGTAGGGAAAAGTAGGGTTTCTTTGAAAATATTCTGTAGCTTGCAGGCTACTGGGCCAGAGCTCAGCCCCAATGATGACAATACGTGAAACAATATTTGAATAAGCAGCAGGAGGGCAGCGAGCTAATCCACTGTGGCTAATCCAGTATTGGTGCGGGCCATATTGGTTGCTGGAGTATTCAGCCCCATCACAATACACATCAGCGGGACGCCATGGCAGATATACTGACACTCTCACTACAGGCATGGCTGGGAAAGGCCAGCAGATGGATGGATAGGTGGATTGATGGATAGGTGGATAAATGATAGAGAGATAGATATAGATGGGAGAGTGTTGATACTGTGCTTTCTGTAGTTCACATATTGTTTTGGTTGGCTTGTGTAACTTTGAGGATTGAAAGAAAAAAATGAAAACAGAGGGAAGTGTTTAAGTAGGAGGGTGATGAACTTAATCTTCAGCGCTAGCTGTCCTTCATAGCTCTGTGGCAATGTTTGTGACTAATGTAATCGCCAATTCTCACTGCAAAGTTGCCTGAAACGTTGACGCTATCCCACTCACTACTACATATCAAACATAATAAAAGGGCCCACTGTACAAGCTCAGCCTTATACTTTGTTTTGGAGCTCTTATTTCACCCGAATAAAATACTTGTCTCCAATTAATTTTCCTAAAGAGCAGGGGTGTGTTTTTCTTTTAAGGGGTATATAATGAAGATTTCACTTTCTCTGAGCATCTAAATGGGTCTTTGTGCTGGGAGGCCCCCAAGAGATAAGCCTGTTTCTGACAGGCCTCCGTACAGACGCCCAAATCTGCTGTGGCAGCTGGAACAAAGGGACCCCTGAGCTGGAGCGGCTCACTGACAAAAAGCTCCGTCTCAGTAGTCTAAGAGGGTTGCCTCAATTTAGGAATTAATGATCTACTCTCGTCTTCACTTCACTTCAGCTTATGAAAAGGTGACTGTGTTTTTACTGAAATTGAGAAAAGCTAGCAAGGGTGACCAGTCGATTATTGATCATCCATGTATCAATCACGTTATTCATCTGAATTAGTCCAGTGGCAACAGGTGCAGCAGAACACATTATTTGATTCTTGTTAGCCAAAACATACGGTAGGTTTGTTTGAATTTTGGTGGATGAGTTTTCCTTAACCCAGTCTGGCATCTGACGACAGAGAGTGTAAAGGGCTGTGATCCGGGATATTGGACTTTATGAATAAAAATGACTTCACTTCAAACATGATCTACTGAAAGCTTTTCCCAGAAGATATTTTGACACATCAGAGGAGTAAAAGCACAGCACAGGTAATACGTTTAATAATTGTTGAATACCATTTACCTTCTTTGATTCCAGAGTTCAGGCATTCTGGCGCACTGAGTTGAAAGGCGTCTTTGTCAGTTTTATTAGTTACAGCTGCTCTGCTGATAATGCAATAAAAAAGTCAGTAAAGCCAATAAAACAAGATATATAACAGGAATAAATGAGGCACAATGTGCTTAATGTTTAACAAACATATATGTTGTCTATGAGTAAAAATGTGTTACATTGTCGTATTGCATAAATGTCAAATGATGTGGAGCATATAGGTGTGCAGGAATATTCATTCTCTGAATGTCACTTCCTACCATCCAAGTCTTTAAAATTCTAAAACTGAAACTGATAAGGAAAGCAATCAAGTACTATGGATCTGTATCTATAAATGCACTATTCCTTACACTGAACACTGTCTCAATCTGCATGTCTTTTCCTCTGTTTCCTGAATTCAGTTGCTTGACCTTCTTGAACAAACAAGTAGATTGGTTCTGATTTCCCTGTACACCTCATGGAGTTTTGGTGACGGTAGCCCATTGCTAGCTAAATCTTAACATACAATCACATAAACTCTGAAAACTACACTCCAAAGCCACAAAAACTCAAGTCTAAACACAACTAATGATCATATAACTATTAAATCCATTCATTTTCGTAGCAGGTTATCCAACTGAGTGTTGCAGGGGTGCTGGAGCCAATCCTATCTGTCAAATACCAAGACGTGGTTATTGGTATATCCACGTCTTCACCCTAGGCAACTCAGCCGTCAGTCAATACAATACGATTTTATTACAGTTACTGCAGTATTCTACTTCTAGCCTTTTTTAACTTATATATATATATAAAGCGTCCTTGGGTTTCTTGATAGGCGCTATACAAATCTAAGTTATTATTATTATTAATTACAAGTTATTGTTAAGTAACTTACGTTTACTGTGTGCTAAATGTCATAATGTCATGCAACATTATTTTCGCTCTGATGAGTTACGATGAGTTAGTCAAGAAAAATGTATTAGGATGGAAAAGTATGTTTTACAATCTCAAGCGATAGATAGATAGATAGATAGATAGATAGATAGATAGATAGATAGATAGATAGATAGATAGCACCAGGTGTATTAGTGGTCCCCTTGTGTGATGACCTTTCTTCAGCTTAGAGTACAGACCAGCAATACTCACACACATACATAGTTCAGATTCATTATAGATTCATAAGTACCAACATGCCCCCAACCCCTCCTCACCAAGACATCATAAAGGTCAAGTTCATCTTCGTCAGTATTCTCTCTTTGTCTTCTTCCCTCTCCCCTCATTGTCTCCGGGGGCACCACAGCAGCCCTGACAACACCAGCCTGTTACCACAAGAACCTGTATTTGCAGGTGCAATGAGTGTATGTGTGTTGACTGTTGATGATATAGGCCAAAATAATGTGCATACATTTCCATAATGAAGTGTGTTTGCCTTGGCTGTAAAGTCTGCCAATCAAACACACTGCCATTCGCTAAACCTTGCCGCCCATCTTCATTACTGTCCTCTGAAAGCCTTCTCTGACAATTTCACAGAGATTATCTGTTTAGAGACGATTACATGGTTTTAAATGGCGCATGCCAAATAGAGTTTTAAAGTTAAAGTGCTGGAAATTTCACCGTGCTTTTGTTGGATTCAACTGCACTCGTCGAAAGGGCGGACAAAATTAAACAATGCTAACAAAATAATAATAATATCTTTGAAATGTAAATGTATTACAATGGTACAGTGAACATGTACAGAAATGAAAATCAAGATGAAGAAAATAATTTTGTTCTGGATATGTTGAAATAAACGGAGGCGTTTATTGTGTTGGGTTAGTCTAGAAATATGATTTTTTTTATTAGCCTTTGAACGCAACATGTAGGCTGTATCCAATATTAAGAGAGTTACATTTAAGAAGTATCAGCTCTTATGACATAAGTGGAGCATTTACACAGCAGGATTTTCACATGTAGTAGTAAGTTAACATGAAATTGAGGGATCTGTTGTGTTTAGTTGCACACGGTTAATTCATGTGACTGGTAAAAGCTTTTTACCAACGTCATGTCATAAGGGTTGAAAACTATAGTGTTATATTGTTCTGCTCAAATATACATGATCAAATAAAAGAACCAGATATACAAGAGGGTTACAATTTATTTTTGAATCTCATATGAAATAATAAAAATAATAATTCAATTCACTTTATTTATACTGCATCAATCACAGCAACAGTCCCCTCGAGATGCTTTATATTGTAAGGTAAAGCCCCTACAATAATACAGAGAAAACCCCCAACAATCAGTAAACCACTTATTACCAAGAACTTGGCAATAGTGGGAAGGACAAACTCCCTTTTAACAGGAAGGATGAGGGTGATGATGATTATTGTTATTATTTCCCAGCTTCGAGTTGTTATGAAGAAGCAGTGCATCGAGGAGTGGGCAGAGATGAGGACAGGTGTCTGGACCTCACCTGAGCCACCGGACCCTGCTCTCCTTCACATGGGACAGCTGGCCTGACGGCCCCTCAGGAGGCATAGTAAGCTCCATGCATCCTTGGTTTGGTTTTATTATCTCCAAAGAGAGTAAATGCTGCTTCTTCTGATTTTACTGGCATGGGCTATTTTCATTTTCTGATTCAAATTCATACCAAAAACAATTTGTTAATGGACATTTGCATTAGTGTATTTTCTCTTGTTTTTGCTGTTGTCAAAGACAAGGAGTGCTGTGAATTGAAATCATTCTTGCTGATTATAGAAATTAAAAATTTGGCAGTGTGTGCAGTAATTTCTTTAGTCCTGTTACTTACTAAGACACATGACAGGTTAATCCACGTGTAAGGCAAATTTACATCACGCAGTAACACATGGCTCATATCAGATATTTGCAACACATCTGTGGAATAACATTTAATAAGGCCACGCTCAGGTGTTCTTTTTTTCCCACGAGCCTTTGGAAATATTGATTCAGCCTGATAACTGTAGTCCCCCCCCCCCCACACACACACACACACACCCACACACCCTTCTTTCTCTCTCTCTGTCTCCCTCTCTCTCCGTCCCTCCAGCAGCCGGTGGGAGCTCGGTGCTCCTGCATGACTGACAGCCCGGCGGAGAGGAGTGACATGCTCAGGTGGCGGCAGCAGCGTGCTCCCTCTGTCCTGTGAGTCACTGAGCCGGCAGAGATGGGCTCTTCGGACTGAACACCTGTTCAGACGCAAAGACGCATTAGAGGTGAGTCGCCTTGTTTTGTCATCGCGCGTTGCTCAAAAACTGTCTCACCTTTAGACTCACAGATTGCCTGGAGCAAAGTGAGCCGTAGCCTACCTGATCTATTGTGGTGCCCTGGTGCTGTTTGGGGATTCTGGCTCATTTATTTATTTGTTTGTTTTTTCTTTTTCATCCACATTTTTTTAAATGTGCGTGACAGTGTACGGTGCAGTCGGCTTATCGTGAATAACTTTTTTATTGGAGTCTATTAAAAGGCTACCGTTTGAATTACACTTCCATTCATTTAGAGATATTGTGAAATTGCTCGTTCTTGCCGATGGGGGCGCCGTTATGCACTTTTTTTGGTTACCTTGACATAGAACGGAGACATATAGAACCGACACGAAGTACAAACTCTTCTTCATAACTCATTTAATGTACCCACAGTGGTGAAAATTAACAAATAAACTAATGAATACATAAATAAATACTTCAAGCTTACTTTTTTAACATGTCTTTCTCATTGTGTTGAGAAGCAGTAGTATCAACTTTTTACTTCAGAAGAGTAAAAAGATTTTCACTATTTTTATAGCTACCTACATACAATCATTCTACACAAAGTCGCCATTGCAATAATAATATAATCATATAATCTGTAATAATACTACACTTATGGTTCCAGATGGATTTTTTTTCCTGTGATACTTTTGCATGTTTCTTGATGATATGTCTGCACTGTTACCTGCAACTAAGTAGGTTCATAAAATGGTAATAATAGCAGTTAAGGGCCTGCGCTAACATACATTTCATAGTAATAATACATAATTCAAAAACATACATACACTAATGCATCAGAGAATGGTTGAGCATTGTCAGAAAAGCTCCAGTTGTAACTGGTTGCTGGCAACATTCAAAGTAAGCCTTTGAATAGTGTTGTTACACTACACTATTCTACACTACCATATGGCCTGCCTTCTAAGTGCAAAGTCATTAAAATATCAGAAGTAAGAAGAACCTAATTTCTCTTTGCTAAATTGCAGGATTTAGGTGCGTTTCTAAAATAGGTTAAATTTACTTGGATATTTAAACCTTGTGCAGTTTGCACATTTTCCTTTTTCCATAAATGCTGTTGGAGTCTAGTTGTACTTTACTACATTGACTTGGCGGTCATACTTTGGTTTTGAAACAAACACATTTTCAGTAAATATCCCATAAAACAATTTGAATTAGCTCTACATTGCTGCAGAATCAAAATGCTGCATCAGTCAGTTTTGCCTTGCATAGTAAATACTTTTACATTTCTTGTAGTCTTGTAACTATTTGGAAATTATGCACGCTGGACACTTATAATAACGTTCACGTATCGCTGCATTTATCGTGGATAAGATTAAAGAATCTCGGGTATTTTTTCGTGTGTTTGGCGTTTCTATCCGGCGCATTTCTAGAAACGTACTACGCTCCGCTTACAGTCGGCGTGCACTCACGTACTCGCTCTGTATTATTGCTCTGAAAGCAGCCACCATGGGGAGTTAAGGGCAAGACGACGGGTTATTTTCGTTAATATTTAATCTCAAAAGCTATCCATATGCTGCGTTTTGGAGTACACTGTTCGCGCCAGTATCCCCAATGCAGCGGATTACGGGGAACGGGCTTTCAGAGACGGTAGGACGTAAACTTTTGTGGAAAACACGGGACGTTAACGGACCTAGCTAAGCTAGCCAGCTAATCAAAACTAGCTAACACATCAAGCTAGCTGGCGCTGCAGCCAGCAGAGTCAGAAACGTGCCCTCGCTTTCTTGTTTTGTTTGATCTTATGCGACTAGATTTGTTGGGGTTAAACAACAAGAAAGTTTGCGTTGCTTCTGTACAAATGTGCTCTTTACGAGTATGTTTATAGTTTCCTCTAGTGCTGAAGTTTTTTTTCCTTTTTTTTCCTTTTTTTTTTGCACGGAGGCCCGTGTTATGTGGAGTTTGTTTCGGTGCCCATCCCCCACCGTCTTTGCAGGCCAAGATGAATGAGATTCTCACTTCAAAGCCCTGGCATTGGTGGTGGCATTGCTACAAGGCTAGCTAGCCATTTTAGCTTGTTAGCATTAGTTGGTTATTTGCAAAACAGTGTCCAGAAATACCGAGCGTGTGATTTGACAGGAGTTAGCGCTAAAGCTAGCTGCTACACAGGCGAAATAAACTTGTTGGTGAACTTAAGCTTGGATACTCAAGTAAAGCGCGTTGAGTTCGTCATCGTTTAACTGGAGATTTAGTTGGAGAAATACGAGATTATTTAAACTGAGGTGTATTTGCTAGTAAGTTTAGATGCCAAGTTAACAAACTAGCTGTATTTTCAGTTTCTATGACTATTCTCACGAGTCTCATACTGTTAGTATCATGCTTCGTGTGTCTGCTCATTATCTAATGTTATTACTCAGTGATCTCTCGCACTCTAAATATATACATACTGTGTGTGTATTAGTGGGGTGACACAGTTCAGTGATGAGGTGTGACTCAAGTCATCATTCTCACCTTAGCAATAATATTTGTATTTGAGTCATCACCTTCCACTGCTACATCTAACTGCTTTTCTTGTTTCCATTGCAGGGTGAATTGTTTGCCAGCCAAGTCATTGCTAAAGGGGAATATCTGACCTCTGCCTTGTGCAATCAGAGACATGAGCGTTGTCAGAGAATTGCATGGGATCGGGTACAGGGGCGGGGGTGGAGTTGTGGCCTCCATGAGTGCCCCTACCCACTTTACAGAGGATGCGCCGCGGCCCCCAGTTCCTGGTGAGGAGGGCTCAGACGTGGACACCCCAGTCCAGTCAGTCAGCACCCGTCCAAACACCCTTTCCCAAACCGCAGGCTATCCCCTGTCGTCTAAAATGGGGGACCCGTCAAGTTATACACCCTCCTCCTCGTCTGCGACCCCACGTCGCCCTGACTTGGACTTGGGCTATGAACCTGAGGGCTCTGCTTCACCAACCCCTCCTTACCTGAAGTGGGCCGAGTCACTTCACTCCCTCCTGGACGACAGGGAAGGCACCCAGCTGTTCAGAACCTTCCTGTGCCAGGAAGGGTGTGCAGACCTTCTCGACTTCTGGTTTGCCTGCTCTGGGTTCAGGAAGACCAGCCAGGACAAGAGGGCAAAGCTGGCCAAGGCTATCTACAGAAAGTATATTGTAGATGGGAATGGGATCGTCTCCAGGCAGATCAAAGCTGCCACCAAGAGCTTCATCAGAGACTGCGTGGGAAAGCCGCATCCAGACGCAGCCATTTTTGAACAGGTTATTAGAATTTTATATTGTAATATTTAACAGGATGCCAGTCAGGTTGAAGAGAACAGTCTAGTAGATACTGTTATTCATTCCTGACAGCTATTATTTTGTTTGTTTAAATGGCCAGATTTGGCTAAGGAATGGAAACTGTAGCCATTAAGGTGCCAATGCTAAGCAGTGTTGCAGGCCGACAGGTTAGGAAACTGAAACTGAATTGTGGATGTTGGCAAGATGGTTCATGATGAAAAAAAAAATCAGACAATGGCTTTCATATGGCTGTGCTTTCAGTTGACTGGTGCTGGGAACTTATGTTTTTCGCTCTTCTCACTGCACTAGGTCTATTCCTGTCAAGTCGTTATAATTTTAGTGTCAATATTTACTCCCAGATTTAAGGAACTTAAAGCCATATCTATTTAACCAGCCCTTATACAGATCAGATTTTGTAGCGAGTATCTTTATTTAAAAACATGGAAAGTAGCATATTTATAATTCACAGAGTTTGTTCTTGCATGTATTCATTTCCACTGAATATTTAAAACAATCTCAGAA
The DNA here is from genome assembly GCF_900408965.1 of Simochromis diagramma. NCBI lineage: Eukaryota > Metazoa > Chordata > Actinopteri > Cichliformes > Cichlidae > Simochromis > Simochromis diagramma. The sequence goes on from NW_024386736.1 coordinate 864,838, forward strand.
CAAGGAGCTTTTGCTGTCTTGAAACGTGTTAGATTTGTCAGGGCCGTTCAGTTCTGCTTTATTGACTTGAGGGTTTTATTTAGGGGGAGGGAACAGTGACTCAAACTATAAGCTTACCCAGGTTCCCACGGTGTAAGTGCAGCTATACTTCCTGAGTACCTCAATCAGTTTCTGATCTTCTGACAGTGTTCCTGTGGTTGACAGGGGGCATTCATCCTGGCAGGAAAAGTAAAAGAGCAAGAGAAGTCACACACTTGTCGCTGTTTTGTTAAACTACAGATTTGTGTTTCCTTGTGCTTTGTTTCTGCCTTAATGAGCAAACCACACCAAAGGATCATCTGCTCCTCTCTGCCCTCTTTAACCCTGAACACTTTCAGTTTTGCGTAGATGACTGCTCATTTTTATCTTCTTAATGTTGAGACCACATGTATACTCTATGAGACTTCTATCACCAGTCTTAAAGACTTGAGTCTCATAGAGTATACTTAATAATGTTATGTTGAGTAAGAATGCATGGGTATTACTGTGATGGACCAAATGAAGCTTGTTTCAATTAGCTTTCTTTATAGCTGTTCCACAGACTTACGTTTGATTTTATTTCCGTTGCTGTTTCTCCGCAAGTCATCAAAGTAATAAAATCCAAAGCTGTGTACTGTTCAACTAGAATTCAAACCAACTTGACTTGTGCCAAGCCACATCGAGGGATGCACTTTGACCCTTTCAGGTTTATTGCTTGCATGTGGTTTGACACACATTGCTTTTTCAGTCTGGAATAGGTGTTAGCCTAGCTGTGTAGTCTCTAACATAAATGCTGGTATATCCTGTGTAATTTTGTTGGTCTGTAATGAGTATTCATTTGGCATGAAATATATAGTTTGAAAGGGCAAAGCCTTTCAGTCTGGGAGCACTGTGTCACAGTGAACTTAGTGAGAGGTGAGAAATAATGTCTTCATTTTTATTGTACCAACTTGGTCTTTGTGTGTTCCAGGCTCAGACAGAGATCCAGACCATAATCGAGGAGAACACCTACCCTTTGTTCCTTAAGTCAGATCTGTACCTGGAGTACACACGGACAGGGGGAGAAAGCCCAAAGCCAAACCCCAGTGATCAGAGCCCTTCATCAGGACCAGCCAAGCCTGTTTCTGGGTATTTGCCTACACTCGCTGAGGATGAGGAGTGGAGGTGAGAAGAGAAAGGAACCTGAGACTTTGTGTTATACCACATTTCAATTCTGATGCATTGCATAGGATTTAACTGTAAACTTCACTGATCTGTCTCAGCTGATCAGAACAGCTCTAACAAAGTTTTGAAGCTGAAATTCATTTGTCTAAATATTTAAAAGTAATATAATTCATCTGACTTTTTTTAATAACATAAATGTGGTCTTAGGTGTGGAGGAGGAGGAGTGAGGGAAGTGGAGGAAGAGAAAGATGAGGACGACTGTGGAGACACACCAGCTTGCAGGTTGACTCAGACCCTGCTGATGCAGACGGCACCACAGAGAGCCTCAGCCAGTAGGAGGAGGCAGGACAGCAGGGAGTACAGGTGTGTGTGTGTGTGTGTGTATACGCCTGCTGTTTTGCAGTCATAATATAAATAATATCTAAACATTTATTGAAACTTCCATGCGATGTCAATTTAAAAAAAAAAAAACATAGTCTAGATCTGAACGTTCTGTGCTAACCAGTCAGCTTCGATCCTTTGCGTCTAGTGTTTCCCTTGTCCTGCAGTTGGACAGACTTGGACTGCAGCTGGTTATGTTTGTATTTGGTTCTCTGGAGATCTGATGCAAGCCCTAGATTCAGCTCTAAGTAGAACCCACAGCAGGCGGAGAGCTGATGCTACTGGGCTGAGCTCTCTGAGACTTGCAGAACAGAACAGGGACCAACACAGCAGGGACCAGCTGCAGTCTAAGAGAGTGGACTCAGAATTGATCTGTTTGAGGAGGAACTTTGTGGAGAGGCTGTTGATTGTTTCTGTATATGTTCTTACTAAGTAGATATCAGGTTATGTTTGTTTGGGTTGGGTTATGTTATGTTATGTTTATTCATTTTTAAAATGCTTGAGTGCCCCTCCTTTCACTTGCATACATGCATGTGCGCGTACATAATCACATGCCCTATCATGTCCCGTGGGAAACGGTGGGTGTTTCTTGTTTCGTGTATAGCGGTGTAGATGACCTAGTATTATGCAAGAGTAATGTTTTGGTAATTAGAGTTTGTCATTTACAAACATTGCCAAAATACATCTATAATATTTTTCATTATAATAAGTAATAATATGTAATACCTGTTGATATTCTTATAGTGGAAATATTCATGTGGCAAGGCTGAGACTTTTTTCTGTTAGCTTCTTTGTAACCCTTTCAAGATTGCAAATAGCTCTTTTCGGGGAATCTTTGCAGCACACCCACTTATATCAAGAGTAGGTGGCATTTTGTCTTATTGCGAAATCATGAACACAAGTCTTTCTTGAGAAGAGCAAATTTAGTGTGCAGCCAAACTTTCTGAGCCTTTTTTTCCATTTTGTGTATTTAATCGGGATGCTTCACACTTTTGAATTCACAATTTTGAAGCCTTTAACACTTTTTTTTTTTAGCACAATTCACAAGCATCATATCAGACATGACTAAGGCAAAAAAAAAAACTGGTGCGAATGTTTTGTAAGAACCCCTGAAAATTTAACATGGCTCCTTCACATGAATCACGATGTCTCAATTCTTCTTCAGGCCATGGAGAGAGCCGATAAACCCATACTACGCAAACATGGGTTATGCGCGGGCTCCAGCAACCAGTGCCAATGACAGTGAGCAGCAGAGCATGTCGAGCGATGCAGACACAATGTCACTGACCGACAGCAGTGTGTAAGTACTCACAGACAGCCTGCTGCACCTCGGACAATACTACACTTTTGAGTTTTGTAAAAATGTTACAGATCTGTAATTGATTTTTGTTCATCTTTTTTTTCTCCCCTCTGTGTTTGTGTAGAGATGGTATTCCTCCATACAGATATTGGAAACAGCATCGTAAAGAGATGCATGAAAGTGCCAAAGCCAACGGACGTGTGCCCCTACCTCATATACCTGTGAGTACAAACAGCAATTCGCTGCAATATCAGTTCTTGTATTGCTGCATGCACAGTGAAATATGTGCAGAATTTGACACTGGAATGCAGTTTTAAAGTTTTTCTGCACACTATTAGGCTTTTATGTGACAATACAACTTTGTAATCTTTGCTAAATTCACACCCGTTCGTATTTTTCATACTTTTTTTATGTTTAAGTGCTTTCAGTGTATCATTCATACACGGATCGATGCATTGGAGAGCAACTTGGGCTTGGCATCCTGCTCAGTGCAAAATATCATGACGATAATAAATAAGTGATGCACAAGTAAATAAATATGTTAAGTAAGGCCCTTCTTGTTGTTCTGGTTCAGCATTGTGATCGATGTGGGTTGAAAAGCTGTTTCATAAGTGTGTGTGTGTGTGTGTGTGTGTGTGTGTGTGGTCCTTGAGCGAATACTGCGACAGGCTGTGAGAAGGATGAGTGGGGACGTTGGCAATGCCCAGACTGCACTGGTTGTAAATGTCTGAAGGGAGTTGGCAGCATGGAGGAGGCGGAGGGTGCTGCTAGGCCTTTTTTGATTAAGGCTGTGGTGGTGTAGTAACTGGAAGTGATGTCATCAGTTTGGCATATCGGCAGAAATTACATGCTTTTGTTTCTACCACAGAACCAACAATCAGTGGAAGGTGAAACTGATTGTCGAGAAGTCAGCAATTATCTCATTGTTGATGTTTTTCCCTGTGTTGAGGTTAAGGTTGTCAGGCTGTCAACTCCCCTCTGTGTGCTGAGTCATGTTGATTGGCAATGAGGCCTACCTTAGCAAACCTTTTGGTGTGGTTGGTGTTAAAACTAGCAGAGCAGTCATGTATCCACATCTTGAACAATAATGGGCTGAATACACACCCTTTAAAGCGATCTTGTATTCAGCATATTGTGTTGTTTTCTTCCTTTTCTGGCCATCTGCCATCTCTGTGTAAGAAAGCCCAAGATCCAGTTCTAGGTACCAGGTCCCACACGGAGCAGGTTCAGCTTCTCCACAAGCTGCTGTGGCAAGATAGTATAAAAAGTTGACTTGAATCAGTAGGATGCGTATGACTTTCTGTATTGCAGGTGAGTCAGACTGAGGTGGTGCAGGGTGGATATAATGGCATCTTTTGTAGGCTGGTTTTCTCTGTATGCAAATTCTAGGGGTTAAAAGGGAGATGTGACTTATTATGTTGCAAGACAAGCCTTTCAAAGCATTTCACATTTCTTGGGGTGAGGGCTAGAGGGTGGTAGTCATTCAAACAAGCTGGGTCAGATTTCTTGGGTACAAAATTATAGTGGTGCCGTTTAGACAAGTGGGAATGTTATTTTTGTCTGAGGAAGATGTTGAAAATGTCCTTGTGAAAACATCTTTCAGTTGTTCTACACATTCCTTCAGAACATGATCTGTTTGGCAGGTGACGACGGGAGCCCTTTGTTGTTGGTGTATTGAAGTTATCTGGCAGTGCGAGGTCATTACAGCATGTCTGATCGGTGGGCTTGTAGCCTGCTACTGTGTTGAATCCCTGCCAGAGGTGCTGTGTAGGGCTGCCACAAACGATTATTTTGATAGTCGACTAGTCACCGATTATTTTTGTGATTAGTCGACTAATCAGCTCATGCATCCATTGGACGTAAAACGTACAGCTTATTGCACCAGCATGCATGTGCTCTTATAGAACTATCATTAGCTTACAGCTTTAAGTGTTTAAGGTATGTGCTAACTAAAAATAAAGACAAGAGGATAGTTTATTAAATTTTAATGAAATTTGCAGATTGTCTCGGTGAAGTTTAATAAACTCCTTGCTATCTAAAATATAACAGGACACTGGAGTAAATTCTGGAGCATCTCACACTTCTGATAATCAGTTGTCTGCTTGACGTTTATTCAGCTGTGTAAAAACTATAACTTTAATCTCAGTCAAACCGATTTACTCAGGAACAAATAAAATACTGAAAAAAGCCAAACAATAACATTTTAAGTTATCTAAGTGACTCATATATCATGTTTAACCTGAGTAGCGAAAGACGGCGGTGGGTTTGAAAACGATTTGCCGGGAGTCCGGTGTTCTCACCGGCTCTAGTGAGCCTTGTCCCCGGCTAGCTATCGAGCTGGTGGGTAACAGACGTCTCCGAAAATGTCGGAGCGCTTTTGAAAATATGTGGTGTCTTGATAAACTGAGCAGATATTTGAGGTTTACACAGCGACATTCTCGACTGAAAATATGTTAAACATTTATTTTGTGACCCAGAAAGAGTAATATTAAAACTAACTAGCTGCCGCCATTGTTGGAAACTGAGCTGGGCTGCGCTATGAATTCTGGGACAGAGCTTCTTCTTCGGGGTTTAACGGCAGCTGGCATCCTTGTACATGCAGTGCTGCCATCTTCTGTTTCAGTCCGTTATTACACTCTTAAATCCTACTACTTATTCCTGCGTCTTTTGTGATCTTACAAAGCTTCAAACGACACATCGACTATTAAATCAGTCGTCGACGATTTTGATAGTCGACGTAATCGTGACTAGTCAACTAATCGTGGCAGCCCTAGTGCTGTGTGTTTTTTGGTGTCAGTGAAGTGACTTGTGTGCACATTCCACAGTTTAAACTGGAAGTAAAGGTGCTGCATCCCATGCAAAGCTGAGGTCCTGGTGCACTACCAGCATGTTGGTCAAAACGAGTACAGCTAAAGTTCAGCAACTTATTTAAAAGTTGGCACTGGATTTTTAAAAGTTCAGGATCAACTTGGACACTGAAATCACCAGCCCCATTAAAAACTAAAAGCACTTGATATACAGACACTCGGAAGTGACATCTGAGAGGCATCTGATTGATACCAGTTAAAACTTTGGAATAAAACATATTTACATATTCCTAAATTCTGGGTTTGAAGAAGTAGGAGGAGTAGATGTAATGGTACAAACTATACACAGCAGGCAGATTTAGCTCATAATGTGAGGTGGTCTTAAGGCAGTATTTATCTGCAAGTAGTTGAGAAGGAATTACCATAACTGTCACACATTGCTAACATTGATTGTTTGCACAAGTTAAGTTTTCCCATTTGAATGTGTTAAATGCATATTAGTTTATAAGTTTGCCATTTAAATTATGGCAGCAGACATATGCACCCATGTGTAGTATGTAATAATTTCTACTTGTGTCAATACACAGCGCACGTATCGAATGCCAAAGGACATCCACGTAGAGCCTGAGAGGTTTGCAGCGGAGCTCATCAGCAGGCTGGAGACGGTGCTCAGAGAGCGAGAGGCTCAGGAAAGACTTGAAGAGAGGCTGAAGAGAGTACGGCTGGTGAGTACACGATCATATATATGCACCCTGCAATGTGATTTTAATTCTTCGAAATTAAAACTTTGTAAGTGAAAGAAAGAGTTGTTTCCATTTTAGTCAGCCTGCCTATGCAGCTCTGTCACTTCTATTCCAGACTCACAGCTAGCTTCTCATCTACAAGGAGATTTACACAGTAGAAATTTAGACAATGCATTATGCCATATATGCAGAAATGCCTGTGAACAGTTTAGCGATTGATTCTACTCTCTTGCAGTCGGGTAGAGTTGTATGAAGCAGTAGGGCTGCACAATTAATCGTTAGAAAATCGCGATCTCAATTTATACTTATGTGCGATCTCATTTCCAAATGACAACGATTTAAAAAAAAAAAAAAAAAAGATGACGATTGTACCGCATTTTGATCCCGGACATAATATGCATGAAAACAAGCGCTCACTCTTCCTGCTCAACAAATGACAAGGGCGGAGGCTTATACCACGTGATACAGAAGTCAGCTGGCAGGGAAAAAACAACGGAGAGCACGTGAGAGATGACGAAGCTGTAAAGGCCAAGAAAGTGACAGGAGAAAATCCGTCCCGGTCAACCACCCAAACATCAATAACAGGAACCTTATACAGCGCCTCCCCATACCCGTCGAACTCCCGCAGGCACAAAGAAATCACGGAGGCTATTACTTATCACCTGACCAAAGATATGGCTCCCATCAACACTGTGCAAAACGAGGGATTTAGGAAAATGATCAACACCCTAGACAAACGCTACACAGTGCCGTCCCGCAACTATTTTTCAAATGTTGCACTACCTGCTGTATACACGCAGTGTCGAGCAACGGTGGAGACGAAATTGTTTTTATGTTCAGTCTCAACGGTTACGAAGTGGATGTGCAGTTAATAAGTGCAATAAATATTTATATTAGAAAAGAAAATCGTGAGAGAATCGTGATTCTCATTTTATGCAAAATCGTGCAGCCCTATTAAGCAGCAACACATTGTTGTAACAAGTGACAAACAAGATTCTTGCCAGAAAAACTTGCTATTCCGGTTTCTTGCGACCAGCCACGGTGGGAATTTAATATTACACTCAGTTAATCTGGCTCTAGCATTCCACTTTAACAGTGATAACTTCTGTATAGACTCATTGCTGCTGGTGAGAAGAGAGACTATGCCATCAAGAGAAGAGATAATCACTCTGGGATTATATATCGATAGTTTAATTATTGGTGATTCTAAGTGAGTTGATATCAGGTGAACTGGCACAACAGCATTTTTAGATAAAGTTTGCCCAATTCTTTTTTTTTTTAAATTTACTTTTTTTTCCTTAGGTGTCAGGTTACTGCCACGAAGCCATCCGGCTTGTAATACACAGGCAGAAAGGCTAGGCAAAAAAAGAAACACATTTATTAGCCTCCATCACCTTAATCATTGTCTTCTGTATTGATGTACAACCCAGTTTTAAAATTGAAAAACTAAATATATTTTCTGTTCTTAACAGGAAGAAGAGGGGGATGATGCTGACGTCTCCATGACAACCTCAATGTCTTCTCATAGCATGTCTCTACCCGTCCCCTCATCGTTTCCACCTCTTTATGGTGCCCGTTATTCCGAGACAACTGCTAACACGGCAACAGTCGCCACTTACGGAGGCCTGGTCCCCATAGACGATCCCCATGACGACGACCCAGAATCTATTTTGGATGAGCATGTACAGCGGGTGATGAGGACGCCAGGCTGCCAGTCGCCAGGGGCAAACAACAGCACCTTAGCAGGAGGGGGTCGGCACACTCCTCCCAAATCATCGCGTTCACCTGACGGGGGAATCGGGCCGCCTCACTACCCTGCACACAGAGGTGCAGGTCACAGTCTGCCTGCTGCTGGAGTCAAAGGTAAGAGGCTGTGAAGGGGAGGGAGAAATGGTCGAGCACGATTTCCACGATCTAAATGTGGGCCCAGGTTACTCTCTGTGTTAAGCTCTGCCCCATAATACCCCCAATACCACATGTCGCTAAAGCAACTCTCCAACGGACACAGTTACATGTCCTCTCCAGTTCTACAAACACATTTAGAAAAAGTGCAGACTTTTTCTTACATTACACAACTTTGGGTAAATTATTTCTACAAACATTAAAAATTATTTTATTTATTTGCGGAACTGTGCATTAGAAGTTAATGCTGATACTTCAACATTATACCTGGTTCATATCCTGTGTCCCTGTCTTTTTAAGAGTGTTTTGGTTTGGTTTTTTTGGAGACCGTATTCCCCACACCTACTGTACACTGTAGTTTTTGGCAAATGTAACCTCAAGTAGCAAGAAATAGTTGTTATTCTGCTCAAGTGTTTGTGTTGCTGTGGAATAATGTGCTGTTGTTGCTCTGTTTAATATTGATGTTGGTATAACAGAGTAGGCTTAATTCGTGCTCATTATATTGAGTTAATGTGAAGATGGAGTCTTGAGATTTTTAATGTGCCTTTACAACACAGGAAGGAACTATAATATGCTTGGACTAATTAGTGCATCCTGTTACAATTTTTTTTTTTTTAATGGCAAGCCATAACTGGCTCTTCAGGTGAAATAGCACAGATGTCAGTGCTGTGAGTTTCCATTTACTTTACTGATTTCCATCTCAGGTATGCATCACCACAAGCCGTTGTACCACCACAGAGGAAGGGATGGGCCAGAGGAAACGGGTAGTAGGTCTCAGCCCAACTTCCTGTGGAATGGAGAGTCAGCCAATCAGTATGCCGGGAGAAGTCGAAACTATGCTGACGGAGCTGGAGCCAGCACACACGAGGGGATGGGTTATAGGTAAGCGTGTGCACTTGGTCTATAGGAAGTTGTATGGAAGGGGAACAGCTTTGCAGAGGATTGTACAAACTGCACAAGGCGTCACTAACTTCCACCTACCAGCTTTGAGTGACATCTTCATCTCTTTGCTGCTTGCATACAACTCAAAAACCCTTTCCATCCTGCCTAAAATGTTTTTGAACTTTTACCGTCTGCTAAGAGATACAGATTCATGAAAAATTCAAAACTAGACAATTCCTGAACAGCTTTTACCGTACAGCCATATTCCCACTGAGCATGATTGGCTCACAGCAAGAAGGTCCTGACTTCAATTCCGTCATCAGGCCGGGATCTTTCTGTGTGGAGCTTGCATGTTCTCCCCATGTTTGCATGGGTTCTCTCCCACAACCCAAAGACTTGCAGTTAGTGGGATTAGGTTAATTGATGAACCTCAATTGCCCATAGGTGTCTCTGTGTGTTTGTCCTGTGACAGGTGCACCCTGGGATAGGCTCCAGAACTTTGCATACATTTGTATTACTTTAATGTATTATACTATTATTAAGGACAAGTCCGTATCCTGGTAGTGCCCTAGTGGCAGTAAAGTATCTTATCTTGTCTATACTGTTAGGTAATCGGATGACTCCAACTGTTTTTTTTTTCTTTTGTTACCTGTTTGTTCTGCAGTAGTAAAGGCAGCACACTATCACGGCGAGGTTGTAAGAAGACATCAGAGGCATCGGGGAAAGGTGACGAGAGTGGGCGTGGCCTGGAGGCACAGGTACCAATGGAGGATTTGGAGAGAAACCAGAAGATCCTGCAATGGATGATGGATGGAGACAGACAGAGAAAGAGTTCCCATGGGTGAGTCGTTTTATATTTAAAGCTGACAGTAATTTATAGTTGTTGAAATTTTTAAAATTCTTAAGATCAAATAATGAAATTAAATTAAATCAAAAATTAAATTAGGAATACAGGTGATGTGCTTTCTTTCTCATCAGATATAGTGTATTGAAAATTTTTTTTTTTTATTTGGCAGTGGTTTGGCATTGATATTTTACTTGGCAAAAAAGAAGAACACTTTGTGTTGTTGGTCGCCATTTAAAGCAGAGGATCAAAGTAAAAGCAGACTCTGCTCTTAGCAAAGTGAATGTCTCTGTGACCTTATAGATGACACTTTGATAACGGCAAATGGAATCTGCGATTGTGCCCACAGCTAAGCAATAACCTGGCTAATGATTACTCTTTATTATTAACCCATGACCACATAACTGTGTGTGCGGGCACTAGTCAGCTGGCATATATAACAGACCTGTGCCAACAAGATTAACAGCAAGGCCGCCCTCCAGCATTAGGTGTGTTACAGATTGCCCGTGTTCTGCTCTAACATGGAAGGAACTTGTTGCACATGTTGTCAGTAACAACGCAAGTGAAGTATAACTTTATTTGTGAGAGTTTAATTCTCTTCCCCAGTGATGCTAAAAAATGAGTTTTTGTGTACAACACCATGTGGCAGATGCCCATTCCCCTCAAACAGGATCAGAGAGACATACATATCTTAGAAATATTTAACGTTTACTGCAAATGAATGGAATTTGGAGCCTACTAATAAATGAGAGTAAAGTGATATTATTTAGGCAGCATCGGGGAGGGAGAATCTCACAGGGGAGCACGTGGATACATCGAACAAATCATTTCTGCTTATGTTGGGGGTTATTCTTCTTCAGGTTTTAAATGTTTGTCCTGAGTAACGCATACTTGCTATATCAAGAACCAGAATTTCAGTGGTTCTTGATATAGCGATCAATAAGACTATGCTTAGCATAGTCTCATATTGTGAGGCTCTAGTTCCTGTGCCCATTTTAATGCAGGCAATTCTCTTGTTTTTTCAGAGGGAGCACCAGTAGCTCAAGGAGGACAGGAACCAGCAGCGAATCGCCACGTCCAGCTTCAGTGGAGCGGCCTGGAGCTGTGCACCCCTGGGTCTCTGCTCAACTACGTAACCCTTCTTCAGTGTCCACCGCTATCCCCGGCTCATCATCCACCCAAGTCCAGCCTTCTCATCCCTTCATCCAGGACCCAGCTATGCCCCCCAACCCAGCTCCCAACCCCCTCACCCAGCTGGAGGAGGCTAGACGGAGGCTGGAGGAGGAGAGGAGGAGGGCTGCACTACAACAGGTCAAGCCTAGGTAGGTGTCAGGCCAAATTCTGTGTACTCGGTTATTGTTATTATTATTAATGTTTATTCTTTATGTTGTGTGTTTACGTGTATTTTTTCTGTCTCAGGCACAAGTCTGGAAAGCGTCAAATGTGCGAGAACATGACAGTGGCTTACTACTTTTGTGGAGAACCAATTCCATATCGAACATCTGTTAAAGGCCGTGTAGTGACTTTGGGCCAGTTCAAGGAGCTGCTTACCAAAAAGGGCCACTACAGGTAAATACATAGACAGGTTTTAAAAAGCCATAAGTGTGTGTGGGAATGTTAAAGATGTGCTCTTACACTTGTCCTTGTGTTTAGGTTCTATTTCAAGAAAGTGAGCGACGAGTTTGACTGTGGTGTGGTGTTCGAGGAGGTTCGTGACGATGACGCAATCTTGCCTATCTTCGAGGAGAAGATCGTTGGGAAGGTGGAGAAGGTTGACTGAAATTTTGGGAACATGAAAACAAATCAGATGGCATGAAAAAGAGGAAGAAAACATTCAGGTGGGATTGAAATTCACCTGCCAGAAAACGAACAACGGGAAGTAGAAAGGCGGAAGGAGTAACGTGCGACCGAATGGAGATTGCGCTGCATAGTCGAAGCTCAAGCGTTAAGGAGGCGGTTAATTTTACGGAGCATCAACGCCTGGATCCAAACCCACATAAAGCAAAAAAGCTCAGTCAGATGATACAGCGGGTAGTAGAAGAACATAAATTATTTCACCTGTCCTGTCTCCACTGTGGACGATCAAGGAGAGCTGTTCAGGTATGTCTGACCAGTCTTCCACTTCTACTGCAATGGATGGGAAAAGGGTGAGGGGACTGCTGAAGGAGAGAGGTTTAAAGTAGTCTTCCACTTCTGCTCTGGAGGAGCCCGTCCTCCGCAGACCATTACGATGCTGCTACATTACCACGGAAACTCTTCAATCGGTGCTCAGGACGGTAAAGGAAGCAGTTTTGTTCCTCTCGGGAGTCTAGCTGCCTTTTGCTGTCTCTGTTCCTCATCAGCTGGTGACAGAAGATTTTTGGGGAGTGGAACATTTAGCCTGCCTCTCGTTGACTTCATAGCCTCAGAACAGAGAAACCTGCTCACCCTCAATTCCTAGAAGTCACGTAGTGATCTCTCACATCACCTTGTTCAGATAACAGTTCTCTGCATAACTTGTTTACCGTATTTTTAATAAGACAAGTATTCTAGCTACTTGTTTTCATTTTATTTGAATCGTGTATGTACAAGGCAGGTACTATTACTTATTATTGCAGCTTAATTTCGTCATATCTCAGACTTAATGTTGTATTATTGTGTATGTTTTGAAGCTAGTTCATTAGTCATTTCAGGGCAGCCGATTTGTTTGTTTCTTCCCAGTATACCACATCACTGCACCTCAGCTCTGTACTGTTTACCTTTGAGTGTGCAGTCGTGTTCTACTGCGGCAGGATTTTTAAATATAGGATTTTTTTTTTTTATTACCTTCAAAAAAGACCACAATATATAATTTATTTTTTTTTAAAACGGTCACACTGTCCCCTTGTGTAACTTTAGAAGTCTTCTGCTATATCACAAGCCTGCGCACAGAACTCCAAGCTCAGTCTGGTGCCTGCCTGCCTGCCTGCCTGCCTGCCTGCCTGGCCAGTGCCATTACTATCTACAGTGCTTATTCTGAAGCGTTAAGTGTCCGTCGTGTACACCGGAACTCAGCCAAAGAGTGTAGTGTGAGCCCCCTTCGCCTACATACACATGTATGTGCAGTCCACTGCTATCTAATGTGTGTTATTTGACATAACTGTGAGGGAATGTAGTATTTCCTCCTAAATCTTTAAACTTTGTAGAGGAACACTGAGTTTAAAAACTGCAGGGTTGTTTGTTTTGTTTGTTTTTTGTTTTCCTTTCTCCAAATTAAATTAATAGTTTGACATTAGAAATTTTCACCAGGAATACTGTGATAAGTTAATACAGCTCATATATCTAAGCGGTAAATGCAAAGCTAAAGCCAGCAGTTGTTAGTTTATAGTTTACTAAAAAGATTGGACCTACCCTGGCTCTTACGTGAGTTAAACTACGTGAGTTTCAACTACAAGTTAATTTAATTTAATTATCAGTTATTTGTTGTTCATTGGTTTATAAGAAGGGTGGCACCAGTGGTGATGTTTAAAATAGTTTGGTTGATAGCTGATTGTTAGTTTTTGTTTATTTATTTATTTTGTTTTTGTCATTCTAAACTGTTTAAAGGTTTTTCAGATTTTTATCACACTAGCTCAGCACAAAATTGGTGACATGGTAGATGATTCAAAATATGCCAGTATTGATATTTGGTTGATCTGTGGATTGCTAGATTATTACATATAAATTGATGATTCAGAGGACCTATCACGATTGCCTAGAGCCTGATGAGCCGTCTAATAACTACTCGCTTTTGCGGGTGGGGAAAAACAGATTTGAGGTCGGAGTAAGATTGTAAGATCGTAATGATTGTAAGGCCTTCAGCTCAGGTTATAGATGCATGCTGATTAGGAAACGCTGAAATGTGCTGGGAGGCAGACTGCGAAATGTAGACAGAGCCAGGCGAGATGTCTTCTATTCTAAGCTCAGCTAATTGCCTATAGCTTCATGTTTACTGTATAGACACGAGGAGTGTTACACATTTGGTCACTTTTTTGTTATGAAAACAGCAGAGTGAATTTTTCAACATGTCAAGCTAGTCTTTTAACCTGCTTGTGTTTGTACCATAACGCGGTAAAGCCTTGAGGTCAGAATATAAAGCGCAGTGCAAACGTTGCACTGAGGGCACACCAGCTACGTAAGCCGAATGTAACTTTATGAATTTTTTAAAAAAAAAAGTTATTTTATTTTTTTTTACTTTTGTCCACCATATCCTCGAAGGATCGATCATGTCAGCTACTTGAGCACAGGTTCACTATTGATCTGTTCACCTGATTGTTTTGTGTCCTCGATGCTGATTGTTAATTGAATGTGTTGCATTAATGTCAAATAGAAATCATCCTGGGTTTGCCCCAGCAAGAGGAGCATAGGATCAGAAAATGTGTTTGTCCTTACTCCAACCCATTATGCCTTCAGTATGAAATAAAAAATTTAGAAATGTATTTGTTTATAAGAAAAAAATGTAATTTTAATAATCAGCGAGCATGTTCTTTAAGGAATGTTTCCAGATGAATTGAACTGTCTATTTTGGTTTAATGTTTATGTGCAAACTGCTTTTGGCCCTCTGATATATTTTGCATCTGTTTTATTAGAAAGAGCACCCAGGGACAGTTGAATGACTACATTGAGTTGTTTCTTGTGATTTATGATTTGATGGACAAGAACAAATAACTGCATCTGTTGCGTTGTTGATTTGTGTGAAACACAGTGCCTTTAACCTTTCAAAAATGTGTTTATTGAAACCAATCCATGCTTTTTATTATTAGTTTTAATCATCACTCAGTCCCATTTGTATTTTTAGCTGCAGTCATGCTATTTCTCACTTCTGTTCTGATCAACCCTCTGCTGTAAATATGTACATTATCATTTCATACGTGTCTTCCGACCTGCACCACATGTCCATGGTGTTTTCTGTTTTGTTTTTTTCCAACGCCAAGATGTCACTGTGCTGGTTCCACTTGTACATTTCTTTTAAAAGGGTACTTCATAATAAAGATGTTGAATAAATTCATCAACTTTATTTTTGAGGTTAAATGTATTTTATATGGCTTTCTCTTTTTGCCTTAAACTAAAAGTCTTAACTTTCAGATGCATTGCACTTGTACACCACTGCAGTTTGGAGTTTGTTTGGCTTCTGCATTTATGTGATAGCTGTAGCTGGTGATGAAAAACACTAAAATATTCAGGCAGCCTTTAACAATCACACATACACTCATGAGCCACTTCATTAGATAAATTTATTGTGAAATGAAATCAGTATTTTGAGTATACATACAGCATATTTACACGTGTGTGTGTGTGTGTGTGTGTGTGTGTGTGTGTGTGTGTGTGTGTGTGTGTGTGTGTGTGTGTATATATATAGACTCTGTATAAGGGCTGCATGTACGTACACTTGCTAGCTTCTGCAATAGATATACCTTACTACTATTAGTGTGGACCCCTTTTACCTTTTAACTGTCTTAATACTTCATGGCACAGATTCAACAAGTTTCTGGAAACATTGCTCAGAGATTTTGGTCCATATTTACATGATAGCATCACACAGTTGCTGCACATTCGTGATGTGATGTCCCAGAGGTTGGGCTGACATCTGGTGACTGTGGATATCATTTGAGTACAGTGAACTCACTGTCATGTGAGATGTTTGAGATGATTTGAGCTTTGCGACATGGTGCGCTATCCATAAAGGGATGAACATGGTCATCAACAATACTCAGGTAAGCTGTGGCATTTCCCCACACTATTACTCCACCACTAGCAGCCTGCCTTACTGATACAAGGAAGTTTGGATCTGTGCTGTCATGTTGTTTATACCAAATTCTGACATCACTACCCAAATCTTGCAGCTGAAACTGAGACTCATCAGACTAGACAACATTTTTCAAACTCCTTTGGTATTTCAAACGCCCCACTTTGGTGGGAATGGGCAAATTGTAAGCCTCAGCTGACAGGACCAGTGTGGTCTTCTGCTGCTTTAACCCATCTGCTTCAAGGTTCGCTGTGTTCCACATTCAGAGATGCTTTTCTTCTGGATATTTTCTTCTTTTTCAGATCATTAAATCACCTTTCTTCCTTGTTCTGATGCTCAGTTTGAACTTCAGCAGGTCATCTTGACATGTCTGCATGCACTAAGTTTCTGCCATGTGATTGGCTAATTAGACACTGTATTTGTGTTAATGAGAAGTTAACCTCCTCGGACCTGGCGTCCACATATGTGGACATCACATTTTTGGTTATTTAGACCCAAGTACTCAATTTTGCTCTACAAGGGCCTGATATCCACTTAGAAGGACATTATACTGCGACCGTTCTATTGAAATTTTAAACGAATACCCTCATTTGTGGCTCTTATTTTTCTTAGAAACAAAAATTGGGTAAAAAAATAAATCTGGTAATTCTTTGTTTTTACATTCGCTGGGCCCCACCCAATATGCCCAAATATCAAAGAAAAATTAAAAATGCATGCTGTGGAAGAGTTCGGGTCTTAGGAGGTTAAACAGCTCTAATTAATAAAGTCGGACCTGATTTATTTTAAGCCAAGAATTGAATGTCTTTATATCAGTTATAGCTTTGTTCACTAGTGTATGATATATAAAATGTCCTCCTAAAAGCAAATATTGATCCTTAGCTTGGCAATGTCTACAGGCACTTATTTAGCTTAACTAATTGAAACACTATCTAAGAAAATGTAATTTAGCATGATTTCAATAATCATACATGTCTCCAGTATCAATACTTGTTCCATCAGGGGATGTGGGTGTAAATGTATATAACTTTCTGTTGCATATAGTTAATGTACTCAGCATCTTACCAAATGTCATGTACCATCCACTTCGCTTTCATGTCCACAGGTGTCACATGTGACGCACTGTTTTCAGCAGCAGATGGAGTTAGGTCCCCATGACCTAAAAAGGAAAAGGAGAATTGCTGGACAATTATGTCAGGTTTGAAAAAAAAAATTAAGTCAGATAAATTCAACAGATTTAAGTCACACAAAACACTTAAATAAAAAAATATTAAAAAATATATTTAAAAACAGCAAGTTAAGGAAAAAGGTTGTAAGTTAAGTTGACAGAAACCCCCAAATATACCACCGTCGTTTGTCGCGCTGTCTCAAATGAATAAACTCTTATGCTTGACTGGTACATATTTATTATTATTATTTTCGAGTAATCGGCTCAGAGTATTGTGTTGTAAAGAGATAACCTTTCCACTGAATAGAAGGTCAATTTATAGCAATTACAAAAAGTAATAAAACAATGGCCATTTAATATTGGTGTAACAAACTGCAGCGGTTACTCAGCAACTTAAAAACAAAGTGACTGCTGAAAGAGTGTATATTCAAAGAAAAGCTGATTAATATGCTGATTAATATGCAGACATCCGCTGGGAAGGGTTGTGAAGCAGACAGAAATTTGTTTCAAGGCGTTCAAATCTGGAAACTGTCCAACTGGGTGAGAGGACAATATAGGTTCAATTATGGCTAATATACAATATACCTCAAAATTTACTAGCACCAGTACTTAAAAAGGCGGCGGGGGGAATACACAAAATAGTCAAATATATAAAAAATGCCAGGGCTCAACATAATCAGAATCAGAATCAGAATCAGAATGGGGTTTATTGCCAAATGTTGAGCAGGTTTACAACATTAGGAAATTGCTGCGGTGCTTCAGTGCAAACATGGTGTCATAAATAACACTTAAATAGACATGGAAAAAAAACCAGAATAATTTTTAAATGGGAACATAATTGTAAAATTTTCACTTTCCTGTAAAGCAAATATGTTTTCGAGTTATTCTATTTTAATTTTTTTTTTTTTCAAAATATGCCAGTGCGTCGATGAAGCTCATTCAGAAAGTGTACCTGTACGCCCCCTGGTGGATTTCATTTTCCCCCAACTAATCACGCAACGTGAGGTCAAAGTTTAAATATGACGCAGGGACGTACACGGACACAAAGTAGCTGGAAGACGTAGTAGAAGTAAGAAGTAATGCTTTCTAAATCAATCTTTATTCTGCCTCTAACACAGATATCTGAGCCCGCGAGCTGTCCGGTCACATCCCGTGACTTTACGAGTCTATAGCGCGCGCACAGACTGCAGGATAGTTGCCGGTGAGCTAGCATGTTAGCTAGCCAATAGCACGGAATGGATCTGCTGAGTATAGTTGTGGATGAAGTGGCTCTGGAAGGGCTGGACGGGATAACCATTCCGACTTTGTGGATACGACTGGAAGACAGGCAGCCCGGGTTTCCCCTCAAGCTCGACGACTGCACCAAGGAGCTCATCTGGAAGTCACTGGTCATCAACAGCGACCTGTTGTTTTACGAGCTCCCGGAGGAGAGAGACGATGTCGTGCTGACCGACAGGTGACGTTCTCATCCTCACAGATATCATAAAGGATCTCACAGTTTTAACACAGTTAACACAAACGGCAAGCTTCCACACAACAAGTAAATCAATCCTCAGATTTGTCACGATGGTTCACAGACAGGCGGAACAATTATTTTCTGAGTGGGGCTGTTGTTTTCCTACACTTTAACACTCTTGCACTTTATGTACTCCATCTTAAACCCTGCAGTAAACCAGGTTGTGATGCACTTAATAATCCTCTGTGTGCATCTGTGTTAGAAAATCTCCCACTGTAAATTTCTCAAGCCTTTGTTGTCATCCTCCATTGATTTCTTTTGTTCGACCAAAAGAAAAAGATTAGTCATCTTAACCTCATCAGTGACTCCAGAGATTTTAGTGACCTGAAACATCAGCTGGATAGCACTGGTGGTAATGGACTGATCCTTTAAAAACAACATTTAGCTGTGCGCTCTTTACCTAAAAGCAAGTAGACCAGGAATGTCAAAGTCATTTTGCACCATTGATCGCATCCAATCCATGCTGATCTTAAGTGAGCCGAATCAGTGAAATTCTTTTTTCTGTTGTTGTAAAGAAGTGTAATTACACATTTAATCCCTGAGATATCTTAATATAAGAACAAAAGTGCAATTTGAACAGTATAACTCAGTTTTCCTTCATTGTAAGAAATTAATTGCACAGGCTGTCCTGTAATTATAACATGGAAACTCTCCAAAAGTTGATTCTGTTCATCTGGACGTAGCGTTTTCTGGGAGAAACGTTTCGTCACTCATCCAGTGACTTCTTCAGTCTCAGCTGACTGCAGGTTTCCCCAATCTTATAAACAGTACATTTGCATAATGACTGAAACCAGCCCACTGAAGGTACAATGGGCTGGGAGGTCAGTTCCTTAATCACAATTATGCAAATTCTCATGACCATTGATCAACAACCACTGACCAAAACCCATTGATCAAAGACCACTGATCAATGGCCATGAGTACCATTCACAGAGAGTTGGGGAATGGCTGCAATCACAGCATTGTAAGATGGCGAAAGATGTATAACATGGAAAATTGTTGTTAATTGACAGAATGTCTTTTCTTTCTTTCTTTCTTTCTTTCTTTCTTTCTTTCTTTCTTTCTTTCTTTCTTAAACTGTGAACCTACTGTAGAAATAATAAATTTCTGCATTCGTTTTAAAACAGGAACTTTCTGTTCTTCATTCATCTGTTTCTTATTTACCTCGGTGCTGTATGAATTTCCATGGTGAAGGTGATTATCAGTAGGAAAACCTGTAAAACTCAAAACATCCAAGGTTTATGCCTTCCCTGCTTTGAAGATGTCCAGTGGGCCAAATTTGAATCTTTTGTGGGCCTGTTCTGGTCCCCGAGCCTTTTGTTTGACAACTCTGATGTAAACTCTTTTTTTGTGGACATCCTAACAAAAGTTTTGGACTTTCCTAATGCTCTTCTGGTTGAACGGAAGTGAATTCTTTTGTTTTTATTAGTGTAAATATTGATAGTTATTAATATTACACCCTAGTTTGTAGAGGTAGTAGTAGTTGTAAGAGCATTTTTCTTTCAGGGTCAAGTTTACCATTGAAATTTAATGCAATAAATGTGTTATTTTGCCATCTCCTTATGTTTGGAGTTGCTCTTGTTTCTTTCAGGTTTAAGGACATTGATGCAGAGACAGGCATCGAAGTGACTGACAGCTTTACGGACACTCCCAAAGACATCTACCCCATCGACGTTGTCCCAGAAAACAAGGATGGGATTCAGGGCTCGTGTGCCTTCTTCAAAACGAGGAAAGACGTCACAAAGCAAGTCCGCTCCAAGTCCCCGCTGACCCCATTGGTCAGCTTGAGCGAGGCTTTGGAAAGGTTTGTAGAGATGCGCTGATACTGACAAAACCCTACCTGGAATTAAATCTGGTTAAATATGCTGCTTGTTGAAGATTTCTCATACAATGTCACATGCACAGTGCTTCAGAGTTACCTGCTATATTGGATGTGATTAATAATACCGGTTGCTAGTGGTTGGCGTTGTGTGACATCAGAGGTGCTGTTTCAAAAACCTCCTATTGATTGTTTTGGTTGCTATTAGATTTCCTAGTGACAAGTGGTTGCCATAGGGGCAACGACTGGTCTGCAGGCCTGCATGACTGGGACATTGGCAATGATTTTCCTGCAGCAACCACTCCCAACCTGTTGGAGAATACAATTTTTTCCACATGACTGGTGGTTGCTAGATGGTTGCAGACAGGACCTAAGTGGCAGAAAAGTTAGCATCACATGGTTATGCCTACAAAACATCAATAAAATGCAATTTTTAAAATAGTGTTTATGAAAGCTGCTCGTGTTAACCATGAAACTATCTATGCAGGATGGTGAGATTTTTAGTGAGGGATGTTGGATGTTTCATTAACCCCCCCCCCCCGTGATGATTAACATGCTCTGTGGAATTAGCAAATGTATTTGTCCTTTATTGTGCTTTCAAAGTCTTTCAGTAACATATTCTCCTCTTCTCTCTCTCTTCCTTCTAAGATATGGGAGAAAGCTGGTTGTCGTGGCATCACAGTGTCTGCGATATCGTGCCCTGATTGGCAGCGAGAGCGATCCTGATGTAAAACTCGGCAGCGACTCTTACTGCGTGCTGGAGAGAGTGGGCCGAGCACGATGGCAAGGGGAGCTGCAGAGGGATCTACATGGAGGCTCTTTCAAGTAGGAGACACTTAAACCCACCTTTCGCACGGTTCCATCACTGTTCTGTGTTTCCTTTACAGACCGGCTTGCACTCAGGTGTCCTCCTTCTAACAGTCAGTGTTGTGTTTGAGCAGGGTGGATGCCCGAAAGTTTCACTACTTCAGAAAGTCTCTTGTCCGATACCAGTTGGTCACCATGCAGTCCTACGTCAGGCGAATGAAGACCGGACAGCAGCAGCACTCCATCCTTCTGCTGCTCAAACGCTTCCATGTAAACAGGTATGTTTGTGCTCTGTGTTTCACATTTTATCTCATCAAAAGCAGAAACGGGAATGGTTGGTTTAGCATCATCAGTGAAAAAGAAAAGCATGAAATAAAACATCGTCTGTCCTTGGACCCTCAGTTGAGAGTCTGTCTTATGCACGTCACCTCTGCAATAAAGATACCACCTAAATCTGTGCACGGTTTTTGCAGCTTTAAAATTTCGGTGCATCCATCTGTGTGTTGGCTTTATCACATCTGCTTCCTGTTTTTGTCTTTCAGGAGGACCAAGTATGATATACTGATGGAAGTCACGTCCAACTTTCTCCAGCAGTGTCCGAATCAGTTTTCCACAGTTATCATGCTCAGAGAACAGCTTGTTGTGAGTATCCCTCGAAGTTTCTGTCGCCCCTGTCTGTCTAGCCTTCTGCTTGTGGTAGAAAGTTGTCTGTTTTTCTCGTAGAACGTGGACGACAGGACTTACTTGCGTCTATTCAAGTACATGCGAGCGTCCAAGTTGATCGAGTTTTGCCGATTCCCTTTGGAGGAGTTGGACCCCAGTGCTGGACCCCGCACCAACAAAAATGGTAATGCAACACTGAAAAACCACATAAGCCTCACAGTGCATGAGTGCACCACAACATATGCTTGATTTGGATATTAATGACCTATCAGAAAGACAAGAAATCAGACACAAATTGCTTATGACTCAACTGCTTCTTGATATAATCAACGTCTTATTTGTCCTTCATGTGCAGTTTACAGAGTTGCTGCTTCTGTGTGTTTAGTTTCTCAAATATTTTGATGTATATGCACACGTTTTTGCCTGGCCTTCAGTGCCTGGCAAAAGTCGTCATTCCATGTTTAGTGGTGAGGTAAAAAACAACTCTGTCACTGCTTGACTTTCTAAAGTAAAGAGCCATGAAGAAGTGATTTTGGAGTATTCGAAATTACTTTTTTGTTGGTGCGTTACTAAAATTTAAACATAAAAAAAAGAGTACACTGCTTTACTTATTTCTCAGGCTCCAAAGTGACCGTTCGCTGTGTGAGGCTGTTAAAGCCATACATAAAGAAGGGTGTGGCTGAGGAAGATGACGATGACGATGAAGACGAGGATGATGATGGTGGAGCAGGAAGAGGGGGTTTGCTTACAGAGGGCCGGATCATGGAGAAGGACCTGTTAACACAGGCCTATCACATCAGTATGTTTGATCTTTTCCTTAAGTTAAGAAACAAAAGAAAAATGAAGTCTTGATGCTTTTACTGGTAAAAGCTAACACTTCCATAAACACAGCGATATTTTTCTGTCTGTGCTCCAAACCGTTGCATGAAGGTGCAGACTTGAGCTTTGATGTTTGAGCGTGATCACAGCTGTACTGAGCCAACAGCAAAGGGCTTTTACCCCATTTAGCTCTTTTTAACTCGTTGATTTTACTACAACAGTTAAAATCTCATGCAATATTTAATATTGCCTTCCTTCTTTGCGAAGTTCTTTTTTTTTTTTTTTTTTTTTTTAAGGTTTCTGCGATAAAATAAGATTTAATTTTTACGGGGGATTGAAACCTCGGTTTCCATGGTGACATTCACCACATTGAACCATGCTTTCAGTGTCCAAAGGTGCAGAGGACTAATTCTCCTTCAGGCCTTTTTCCTTACATTATAAATTGTTACTACTTAATTTGTTATTAATAGTTTGATTTTGTGCTAAAGCGTGATCTTCTCGTGAAATGTACAATATCATTCTTATGTCGTCTCTTTCCATGAAGACAGTGAGGTGTAAATAAGGCAACAAATATTGTTGTTTCTGAAGTTCATCACTAGTCCTCATAACTCAAGAAAGTGCAGCAGGACAGTTAATAACAGACTGCAGTTCTCTGCACTCTCTAATGAAGGCTGCATTTTACCTTCAAATCACTTTGTTTCTGTTCAGTCTCACAGGAAGTTGTTTGTCTTGCTCGTAATCAGCTGAACACTCGAGTGTTGTGTTAACTGTTGCCTTTTGTCTTTTTCTCTTGTAATGCAGTACTATCCTCTGGCACTAAGGGCATCCCCCAGCGTGATATTGCATTCAGACTGAACGTCAGCAAATTGGAAGCTCGCATGCTCTGGCGAAGGCTAGAGAAAGATGGGTTGATCAAGGTGACGTCTGGGCACATGCTTTTATTCTTTCTTTCTTTTTGCCCTTCTCTTAAAAAAAGATCGATGTGCGTAGGCTAAAAATAGCAAAAGCAGTACTGATGACCAGGATAGCTTATTTGGAGGTATACTCAATTGTCAGATGTGTTTCGGCTTCCCACCCACACGACCAGAGGTCAGCCGCCAAAAACAACGTCCTTCCTAACGCTATTATTAATGGCACATGTGCTGACGATCAGATACCCACTTGAAAGTTTATTTGGTGTCAAATTGGAGGATTGCATATTTATTTAAATGGAATTTTTTTTTCCTTTTTATTGGTATTATTTTTTTATTTGTGGTGAGCTACAAACTGTAAATCCCCAAGTTTCCCCAAAATTCTGCACCTAATCTTGCCTCTGGTGCTCTCTGATTTGGCCTTTAGTGCCATCTGCAGTTTCTAATTGCCCTTATTATTATCTGCTTGATAGATTGATACAGTTTTTATTTATTTTTAAAAATGTATATATATTTATGGTGCTAGAAATGTCCCTGCTTAACCTCTAATTCTTCTGCCGTTGTTTCTCTGACACGCGAAAGGTCGTCGGTTCACAAGTGAGAGGAAGCACAGGCATTAGGAACCCACCCTGGGCTGTAAAATCTGTGCCAAATTAAATATGCAGGTCCATGTTCTGAAGCAACTCCTTGGGAGCAGCCGAAATTATCGGTTACAACCTTTTTATATCAACTCTTCTCGCCCTCATGAACGGCAAATGCCAAACCTGACATCACAACTGCCAGCCCAGGATCATTTCTGCTTGTCATCCAAAGAGTAGCAGCTGCTCTGAGCCCTTTTCGAATGATGCCCCACCCTGTCTCTGAGTGAGAGGACAGCCACCCACTGGAGAAAACACTTTTCTGCCACTGGTATCCATGATCTCATTCTTGATTCAAACGAGGAACAAAAATTACAAACTGAATATCGCGTTGTTTTCAATAAAACTTCCAAGTACTGACTGCGATCATAAACTCATCAGGAAATTGTTTAATGAGGTCATAGATCTATAAGCCGGCACTTCAGCATTGTCTTGACTTTTCATACCAGGAAATGATATGCCGCAGCAATCTACCAAAGCAGTGGGTCGTTTAGTGTTGCTTAGTTTTGTTTTACATTGTAAATTTCTGTTTTTCACGTGTGTGTGTGTGTGTGTGTGTGTGTGTGTGTGTGTGTGTGTGTGTGTGTGTGTGTGTGTGTGTGTGTGTCTCGCTCTGTAGGGATTCATGGAAGATGAGGGTCGGCAGAGGACTACAAAATTCATCAGCCATAAGTTTGTAACCCTAAATACATAAATTATACCTTTAAATTCTTATTTTCGCGCCACTTTGCACTAAATCCTGCCGTTAAAAATATCTTTTGGCAGGTGTGTCGGCAGTAGCAATCAACTCCAGCTGTTCGCTAAAGAGCAGGAGCGGCAGATGCTGCTCTTTTCTTCCGCACCTCAAACGTCAAGTGCAGAACCGACCTCCCCTAAAACGCCGTCATCGTCAAAGGCGCCAGTGAAAGGAAGCTCCAGAACTCCTGGAGCCAAGAAGAATAAAAAAGAAGTCAAGGGAAGAAGCAAAGAGGCAGAGCAAGGGGGGCAGACATCTGAAGACGGGAAAGGAAATTCAAGAGAGGAAGGGCTGGATGGAAATGAAAGTAAAGTGAGGGAAAACTCAGGAGCCAGGAGAAAGACAACGGGGGAAAATGGCAGCATGACAGCAGAGCACACTCAGCCTGACGTTCCTGTCATGCAGAGTGCACCAGCTGAGTGTGAGCAGTCATTACACCTTTGCTGATTTCAGAATAGATACTAAATCTCTATAAGGTAAAATCCACATCATAACCTCTTAATGTTGATGAGTTGTTTTTTTTTTTGGAACCTCTCAGGTGAAACTTCAGTGTGCAGCAAACCTGCGACTCACGGGACACCCGACTCGGTGTCTGGTGCTGTGACAGGTAATTCCCACATTTTAACCCGAAGAGCTCTGGCTGTAGATTAAAATAAAGTAAAAACTGTTTTTGTATATTTTCTAGTTGGAGAAAGATCAAACTAATACTTATTTACAAACGCGTGCATTTGAATTACAACTTAAAACATCGAGTAAATATTCATTTCGATTTAGATTTGCTTTGCTGTCTGCGTATAGTTACTGGCAACCACTGGTCACACCTCCTTGCGATCACTTTGATTGTTAGCAGGTTTCTCCACTAGTTTCCGTGGAAGACGCTGACTTGTCTGCAAACACAAACTGTCTGTAATTGGAAATTATAGCAAACATGGTGATCTGCTAACAAGCAGACTGAAGACTGAAGCCTAAAGTGGATTTTACCAGGGTTTTTTGTTTGATTGTTTTTGTTCCCCAAATCCAGGTAAAGCGGTCTGAGATTGTTCCAAATGAGCCACAGGGTGGCGATGAAATCAATAAAGAATAACAGTATAGATGAAAAAAGTTTGTAGACGTTAAAGCAGAAGCAGAATTTCACTATAAAGCTGAAAGAAGGTGACAGAAGGTGCAGTCAGGTGATCCAGTTTTAAGAAATAGTTTGGGCTCTTCTGTGCTCCTGCTATTATAATGCATTTATTTTTAATGTGCTTATGTATGCATAATTACAACATTCCTTATAGAGAAATGTAGTCACAGTTATGAAAGTGTAAAAATATGCATCTGATGGCGTAGTGTCAAAAGCAGGAGAAACACATTCTCTGAGTGCAGACGTGGATTAATGTTCAACACACATGGAGACAGCTGGGGTCACCAACTGTTAGTTCAGGACATTTTTCAAGTATTTTCTACTTACATGTGAGGTTGGGCTTTAAAACCAGCCTAAGGAATTTTTTGTTGGGTGATTCAGAAAGTCCTGCTCAGGTGCGCTTTGGACAATTGGTGCAGAAACCTAGCTAACAAAGAAAAGTGCTACCAGTTTATTTATAGCCCTAAAAAACCAAACATCTGCCAAATTGTAATTTCTCCTTTTATGGCTTTTCTTTGTTTGTTACTGAAATAACTTTGATAGTTTTCTTTGGGATGATGATGATGTGCATTATGTGCCCGTGAAATTTCCTTTCTCTCCTACAAAGCTCCGGTTGAGGAAAAGGAAGAAACCAGTTCAACTGATGCCAGCTCTTTGCATCAAAGTGAGACACCAAATGCAGCTGATAATGCGGCACCCATCACAGTGGTCGTTAAAAGTATTCCCTCTCCAAAAAAAGCCAGCGTAACTCGGGAGAGGTCTCACGAGACGTACCGCCTGCTAAGGAGGAAGAACTTGATAGTTGAGGCTGTCTGCAACTTAAGAATCATAGAAGGTCTTTTCCAGTAAGTTTGTCTGAAATGGCAATAGTTCAAGTTCAAAGTGTTTTTGATGCACGGTAAGAGAGTGTGAGCGTGCTGTGCTTTCCACAGGCTGCAGAAGATGATCAATGATGATGAGAAACAGGACGGTGTCAGTTCAAAGTGCTGCAAGAAGACTATCGTACGTCTCGTCCACTGTCTCGCTAGAGAAGGCTTGCTTAAAATATACACGACCACTGTTGTACAGGATGGGATGACAAGGAAGGTACGTGAACACATCACATCTGCTCTGCCTTTCTATACAGGCAAGATGGGAGTTTTATGGAGTCATATATAAAGTCTCCTCTGTCTGCCTGATGTGTGTGTCTGTTGTTGCACCTGTAGGTTGAAATGATTGTTCATCCGTCCATTCAGCCCAACGATGACAGAGTCAAACAGGTTATTGAGCAGGTCCGATTCAGAATTTCCAGCTCTTCAGCAGTGTTACGGTGAGCACATAACCAAAGATAAGTCACATTTTTAAAAAAACAAAAACAACAGGATGTTTGAGCTGTCCTAATGTCTTACGTGACCCCTCCATTTTAAAAAAATATTTTACTAGGAAAATGGAAAGTAGTGGCAGTGCTTTATTAAAACAGGTGTCAGTGTGTTTCTGAACAATGATGAGATTGGATGATCACTGATCATTAGTCCATCAATTTTGAAGAGATCCCCATCACCACAGGCTGAAATGCTGCCTCAAAAAATGTTAAATTTAGATCCATCACTCCATCAGACCTGTTGCCACTGATTCTCAGTCCAGTTCGTGTGTAATTTGGCATATCTTAGTCTTCCCGCCTTTTCCCTTTGACCTTTTCCCCCTTGAACGTCTACTTGGGGTAACCCTCATTTTTCTTTTGTCCTCCACTTGTCCATTTTTTAAAAAATTATTTTAGGACATGCTGCACACCAAGCAGAGGTATTTTCAGCTAACACTCTACAAGGTGACTCTCAAAAACACCATTTAATGGCTGTGAAACTGAGGAAAGTGGTGTTTCCCATAGATACAACTAAAAAAGAAATTGTGTTTTTTGTCTAAATATAACTTAAAATTGGTTCTTTGCTAATTTATCTGTTATGTGTAGACACAACACTGGTTCATCCCTTGAGTTTGATGCCTTGTTTATCCTTGAGTGTTAAGAGTAAATGAGCAAAAAGGCAGCCAATGTCTAAAGGAAAACTTTGAAAGATCCATTTTACCATATTCAGAAAGTCTGGAGAACAATGGAAGCAAAATGCAAAGAAATATCGGCTCACTTAAGACTTTTGCACAGTACTCAGTGCCTTTACTGTTACCTGGTGTTTGTTGACATGTGAAGAGATTTAAATGGACTTCTGATCTTGGTAATGATCACTCGGCCTGCCTGATTGCTGTGTTTATGTATTCAGATCTTTCTATACCAGAATGTGAACTTCTGTGTTGTCTTCTGTGTTTCACTGGCTTATGCCTGTTGTGCCCTTGGTATTCTTCTTCTGTCCCCTCAGCCATGCTGAAGACAGAGCCAGAGAACAAGAGAAGGAGGCTGACAAAAAGAAAGCAATTATCGATGATGACCCGGACTTCAAGCCCACAAGAGGTTGTTTTTTGATTTTATACCACAACAAAAAGACAACTTTAATTTCCCACAGATTTCTATTCCCAAGAACAGAAATGAGCAAAAACGAATAGTTTCTCCCAGTGGGTCAATCATGTGATTCAAGCTCTGTATCAAACTGGCAGAATAAACATTATTTTCATAATTTCCTTAATACTCTTCTAACAAGGGAATGTATTAATTGTGGCTGTTTTTTTACATTTGTTTTGGTTTATTGTTGTTAATTAGGAGCCAATTAACCATAAAATACATTTTTGTTCATCAGATGGTCAAAAATAAGAAGAGACTAAAAACATTTTTAAATTCAGTAAATTGAGCAGGCATGCTAAGATCATGCTGTTGTGTATACTAAATCAGATCTGTCTCCAGTAAATGTTTGACTCACTTTTTTATTATTATTATTATTTTTAAATAGTTCCAGGGTTGAGTAAGACTTATGGCTTCCAGCCTAAAATGCATCGTCTACGCATGATGCATACCTTCCTCTGGTACCTGATCTATGGGCATCCGCTCCGACACAACTGTAGCAGCTCTGATTCAACCAGTCAATCATCAAGCGGCGCAGACGGCTCCGATCCTGCTGCCAAACCCGCAGACAGCAAAGCACAACAGGATCTGAAAGAAGCAGAAAGCTCTACACCTGCAGACAGACCAACACCGTTGTCTGACAGTGTTGGCACCGGATGTGACGGCCGGAAAAGTGCAGACTCCAGCTTATCTAACATGGAAGTGGCATCTGGTGATGAAGGAGAGGAGCAAAAAGATAGTTACTCTCAGTCTGACATGAAAGGTGAGACAGCCTCATGTATACTTGCATTTCTAATGAAAATGTCATTTGGATTGCTTGTTTCTGTCTACAGGGGTGTGGAAGTTTTGCATTTTCCCAGCTAATGTCCTTGGTTCACCTTTTTTATTTCCTGTGTGACACTGATAGTCTATCTCGATGAAGACTCCTGGAAGAGATTCATCCCTCCTGTCCGTGTTCACGAGGAGTACAGCAGTGGCTGGGCGATGGTGGGCGACCTGCTCCTCTGTTTGCCTCTTTCTGTTTTTGTGCAAATTATTCAAGTTACTTATAAGGTGAGTGTGAAGCTTTGTTTTTTGGGGGAAAAAAGGCCATGCAGTTCATTGGCTAGTGTGGAGTGGAAAATATGTTTTCTCTGAAAAGATGAACGGGTCAACTTTGTGGTAGATATGTGCAGATTTTCTCAGTTTGAACTCATTTTGTAGCAGATGTAGTGCAATGTTTAGGTATTTGTGGATCAGTTACCTTAATACTGTGTAAATACTAAAAAATGTGCTCACATATTTTAAAAGCATCCGTCTTTCAGTTTTCTCTGAGTTTCAAGTGGCAAACATCAGCCCTGTTATTGTTCTTTGAGATGCACTATATGGACGGTAGTATAGTTCTTGTGCTGATGTTAAAGCCAGAGGAGGGTTGGAGCTCTGCGCTTACTGAGTCTGCAGAGTGCTGGTGATTTTTACACACTGTGCATCTCAGCACTTGGCTAAACTCCAGTTTGGGACTTTATGTGGTCTGCTGCTTCATGGCTGAGATGCTGTGCTCCTAAACACACTTGTACCACTACAATGCCATGCATAAATTCAGTGAGCTCTTTAGAACGACCCATTCTTTTGAGTTAACACTGCTAACTTGTGCCCGCAGGTGGAAGGACTGGAGGAATATCTCAATGATCCTGTAAAGCAACATCATCTGGTGAGAGCGCTGCCTGCACGAATGAGAAGACGGCTGCTTTATAAACGGTGATTTTCATTCTGTCCTCTCGGTAACACGCCACATCTGGGACCTGAAAGTGAGCATTTATGGACTATTTTTTGTTTTTTTATTTTTTTTATTTTAGGAAGTACATCTTTGTATTTCATGAAAACCTGCTAAAGTTGGTCTACATGGGTCTTCTGCAGTTTGGTCCAATTGAGAAGTTCATGGAGAAGGACCAGGTACACAAAACCTTAAAACAGTAAAGTACGTGTAAGCGTACGAAGACTATTAAAAGGAATACAAGCATGTTACATGTTTTTGATTTTTAAGGTTTTTTCTAAGGTTGTAAAAATTGCTTGATCTTCACAAAAATCTTACTTATCAATGACTGTAAATGTAGCTGCTCAGGAGCATTTTTATGCATTAATATGTCTTTATCCATTCAATCATCCAGGTGTTTGTGTATCTTAAACGTAATGCTACTATTGTTGACACCACCAACACCGAGCCTCACTACTGGCTGGTCACAGAGTGCCTTGAAAAACCGTTTGAAAGGCGCCCTTACGTCTTCAACACTGCTGATGACCTGGAAAAGTACTGGTTTGACCTGATGTGCGTCTGCCTCAACACACCACTGGGTACGTACATACATGACCATAAAACGCACGCACTGCTCTGGCAATTATTCAAATAATAATATGTCCCTGTTTGAAAATGTTCTTTTTAGGGGTAGTTCGTTGTAAGAGGAACACCACTGATGAGGAAACGACTCCTTCTTTTGTGCAAGAACGCCACGTTTTCGCAGGAATGGCGTACCTGCTAAAGTACGTGTGTAATGATTTCTCTCCCTCTGGCTGCAAGGGAGGAAAAAAACGATATGAAGGTTCCTGGCTGTCGCCGAGTGAAATCGGTTTTAAAGAGGGTGCTGCATCATAAATCGCATTGTGACTTATTAAAGTAAAAGTTGTGCCTTACCACAGCAGCCAACTTTGAAGGCAAAAGAAATGTAGTTTTACTTCACTACTTTGTGAGTAGTTTGCGAGTGTTTGCAGACAAGTTGGCAACTTCCATGCAAACTATTGAGCTGCTAACAACCGTATACCACTTTACAACCAGCTTCACACTAGCGACTCCCGGCAGCCACTTGTCAGCCAGTCAGAGAGCACCCATTTTTCTGTGTGGCTGGGTTCTTATTCACTGTGCTTCTTTTCTTCCATTTCTCATTTTCAATTAAAGCTGACTTTAACTCGAGCAGTTACAGTACTACAGTAGCACAGAAACCTTTCATACGCAGTGTTTTAAAGTCACTCTGATGAATGTGCATCTGTCAAACACACACAGGGGCAGTACTGAAGTGTGTGATGACGGATTGATACCAGGAGACGGTAAAGGAGCAGGAGGACTGGACTCTGAATTTTTTGGTCATCTTAAACGCAACTGGTTTTGGACCAATCAGCTGCTTTCTGTTAACATGGTACAAACACAGTATGCAATACAGATAGTCATGTGCATGTTGAATGCATGCTGGCATTTTTGACATATTGGGGTTTTTTTGTTTTTAAGAGGCAATCTGGTTTAGAGGCACAGGACAACAAAACCAGACTAAAGAGCCTCCTGAGTAAAGATGCTCTCAGATTTGCGCTTAAAGCTGGTGAGTTTTTTTTTTTTCTTTTGTCCACTTCATGTGATCAGCTATGTCACATCTGCTCCTGGAGCTTTTAACATTTATATTAACCACAAATCTCTACAACAGGAGGTACAGCGACACCGCGTTATGTCACATCCAAGCGGCCAGCGATGGCAGAAAAAGTTCAGGTATGGGATTTTCTATCTAACTCCAACATATGCTCATCTTCCAGTTTGTTATGTCTATTAAATAAGTTCAAAGCTACTCAACAGCCCTGCATTAAATCCTGCCTGCAGAAAATGAACATTGTTCAGAGGTTTTCTTTTCCGACATACAATTTGAGGAAGCTGTTGAACAGTGGGGGTGTTTCTGGTCTTCAGCCAAGTCTTAATAGTAATGGGATGTGCAGAAGAATAGAAACGCTGTTGCAGCAGTGCAACATTTGGTCTAATAATCTAGTACGTCACAACGCTAACAGAAACTAATAATTCTAACTTTGTTGAAGAAGCTTTTAAGCAGGTATGTTTAATTAAGCTCAAATTGAGAGTACAATCATAATGTGGGCCTTTATTATATAATAAACAACATAATTATTTACCCGCTCATTCTTTTTATGTCCAGTATTGTAACTATCCAAAGGCAGTAATGGTGTTGTTTCTTTGTATTTAATTACTGATCAGTGCTCAAAGACATCTATTTAGACTGTCTGGAGGTTATTGTTTGTATTCTTACTCACTGATAACCAGGTGGGAATAGAACCAGCATCCAGAAACCAGCGGGTGGTTGGAGGAAAGGGGCAGAAGAGGAAGAGAACCAAGAAAGATGTTGTCAAAGTTCCACGCAAGAAGAAAAAAGGTACAAAGTGTCCATTTTAACCTAAAAATGAATGCATGTGTCTGCTGGATGTGAGGAAAAACACGTGTTTTCATAATCAAAGAGCCCAAGAAACGCACTCCTGCACACGATGAGACGGACCACCAGGCTTTGAAACGGATGACCAGACAAAGAGTCAACTGGACTGTACAGGAAGACTCACTGGTGATGCTCTGCTGTGTGGCTGCAGACCTGCTCAACAGCAAGGTACGCACAGAAATTCAATCATCTTTTTAAATTTTACAGCTTCTCGCACGTACTTCCTCCAAAACGTGCTGCACGTTACGTCATGTGTTGCAGTTAAAAAGGCAGTTTGTACCTCACTGCGTGGTGAGAGACCTGCTCCACGCAGAGTTTGAGATATCATCGGATAAAACGTCAGTTGCCGTTGGACGTCGCTCAAGATACATCCTGAAAAATCCTCAGACACTTCTGAACTACAGGTGAGTGCAGATAGCAAAGAAACACATACTTTTAAATCCAGTCATTCGTGAAACTCGTGGAATTTTGCTGCAGGATCTGCCTGGCTGAAGTGTACCAGGACAAGTCGCTGATGAGTCTTTTGGAGAAGGAGAAACCTGCTGATCCCGAAAAACCAGAAGTATGTGTTTGCCGTTCTTTTTATTTCCATTTTCTTTATTTTTATTTATTTAAGTGAATTGAAAGTGTAATATTTCTGTCTGTGCTTTTTTTAGGATTGTGCCAAAGTGTTCTCAGAGTATATCCGGCTGCTCAGACAGAAGTTCAGCACAATTGTCAATGCTCATGATTTGATCATCCCTGACACCAAACAGCAGCTCTTCTCGAGGTAAAAAGCTGGAAGATTGATGTGCTGACATACAATATGTAGCTAAGTGTAAAGCTAACAAGTGTTTGTTTTTTTTTAAACAGGTTTAAGGTTTCTGCAATAGACAGCGGGAAAAAGCTCCCATACAAAGACACTCTGAGCAGGTAAGGTTATCTAAGATTTTTACATTAGAATATGAATGTTTATGGCAGTAAGTGATTGTTTGTTTGTGTGTCTCCACTGCAGCACAGATGACATTCATTCTGTAGTGTTACATAACTTGATCCAGAGCACTCTGGCCATGACCAACAATCAAATGAAAACCTCCAGATCCTTTCAGGTACAGCCAACCTTCAGTTTTAGTCCTTTTTTCCATAAAATCTCCCTTTAACCTCCTAGGACCTGGTGTCCACATATGTGGACATCACATTTTGGGTTATTTAGACCAAAATACTCAATTTTACTCTACAAGGGCCTGATATCCACTTAGGAGGACATTATACTGCCACTGTTCTATCGAAATTTTAAACGAAAATCCTCATATGTGGCTCTCATTTTTCTTAGAAACAAAAAAAGGTAAAAAAAAAAATCTGGTAATTCTTTGTTTTTTTACATTCATCAAGTGCCAATATGCCCAAATATCAAAGAGAAATTAAAAATGCATGCTTTGGAAGAGTTTGGGTCTTAGGAGGTTAACTAAGTTTATATGTAAAGAATGTTTTTTTTTATTCATGTCTTCAAACAAAAAAATCATTAAAAAGTGTAATCAAGCTTTATATAGAATTAAATTCCCTTAATAAGTAGATCTGTGTCATGTTTTAAGGCTCAGTCCTTTGATTATTTGTCTCACTTCTGTCGTAGATCTTCCACTTGTACAGTCAGTATGACCAGGAGCTTCTGTGCAAAGTCTTCATACAGTGCAGGAAGAGGGGTCTAGTCAACCGCCGGCGTATCAGCCAGCAGTTTGGGCCGAAGAAGAACCGAGCGCTGCCCATCCTGCCCATGTCCTACCAGCTGTCCCAGTCCTACTTCAGGTACGCGACCAATTGAGAAATGATACGCTCGCACGCATCACTGAAACAACACTTGATCCTGGTAGCTGGTCGGGAGTGAACGTCCTACACTACAGAGAACGGAGTGGGAATGTTTTACTAACTGTTTCATTACCATGGTAACCCACGGCTCCTCCTCTGTCTTCCACATGTTATTTGCTCCACTGTTTGCTCATCAAAAGTGGCGAGGTATTCAAAACAAAGAAAAAAAAAAACCTACATTATAACTAATGGACACTTTCCAAATGTACTGTATGTCTGAATGAATGAGTTGATTAATTAGCTGGAATAGAGCTGTAGCCACTTTCACCTAAGTAGCACTCATAAGTAGGACTTATAGGTGATTTTTGTAACTGCTAGAACTCGTCTAGAAACCTGGACGTCTTTGGTTTTTTTTAATTTCTCACACAAAGGCTGCTTTCATGACAAATAGTTATGTGCACTATGTTATGGTAAGTACCCTTTAGGAAGGGGTGCCCCTGGGATCAGCGTAGCTTCCAGCCCTTTGTGTCTGTTTGCATTTGACTGCTTACAGGAAATCCAGAGTGATTCATTACCCAGTTGTGTCCGGTGTCAGGCCCTTTTTATTATGTGGTGGATTCCTAGAAACAAGTGAAGATGGTAAAGCTTCAAGATATTCACCTAAAGCTAGCAAGCGTGGTTAATAAGCTGCATCCATAAACTGTACAGGTGGATACAGAATAATAAAAATAAAATAAAAATCCAGTAGTCCAGTATGTGAATTCTTCCTGCACTACTTACTGCCCCCTGAAGTTTTTCACCACCCCTCTCCCTCTCCTTCCTTATAGGTGTTTTTCATGGCGTTTTCCTCATTCCCTGTGCACCGATTCCTTCCGCTTCTTAAGGAGTCTAATTGACAATGGCACGCATGATGACAGGCCCATCATCACACTCTACAACGAAACTGAGTACAGGTCACAGAATGGAGAGGAAGTGCTGGAGACAAAAACAGGCTCCAAAAGTAAAGAACATGGAGGAAAAGAAGCTGACAGACCAGCGAGTGAGCCGGAAAGGGCAAAAGATGTCACCACAAAGGAAGGAGATGACAACCAAGGTGAAATTAAAGGAGATGAGAGTATAAAGGACGCTGACACGAACAACGAGAAAACTGATGTTTCGAGCAAGCCGGACGAGCAGAAAAAGCCTGACGACAGCTCCACATCTGGATCTGGTGAAGAGGCTCCAGGAGTGTCGGCCACGTCAAACACAGTACCTCCAGCTTCAGACGAGCCTCCAGATGTGTCGGACATGCTCAAGTTCTCTCTCCAGTCCCCGGGTGGAGCCTGCCTAGTCTCGCTCAGCCTGATGTCTCTAGGACTGCTGAATGTGTACGCCTCCATACCTAAACAGATGGTGGTGGTGGACAGCAACCTGGTGGACAAGGATGTAGTGAAGAGGTGAGGCATAAGGATTCAGCACCGTAATGACTTTTATACAGTTTCAAAGCATCTCAGGCAAAGATATGTACATCATCTTTCACACATGAAATGTTGCTTGAAGTGTTAATAAACAACAGCAGGTTGAAAGTGTAGTAGTGACAACACATTGAAGTAAAAGCAAAATCAGAAAGTAGTTTTTATTATTAAGTTGTACAGATATATCCCGTTTTTAGCTAGAAGGAACTGTACAGTGGGCTCTCATTAAGCTTACAAACAGAAAACATAAAAAAATTATTTGTAGCCCGATTTACAAAAGTCACAATCTTTTCTTTTCAGTATGGCAGAACTAGTAGAAGAAGAAGAGGAGGATGACGATGATGGTGACGATTACGATGGGAAAAAAAGGCAACAAGTGAAGGCACAAAAAGCGTCGCACACCAAGTACTTAATGATGCGAGGATATTGCAC
Organism: Simochromis diagramma; assembly: GCF_900408965.1. Lineage (NCBI taxonomy): Eukaryota > Metazoa > Chordata > Actinopteri > Cichliformes > Cichlidae > Simochromis > Simochromis diagramma. The sequence continues at coordinate 901,201 of NW_024386736.1, forward strand.
CCCGGGCATCGGTAAAGCTTTAGAAACCTTTTACTGTGTAATAATACCTGGTGGATGATTGAACGGAAAGTTTGTTGGATTGATTGAACAATTTGTCAGCAAACTTCCAAAATAGTTTTGTAGCAAGTGGCAAGTAGTTTATGTCAGTGCATTTTGTTCTAAAACAGTTTACACACTCTTCAGTGAAGTTCCTGTCATATTTGGAGAAACTGTTTTATTTATATAGCACCAAATCAGAGCAACAGTCGCTGTGCTTTATTGTAAAGACCCGACAATAATAGAAATAAAAAGCTTAATATTCAAATGACCATTTATGAGCAAGCACTTAGCGACAGTGGGAGGGAAAAACTTCCTTATACAGGAAGAAGCCTCCAGCACAACAGCTGTCTGTTGGAGGGACAGCCATCTGCTGTGACTGGTTGGGGGTGAGGGAACAAAGACATGACAAAAAGACACACACCAGAGATTAATAATAACAAATGATTAAATACAGAGTGGTGTCTAAACACATAGTGAGTGAAGAAGACAGTATAACTAAAGGAGGGTTCAGGGTCACATGATCTATGCCTAACTGTAAGTCATAAGAGAGTTGAGGTAGGTAGGAGGCTTATAATTTATGCACAAAGGTGGAAAAGTTTTGTGATCGATGAGCCGTTTCATTGTTTTGTAAACAATTATAACTCGATCAAGAATCTTCTTAGAAAATCTTCGGAGAAACAACCTCTTTTTTTCACAAAAAAATCCAGATGAGTAGAGCAACTTCTTAAGATTCCAAGATGTCATATTGTATTTTGGGTTTTATACGCTTTTTGTCTCTGGTTTTGTTGCTCATTTTTGAAATGGGTCACTGGGGTGGAATTGAGTTTCTCTCCCTCTCTGATTGGTGTATAAGGGTTTTAACAACATGGAAGACAAACACAACGCCAAAGCTGGTCCTGTCTGTCTTTCACACACTCATGGACAGCAGTCGCTAGCATTGTGTTTATTAGCAGCAGTCCTGCAGTAGCATCAGTTGATTGCTAGTAATATAATTTGTAGGTGTTTTCTGTGTTAAGAAGATTAAAGGATGTTGCATTTCTATTTATGTTTGTTCTTCTCTTTTTCTAGTAAAAGTACGCAACCTAAACACCAATGATAGCATTGTGATGGAGTCGTGTATTATGAGGTTGCAGCTGCGCAACACGCCCGCTCACAGCCTGTTCAGTGCAGAGAGTAAGAGCCACCGCATTTTAGACTTTTATTTTTGAACACCAGACTCCGTTTGTATAAAATCCTTTATTTTCTGTTTCCTTCATTTTTAGACTTTCCACCTCTGGACTTGACAAAATGTGGTCCATCCCTTCTGCCCTCCAACCTCACCTCCTTCGTCCGTTCAGCCTCCTTCTCTCCACCCAGTGTGGAGGAGTGTTACAGGCGCTTTGTAAAGCAAAAGGGATACACCCCGCGGGACATTGAAGCGTGCACTCAGATCATGAAGAGCTTAGATGAAGCTGGTGAAAGAGGTTGGGATGCTTATGACTTTCTCGAGGCTCACGCGAACCTGCTGGAGCCGCAGTCTGGACGCAGCAGGAAGCTGCAGCAGTACATGGAGGTAAAAATCAAAATCTAAACGCAACATCCTTATGTGAAGGGTGAAGAAAACAGATTTGGTGTCTAAGTTATGTTACGATGTGTTTTCTGCATTGTTTTAATTTATTTCCTGCTACAGGATCTTCGTCATCGTTCTTATGACTCTTTAAGGATTTCTCCCTTTGTTTGCGTGTCTGCACTGCAGGAACTGAAAAGTGACAAGTCCTCAGGATGTTTTAAAATTCTAGGCATTACTGCTTTCATTGTGCTTCAATGGGAAACCTACACTGTAGCGATGTCATAAATGCAAACCCCATGGAACTACATGTCGTTCAGCACCATCAGTTCATTCTGTGCACTACTTTTTCACCAGTTTTTGAATTTATTACTGAGAGAATAACAATCATTCTCTCAGTATAAGGAATAGTAGTCATAGTATAATATAAAGATTCCCAAACGCCAGCAAATTCCTCGAGTTGAAACTATCTGAATAGAAGCAAATATGTTTTTCCTGAAAAAAAAAAAAAAATGACCGGAACAAAAAGTGGAGATCCAGGAGGGGAAAAAGTTTTTTTTTTTTCCCTTCTATAAACTGGCACCGGGACACGGTTATTACACATAATGCACCAGCATAAATGTGGGCAATAACATCAGACACTAGGTAGGTAGGGAATAGGTTATGTTGTATGTCTCTACTAGGATTCCCCACAGGAGCCTAAGCCAGGCTTTACATTACGCACCTCTTTCCAATGATGAAATCCACAGCAGCTCATTCAGTTTCTTTAGTCTGTTCTAATTTTCTTGATATGTAGTTGAAATGTTACACAACACTGAAGCTGCAATAATTACAGAGGAATCACCTTGTAAAAAGTATTAAAAATGGCAGTGACTCATAGCAACATGTTTGTGTTCTAGGAGTTGGAAGAAGAAGGCCAGGTGGTAAAAGTTGGGAGTCTCAGTGTCCGCTGGGTGCTCATGAAGCTCGCTGGACCATGGCTTCTTACTGTCAGCTCCAAGCACTGGTCTCAGTCATCCACTGCGTCACACCCGTTTTTGGAGAAGAAGCAAACCATCCCCTTTATACGGAAGCGGTGCAGCCGAGAATTCCAAGTGGAGAAGGAAGAACCACCGGCGAAAAGATTGGCTGTGGATAGAGAGGACGTCGCTGACAAAGAGGATGTGGACGGAGTGCCGAGTAACCAAGAAACAAATGAGAAGAAACAGCTGGAACAACTGGAACGGCCGATGGAGAGGGCAGATGAATCGAGGGGAGACCAGTTGTTGTTATTGGAGGAGGAGGGAGGAAAGCAGATACAGGAGGAGGAAAAACAGGCTGCAGAAAGGAAGAAGATGACGGACGCAGAGAGAAGACAAGATAACAGGAAAGAGCAGAGGTTGAGAAGAGGAAGAAAAGACGATGAGAACAACGATGAGGCGTGCTCTTCCTCCACAGGCCCCGATACTGATGCGTGAGTACCAAATTTAATCATACCAAGGTTTTTGTTTTTCCCTTCATCAATATTCCAAGTTTCATCTCTCTCCTTTTTGCATCCAGTGAAACCAGCTTCATCAGCCGGCCCTGGCGCTTGGTTGATGGTAAGGTGAACCGGCAGGTGTGTAAGGGCATGCTGGAAGCTGTTCTCTACCACATCATGTCTCAGCCCGGCCTGACACACCAGGCGCTGGTAGAGCATTACAAAGATTTGCTGCAGCCAGTGGCAGTTCAGGATCTTGTGCAGGTATTCCAGTCTAGTAGTTGTTACTTCATGTATTAGTTTTTTATTTTTTCGTTTAAGTGTATCAACATTTCATACACACAAACACTAGAAATCTAAATCTAAAGGATCTAAAGATAAAATTGACTTTCCATTATTTGAGCACTTGGGTCATACACATCCAATATTCAGTCTCCCTTCTGACCTCTATCAGCTCCTTTAGCAGGTAAATGCTTTCTATAGTGACAGTTTGTTGCTGGGCTGAGCAAGTGCGCTGATGAGAGTAGTGAAAATGAACCAGTCAGCCTTATAGCGGCACTAAATCCATGCTTAAATGTTAAAAATATGCCTGTATCTTTGAATAGCAGACACAACACGATTGCTGTGTAAAACGTGATTTTAAAAATAGGAAGCAATGATTTGCAAATCTCACAAACCCAGATTTTATTCACACAATAAAAGGTATCAAATGTTTAAAGTTGTGAAATAGATCAAGTCTCAGAAAAGTTGTTTGCTGCCGTTTAGCGTCTGAGGAGACAGACTGCTGGACTTTTGGGAGAGGACGTTTTCCCATTCTTGTTCGATGGAGGATTCTAGCCGCTCAGCAGTCCTGGCTTTTTTTATTGCATTTTTGGTTCCATGCTCTAAATGTTTTCAGTTGTTGAGAAGGCCGGGTTGTAGGCAGGACAGTTCAGCACTTGGACTCTTCTGCTATGAAGCCATACTGGTCTGCAGTGTAGTGTCTTACTGAAATATGCAAGATCTTCCCTGAAAAAGACGTGATGCTGCTCTAAAAACTGTTTATACCTTTCAGCATTCATGTTGCCTTTTCAGATGCACAAGCTGCTGAGGTGGTCCCTAACCTCTTTGGTCCAGAGTTTGCGGCGTCCATATTTCCCAAAAAGAAATTTCAAATTTGTGATCATCTGATCACAGAACGTTTTTTTTCTCAGTCCATTTTAAGTTAGTTGTGAAGCTGTGATTTGTGGGTCATATTCATACGTGACTTCGTCTTTGCGTGATGCAGCTTTAACAGGCATTTGTGGATGACACGATAACCAGTACTGATTTTCAGCTTTACCCTTAGTGCAGAGATTGATGACATTATGCACATCTTCACAATCTGGCATTAAGGAACAATCTGGCATTAAGGAACAATCTGGCATTAAGAAACATTCTCAATTGTTCCACAATTTGTAGACACCGTTATTTTTGCAGATTGTGAACCTCTTCCTGTCCTTACTTCTGAGAAACTCTGAACGTCTCTAAGATGCTCTTCTTTTATCCAGTCATGTTACTGACTTGTTGCCCATTAACCTAATTAGCTGGAAGTAGTTTATGAGATTTGTAAATTGCAGCATCCCAACTTTTGGGGGGCAGTATACACAACATGAAAAATGACAAATATAAAAGTTACGACAAGTTTGATGAGGGCAAAGGAAGAACTTCTTAAAACGTGGTACATCCCAGGATAATTTGTTTTTACACATTAGCACTCTTTAGCTTGTCACAGTTTTAGCATTGCTATAAAAGAGCTGTCTTTCCTTATTTTTTTGTCCTATAGATAATGTGCCCATATTAAACATGTTCAAAGTTTGAGATGACAAGTTCCACAACTTTGTTAAGAATACCCGTGAGCCAAAATGCATCAAAGACAAAAATTGACCCTTTTTATGGTTGTGTATTTACTCTTTTTGTCTCTTCCACAGGCACTTATCGAACTGGGCTGTGTGACGAAGAAAACTCTGGCTAAAAGTCCTAAACCCTCACTGTTCACTCGTCCTGCACAGCAAAGAAAAAGCGAGAGAGAACCAGACATAGTGATGTATGAGCCCACCATCAGCTGCTGCCTGCGACTCTGTCGAGTGTTGCCCAACGAGCGAACCTGGAACTGTTGTATACCCTGAAAAGTGTTTGCTAAACTTATTTTAGATCTCCAAGGACTGAGAAAATATTGACACAATAATCAAGCCTTTGAGAGCTAAGTGAGGATATTTTAAAAATTTGATCAGGCTGTTTGTATTTCTTTTGGGAATGTTTTTTTTGTGTTCAGCTTTTGTGTACTCTAACTTATAATTCTTAATAAAAATCCATAAGTCTTCTTAAAACTTGTATTTATTAGTTAATCACGTTTTTGTCATTTTCTCTGAAACATGCAAAAGCTGTGTTTACACTTATGCATACAGTATGCAGGTCTTAAAGGTTAAAATTGGCTTTGTAAAGGTCTTATGAGAGAAACGCACTCGGTGTACTCTATTTTTTTACTTTATTTAGTAATAAATTTAGATTCTTTACATTACAAGTTTTTTCTACATGATAAAGGTGTGAAATCACAGAAAATGTTCGCGCTCACTGCCCACACTGTCCCATATTTCCCATATTTTTTTATAGTACAATGGAAAACAAGAGATTTTCTGTCATTTAATTGTTTATCAATTACTTAGATTCTTTGGTGTTGCGTGAATGACTCTGGGGGAAGTCTTTCATGCAAAAAAAATGGTATGTCTGATATCTGTTTGCTGAGGAGTCATCTTTTTGTCAGGTTTTCATGGCTTCTGTTGTTGGACCCACTTGTTCTCTCTATAGCCTGATTGGGTACCTTCAAAGTGTATCAAGAGATTGGTGTAGTGGAGCGAGGTTGTTTCTAGCTGCAGAAGACTAGTAATGTGAGTAGTGTTTACAGAACGGGCAGATATCTGGAAAAGGGCGAAAACACCAGCACACTCTAATGAAAAACACTTTAATAACTGTTTTATTACAGGATAAGAAGGTGGAGATGTTTTAGCAATAAGCTGTCATTAGGATATTTTAAGACAATCACAATATATAAAAGCCAGGTGAGAGTCCAATATGAAAACCAGAGCTCTAAGTACTTAATGAAAAGCATCTGTATCTTTGATTGGCAGTGGAAGCTCGCCTAACCTTTATTATATTTATTGTCATTTGGCATCAACAGGACATTTTGCACAGAACTTGCTCTATATTTTCTCTTTTTGAGACTTGTTTGTAAACCCTAGAGATGCTAGTGTGAGAAAATGTGAAATGCTCAGACCAGCCTGTCTGTGACCAGTGCTATAATTTTATTTGTTCAGGTGGTTTTGTAACTACTGGCGTACGCTGTGCTTTCACTTCCTAGATGGTTGTAAAGGTGCTGAAAGTCGGACTAGGCAGGACTGCTCTGTTTTTGTTTGTTTTTTTTAAAGACTCACAGTTTAAGTCTAGTTATGATGTTCTGCCGTCATCTGTTGATACACTTGAGATAGGTACAGTCATATAGAGAACTGGGGTTACAACAGAAAGTGCAGGAATAATACCGTTGTTATTGAGTGAATAAATACAAGACTGATACAGAATGGGGGGAGTCTCAGGAAACCGTGATAATGATCACCAGGGAAACAAAGAGGAAAGGAATGTACCACAATCACATTCATTTCAATGTGACTTATGAGCACAAAACTTCCTCTTTTCCTTCAGCCAAAGTACCAAACCTTCAACATTGTTGACTGTAAGTGTGGACCTCCGATCAGCCTACAGATATTATGTACAGATAAATATGTTTGAGTGCACTGTGCAGGTGTGTGTGAATTCCTTGAGTTCTCCATAGCCTACAATACAGGACTGAAATGGGACACTCAGAACATGTTAAAATGGATAATCTTCACTTTAATCAGAGCCACTGTCTAATGCTGGCTCACGACTAAAGCTCTCAATTGCACAACTGATGTTTCTCCCATATTACAGTTTAGAAAAGTTACGATGCATATACAGAGTACTCTATAAGCTAATGCATGGTATACTGTAATGGGATTAAAAGCAACAAGCAAAAAATACAAAACAGTAACTGCACAATAAGTACAAACTGGATATAAAGCAAACGTTTGGAAGCATCCACTAAATGTTTAAACCTCAAGACTGATAAAAAAAAAACAAAAAACAGTGCATGGTGTGTTAAGGTCATACTGATTGACATAGAATCAGTATGTACTAACATAGAAGAGCCACCTCCACGGGACAAGACTCGGCAGTCCATCTGCATCTAAAGGTCAAAGGTCACTCTTTCGAGGATGCCAATGTTCACCTTTTGGACACAGAGGACAGATGGTTTGAAAGAGGGGTAAAAGAAGCCATTTATGTCCACTATAAGCGACCATCTTTGAACAGAGGCGGTGGCTTACGACACTGTCTGCCAGTGTCGTAAACAGAAGCCAGTTTTGAGATCCCTTCCCAGACGCCTTAACGCCCACTCACACCCTGGGCCATCTGACCTCAGGAAATCACATGATAGGGTGGGGCCAGGTTTCACAATGAGCTCACCCGAAACCCTGGCTGGTTGTGACCCACACCCATTTTCACACCTTGGCTCATGTGATTAGGTAGAGGATCATTAGGGGGTCCATTGTCCCTCTCGGGGGGACACTCCCACAGGGGTTAAATCTGGGACTCTCCAACATTTGACCCTAGACCTGAAGAAGCTTCTCGGATGAGAGGTGAAACGTCTTCAAGCAACTTAAAGAAGTCCAGACGCTTTTCTTTCCAAGCTCCTTAGTCATACTGATTGATTGATACATATTTTTTAATTATTATGAGGATATTACTACTTTAAAGTCAGTATATAAAAAGATTGCAGTATTTATAACGGTGACAATGCTACACTTTCGTTTTCACAATTTGCCAACATTGATAACTTGATGGCTGTAAAACAGGAAAGGAAAAAACCAGCGGATGTGTGCTGTGAAAACAGGCTACACTGCCAACATTGTTCTCTTACAATAGAAAACCAAAATGAGGAAGTCGTAGAGTACATTCCCCTCTGCGAACGCCTTCGGACTAAATGTTTGATCATCTTCTCGACAACATTTGATTCTAAAAATCTAGCTGAGAATAATGTTTTCCTATTTTATTTTTCTGGTCGCCTCCTCAGTTACTTTTCTGTGCACCCACCAAGTGTCCAGTCAAGGTAAGTGAAGGGTTTTCCAAGAGGCTGTGTTCACGATGTGCATGGTACAACTAATTTACAGCTCACGCTGCTGAATGTCTTAGAAACTTAGAGCCATCGTTACAGGTGGAAGCATACTGTAATACCCCATTAATTTAATGGTTCTCACTTTTTATTTTAGATGTTGTAAAGTGATAGATTAATTACTCTAACTGTGGCTCTTAGATTAGTGCTTGATCAGTTTGTAATGTGATCATTGAATTTTATCAGTCAGTCAATCTTAAAAATTTTAATAACTCAAGCGAAAAACAAACACACATATATAACAAGACCATCGTGTACAGTTGTGTGGTGAAGGATTATTATTTGTGGATATTTTGTATTTAAAGAATATAAAGAATATAAAACTTTGTGGGATCTAGTCCAAATGTGACAGACATCCATAAAAAACAAATGTTCATTTTATTTGTGGATTTGTTTAAACTTTTACTGCCAAATCACCCGACAGTATCCAAATACTGTGAGAATTATCTAGAAGGAAATGTAAACTATATAACCATAAGATTTAGTATCAAGTGTTGTTGTAACTACTGTTTTATTGATTTTCTCAAACATGTACTGTGTTTCTTACAGGTTCTAACTGCACAGAAAATCCTGTGTTCACTCCATCTGCACTGGTAGTGAAGTACGGTGACCCAGCCAATGTTACATGTGTTGTATGTCAGAAGAACTGCAGTGTAGATGTTTCAGGTTTAGAGCGCCCTGTGGGAAAAGTTTTACAAAATGGAACCACGATGTTGTGGACGGTTGACAGACTGACTGAATGGGGCATATCTCTACAGTGCTATTATAGCAATGGTACTAGTGATCAGTGTACTACCCGTCTGAATACAACTCTTTATCGTAAGTATGCTTACTTTATAACATCAGACTGAAATTTGCATCATTTATTATCAGAATTTGATTTCTTTGTGTTAATACACAGTTAGATGGATTCATGCTCTCAGCAGTTACTGACTAATATCTACCTGTGTTACTCTTTCTTTCCCTGTCTTCTCAGAGCCTCCAGAAAGTGTCTCCATCAGCTTTGTAAACCACACTGAGATGATGTTTGAGAATCAGCAGTACACCCTGCAGTGTAGCGTACAGAACGTAGCTCCTGTTCAAAGCCTCACTGTGACCTTCTACAGAGGAAACACAGCACTGGGTCACCTACAGTCCAGGAGTGAACATAAGAAACCAGTGAATGAGACCTTCACTCTGAACATCACTCCCAGAAGAGAAGATGATGGAGCCCAGTACTGGTGTGAAGCCAAGCTGGAGCTGGGACCAGCTGGACCACAGAGCCCTCCAGTGGTGACATCAGAAAAACTCAATGCTACAGTCTGTAAGTCACTGTGGGAAAATTAAAAGAATCAAACCTCAGTTTTATATTCACACCAAACCGACACAGTTTTTTCTTTGTTTGGTATCGCTTCCATATCTGTGCATAATCTTAAACCTTTTGCTGGGAGCAGCTTAGCTTATCTTAGAATACAGACTGAAAATATTAACAGACAGACCAAAAGCACATGATTTATACATCAGGTGTTTATTTGCTCAAATTACCTGTTTGTCTTTTTCTAGATTTTACTACCACAACCAGAAAGCCAGAACCTACAACCATTAAATCAACAACAAGGTCAACCACAAGAGCCACAACACCCCAAACTACAAAGTCCACAACTACAACCACCAAATCAACTACAAGCTCAGCCACAACGACAACAGCGACCAAGACAGCAGTAATTGCACAAGCAATCACTACACCACAGAGCAGCTCCAACAGAATATTAACTCACAGCTTCATGTGTTTAACACTTCTGCTCTCTGCTCTCATCTGATTTCATATCAAAAGATTCCATAAGCCTATTATAACAATGAATGTAATTAGATCATAGCAAATACTTCATTCATTTTCTGTATAGCTTCTTAGCTTTAAAGGCAGTGAGTGAGCAGTATTTAAATGAGTTGTTGTTTTATATATGCACACACATAACGAACTAAGGTGAGTAGTTAGAGTTGCTTTCTTTTATTTAGACCATTAGAGTCGTTTACAGCTGTGCTAGAAACACCAACAAGCTGATGTTTCTCAGCTTGTAGTGTCGCTCTGGGATGTCGTCCTCATTTTAATTCATTAGAAATTAAACACCTTCATTTTCCTATAAATAAGAACACGTCCATTCTGACAGTGTTCACATTTATAATCTATTTGTTTTACAAACAAATGAGGAGCAGCAGAAATATAAGTTCAGTCTCATAATATTGTCTTTATTTTTCCCTTTGTGCACATTCTCTCAGTCGACTTTAATCTCTGGCATGATCGCAGGAGGAAAAGTAATATTTTACTCTAAGAACATAGTACATTTAGATATTTAATCATAAATAACACTGCAGGGAAATGTTTTCATTTGAGCTGTCGATGGTCTTTGATGAGGTCACAGCATTACCAAAGTTGCAACAAATCATTTCTGCCAGAGAAAAGTCGGGATCAGTCTGTGCATTAATCCTGCGAGGATCATGAATGCCAAACTGGTGACCAAACAGTCCGACATTGGACCCATGTACCACAGTGCTGATTTGTATATAAATGCACATTATACATTTTGTTTTGCGTTAATGCTTTATTCACTGACAGCCACTATAACAGATCTTCCTGTAGTTACAATAACACCAGTTTTAGCTTCCTTCTATATAATGAAACATATGATCTGAGAATGGCTTTAATCACAGAATTCTGTTTTATGTGTGTATAATGATTTTTCTATGTATGTACACCAAATATGAACCAAAATAAAGTTGTTGATTTTTTAATGTAAACAACTTCTTCCTCTTGGTCACAACATTTAATGTGTACATGAGAAGTTTCTGTCTTTCTGTTCATTTAGCCTGTTTGAAAAGACAAGTGGCACAAGCTGATTAAACCATTTTTAGACGAAAGAGAGGAAGCTGGAGAACCGCGATAAACCCAAAAGGCAAAGAGAAGCCATGACTTGGTATTATTAGGATACACATTTGTGCATAATATTTGAAGTTGAATATATATGAATTATGAAGAGTTATGACGTATGAAAAATCAAAAGACTTTGAAATATATATGTACAAAATACTGCTGTTTCAACTACACCTGCTTACAGAAATTTAAGATGTGAGTGAAGTTGGACCCCCGACCTTCTTCAAATCCAACAAAAGTGGTATCAAACATTTGTGCTGCAAAAATTTTAGTTTGTGCCACTATCATTTTAAAGATATTAATAAGAATTTCTAGAGGTCATCAGAGGTCAACCAGTCCCCACATTAAGGAAATCAAACAAAATTGGTGTCAATCAACTGTGCTACGTTTGTGCTACTAAAATTGTTGTTTGTGCTGCTTCTGTTTTAAAGATATTAATGAAAATGTAAAGGTCAAAAGGTCAACCAGCCCCCCCGCATTACCCAAATCAAGCAAAAGTGGTGTCAAACTTTTGTGCTACGTTTGTGCTGCAAAAATTTTCATTTGTGCTGCAATCATTTTAGAGATATTAATAAAATAATGTCTTGATGCATGCTCAATCATCCAGGATTACCTTTTGTAAATCCCAAATTGATTCTTGATTCTGTTCATCTGGATGTTGTGTTTTCAGTGGGAGAATGTTTTGTCATCCAAGTGACTTTTTCAGTCTCAGCTGACTGCAGATTTCCCCGATCTTAGTACATGTACAGTCAGTGAAGAGAGATGTTATATCTCCCTTCACTTGCATTCCAGTCACTGAAGGTAGTTTGCAAGAGATTAGAGGATGACCCCAAATTCAGCAACAGAACCAGCCTCAGCACTGATCAGTTGTGTTTGCTTTTGGAACTGTGTGTTAATTCTACCTTTTTCTGTCATGGTCTGGGTGAGTCTGAGTAACTTTCCACAGCATCGGCTCTCCTCCTCTGGGTGGAGCCCTCCTTTGCCTTGAGAATCTAAGTTAGGAATTCTTGTAAATAAAAGTTTTGTTTTTGCAAATCACTTCAAGCCTCTGATCTCTTGGTTCTGCGCTTGAGTCCATTCCACTCCATGGGCCTCTGAGCCATGACAGTTTCACATCCAAGGGTCAGTATTATTGTTCCATTGTGGGTCAGTACTACAGGCAGAAACATGGGTCTGCCATGGATTCCCCAGTTTCACCCTCCGCGGCCAACGTTTTTTTTTTGCGCATGCGCACAACACCAAACCCAAATTAACTTATTTTTCTCTCATCCAAGGTTATGGTTCTTACGGTTATGGTTAGGGGGTAGGTTTAGGCAAGTTTGCAGACGACACAACTGTGGTAGGTCACATCAGCAACAACGATGAGACCTACTGCAGGGGTGAAGTTCATCTGGCCGAGTGGTGCAGCAACAACAACCAGTACCTGAACGTGGAGAAGACCAAGGAGATCATCATAGACTTCAGGAGAACTCACTCCCTGCACACCCCACTAACCATCAATGGTGCTGCTGTGGAGAGGGTAAGTTCCTGGGTGTGCACATCCCAGAAGATCTCTCTTGGTCAAAAAAGAGAGAGCGATATCCTCACCACCTGGATCACTGTGTGCTATGACTCCTGCACTGGGTCCTGCTGGAAAAAATTACAATGGTAGTGAGAGCAGTGGAGAGGATTGTGGGTACTTCTCTTCTCTCCCTGCAGGAGATCTACTGCACCTGGCTCATCTGGAAAGCTCTCTGGATTACAGGTGACTCCACTCATCTGTCCAACAGCTTCTTCAGTTTGCTGCCATCAGAAAGGAGATTGAAGAGCCTCCAAGCTAGAACCAGCAGACTGACAGACAGCTTCATCCGTCAGGCTGTCAGGATGCTGAATTCACTTTCTGCTCTCACACACACAAACTCCAGACCTGCATTCACCTCCTCCCTCCGAACCCCCGCCCCCCAAACATACAAAACTGCCCCATCCCCATTTGCACACGAACTTGCTCACAATCACTATGATTGTGTTGGAAACTGCTGTTTATACAATTGTATAGTATTGTGTTGTACATAAGACTTCCATTTTATTCTATCTTTTTATCTTTATATTGTTTTAGTATACTTTAAGGGCCATGGGAGCATTGCAATTTCAAATTCCTGTGTATGATTGTATATATGGTCTTTGACATTAAAGCTGACTTTGACTGTTTCCTCATGTGTTTCTCCTTCCTCTGATCACCTCCTGTGTGTCTTCCATTGTTCAGCGTCAGGTTGTCTGTTTTCAAGGGGGGATGAGTCGGACTACAGAGATGAGGTCAACAGACTGACTGAGTGGTGTTCAGTTAACAACCTCCAACTGAACACCATGAAAACTAAAGAACTTATCTTGGACTTCAGGAAGGGCAGAGCAGACCCGGCCCCACTTTACATTCACGGGAACTGTGTGGAGAGGGTACACTCCATGAGGTTTCTGGGCGTGCAGATCTCTGATGACCTCTCCTGGACTGCAAATACCACGGTGGTGGTAAAAAAGGCCCAGCAGCGTCTCCACTTTCTGAGAGTGCTCAGGAGGAACAACCTGGAGGAGAGGCTGCTGGTGACATTTTACAGAGCCACCATAGAGAGCATCCTAACGTACGGCATAACAACATGGTATGCAGGGTGCTCAGCTGCGGACAGGAAAGTACTGCAGAGGGTCATCAACACAGCCCAGAAGATCACTGGCTGCTCTCTGCCCAGCCTGGAGGTCACTGCAAACTCTCGGTACCTCAGCAGAGCTGGCAATATCATCAAGGACCACTCTCACCCCAGCAATCAACTGTTTGAACTATTACCGTCAGGCCGACGGTACAGGTCACATAAAACCAGGACAAACAGATTCAGGGATAGCTTCTTTCCCAGAGCCATCACCGTAGTAAATAAGCACAAAATCAAATGAACCTGCTTAGCTATACCATACCGTCACTGCCATTATATTATGCTGCTATTCATACTGTCATTATATTAATGCTGCTATCCTGTATATATCGTACTTACTATTGTTTGAGTACTTGCGATTGTTTTATTGTACTTTTTATATTTTACATTTATATTTATTATTGAATCTTGCACCAAGGGAGTGGCACTCCAATTTCGTTGTACTCTGTACAATGACAATAAAGGCTATTCTATTCTATTTCCTACCCTCCATGTCACTTCAGGTTTCCAAGGTTTTCATCATTTTGTTTAGGGCATGTTCATGTATCTAGTTCATGTTTGTATTTCATAGTTTCTTTCATGCCTGCGCAAAATCACGTTCATAGTCGTCATAGTCTTTTCTAGTGTTGCCAGTTTGGGTCTTAGTTTAGCCCCTGCCACTGTTCAAGTTGTTTTGTTTCACACTCTTGTCATCAGCCCTAATAAGGGCTCGATTTTTGTTTAAGCTTCAGTTCCTCTCACTAGTGTTTGCATCTGGATTTATACATCGGGGAAACCAAACAACCTCTGGCGAAGCAGATGGCACAACACAGAAGAGCTACCTCGTCAGGCCAGGACTCTGCAGTCTATTCACATCTACAGGCCAGTGGACACTGTTTCGATGATGAGGATGTACACATCCTGGACAGGGAGGAACGCTGGTTTGAGCGCGAAGTCAAGGAAGCCATTTACCTGAAAAGGGAAAGACCATCTCTGAATCGAGGAGGGGGCCTAAGGGTACATCTTTCACCATCTTACAATGCTGTGATTGCAGCCATTCCCCAACTCTCTGTGGATGTTACTCATGGCCATTGATCAGTGGTCTTTGATCAGTAGGCTTCGATTAGTAGTCGTTGAACAATGGTCATGAGAATTTGCATATTAATGATCTAGGAACTTACCTCATGTAGTGGGCTGCTTTTAGTCATTGTGCAAATGTACTGTTTATAAGATTGGGGAAACCTGCAGTCAGCTGAGACTGAAGAAGTTACTTGGATGATGAAACATTTCTCCCACTGAAAACGCTACATCCAGATGAACAGAATCAACCTTTTGGGTATTACATACCTGGATGATTGAGCACGCATGAAGACATTATTTTATTAATGTCTTCATGCTTCATGTTTAAGTTTAAGCACTGTTTTCAATAAATTGCATGCTCACTCCTTGTCTCACTCCAATTTCTTCTTGTTGCAAGCTCTACTTGGACCCTTGTTAAGATCTAACAATGCTAAATATGATTTTTTTTTTTGTCATTTTGCAAGTGGTCTTAAACTTTTGATCTGGACTGTAAAACCTCCTCAGGAAACAGACTTGACTTGAATCCCTGACTTCAGAAAAACAGAGTTTCACTTTCACAGCTGACTATCTTTGAAGATTAAAAAAAAACAAAAACAAAAGCAAAAAACTGAAGAGCGGATATATTTTTGGTAAACAGGCTACTCTGCCAACATTGTTCTCCTACAGAAGAAAAGGAAAACGGGGAACTCGCAGGGCAGATTCCCTCTCTGTACACCTTTGGGTTTCATGTTTGATCATTTTATTTCTAAAACTCTAACTGGGAATAATGTTTTTCCATTTTATTCTTCTGGTTGCCTCCTCAGTCACTTTTCTGTGCACCCACTATGTGTCCAGCTGTGGTAAGTTAAAAGTTTCCCAGCTATAAAAAGCGTCTGTGTTCGGGATGTTCTTGTTTAGTCCTGATTCTGCTGAATGTTAGTCTTACTGTCAGCGTGCTGGGTCTTTTGACACAGTGTCTTGTGGTTATTGTGTTTTTGTGACTGTTTCTATTTTAAAGACGGATTAAATTCCAGTTTTAGAGTCAGCCCCAAGTTTAGTTAGTTACATGTTTCTAACTTTCTTGTATGCCTAGTTTATGTTTCTTGTGTTAGGTTCCTCTTGAGTCTCTGTCATCCCCGTGTCTCCTGTTGGAGTCTGGCTTGTGTGTTTGTGTGTTTCCAAGGTATTCCCAGTGTTCCAGGTTTTCTCTGTTATTTTGGTTTGACAGTTTTTGGTCATGTCTTTCTACCATCCTTAATAAACGGTTTGCTTTTTGTTAAAAATCTAGTTTTGCCTTCCTTTGTCCATGTTTAGGTCCTCACAAAAGAAACTCACGATCTGCAGCCGCAGATCTTGGTTGACACTTACAAACTTCGAGTAATTACTATGGCTGTTAGTTGAATGTCCGAATAATACTTAAGGTTATCATTGAATCTTATAATGCTAATATTCTAATACGTTATAAATTGGTTACTATTCTGAAACAAGCGAGTAAAAAAACATACATCAGAACTACATCATGTATAGGTAAGAGAAGGCTATCATATCAGGATACTTTGTGTTATGATGGCATAAAACAAATCTTTTTCAAATCTAGTCCAAATGTGACATACATTCATTCAAGATAAATGTTTATTTTCTTTGTAGATTTTTTCTGACTTTACTGCTAAATCATCAAACATCCAGATATTTTGAGATTGAACAAGAAAATATATTATTATTGTAAAATATAAAGTCATAAGATGGATTATAAAGCACTGGTATTATTATAGTTTTCTTGATTATCTCAGACATATATACTTTGTTTCTTACAGGTTCTAGCTGCACAGAGTATCCTGTGTTCACTCCATCTGCACTGGTAGTGAAGTACGGTGACCCCGCCAATGTTACATGTGTTGTATGTCAGAAGGACTGCAGTGGAGATGTCTTTGGTTTGGAGCACGCTGTGGGAAAAGTTTCACAAAATGGAACCACGATGTTGTGGACGGTTGACAGACTGATTGAATGGGGCATATCTGTCATGTGCTATTATAACAATGATGCTGGTGATCAGTGCTGCAGCGCTCTGGATCTATCTATCTATCTATCTATCGTAAGTACTTACTTTATAACATCAGACTTTCTAGTAAATTTTGCGTCATTTATAATATGAATTTGATTTCTTTGTGTAAATATGTAAATATGTACTCTAGATCATGACACTTGCCAATGAATTTTTCATAATTCATAATCCCAAATCAACCTCTTTCTCTGCGTAAATATAAAGTTACATGGATTCAACCCCTTAGTTGTTGTTAACAAGTCTTTAGCTTGCATTCTGTGTTGTTCTTTACATTTTTTGTTTCTTTCCCTTTCTTTCCAGTTAGATGGATTCATACTCTCAGCAGTTACTGACTGACATCTACCTGTGTTACTCTTTCTTTCCTTGTCTTCTCAGAGCCTCCAGAAAGCGTCTCCATCAGCTTTGTAAACCACACTGAGATGATGTTTGAGAATCAGCAGTACACCCTGCAGTGTAGCGTACAGAACGTAGCTCCTGTTCAAAGCCTCACTGTGACCTTCTACAGAGGAAACACAGCACTGGGTCACCTACAGTCCAGGAGTGAACATAAGAAACCAGTGAATGAGACCTTCACTCTGAACATCACTCCCAGAAGAGAAGATGATGGAGCCCAGTACTGGTGCGAAGCCAAGCTGGAGCTGGGACCAGCTGGACCACAGCGCCCTCTAGTGGTGACATCAGAAAAACTAAAGCTTACACTCCAACGTAAGTCTGAGAAAATAAAAGTCAACAAAATATTTATTTACCCGTCAGAAACTAGCAAAACCTTGCTGACAGTGAAAAAGGATAAAGCAGCTTTTTCTCTGGTAATTAGGTAGCTGTGTGTGTCAGTGAGCTCATATCAGTTGACTTCTTGATTAAATGACTGCATACTGCACTAAACTCTCTGAGCCACCATACATCACAGACTTACAATAATGACAGCTCAGTCAGATCACAGAAGTTTCTTTGCACCCTTTAACTGTCTGTCTGTTTGTAGTTTTCGGGGGAAGAAATGGACAGGCAACATGGAAGAGAGGCTCCAGCAGAAGATTCATTTTTCACTTCATGTGTTTAAAGATTCTGTTCTCTGCTTTGATGTAAATTCACGACAGAATGTTGCACGAAGCAGTTACATCAAAAAAATCATTTCCTGTACAGCCAGCTGTATAAAATGACTTTTTTTTTTGTTTTTATTTTGATGCTTGAGCCTGAGAGAGCTTTAGCCTTGGAGTGAAGAGTGTTTGATGTTTGTGAGGACACAGAACATCCTGGGATCACTGTTAGAGTTGCTTTAGACTGGGGATGTCAAGCTCATTTTACATTGTGGGCCACACAGAAGCTAAAGTGAAACTACATGATAAATGTGTAAAAAATATAAATGTGATAAATGATAAAAGTTTTACCTCAACTTGTAAAATATAAAGTTTTGATGCTAGGCATCATAGGGGTTAACCAGTGAAGAGCTATGTAGTTGGTCACCAACGTAACAGAAGCAGCGTCGAGGTGGCTGTGGATCAATAAGAGGAGAGGCATGGCATGTAGGTTAGCCCCCCCCCAAACACATTTATATAGTAGATAGTGAAAACAACTTTCTGTAATTGTAATTGTTTATCTATTACTTAATTACCTTGTTGTAGTATGAGTGAAGGGTGTTCTTTATTAAGATTTTCATTAAAAAGCTGTGAAATTTATCCTCCACATTTTCCAGAGCTCTCCAGTTGATCTTTGCTGCAATGTTTCTGACTCCCAGGCCTTATGTTTGACACTCCTGCATTAGACTGATAGGAGTCTTCATTCATGCAAGAAACAACGCCCACATGCTAATGTATCCATGTTTTAATATATGCATTGCTTCTAGTTTTGGTGTAGCTTTTAGGTGTCATCTCATTTTAGTCTGTGAGCCTCGTGAATGCCTTAAGTAGACCTGACAGTAAACTCACTGAATAATAAACTGTGAAATAAAATACCTCTGATTTTGTTCTTTTAGTGTACAGAAGTCTGTGTGCATTCTCACATTTTGTGAATCATTGATTTTGTTGTGAATCAACACTTTATGGTTTATGGGTTTGAACCCTGCATCACCAAGCTGTGAGGAAACAGTGCCAACCACTGAGCCCTCACACTTTCAGTCTGTACCAAATGTTGTACACAGCAGTTGTTTCCATAACTGTGTGTCTGTTTGTGACGCGATACCTTTGCATTGTGGGTAGAGCTGCTGCAGGAGAATAATTCACAATAACTAAGTTTCCCTAACTTAGTTAGCTTAAAGAGGACAGAAAATGCTAAATGTATAAACACTTAAACTAAAAATTGGAGTCTCTTCAGCAGTCAGTGGTTATACGTTGTTGTTCTACCTGCACGCCATCTGTTAGCTGTAATATTAGTTTTTTAAAGCACTTTATAAATGAGGACTGTAGGGAGGAGAGCCTGTCTGAGTCACCAGGCCAACAAGTTGGAGTCCTGATTTTGTTGCCAGTCTGGGTGCAACGAGCCACAGAATCAGCTGGCAAAGCAAATGTTTGCAAGATGTGATCAGCGCTTTTTTATGCAATAAAATATTCTCTCTTTTCCTAAGCACAACCAAACCAAATAATATTACACTATTATATACTGGGTTAAAAACACTACTGCCCTCTACAGGAAGGGCCAGAGTCGTCTCTATTTTCTGAGGCAGCTGAGGTTTTTCAACATCTGTTGGACAATGGCCAAGATTGTCTCTTGTGGTCAGTGCTATCATCTAAGCTATTGCATGCCGGGGCAGCAGGTTGAGGGTCACAGACTCAATAAACTGATCCGGAAGGCCAGTAATGTTGTGGGGACGAAGCTGGATCCCCTGAAGTTGGGTTCGGAGAGGCAGATGTTGCCCAAGATAAGGAAAATATTGGACAATACCTCCCACCCACTTCATGACATGCTGGCCAGTAACAGGAGCAAGTCCAGTGAGAGACTGAGATTACACAAATACACCACTGAACGACACAGGAAATCACTCCTGTACATCTAATGCACAGTACACACTGCAATAGTCACATTTGTTTTGCTTCTTAAACTCCTGAGCATAAATTCCCTTTATCCATGAGCAACACTGGCACCTCATTCACAGTTTCACCCAACACTTCCCCTTTTTAAACCCCCAATAGCTGCCGATTAGAGAGACCGGGAACTGATACAATCTCTATAGCATCCACTTAAGATATAACATCAGTCGTACTGCATGCTGCCTGGAGCTTATGTTATCAAATGTTTGAAGTGAGAAAATGTACCATAAAAAAAGATCAATTTGAATTTGATAGCTGTGGTCTGTGCGATAAGTATAATGATGTCCTCATCTTGTGGTGACAGATCCGGTGGGCATTACCCTCTGTCTCTCGTTTCCTTTTTTGATTTTGGTCTATAACTTTTGGGATAAATAAAGTGTATATTAATGCTGTCCTGCCATGCTTAGCACTCTGCTTTGTCTCCAAGAGACTGATTCTAGATACAGAGCTGTGCAATTGAGGGTAGCCCGATTCTATCTATCCAATATTTCTCTAGCCAATAAAACATAGTGCCAATAAAGAAACTTCCGAAAATATCAGTGCCTGAACAAATGGGGGCTGAGTGAACATAACATACAAAAAATTAAATAGCCTTATCTCAGGGCTCGCAAAATTTCAAAATCCCTGGTAGCCCTTTGGGCAGGGACTCTTCATTTTTTGGTAGCCCAAAATAAATTTAAGTAGCCCGAATAAAAAAGAGAGCAATTTTTTGATTGATGTTTTGTTTCCTTTACAATATTATCCATTAAAGTATAATATTGTAACGGAAACAAAACATTAATCAAAAAATTGTTGAAACACAAATTACAACATTGTATAAAAATTACAATCATCAACTCAAATACTTGGTTCTAATTGAACAGACATTTCTATGAACTTGTAAGAACTGTGTAGGACATGAATCAGTCTGTGTCAGATCCTGAATTTGAAATTTCCACTGAAGTCACGGGTAAGAGGCAAGTGGAACCAAGATCTAGGCCATTTGCTTTTTGAAGCATTTTTGAACCTCACCATTTTTGAAGTTTGCAAAGACTGCTAAATTTTGCCAGTGGTAGTTCACTCTTTGCAACATAGTACACTGTTTTAAACTGATTTTTCAGGTTTATTTTTAGTATGTTATTTGCAATTGGTGTTTGTTCTGGGAAAGATATTGCAGACTGAGCAATAATGCATTTCTTGCATTTCTCATGGGTTCTAATGGGGGCCTTTCTTAAAATTACTGGTCCCAGTAACAAAGGCGCTTGTCGACTCAGAAATCGAGGGAAAACCAACAACACACCCGGCAGAACATTATGTTATTTACACGGGTGCACATAAGTGGTCCGCATGTCGGCATTCGCTGTCAAAATAAAAGACGCGCACCAGATAAGAAGTTGCAACGCGCGTTTGCATCCATATAAAAAGCACTGTTTTTGTCCGCTAGAGTGGGATTTTCACGGCACATTCTGCACCACCTCTCTGTGCGTTCATCATTTATTTGAAGCCAGCTCACCTCCTGCAACCACTTTTCCGAGAATACGCGCTTCTGTTGTGGTTCGGACTCTTTCTGACATTTCTTTGGAGGTGGAGGAACATCACAGTAATTGCTTAAAGGAGCTTCTTCTACATCTTTAAAAGTTCTAAACAAACGTCTGTCCTCCTCCAGAAAATCTTATGTACGCAAACACGCGTTGCAACTTCTTATCTTGTGTGCGTTTTTTTATTTTGACAGCGAATGCGCACCTGCGGACCACTTATGTGCAGCCCTGGTTATTTAGCTCGTCATATTGCAGCCACAGAAATTCTTTTGTCCATGAAACCATAAAGCTGCACCTTCTTTTTGCCTTATAGTCTGATTTGTCATAACTTTTCCGTTTTGTGGTAAGCTTTTCTTTGGCTGTCACTTCTTCACCCTGACCTGTCTTATTTGGCTCAGCAGAACTAAAATATATATCCTGCTGCTTTTACACACGCACTCACATAAGCTCAGCGATTCTCTGCACGATCAACCTCTCACATGTTTAAGCTTGCTGCGGGAGATTTCACTTGTCATGTTTGCATAGTAAGCTAACGATTGATAAGACGATGTCAGAGAAATTGGTGCGCGAATGATCGTCACTCACCAATCAGTGCTGTCGCTCTCTATACACAGTTCGCGCGATTGCAAAGTGAAAGCAAAAAACAAGCGCAAATTCAAACGCGATTTCAATATGTCACATATTGACAGTGGCTCACCGATGCCAATGACATAATTACCCAGCTACATTTCTGAAAGAATGCAAAAGCATTGACATATATTTTTCCTTCCTATGATAGCCCGACGGGCAGGGCAGAGATAGATTTTGGTAGCCCGACTGGAAAAATCGCTAGCCCTGGGACGTTGGGCTAGCGATTTTGCGAGCCCTGCCTTATCCTTTTCGTAGGCATCCTGATGGCTACAAAGTGTAAAGAGATTTAAAAATGTACACAAAATCTTCCTTTCTTACTGACTGAGGAATTTCTATATTGATAGGAAGGTACTGAGATGGCACAGGAATTAAATCAAGTTGTTCATTCACAAGAAGCCATTGTTCATTTAAGGAAGTCTTTTGTTATCAGCGTTATCAGCTGTTCTATCAACCAGGTCTCTGATACAGGAAACACACAGTGTTAGGAGAGCCAAAGCTACCATGACGCTTGTTATCAGGGACATTAAAAGATTTTTTTTATTTCTATCCAAAAACTCTCTTTGTCAGCCAATGTCTCCAGTTTGTGAGCAGCAATACTGTTAAGAATGAATGTACAACATCTCTCACACACGACTTTCCAAGCTAATATGACACACTAGAGTAATCTTTAAAACACGTCCCTAGGGAGCATCTGAGTGATTTAACAAAACACTTTTTCCTGTGTTTCCTGTGTTCATGTTCGGTGCCTCATGTGGAGACAGTCTGGCTCTGTAAATTGAAATGGCAGAGCACAATGTACACCCTCGATGTCTTTGTCTGTGTGGAAATCTGTTTAACCCTTTCTGTTGTTATTGTGGTTCTGGAATCCTCTTTGCAATGGCTGACATGGATCCAAGTGGCGCAATCTTTGACCTTACCTGCTGTCTGGGTTTAAAGTACAGGGTGGGCCATTTATATGGATACACCATAATAACATGGGAATGGTTGGTGATATTAAAGTCCTGTTTGTGGCACATTAGTATATGTGAGGGGGCAAACTCCTCAAGATGGGTGGTGACCATGGTGGCCATTTAGAAGTCGGCCATCTTGGATACAACTTTTGTTTTTTCAATAGGAAGAGGGCCATGTGACACATCAAACTTATTGGTAATGTCACAAGAAAAACAATGGTGTGCTTGGTTTCAACGTAACTTTATTCTTTCATGAGTTATTTACAAGTTTCTCTTTGTTCACAGCCATTGACATGTCGAAGAGGTTAACACGTGAGGAGCGGATCGAAATTGTGTTGATATCTGGTGAATGCAGTAACCGGGTCATTGCAGCAGATTTCAATGCAAGACACCCTACGAGACCACCCATCTCCCATGCTACAGTCAGCAAACTGCTTGCTAAGTTTCGTGAAACTGGTTCAGTGTTGGATTTGCCAAAATGTGGACGCAAGAAAACTGTCACTAATGAAGAAACATCAGTGGCTGTCCTAGCTTCATTCAGCAAGAGCCCACAGCGTAGCACTCGCCGCATGTCACTGGAGAGTGGCATTAGTCGAACATCCCTTCGGCGGATATTAGCAACTCACAAATGGCACCCTTACAAACTCCAGCTACTGCAGCATCTCAACGAGGATGACCCAGATCGGCGCACAGAATTTGCAGAATGGGCAAAACAAAAATTGGAGCAGGACCCTCAGTTCACGCAGAAGATTTTGTTCAGTGATGAGGCAAACTTTTATGTGAACGGTGAAGTTAACAAACAAAACCACCGCTATTGGTCTGACACTAACCCACATTGGATGGATCCCTCCAAGACTGTTGGAACACCAAAAGTGATGGTTTGGTGTGGTATATGGGCTACAACGATAGTGGGTCCATTCTTTATCAATGGAAACCTCAAGGCCACTGGATATTTGAAATTGCTATATGATGATGTGTTTCCCTCTTTATACACTGAAGCTGGCATGTTCCCTGAGTTTTTCCAGCAAGATGGTGCACCACCACATTATGGGTGCCAGGTCCGAGCATTCCTAGATGAACAGTTTCCTGGAAAGTGGATTGGTCGTCGTGGGCCAGTTGAATGGCCCCCAAGGTCTCCCGATCTGACCCCCTTAGACTTTTATCTTTGGGGTCATCTGAAGGCAATTGTCTATGGTGTGAAGATACGAGATGTGCAGCACCTGAAACTACAGATACTGGATGCCTGTGCTGGCATTTCTCCTGCGGTGTTGCTATCAGTGTGTGAAGAGTGGGAGAAGAAGGTTGCATTGACAATCCAACACAATGGGCAGCACATTGAACACGTCTTATAAGTGGTCAGAAACTTGTAAATAACTCATGAAAGAATAAAGTTACGTTGAAACCAAGCACACCATTGTTTTTCTTGTGACATTACCAATAAGTTTGATGTGTCACATGGCCCTCTTCCTATTGAAAAAACAAAAGTTGTATCCAAGATGGCCGACTTCTAAATGGCCACCATGGTCACCACCCATCTTGAGGAGTTTGCCCCCTCACATATACTAATGTGCCACAAACAGGACTTTAATATCACCAACCATTCCCATGTTATTATGGTGTATCCATATAAATGGCCCACCCTGTAGAACCTGGAATGATCCCTACAACTGTTTCTGCTTACAGATGATTCTCTTCATTTAGCAGGGCTTTGGCTACTGAGTCTTAATCCTGTGTGCTAGACGGGAAAAGCTCCCTCCAATTTCATATAGCACTAAACTTCAAGTAATATGTTTTATCATCACATCAAGTCCATTTGGAGATGATCAAAAGACTTATCCAGACATGGATGTGCTGCCTGTAAAATTTGGATACCTGTACCTGGATTATTAGTTCTACAAACCATTAAAGATTTGCAAAATTTTTGATAATAAATTTGCAACTTTTGTGGTACTATCCCTCTTTCTGACTTGGAGTTCTTCCATCATTTACCTCATAATATAGACAAATATGACATGTATCATGAAAACAAAAAGGATCAACAGACTGTTCTGTCCAGAAAAACTTAAGTTACCAGATATATTATCA
Source organism: Simochromis diagramma (assembly GCF_900408965.1). NCBI lineage: Eukaryota > Metazoa > Chordata > Actinopteri > Cichliformes > Cichlidae > Simochromis > Simochromis diagramma. The sequence goes on from NW_024386736.1 coordinate 926,390, forward strand.
TTATATGTCTCAGTCACAGAAGTAGGTTGGATTAAAATACAGTAAAAGAAGCTTAACTGATTTATTATTTTTTTTACACAAAAGGTTCACAACAGTTCAACCAAAGGTCTCCTATAAGCTACAGCCCCACGCTCCAACACAAATTACTGTCCTGATGAGGACACTCATATGATCTTTTTCTTATTATTTAGGTATGAATAGAAAGCTGAAAACACAACGCAAAGATGAGAACCAGTACACCTCAAGGTGCGAGGAGCCAAAGGGTGAAGAACTGAGGAAAAGTCCCACCTCTGAAACATAAGGGTAAGTTTAACTTCATCACATGAAACAGACTCAGACAGTCAGATTGCCTTCTTGGTGATGGGTACAGTCTTGAACTAAATATTTACAGAGTGAAATTCCCACATGTTTTCAGTCACACGTTTTTTCAACAAGAAGGTTAAAGTCACACACCAATAGAACAAAAAGGTTACAGTATTTTTTGGACCCAAAGACACACCAGATTATAAGGCGCACTATCAAAAAATGGGTCTGTTTCATACATAAGGGTTGTTGTTGCAGTTTATTAATGACTAACCTCGTATTGTGGATGGATTGTCTCAGTTGTTCTCCTGACTGAAGTTTGGTCTATTTACAGAATCCTGCCATGCGATCGCATTTGTCCCTAACCATCAGGAACCCTCATGTTAACTTTTATTGAGTGGAAAAAGTTAGCATTCATCCTCCAGCTTCACTTTGTTTATGTTATGCTAACATAGCTGTGTTGCTAGCGATCACGTAGCACATCATTATATACCAGCTAGTTCAACTTCAGTAACCCTACAAACGTCACTGCTGTTTAGTTTTCTGTCTTCATTTATGTCGGAAGTAATAGCAGAGCTGTACGTTTTAGGTTTTTTTTTATTTAGAAATCTCTCAGTCAGAACATGACATATAATGTTTGGAAACTAGCGAGCTAACTTCCGGCTAACTTCTAACTCCATTAAATTTAATAAATTCTGTTTTCATGGATGCCTGGATGTTAAACTTAATAGTTACAGCTGGTAAATGTTGCAACGCTGATCATTTTATTAAAGATGAAAGACTTTAGACAGTTTTTAACTCAGTGATGCAGCAGTGTTCATTTGACTTTGGGACCTGAAACGGATGGAGTTTTGGACCCAGATTACTCCAAATCCGCAAGGCTCCTGACTACAGTAGCCGTAAAGTTGTTCTAAACAATTTTTTCTTACAGATTTTTGAACTTCGTGTATCACTTAAAATCGGTTCGAGGTCTGTAAGCACAATCAGAATTCATACATAAAGCGCACCGGATTATAAGGCCACTGTCAATTTTTGAGAAAATTAAAGGATTTTAAGTGGGCCTTATAGTGCAGAAAATATGGTAAATGAATTGAAATACAATTTCTTTTCTACTACAATGATCTGCCCTCATATGCTTGTACATGGGTTGAAACATGTACAGAAAATGGGGGGTGAAAAGAGGAACTGCAGAACTGATACAGTTGTCTGTGAAGATTCTCAGTAATAAAGGTTATCGTAGTCTAAGGAGCTTGGAAAAAAAAGCGTCTGGACATCCTTAAGTTCCTTGAAGAGGTTTCACCTCGCATTCGAGAAGCTTCTTCACTTCTAGGTGCAATTGGCGGAGAGTCCCAGATTTTAAGCCCTACGGGAGTGTCCGCAAGACGGTCATGGACCCCCTTTAAAGAAGTCCAGACGCTGTTCTTTCCAAGCTCCTTGGACAACTGATACAGTTGTTACTGTTATGCAAGGCTGGAACTTGGTACTTACAATAGGCAGCTTCCGAGGAGTGTTAGAAAACAGTGATAAAGGTCTCCAGGAAGGGAAGAGGAAAGGAATGTACCGCCCATTCATTTTTAGTTTGACTTATGAGCACATAACTTTCTTCCTTAAGCCTGAACTACCAAACATTCAGTATTGTTGCCTCTAAATCTGGACTACCTATAATCATACACAAATAAATTTATATACATAAATAAATGTGTCTAAGTGACTTTACTCCAATAGAGGTATTTTTCAGCCAAGGGGTCAGAGTATACAAAGGAGCTCACGGTGACTGCAAAGCGATTTAATGTTCTAACTAAGGCCTGTAGAGTCTAACATATAGCATAAAGCTTCTGCTTTTACACAGGTGATCCCACGTGTTGATGATCAAATATTCAGGTGCATTTGATTAGCACCTCCTGCCTCTCACACTCTTGATTCTTAAACGAATAATAACGACTTGTTAATCTTTCTTTTATTATTGAAGATTATTTTTATATGTGCTGTGTATGTCAGGGGGAGATTTCTACAGCACTCTGCACTTGTTCACATTATGTTCTGTAAAGTCAATTTAAAATGAACTGTGGGTGGAAATATAAATGGGAACCCCCTTAGGAGACAGGCTTGACCTGCTTCTTTCAGGCTCCCTGACCGGTGACTTGCTACACTTTGACTTTCACAATTTGCAAGATTAAGAAAAGAGAGACGATGTGTCATTGTAAAACAGGCCAGACTGCCAATATTGTTCTTCTGCAACAGAAAAACAAACCCGCCCATCCCCTCTCTGACCACCTTTGGACTTTGTGTTTGAACATTTTCATCATGACATTTGACCATTTTTTTCATCTGGTTTCCTCCTCAGTTACTTTTCTGTGCATCCACCAAGTGTCCAGCTGCGATAAAGATTGATCTCGCTTTTATTTCAGATGTCAGTGTCTGGTGAACAAAATAAGCAGTTAAATTGCAAAGTGCACATTATTTTTTATCTACAAGAAAATCTGTAATAAATTACGAAAAAATAACAACATGGTGAGTGTTGGCAGCATTTCGGTTTGATATTAATTGTGCTGTCTCATACATTTAATGTGTTTCTTACAGATTCTAGCTGCACAAACAATCCTGTGTTTACTCCACCTGCACTGATAGTGAAGTATGGTGACCCAGCCAATGCTACATGTGTTGTATGTGAGGTGGGATGCCATGGAAATCTTTCTGGTTTGGAGCACGCTGTGGGAAAAGTCACAGAATATATAACCACCTTGTTCTGGACAGCTGATAAACTGACTGAATGGGAAACATATGTCATGTGCTATTATAACACTGATGCTGGTGATCAGTGTTATAATAGCACTCTCAGTATAAATGTGTATTGTAAGTATGTTCATGTGACACTTGCTAGTGAGTTTTATATTTATAATCGGAATTTGATTTCTGTTGTATGTGTAAATATAAAGTCATTCTGCTGATGTTTTCAAGCCTCTAGCTTACATGTTGTTCTTTACATTTTTGTTTCTTTCCCTGTCTTCTCAGAGTCTCCAGAAAGTGTCTCCATCAGCTTTGTAAACCACACTGAGATGATGTTTGAGAATCAGCAGTACACCCTGCAGTGTAGCGTATAGAACGTAGCTCCTGTTCAAAGCCTCACTGTGACCTTCTACAGAGGAAACACAGCACTGGGTCACCTACAGTCCAGGAGTGAACACAAGAAACCAGTGAATGAGACCTTCACTCTGAACATCACCCCCAGTAGAGAAGATGATGGAGCCCAGTACTGGTGCGAAACCAAGCTGGAGCTGAGACCAGCTGGACCACAGCTCCCTCCAGTGGTGACATCAGAAAGTGTCAATGTTACAGCCTACTGTGAGCATAAAAGAATGAACATTTCTTTTAGATTATATTTGTGTTATTTTTGTTTTTTGCTTTTATTAAAAAAAGACATTTCCACCATAAAGCCTTGTCCTGTGTTCTGTTTTGCTTCAGGACACTTGCTTCAGTTCCCTCGCCTCACCATCATTCAGTTCAGTTGGTGTTATGTCTATATTCAGTACCTCTGGAAATATTGCTGTTAATAATTCATGTGTTTTATATTCTATACAGTCAGACTTCATTGAAACAGTAAGATTGATCTTATTCACTCTTTGGGGATCCTGTTCTAACTCCTGTCCCTGCTAGGATCTCCTTCCTCTATTATGGGTCATCAGATACTTTTTCTTACTGTGGACCCATTGTCATTTTTTATAGTATAGTATTTTATAGTAGTAAATAAAGAGAACTTTTCTGTCATTTAGTTGTTTTTCTTTCACTTAATTACTTTGCGAAAGCATGAACAGTCATAAGAGAAGTTCATGCTGTAACACTTAAGAAACAGTTAAAAGTCCAAAATGTTTCTCTCCTTGCATTCAACAGCTGTCAAACCTTTTTGTAAACCTCAAAGTCTTTTTCATGTTTATTCGCATTTCTGCTCTTATTCACAAACACTTTGTTATTTGACCTCCATCAGTTTCTGGTCTCTGTAATAGATCTGTCCTTCTGATGGCCTTGTGAGGATTATCACATCTTCTGGTTTAACTCTCCTTGCCTCTGATGGCCCTCAGGCTTTTATTCGAGGCTTTGTCTTGTCTCTCCTGACATCTTCAAGTCTTCCTGAAGCCTTTTTGCCATCAGTTTCAATCTGTATCCTTCTCAGTAACTTTTCCTCCCCATATTCTGTTCATGCATTACGTCAGTCTGTCTTTAACGTTGAGCTGCAGCTAATGTCATGTGACATTAGAGTTGTTTCTCCCTGCCACGGTATGACTGGTCTTATGTTTTGGCGGGGAGGGGAGTCCACTTTGCTCTGCAGCTTCATCAGACTTCAATCAACAACTACTCCCTTACTTACATATTTTCCTTTCTTTTCAACTCTTGTCAATCACTCAATGTTTAAATTCTTAGTATTTTTAAAAAGTGCTTCTCAGGTGGGGTATCAGCCCCTAAATTATGCTCAGATCACACTTTTGGAATAGGTGCTGCTACTTCTGCAACCAGATTTCCTCAATATTTAATAACTGAGCTGCTGGTCATCATCAAGCTATTTGTCGTACATCAGTTTCGACTCTGATGTCATCTTTTTACCTCAAAAAAGTCCTGGTAAGCCATGACATAGAGCTGGTGGTGATAACAAACTCTTTTCCATTTATATCCACATTTCTGTTCGTCTTTACAAAAACTTTGTTCTCTAAACTTTGTATAATAGCCTCTCCTGGCCTCCAATTACCTCTGAGCCTTATTACAGGCTCTCTTCTTACCTCTCTTTATGGACTGATAGCTCTCAAGCCTTTGTTTCATTGCTGACTTCATTACTATACTCCAGTAATTTTCTTGCCCACCTTGTGTGAGCCAATCAGCTCCTATTCCATATACTTTATATCTCATTGCTCTTCTGACATCCTGCCTGTCAGATTCTCGTTTGTGTAAGCTTTGTCTCACCGCTTTCCCTCAGAGCTCCATCCAAGCCTCCATCTTCATCTCTGGGGGAGTCCCATCCTAACTCCTATCACTGCTGGGATCCTGTTGTGATTTGATGGGTCATTGGCATTTAATCATCAAACTGTGCATCTCTGTATCTTTGCCTCAATAAATGTCTTGCTGATGCCTTTGGTTTATTTGGTTTAGCTTAAGTACAAATTTCAAATTTCTAGTTTAGTTATTTCATTTCAGATTCTGGTGTTTGCTTGTGATGGGCATTATGTTCAAACAATGTCAACCTTTGGTTATAATAGACGATGCACATTTTCCACTGGTGGCTACATCATTTTTAACAAACCAGCAAAAGTGCACAGTCCTTTAAATCCATGCAATAAGGTTTCTAGAGACCATCTAAAGCAGAGTTGGGCAATTAATTTAACATGACAAACTGGATCGCATCACTAAGCTGAACTCAGTTCTGTTCAATATTAATTTGATCTTTTTTCAAAGTGTTGGTGAGAGTCGAGGCCACAGTTAGGCAATTAAAGATAAAACAGACAGTGTTAACCAGTATTCACCCAAATAACTGTGAACAACATTTGCCCATGAAACACACTATATTATGCTATATTATGAAAGAACAGGTAACTATAGCTGTCATAAAAATGTGGTCAGGCAAAATTGCAGCAGCTTCCCTGATCATTTTACTAAGATAAGTGAAGAGAAAATGATCTAAATATCTTAGCCCAGCACCAATTTAGCTCTTTATTTAATAACTGCAAATCTCCATAGATAATTCCAGTCAGTTTCCACACCTATGTGCCAGGTAATTATGTTTAGTTGATATTTTTATTCATTGGTACAGCACACAGCCATTACACTAGGATATTTAGATCATTTTCTCTTTATTTTTTATGTACTTCAAAGGTCAAAATATTCACAACCTGAACCTAAATTTTCTCTTAATATACCAAAGTTATGATGCATTAAAAGTCTGCTGATTTTGGAACTTTTCCAGATTCGCTTGTCTTTATGTGGAGTGGCACACTTTACAACATTTCTCTTTGCTTGTTCTAACGCTGCCTCTCGTTCTTCGTCAGTTCTAAAAGCCGTCGGCTCAGCCTCGGCTATCGCCTTCAATGTGACGGCCTACCATCGCTCGCTGCGCTCCTTCCTGCCTGCCAAAGAAAACCAGAACATAACCTCATCAGTCATCTACTTCATGTGGATCCTGGTGCTCTTCTCTTCTCGTCTCACCGCCCTCGCTCTTTTCGCCTCCGTGCTGCCCTGCTTCATCTGACTGATATTTGCATCCTCTGTGCTGTGTGGTGCTGGAAGATGAGCACACCTGATTTTGTAAAAGAGTCCATGTTAGCTTTAATTATAGCTGCCTGTGTTGTTGCAGTTTATGTCCTATGTCTAATACTTAAATTTATTTATTATAGTCTTTCATCCAAACCCCAAAAAAGACAACACAGAGCAACAACCTGAAGATGAGGTGGGATTTTGTATGTTTGTCCCTGCACCAAAGATTGCAGACCACCGTCCATCCTCCCCATCAGCACACTGCAATAAAAGAATGAGGAAGCTGGCTGAGAACGTCTACTGCTGACGTGCACTTGACATCCACAGGACGACCAGAAAGAGACCAAGTCATGCAGAATGTTTTCATCTAGATCGCGTGGCTGTGTTTTGTAGCACTCTGACCTTTGTCTGATTTAGCCACAGATATAATGTCTCAAGGCATTACTCATCTTAATGTGGAGATGAAATTGAATATGCACTTTCTGTGCATTAAATCATTTCACTGTGTGTCAAACCATTTTAAGATATCAGTCTTTAAATTAAATGAGAGGATTTAATTATTAAATCTGTATTAAATAGTTGTTGTTTACATGTGAAGAGATCCTTTTTCAAAGGCTATTTCACTGGATCATCTTTTCTAAAGAATCTAACAGGTTAAATGAGGATAAAATTATTGTCAGCAGCTGTTTCTGTTTCCAGACAACCATGCTTATAGTCACCTATACTGCATCTGCCACAATTATAAGTGCAAATCTGGCTGTATCACGGTTGGATTAATCATGGCAAGCCCTGCTGTAACCAGTTCTTCTGTGAAGCTTCATTAAAGACGGTGAACTAAACTCCTGGACTGCTGCAGTCTTTCTGACCCAAGACTTAGGCCAGACTTGTATACCCAGCACTTCCAGTACATATATATTCTACACAAATGTTTATCAGTTGAAGAATCAGACTCCTTTTAAACATTATATTTGTACTAAATGTGTATGTAAATATGGTGTCTGTATATTTAATGCCTATATTTGTGACTGTGTTTCTGTTGTAGTTTATTCCTGTATGAATGTTAAATACTTGACTGAAAGTATTAAAAATGTATTTGCATTGCTTTACAGAAAAAGGGAAAAATCGTAGGACTGTGGGGGAAAGAGTGATTACCTCAGTTAAACAACTCGTGTAATTATATTAGGTTCATCTTTAAGGAACTCTGCATGTCTCCAAACAGCTTTGAATGTCTTTGAAATGAGAATAATACAAATAGAAAAAGAAAAAAAGTGGACACATGCAGACAAAGTAAAGAGATGAATATTCAGTAAGCTATAAAGATTCAAAGGTCTCTCAGTTTTTCTCAAATGTGTGTGAGGACTGCTTGTTTGTATTCTTGGATGCACTTAGTAAATCCAACAGCTCAGCTATTTGTTGTTTGTTGTTTTTAAAAGTTGCAGGAAGAACAAACTTCTTAAATAGTAAATGAAACAAAGCACAAATACAAAGGTTTTTTTTTTCATTTTTATTTTTTTTATTTTTGTTTTTTAACTCAAAATGTCCTGTTGTAACTGGACTTTTTGAGTTAAGAAACAGACCAAATCCCAACAACACTTCCCTCATGGTGCTTTATAATGTAAAGTCAAGACCCTACAATAATGCACAAAGACTCCAATCCCCTAGAGCAAGCACTTTGGCGACAGTGGGAAGGAAAAACTCACTTTTAAAAGAGAGAAACCTCCGGCAGACCCAGGCTCTAGGATGGGGTGGCCATCTGCCTCGGCCAGTTGGTGATGAGGGAAGGAAGTTGGGAGAAGAAGAGTAGTGATTTTTAACCACTCTGGTTTCAAAATTAAATTTAGAAAGCCCAATTGAAATGAATATTCACATGCACGTGTTGGTTCGATTTTAGCGTGCACATGAGAAAGCCCTAAAGATGATGTTTTGGCTCCTCAATTTTGCATGTTTTTTGAAGCTGCTGACGATTGCTTCATCCATTACTGGGTTTCTTGACCACATTAAGAGTATTGGAGAATCCCACCTGTCATGGAGTTCATTGTATATTGTCAGGGCGAGTTCTCCAATGTTCTCCAAGGACATTTTGTACTTTTTTGACAAAATTTTGTCCCAGATCTTCTGGAAAAGCCTCTCTACAATAAACTCGGATGCTACTGGATTCAGTGTCATCGTCTCATTTCCTTCGCTCATGGCGTGCATTACCAGATCTTTGGTCACATTTTTTACAACTTCCTTGTACTCTTGCCTGTCTTTAGAGACACTGAGTACTCTTGCTGGTAATGCCAAGAGGTGTTTGGTGAAGATTGAGACGGTAATATTGTCAAGCTGTTCCCTCAGATTAAAAATCAAAAGGTTTTCTTTGCAGTTGTGTGTGTTGCAAAGATCCTTGAGAATGGCCTTGCCCACATTAAAAATGCTGTCGTGGGATAAATTCAAGTGTTTCTCCTCAACTTCAGGCCAGATTTTCTCAATCAGACGATGGCTGATGCAGCTAGGAGTGAGGCGCTCTGTGAAGATCTTGTATTTGGAGGAGACTTTTTCTTTGGCCAGTAAAACCACCAACTGAATAACCCAGTTGACGCGCACCTTTTTCTGCAGCTTCAGTGTCTTTTCCAAAGCTGAAGCTGAAGCCCGATTGGTCTCATCTTTGAATACAAACTGCACTTCTTCTAACACTTGTTTTTCCTGTTCAGTTTGTCTCTTTGCGTCCTCTACCATTGTCTTCTCCTCTGACAGTGCTGCCTGTGCTTCATTCACTGCTTTTTTGGCCTCTTCGCACTCTTTCTTTGCCAGTTTGGTCGTTTCTTCGGGTGCATTTTTCACTTGGTTCAGTTCAGCTTTTTCTGTGGCGTTTGAAACCATCAACTGAACAACTTTGTTGACACACAACTTTGAGGAGGAATCTGGGGTTGCCGTGTCTTTTTTCTCTGTCTTAGCCTCGGCTAATGGCTCTGTCTGCTCGTCCACTTTGTTCCGCATTTCTTTCGTGTCCTTCACCACTTTCTGCTCTTCCGGGACTTTTAAATTTTCTTCCTCCTCGACCTCCAGGTCGCCCAGTGTGCTCTCTGGCAGAGTGCACACTAATTCTGGTTTTGCTTGTTGGTCACTCGTTTTTGACATTTAAGCTACGATGTTACAATAAATCAGACATTCAAATATGACTGAGGGTCGCAGAACAAAATCTCATCCAGTGAATCGCTCGTGACTGTAAGTAAGAAACGTGCTGGTCCAGTGTGGGTTTCACCTGCAATTTATAGACTTGAGTTGACTGTGACGTCACGGCCTGGTTCTCTTGCCTTTCATCTTTGAACCAGGCCCCGCCCACAACAACGTTCCATATTGGCTCATTGAAAATAGGTAACGCCCACAAAGAACGGGCTGTCAGAGTTTCTGACGTCATGGCCCGACTCTCTCTTTCCTTTAATGTTTGAAAAAGGCCCGAAAACCATTTTCACCACTTACGCAAAAGCTCTTCTCTGTGGTAGAAAACCTTTATTTTCCACGCTCTCTTCACTTCCATCCGCCTCTATCACGTCTTTTTGCCCACTCCCAGATTATTGCCTGTGGTCCTGTGGCTTACTCATAATATTTCAAACAAGCGGGCGAACTGATCTATTAATGTTTCCGACACACAGTTTACTTGAAACTGCGCTGATTTTCAACAATGAATAAATGACGTCTTCGTTTTCTGTGTTATATATATAATGAAAAAAGCTGAACTCTCCTCTGTTTAGAAAAGAACGCAATTTTTTAAATCAGCCTTAAAACCAACCACACCGATAAAATATATTTGCTGTTTTAATAACGTTTAATTGCCACTGTATGAGCTCATCTTGTGTTACATCCTTAAGAGAGAGACCTGCGGCTGCCTCCTTCCTTTGGCTCCTTGGGTGTCTTTATCTGAGCATCACTTTTGCTTCCACCATGACGCCCCTGGTAGCAACATTTAACTTTCAAGGCTGTTTACAATCAGAAAAAAATGTCTCAGTTTTGAGCGTAATCAGCTCTTAGTTATTCTGACCTCACCACAGCGCCATCGACACGACGTCTGTGTGCAGACTCATGACCGTCATGTCACACGTAGTAGAACACATGAGAGAGATGCTGGTTCATCACAGCCATAAATATATTAAAAATGAAGATATTTCACTATGTTCAGATACCGGATTTAGTGCTACATGAGGTATTTTAATAGAAAAGGCTGCGAGACAGTGTTTGGATCCCCGTTTTTTCATGTTGTCTGCAAATCTCAAAAGTGAGTGTTAAACTTTAACCTTACCTGTTCGCTGCAATAAAAATACAGATTTGTTAAAAAGTTATGTTTGTTATAACAGTAAGAATATGCTTACCTAGTTGCTATGAAAATTTGTAATTGTCATGGGTTGCTGAATCAGTGTTTTGAGTTTATTTTTTAGTTTCTTCTGTTTTTGTATTCGCTCTTAGGGGCTGGGTCTTGTGTTTAGTGTTTCTGTTATCCCTTCCTGGTGTTCTTATTTTGAATGGTAAATGGCCTGTATTTGTATAGCGCTTTACTAGTCCCTAAGGACCCCAAAGCGCTTTACATATCCAGTCATCCACCCATTCACACACTGGTGATGGCAAGCTACATTGTAGCCACAGCCACCCTGGGGCGCACTGACAGAGGCGAGGCTGCCGGACACTGGCGCCACCGGGCCCTCTGACCACCACCAGTAGGCAACGGGTGAAGTGTCTTGCCCAAGGACACAACGACCGAGACTGTCCAAGCCGGGGCTCGAACCAGCAACCTTCCGATTACAAGGCGAACTCCCAACTCTTGAGCCACGATCGCCCCAAGATCAAGTTAACTTTCGTTTATGTTTGAAATTATTGGGTTGATTTTTGTTTATATTTTTCAACGAAATAAACGCCAGAACTTAAAAGGCCTTGACACTGGTACTCATTTCTTGTCGTCTCACTGCCCTCGTTCTTTTCGCCTCCGTGCTCCCCTGGTTCATCTTCGCTCACTTCATCTGCACCTGGCTAGTTTTATTCTTCTTCGCTTGCACAGCCAAGACGAACTTCATGGAAAGTCCTTGTGGAGAATGGCTTCATCGAGCCACTGTTGGCCTCATTTGGTATTTCGACTGGTTTAATTTTGCCGAGGTGAAGACGCGGTACAGGACTGCGCCGTTTCACCGGTTTATACTGAGTGATATTTGCATCCTCTGTGCTGTGTGGTGCTGGAAGATGAGCACACATCCTCCTGATTTTGTGAAAGAGCCCATGTCAGCTTTAATTATTGCTGCCAGAATCTCCTCCAATGATTACATCCCGCGGTTAAAGGATTTTTCTGTTGTTTATTGTTTAGTTTAACTGTTGTTAGCTTGCCACATTCTTGCCTTAGTACTAGCAACTGGGAAGATATGTGCTATTAGGCAACTTCTGGTCTTACAGCGACCCCTTGTGGACCCTACTAATTATAGTATTACCTGTTTCTGTTTCCAGACAACCATGCTTATAGTCACCTATACTGCATCTGCCACAATTATAAGTGCAAATCTGGCTGTATCACGGTTGGATTAATCATGGCAAGCCCTGCTGTAACCAGTTCTTCTGTGAAGCTTCATTAAAGACGGTGAACTAAACTCCTGGACTGCTGCAGTCTTTCTGACCCAAGACTTAGGCCAGACTTGTATACCCAGCACTTCCAGTACATATATATTCTACACAAATGTTTATCAGTTGAAGAATCAGACTCCTTTTAAACATTATATTTGTACTAAATGTGTATGTAAATATGGTGTCTGTATATTTAATGCCTATATTTGTGACTGTGTTTCTGTTGTAGTTTATTCCTGTATGAATGTTAAATACTTGACTGAAAGTATTAAAAATGTATTTGCATTGCTTTACAGAAAAAGGGAAAAATCGTAGGACTGTGGGGGAAAGAGTGATTACCTCAGTTAAACAACTCGTGTAATTATATTAGGTTCATCTTTAAGGAACTCTGCATGTCTCCAAACAGCTTTGAATGTCTTTGAAATGAGAATAATACAAATAGAAAAAGAAAAAAAGTGGACACATGCAGACAAAGTAAAGAGATGAATATTCAGTAAGCTATAAAGATTCAAAGGTCTCTCAGTTTTTCTCAAATGTGTGTGAGGACTGCTTGTTTGTATTCTTGGATGCACTTAGTAAATCCAACAGCTCAGCTATTTGTTGTTTGTTGTTTTTAAAAGTTGCAGGAAGAACAAACTTCTTAAATAGTAAATGAAACAAAGCACAAATACAAAGTTTTTTTTTTCATTTTTATTTTTTTTATTTTTGTTTTTTAACTCAAAATGTCCTGTTGTAACTGGACTTTTTGAGTTAAGAAACAGACCAAATCCCAACAACACTTCCCTCATGGTGCTTTATAATGTAAAGTCAAGACCCTACAATAATGCACAAAGACTCCAATCCCCTAGAGCAAGCACTTTGGCGACAGTGGGAAGGAAAAACTCACTTTTAAAAGAGAGAAACCTCCGGCAGACCCAGGCTCTAGGATGGGGTGGCCATCTGCCTCGGCCAGTTGGTGATGAGGGAAGGAAGTTGGGAGAAGAAGAGTAGTGATTTTTAACCACTCTGGTTTCAAAATTAAATTTAGAAAGCCCAATTGAAATGAATATTCACATGCACGTGTTGGTTCGATTTTAGCGTGCACATGAGAAAGCCCTAAAGATGATGTTTTGGCTCCTCAATTTTGCATGTTTTTTGAAGCTGCTGACGATTGCTTCATCCATTACTGGGTTTCTTGACCACATTAAGAGTATTGGAGAATCCCACCTGTCATGGAGTTCATTGTATATTGTCAGGGCGAGTTCTCCAATGTTCTCCAAGGACATTTTGTACTTTTTTGACAAAATTTTGTCCCAGATCTTCTGGAAAAGCCTCTCTACAATAAACTCGGATGCTACTGGATTCAGTGTCATCGTCTCATTTCCTTCGCTCATGGCGTGCATTACCAGATCTTTGGTCACATTTTTTACAACTTCCTTGTACTCTTGCCTGTCTTTAGAGACACTGAGTACTCTTGCTGGTAATGCCAAGAGGTGTTTGGTGAAGATTGAGACGGTAATATTGTCAAGCTGTTCCCTCAGATTAAAAATCAAAAGGTTTTCTTTGCAGTTGTGTGTGTTGCAAAGATCCTTGAGAATGGCCTTGCCCACATTAAAAATGCTGTCGTGGGATAAATTCAAGTGTTTCTCCTCAACTTCAGGCCAGATTTTCTCAATCAGACGATGGCTGATGCAGCTAGGAGTGAGGCGCTCTGTGAAGATCTTGTATTTGGAGGAGACTTTTTCTTTGGCCAGTAAAACCACCAACTGAATAACCCAGTTGACGCGCACCTTTTTCTGCAGCTTCAGTGTCTTTTCCAAAGCTGAAGCTGAAGCCCGATTGGTCTCATCTTTGAATACAAACTGCACTTCTTCTAACACTTGTTTTTCCTGTTCAGTTTGTCTCTTTGCGTCCTCTACCATTGTCTTCTCCTCTGACAGTGCTGCCTGTGCTTCATTCACTGCTTTTTTGGCCTCTTCGCACTCTTTCTTTGCCAGTTTGGTCGTTTCTTCGGGTGCATTTTTCACTTGGTTCAGTTCAGCTTTTTCTGTGGCGTTTGAAACCATCAACTGAACAACTTTGTTGACACACAACTTTGAGGAGGAATCTGGGGTTGCCGTGTCTTTTTTCTCTGTCTTAGCCTCGGCTAATGGCTCTGTCTGCTCGTCCACTTTGTTCCGCATTTCTTTCGTGTCCTTCACCACTTTCTGCTCTTCCGGGACTTTTAAATTTTCTTCCTCCTCGACCTCCAGGTCGCCCAGTGTGCTCTCTGGCAGAGTGCACACTAATTCTGGTTTTGCTTGTTGGTCACTCGTTTTTGACATTTAAGCTACGATGTTACAATAAATCAGACATTCAAATATGACTGAGGGTCGCAGAACAAAATCTCATCCAGTGAATCGCTCGTGACTGTAAGTAAGAAACGTGCTGGTCCAGTGTGGGTTTCACCTGCAATTTATAGACTTGAGTTGACTGTGACGTCACGGCCTGGTTCTCTTGCCTTTCATCTTTGAACCAGGCCCCGCCCACAACAACGTTCCATATTGGCTCATTGAAAATAGGTAACGCCCACAAAGAACGGGCTGTCAGAGTTTCTGACGTCATGGCCCGACTCTCTCTTTCCTTTAATGTTTGAAAAAGGCCCGAAAACCATTTTCACCACTTACGCAAAAGCTCTTCTCTGTGGTAGAAAACCTTTATTTTCCACGCTCTCTTCACTTCCATCCGCCTCTATCACGTCTTTTTGCCCACTCCCAGATTATTGCCTGTGGTCCTGTGGCTTACTCATAATATTTCAAACAAGCGGGCGAACTGATCTATTAATGTTTCCGACACACAGTTTACTTGAAACTGCGCTGATTTTCAACAATGAATAAATGACGTCTTCGTTTTCTGTGTTATATATATAATGAAAAAAGCTGAACTCTCCTCTGTTTAGAAAAGAACGCAATTTTTTAAATCAGCCTTAAAACCAACCACACCGATAAAATATATTTGCTGTTTTAATAACGTTTAATTGCCACTGTATGAGCTCATCTTGTGTTACATCCTTAAGAGAGAGACCTGCGGCTGCCTCCTTCCTTTGGCTCCTTGGGTGTCTTTATCTGAGCATCACTTTTGCTTCCACCATGACGCCCCTGGTAGCAACATTTAACTTTCAAGGCTGTTTACAATCAGAAAAAAATGTCTCAGTTTTGAGCGTAATCAGCTCTTAGTTATTCTGACCTCACCACAGCGCCATCGACACGACGTCTGTGTGCAGACTCATGACCGTCATGTCACACGTAGTAGAACACATGAGAGAGATGCTGGTTCATCACAGCCATAAATATATTAAAAATGAAGATATTTCACTATGTTCAGATACCGGATTTAGTGCTACATGAGGTATTTTAATATAAAAGGCTGCGAGACAGTGTTTGGATCCCCGTTTTTTCATGTTGTCTGCAAATCTCAAAAGTGAGTGTTAAACTTTAACCTTACCTGTTCGCTGCAATAAAAATACAGATTTGTTAAAAAGTTATGTTTGTTATAACAGTAAGAATATGCTTACCTAGTTGCTATGAAAATTTGTAATTGTCATGGGTTGCTGAATCAGTGTTTTGAGTTTATTTTTTAGTTTCTTCTGTTTTTTGTATTCGCTCTTAGGGGCTGGGTCTTGTGTTTAGTGTTTCTGTTATCCCTTCCTGGTGTTCTTATTTTGAATGGTAAATGGCCTGTATTTGTATAGCGCTTTACTAGTCCCTAAGCCCCAAAGCGCTGTCTTTTCCTAATCACCTGGTGTGTATTTCTACTGTGTGTTTGCTTCTGCTCGTCGTCGCTCCGTCTGTGTTGTTTGGTAATCGCGTCTCTCTCTCATCCCCATATCAACTCCATATGTTTTCCCCCTGTGTGTTATTCCGTGAGTTATGGTTTCCTCAGTTTAGGTTTACGTTTAGTTCTGTCCTCGCTTTTATTTTCACCGTCCACAATAAAGCTCCCGTGCATCACAGCAAGTGCCTGCATTTTGGGTCCTTCTTTGCAACACCACACGACTGCTGCCCCAGCCATTAATTTTACTTTTGGAAAAGGTTTGTAAAAATGATTAGTTTGTTTACTTCTGGACCCTCTCATTAATTAAGGGATTAAGAGCACCCTGGAGGGTGTGGTGGAAAAGTTTTATTTACCAAATATCAGATGGGACAACGGGAGGGTTTAAAATTATTTTATTTTTTTGCCACTTTTTGAACTTCTTAAATCAGATTAATGGCCTGTATTCATATAGCGCTTACTAGTCCCTAAGGACCCCAAGGCGCTTTACATATCCAGTCATCCACCCATTCACACACTGGTGATGGCAAGCTACATTGTAGCCACAGCCACCCTGGGGCGCACTGACAGAGGCGAGGCTGCCGGACACTGGCGCCACCGGGCCCTCTGACCACCACCAGTAGGCAACGGGTGAAGTGTCTTGCCCAAGGACACAACAGCCAAGACTGTCCAAGCCGGGGCTCGAACCAGCAACCTTCCGATTACAAGGCGAACTCCCAACTCTTGAGCCACGATCGCCCCAAGATCAAGTTAACTTTCGTTTATGTTTGAAATTATTGGGTTGATTTTTGTTTATATTTTTCAACGAAATAAACGCCAGAACTTAAAAGGCCTTGACACTGGTACTCATTTCTTGTCGTCTCACTGCCCTCGTTCTTTTCGCCTCCGTGCTCCCCTGGTTCATCTTCGCTCACTTCATCTGCACCTGGCTAGTTTTATTCTTCTTCGCTTGCACAGCCAAGACGAACTTCATGGAAAGTCCTTGTGGAGAATGGCTTCATCGAGCCACTGTTGGCCTCATTTGGTATTTCGACTGGTTTAATTTTGCCGAGGTGAAGACGCGGTACAGGACCGCGCCTTTTCACGGGTATATACTGAGTGATATTTGCATCCTCTGTGGTGCTGGAAGATGAGCACACATCCTCCTGATTTTGTGATAGAGCCCGTGTACACTTTAATCACAGCTGCCTGTGTTGTTGCAGTTTATGTCCTATGTCTAATGCTTAAAGTTATTTATTATAAAGTCTTTCATCCAAATATGAGCTTAATTAGAGTCCCCCGAGAGCAGCAGTGCCCAGCCTTCTACCTTTCTACCTTTAAAACCCGCCTTCCAGCCAAATGGCTGGTAGGTTTTTAGCTAGGCTTTAGCTTCAGCCAAGCTAAATTGTCTAGTCATTCATATGTAAATTAGGTTGTTATCTGGGAATTCTGGAGGGGAGTGGGGGTGTGTGAATGAGGGGGTGGGGGAGCTGCTAAAAGCTGTGAACTTCCTTTTGTGTTCGTCTTGATGCATTCTCAATCATCCAGGGAAATAAATCTCCAAAAGTCACCAACTGTTATCTTGGACACCATAAACACCACCTCTCTCTGTGTCCAGTATTCACATTTAAAACTATCAGAGCTTTTCACAAAGCTGAAGCAAATGTTTCTAGACCAGGAAAGCTTTCACTTGGGTGGTCTCAGAATTTCACTTTAGCTTTCCACAGATGATGTTGTTCTATTGGCTTCATCAGGTGACGGCCTCCAGCTCACACTGGAGTGGTTTGCAGCCGAGTGCGAAGCGCTGGGAATGAGAACCTCCAGTGCAACTGGAGAAATGTGGAGTGCCTCTCCAGGTCAGGGTCCTGCCCCAAGTGAAGAAGTTTTTTTTGTATATCATGGATGTGTTCACGAGTGATGGGAGAAGGAAGCGGGAGATGGACAAATGGATTGGTGCAGTGATGCGGACTCTGCACCAGATCGTATCAATATACCGGTCGCGCTACATCCCTATCCTCACCTATGGTCACGGGCTGTAGGTAATGACCGAAAGAATGAGATCATCGATACAAGTGGTGGAAATGAGCTTCCTCCGAAGGGCGACTGGCCTCTTCCTAGAAATGGGGTGAGGAATTCAGCATCTGAGAGGGGCTTGGAGTAGAGCCGCTGCTCCTTCACATCAAAAGGAGCCAGCTGAGGTGATTCAGGCATCTGACAAGACGCCTCCTGGGAGAGGAGTTCTGGGCATGTCCCTCAAGGAGGAGGCCCTTAGGTGCAGACCAGGACACACTGGAGAGATTATATCTCTCGGCTAGCCTGGGAAAGCCTTGGTTTTCCTTTGGACAAGCTGGAGGAGGGGGCTGGGGAGAGCGAGGTCTGGGGTTCTCTGCTTAGGCTGCTGTCCCCGAGACCCGGCCCTGGAGAAGCGGAAGGAACTTCATACAAAATCTGAGAACAAATAAAAAATGATATAACTAAGCACGGTCCGCTGTCCTTCCACTTACTGTATGATTTTTCTCCCAGCAGTATTAGTGGTGTGCTACTTTAGAACAAATTCAAAGATAGTTTATATCACACATGACAATCTTTATAATACAATAGAATAGCCCATTATTGTTATTGTACATGTACCACGACTGGGATTTCCACATCAACTGCACAGGAATAAAATATAAATAGTAAGACAGCAGGAATAAATAACAAACGGGAGGAATACATAAAAATTAGGCATACTATAGAGACGTGCAGTTTGATGATTAAATGCCAATGACCTATCGAATCACAACAGGATCCCAGCAGTGATAGGAGTTAGGATGGGACTCCCCCAGAGTTGCAGATGGAGGCTTGGATGGAGCTCTGAGGGAAAGCGGTGAGACAAAGGTTACACAAATGAGAGTCTGACAGGCAGGATGACAGAAGAGCAATGAGCTTTAAAGTATATGGAATGGGAGCTGACAGGGGCAAGGAAAAACCTTTTAACAGGAAGAAATCTCCAGCAGAACCAGGCTCAGGAGCCAGTAGGGTTTGGGGAGAGGGAGCCAAGACAAATAGCATGCTGTGGAAGAGACTCAGAGATTAACAATAACTCATAATTAAATGCAGAGAGGTGTAGAAACACATAGTGAGAGTAAAAAATGCTCAGGATTTTCTACGAGTCTGCTGTGGCCAGTGCGATCCTCTATGCTGTTGCATGCTGGGGGAGCAGGCTGAGGGTAGCAGATGCCAACAGACTTAATAAACTAATCCGTAAGGCCAGTAATGTTGTGGGGATGGAGCTGGACTCCCTCAAGGTGGTGTCGGAGAGGCGGATGCTGTCCAAGATAAAGACAATGTTGGATAACACCTCCCACCCACTCCATGACATGCTGGTCAGTCACAGGAGCACGTTCAGTGAGAGACTGAGATTACCAAAAAGCACCACTGAACGACACAGGAAATCATTCCTGCCTGTGGCCATCTCCCTGTACAACGCATCCACTTAACACACTGGTTACTGCTACAACTACACGTTTCTTTTCCAGCTATTTATTAATGAGTGACTTATATATATCTATATATATAGATATCTATATAGATATATATATAGCAGCTGGATAGCGTAGTGGTTAGACTACACGCCTTTGGAGCAGAGGATCGCAAGTTCGATTCCTGCCTGGGGCGTCTGTATCCAGTAAGGGTCCTAAGGCTAGACCCCCTATGCTAAGCAAGCCTACCGCAGACATGAGCGAGACAGATAAATATGAAGGCATGCCGGCTCGGACGTCGCCCGGATCAACAAGGTCCGCGTCAGGTGTTGAGGAACCAGGGCACCCTGACGAAAAGTGGGCTACTGGAACAAGAAGGCATCGGTGGGCAAGAGACGAAAACAGGGCGTTGTTGGAATGCTACTACGCAAGTAACCCCAGCGGAAGGGGCTACATGAATAGGATGATGGACCTATGGATTCTCCGATACCCAACATCCACAATGACGGCAAAACAACTAGTAGCTCAGTGTTCCAACATTCGAAAGAAGGGACTGCTCTCACAGCTGGAGATTGACGAGGTACAACACAAATGCTACGGCAAGGAGGAGTCAGGACGCCAGGTCAGGGGGGAGATATCATCACCCCCACCCGAGATTGGGTACATAGCCCCAAGTGCGATAGGAGAACGATCGCTGAGTGCGAGAGGAACTGACCTGAAAAATAGGATCATGGCCAAGCTTGAAACCTGGATCCCCCGTAGCCGGTTACCAAGATTACGTGAAGTACCCTCAGAAGGGCTGCTAGATGATGTTAATGCAGCACTACGGACAATACCTACAACCACGATTACCGACACTAACAAGCTGAT
This sequence comes from Simochromis diagramma, assembly GCF_900408965.1. Taxonomy (NCBI): domain Eukaryota; kingdom Metazoa; phylum Chordata; class Actinopteri; order Cichliformes; family Cichlidae; genus Simochromis; species Simochromis diagramma. The sequence continues at coordinate 946,606 of NW_024386736.1, forward strand.
CTACAATACGGCAGCAGTGATCAGTGAGATGCTTGGCTACAAGTTGAACAGCCACAAGGGGCAGTACCCTCCATGGAGAAGGAGGCTAGAGGGCAAGATCAAAGTAGCACGGAGGGAGGTTAGCCAACTAACGGAGTTGCAGAAAGGTGCGACAAAGAAGGTGCATAAGAAATACAGCAAGCTGTCCGTACCTGAGGCCTTGGAAACTGCCAAGCAAAGACTCACAGCCTTGGCCAGCCGCTTGAGGAGGTACACCAGAGAGATCGAAGGCAGGAGAATAAACCAGCTGTTCTCCACAGAACCAGCAAAGGTGTACTCTCAGTGGCAAGGGAACAATAATAATAATAAGAGAACAGCACCACCAAGGCTGGAGACGGAGCAATACTGGAAGAGCATATGGGAGAAGGACGCAACCCATAACAGCAATGCTCAGTGGCTAGTGGATCTGAGGGCAGACCACAGCGACCTCCCTGAACAGGGTCCAGTAACCATCACAGTGGCAGATATCCAAGAAAGGGTCTCCAGTATGAAGAGTTGGACAGCACCAGGGCCCGACATGGTTCACGCCTACTGGCTAAAGAAGCTGACTGCACTCCACGAGCGTCTGGCAGCACAAATGAACCAGCTGCTAGTTAACGAGAGACACCCGGAATGGCTAACCGAAGGTCGGACAGTCCTGATCCCCAAGGACCCCAAGAAGGGACCGGTCCCCTCCAACTACCGACCAATAACCTGCCTCAGTACTACATGGAAGCTCCTGTCAGGCATCATATCGGCTAAGATGAACAGGCACATGGGTCAATACATGAGTGGGACACAGAAAGGAATTGGCAAGAATACCAGAGGTGCAAAACACCAGCTACTGGTAGACAGAACAGTCAGCCGAGACTGCAAGACCAGACTGACCAACCTGTGCACTGCCTGGATTGATTACAAGAAGGCCTATGACTCAATGCCCCACAGCTGGATACTGGAATGCCTAGAATTGTACAAGATCAATGGGACCCTAAGAGCCTTCATCAGGAACTCAATGGGGATGTGGCGTACAACACTAGAGGCCAACTCCAAGCCCATAGCACAAGTCACCATCAAGTGCGGGATCTACCAAGGAGATGCTCTGTCCCCACTGCTGTTCTGCATAGGCCTGAACCCCCTCAGTGAGATCATTAACAAGACTGGCTACGGATACCGACTACGGAACGGAGCAGTTGTCAGCCACCTCCTGTACATGGATGACATCAAGCTGTATGCCAAGAGTGAACGAGACATTGATTCACTGATCCACACTACCAGGCTATACAGCAATGACATTGGAATGTCGTTCGGACTGGAGAAGTGTAGTCGGATGGTAACAAAGAGAGGGAAGGTAGTCAGAACTGAGGGGATTGAACTACCAGAAGGCAACATTGCAGACATAGAGGACAGTTACAAGTACCTGGGGATCCCGCAGACAAATGGGAACCATGAAGAGGCCGCTAGAAAGGCTGCAACCACCAAGTACCTGCAGAGGGTCAGGCAAGTCCTGAGGAGTCAGCTGAATGGTAAGAACAAGATCCGGGCCATCAACACGTACGCCCTGCCCGTGATCAGGTACCCTGCTGGGGTAATAGGCTGGCCAAAGGAGGAGATAGAAGCCACTGACATAAAGACAAGAAAGCTCCTTACCATGCATGGAGGGATTCACCCCAAGTCCAGCACCCTGAGGCTGTACGCTAAGCGGAAGGAAGGGGGCCGGGGACTGGTGAGTGTCAGCACCACAGTCCAGGATGAGACAACGAACATCCAAGAATACATTGGGAAGATGGCCCCAACTGACCGAGTGCTCAGTGAATACCTCAGGCAGCAGAAACCCAAGAAAGAGGAGGGAGACGAGGAACCATCATGGAAGGACAGGCCCCTGCACGGTATGTACCACCGGCAGATAGAGGGGGTGGCTGATATCCAGAAATCCTACCAGTGGCTGGACAAAGCTGGACTGAAAGACAGCACAGAGGCACTAATCATGGCAGCACAAGAACAAGCTCTGAGTACAAGATCCATAGAGGCTGGGGTCTATCACACCAGGCAAGACCCCAGGTGCAGGCTGTGTAAAGATGCCCCAGAGACGATCCAGCACATAACAGCAGGGTGCAAGATGCTAGCAGGCAAGGCATACATGGAACGCCACAACCAAGTGGCCGGCATAGTGTACAGGAACATCTGTGCCGAGTATAACCTGGAAGTCCCGAGGTCAAAATGGGAGATGCCCCCAAGGGTGGTGGAGAATGACCGAGCTAAGATCCTGTGGGACTTCCAGATACAGACGGACAAAATGGTGGTGGCTAACCAACCGGACATAGTGGTGGTAGACAAACAGAAGAAGATGGCCGTAGTGATCGATGTAGCGGTTCCGAATGACAGCAATATCAGGAAGAAGGAACACGAGAAGCTGGAGAAATACCAAGGGCTCAGAGAAGAGCTCGAGAGGATGTGGAGGGTGAAGGTAACGGTGGTCCCCGTGGTAATCGGAGCACTAGGTGCGGTGACTCCCAAGCTAGGCGAGTGGCTCCAGCAGATCCCGGGAATAACATCGGAGATCTCTGTCCAGAAGAGCGCAGTCCTGGGAACAGCTAAGATACTGCGCAGGACCCTCAAGCTCCCAGGCCTCTGGTAGAGGACCCGAGCTTGAAGGATAAACCGCCCGCAGGGGCGTGCTGGGTGTTTTTTTTTTTTTTTATATATAGATATATATAGATATATATATATATTGTACTATTCTTAGTTAGCGTTGTTGCGGATTCAAATATTGGGGATGGAGACAAGAGGAAAAACCAAAAGAACAACACTGGTCCGGCCGGGTTAAGTCAAACAATGATTTTAATGATCACACGCGTGGGAGATGGACACCGTACGCAGACAGCATCAGATCTCAAAATGGTGGAGCATTGATCAAACTCTTATAGCCTCTAGTGGCCCCCACCTTATCATAAAAGCCTAAACATTCACATGCTTTCTCTCACACAGCGCCTAAGCTACGACCTTGGCTCCCTGTTTATCTGCTCCTGCTGAGATGGGGCAGAAAACTCCAGTATGTTCTGTTCTCTTCTAATCAGACAAATAAGGCGATGACTTTCTGCGAACAGTATTTCTTATAACTCAACAGTATAATGCATCATAAAACAATATCATTCATTCACAATAAACCAGCAGTCTAATGTAATGCAAATCAGTTTAACAAATGCAATAGTTATCACCTTCTTCTAATTCAGGAGAATAATGCAAACTTAAACTACATAATAATTCACAATCTTTAATTAGGGGTATAACATGGCATAAAATAATATTATAATCTCACAGCGTATTGTCTGTCTTGTCTTAATGTTGGTTTATGTTGGTTTATAATGGAGCACTGTAAAAAAAAAAAATTCCCCCAGGGATCAATAAAGTATTCTGATTCTGATTCTGAAATGGATGTGAGAAGGAAAATCATTCAATGCATCATGGGAATCCCCCATCAGCCTACACCTAATGCAGCATAATTAAGGGAGGCTTCAGGGTCACCTGATCTAGTCCTAACTATATGAAACTTTTAAGCCTAATCTTAAAAAGTAGAGATGGTGTCTCTCTCCCAAATCTGGTTCCACAGAAGAGGGGCGTGAAAGCTGAATGCTCTGCCTCCCATTTTACTTTTGAATACTCGAGGAACCAAAAGTAAGTCTGAGAGAAAGTGCTGTAATGGGGTGATACAGTTCTGTAAGGTTTTTAAGAAAAGATGGGGTCTGATTATTTGATGAGAAGGACTCTTACTTCAGAATTTTGGATCAATGGAAGACTTTTCAGTTGTTTTTAGGACAACTTGATAATAATGAAACTAGTTTTTCAGCCCCACTCTGCTACAGGATGTTTCTAATTTTAGAGATATTGCCCAAAGGTAAGACAGCAGTCCTATACATTTGCATACATAAGACGTTTGAAGAAGGGTGTGGATGTGAGTGTATTTTCCACTGAATATGTGTTTTAATAAGTGTAGATTTCAATTCAATTTTATTTATATAGCGCCAAATCACAACAAAAGTCGCCTCAAGGCACTTTCCATGTACATTGTTGTTGGTACTTAGATAAGATTAAGACAATTCATTAAACTTATTATGTTGAGTGTATTTAGTTACCTTAGGTTAAACCAACATTATTATTCTATTTTGAAAATAATATATGTCTGATAAACCGCAATTTAACCTGTTTGCAATATATGCATTTTTCTTGTTCATTTTACGTTATATTTAAAAATATTTGTACAGCCTGTCTGCAGCAACGTTAACCAGGCTCAAAGCTGATGTTACCCTAATCTCCAAATCCTGACTCATGGTACAGGCCTCTGCTCTGAGCTCTCGCACGTTTTGGTTGGTTTTGTTTGCTTAGCTGTTTTGGTGTTGGCCCTCCCTAAAATATTTTTGAACTTCATGAGCTGTCTCTAAAAAGAAATTCAAATGCTGACAAAACTGGTACATGAACACAAACACCCTTCCTGTGGTTTTGCCTTATCAGCTTCAGTCATGTGTGACGCATGTGTGAAAAGTGCTTGACAGCTCACAGAACGCACTTTTTAGAAAGTGAAAATGTTTGAACTTAGATAACTTTTTTATTTTTTTTACATAAAACATACAGTGGGGCAAAAAAGTATTTAGTCAGCCACCGATTGTGCAAGTTCCCCCACCTAAAATGATGACAGAGGTCAGTAATTTGCACCAGAGGTACACTTCAACTGTGAGAGACAGAATGTGAAAAAAAAAATCCATGAATCCACATGGTAGGATTTGTAAAGAATTTATTCGTAAATCAGGGTGGAAAATAAGTATTTGGTCAATAACAAAAATACAACTCAATACTTTGTAACATAACCTTTGTTGGCAATAACAGAGGTCAAACGTTTACTATAGGTCTTTACCAGGTTTGCACACACAGTAGCTGGTATTTTGGCCCATTCCTCCATGCAGATCTTCTCGAGAGCAGTGATGTTTTGGGGCTGTCGCCGAGCAACACGGACTTTCAACTCCCGCCACAGATTTTCTATGGGGTTGAGGTCTGGAGACTGGCTAGGCCACTCCAGGACTTTCAAATGCTTCTTACGGAGCCACTCCTTTGTTGCCCGGGCGGTGTGTTTTGGATCATTGTCATGTTGGAAGACCCAGCCTCGTTTCATCTTCAAAGTTCTCACTGATGGAAGGAGGTTTTGGCTCAAAATCTCACGATACATGGCCCCATTCATTCTGTCCTTAACACGGATCAGTCGTCCTGTCCCCTTGGCAGAAAAACAGCCCCATAGCATGATGTTTCCACCCCCATGCTTCACAGTAGGTATGGTGTTCTTGGGATGCAACTCAGTATTCTTCTTCCTCCAAACACGACGAGTTGAGTTTATACCAAAAAGTTCTACTTTGGTTTCATCTGACCACATGACATTCTCCCAATCCTCTGCTGTATCATCCATGTGCTCTCTGGCAAACTTCAGACGGGCCTGGACATGCACTGGCTTCAGCAGCGGAACACGTCTGGCACTGCGGGATTTGATTCCCTGCCGTTGTAGTGTGTTACTGATGGTGACCTTTGTTACTTTGGTCCCAGCTCTCTGCAGGTCATTCACCAGGTCCCCCCATGTGGTTCTGGGATCTTTGCTCACCGTTCTCATGATCATTTTGACCCCACGGGATGAGATCTTGCGTGGAGCCCCAGATCGAGGGAGATTATCAGTGGTCTTGTATGTCTTCCATTTTCTGATGATTGCTCCCACAGTTGATTTTTTCACACCAAGCTGCTTGCCTATTGTAGATTCACTCTTCCCAGTCTGGTGCAGGTCTACAATACTTTTCCTGGTGTCCTTCGAAAGCTCTTTGGTCTTGGCCATGGCGGAGTTTGGAGTCTGACTGTTTGAGGCTGTGGACAGGTGTCTTTTATACAGATGATGAGTTCAAACAGGTGCCATTCATACAGGTAACAAGTGGGGGACAGAAAAGCTTCTTACAGAAGACGTTACAGGTCTGTGAGAGCCAGAGATTTTCCTTGTTTGAGGTGACCAAATACTTATTTTCCACCCTAATTTACGAATAAATTCTTTACAAATCCTACCATGTGAATTCATGGATTTTTTTTTCACATTCTGTCTCTCACAGTTGAAGTGTACCTCTGGTGCAAATTACTGACCTCTGTCATCATTTTAAGTGGGGGAACTTGCACAATCGGTGGCTGACTAAATGCTTTTTTGCCCCACTGTATTTATATATTACCTTAGTTTTTGTTCTGTGTGATTTTTAATTTGATAAAATGTTACTTTCTCTCATCTGACAGCACTCATCATGGGCATTAATGCCATTGTATTTTGGGGCTTTTAATGATTTCTTTGAACTGCTCTTTTTCCCTGCATCAAAATGACGACCTTTCCAGAGACATTAATAGGCCTTGTCAAGTTAAAATACTTTGTATAACCTTCAGAACCAGTTATTACAGATGTGAGTGTGTATATATCAAATCAAATAAAAAAACATTTTTTTATATACACAATCATACACAATATGACATGCAGTGAGATGCTTATAGCTGTGCAACTGCCGACCAGATAAAAGAATAAAACTAAATTTAAAAGTCAAGTATAAAAGTTAAAAATCAAAATTAAAAAGGTGTGCAAATCAACAGTGTGCACACTGACAGTGAACAGTTATGAGTTATGAGGTATATTACTGAAGTACATTATTGTTGTTGTTGTTGTTAAGTGCTTGTGCAATGATGTGTAGAGATATATAGATAAGAATATTTCTGTTTGTATGTAAACTCTGGCCCAGTGCGGACTGAATAAAGTCTAAAATAAATTCAAACGTGTGACCCAATTCTTGTTTGTGTGTTTTTTAACAGCGTGTGCTGTACAGTCATTGCACCCTGGAAAAAGAACAGTTCAAAGAAATTATTAAAAACCCACAAATTACCAAAAGTTTCACACCCATGATGAGTGTGTGTGTAAACCTATCATGTAAATTATTTTGATGAAGAAGTTTAGTTTGCATTTTGTATCTGGTATTTGTAAAAGCACCATAATATCGCTTCACTTGTTTATGATATTCCCACCCAGTCTCACATCACACCTACACACACACACACACACACACACACACACACACACACACACACACACACACACAGAGAGAGAGAGAGAGAGAGAGAGAGAGAGAGAGAGAGAGAGAGAGAGCAGCAGTTCCTTTAAATTTCAGACCTGAGCTGATCAGCTTCACTTTTGGACGACACCAGCTGAACATCATGTTTTGCTGTTGCATATTTTTGGCTGTTTCTTTGTTGCATTCTCTGTGTCACTTCCATGTGTCAGGCTACGGTAAGTTCTCACACATGTGGAGTTTTGTTACTGTGTTTATAAATGGCAGTTCTATTTTTTGCAATGGTCTTATTTACTGTACATTATATTAAACGATTAAATTATGTGATTTTCACATGTATTGTTTCACAATATATATATATTTATCGTAATTTTCTTAATTTACTTTTCTCAGTATTGTGCCTTCCTTATTTTCTGTGTAATAGTTATCATCTATATCCTTTTCAGTGCCAGACAGTGCATAACATGAAGTGATATACTGTAACTATATGTGTAGTACAGTATTAACCACTTTCTTAGCTAATGGAGCAAAGCCTGGGAGCTACTTCAGGCAGGCTCTGCATCATGTATCAATTTGTTGGTTTATTTAACGTTCACATGTCATGGTTTGAGTGTTTTGAGCGTTTTGAGTTTTCCTTTTGATTTATGATGCTTTGCTTTATCAGGATGTTTAGGTCAGAGTTTTGCTCCTCTAATGTTTTGTGTTATTTTGTGTTCATGTTTCCTTCCGTTACATTGTGAAGATGTTTTAAGTTCAATTTCATTCAGTTTAGTCTTGAGTTCAGTTTTTTTATGCTGTTGAGTTTATTTGTATCTGTTTTTTTGGGCTCTGTCTCTTTCCTGTGTCTCCTGTGAGAGTCTGCCATGTCCTCTGTGTGTGTTTCCCCAGTCATGTCTGTGTTTGGTCTCGCTCCCTCCGTGTCTCGTCTCCCATAACTGTTTCCATGTTTCCCTCTTTGTGTGTCCTTCCTTTGTCTCCGCAGTTGTCTTGTGTCCATTTGCGTTCCTTCCTCCAGCTCCCACCTTCTCGCTCCCTGTTCCCACATCCAGGTCTTGTGTTCCGTGTTCTGTGTTTAGTGTTTAGCTTTAGTTCATGCAGTTTAGTTTGTTAGTTAAGTCTCTGTTCTCATTTGCCTCTTATTTATATTTTCATTCAACCCAAATAAACGGCTCGCCTTTTGTTTAAACTCACTCCCTTTTTCAAGTGTCTGCATTTGGGTCCTCATAATCTCTCCACACTGTCCGACATCAGAATTTCTCATCTCTTATCATTATTAACTGCAAAGTCAGTTATCATTTAAATGCTTAGCAGGGCCTCAATTTGCTCTAAAACAGCCTCAGTTCTTCTTGCTCTTGTGTCCAAAAGATGTTGACAGATTTGTCCCATTCAGTCTAGAGATGGCACGATACCACTTTTTTATGCCCGATACCGATACCGATATCATAAATTTGGATATCGGCCGATACCGATATGAATCCGATATAGTGTGTTTTTTAATCAATAAAACTGTTTTTTTAATATCTTGCTGCTTTTTGTATAAGTTCATACTCAAGTTAAAAAAAACAACAAAAAAAACCCCACTAAACCTATTCTGTTATACCTGTATGCAAAAAATGCACTGCACCCAAAATATTTCATAGTTCAGCAATACTGATCAATCTAATAAACTTAAACCTACTCCATCCTCCCTATTCTGGTATTTTAAAGAGTAAGCAACCTAACTAATAGGGCTCTAAAACTCCCAGCAAAAAAAAAAAAAAAAAAAGAAAGAAAAAATCCCCCTCCACCTCATGATGCTTGATCGACGTAATCAACTTTAATTTGATGCAGTGTGAAAAAAAAATGCACAGAAATAAATTATTTTCAAGAATAATTAAATAGATTCAACATCTTTCTTCAACAGAACTGCAGACTGCATAGATGATACCTTCCCAAAGGAAAAAGTACTATAGCTTACTAGGGTGTATTAGACTTAATAGTTACTATATACAGTAATGGACTTCTATTCATTTTACATCAGATTAAGACTTTGGGTGTAAGATTCAGATAATTATTTATTAAAAGCTAGACATTTTTGAATGAGAATAAGAAAGAAAAGTATGTGTTTGTGCCCCCTTCTTCCTGTTAATGCCCTATCGGCCCCCCTGGCTAAACTTTGCTAGATCCGCCCCTGCACAGTTACCAGCCGTCAGCTACATAGAAAAAGATCCTGGTCTAGAAAGTAACATTAAATAAATTCTAACAACAGCTTATCAAGCTTAAACGTGCTGCTGTTGTTCAGCCGCTGGTTTCCTCTTTCTGGTGCAAAGTGGGAGATAAACAAACAAGAGAGACAGACTCGCGACAGAAAAGCCGATCAGCTGATCACTGATCAGTTTCATGATTGAAGTAGCAGCAGGAGAGGGAGGGGGAGACAAGAGGCAGTCCTCCATATATCGGTTGTTAAGCTTAACGTGGGAATGCTTTACAAACATTCAGAGATGAACTTACACACTTGCTTTACTTCTCTCTGGGATCACTTCCTCTGAGATGAAATGCCGGATTGGTAGGAGGCTACAAATACACACAGCCCACGTGAGCACACTGCTCCGATGTGCTACGGTTATGAGGAGAGTTACGCCGTGTCGAAAGTTTTGTGAGGTGCTTTTTTGATATTTAATGGATCGGATTACATTTTTTATTTTTCTCCGATATCCGATCCAGTAATTTACGTCAGTAGCGGACCGATACCGATAGGTAATATCGGATCGGTCCATCTCTAATTCAGTCAGTCTGTTTTTGGTTTGGAGACACCTGTGAGAAAAGATGTTGGAAAACTTTAACTGTCCAGATTTGGTGGAGCCTGTCTCTCTGCAGCCTCTGATTTCTGTTTTGGCTTGTTGAAACCCAACATGCATTTGTGCTGCTGTAGCCTCGAGGACAGATGCTTTTCTGTCCAGCCCAGTTGCAGGTGAAATCTAAATGATCATAGTCTGCCCTTTCTCCTCTGGCCTCAACAAGCCACTGTCTCTGCAGAAGTGCTGCTCACTGGATGTTTTTGGTTTATCACATCTTTCAGAGTTACTGAAATGTGAATCCCAGGAGATCGACAGTTTCAAATATAGTCAAACGTTATCACAGTTGAAGAGATCGCATATTTTCTACATCCTTATATTTGTCACAGACAGCTGATCGATAATTTTAATCATATTCTTAACTTTTCACTTTCATGGGAATTTCTCCCACCTGCTTCATGGGCACCATCATGATCTCCTGTACATGAAAAAGCTCATCCTCAGACAGGGTGCAGGCTTCAGTCATTTGTGACGGGCTCAGATTGGACCTGCTACACTTATATATTGAAAGCAACTGAGGTGAGCAGGATGGATGGTAAATATTTTTCTTGCAAATAATTGCATGTAATGTTTTTTTCTTACAGATCCTAGCTGCACAGAGTATCCTGTGTTCACTCCATCTGCACTGGTAGTGAAGTACGGTGACCCAGCCAGTGTTACATGTGTTGTATGTCAGAAGGACTGCAGTGTAGATGTTTCAGGTTTAGAGTACCCTGTGGGAAAAGTTTCACAAAATGGAACCACGATGTTCTGGACGGTTGACAGACTGACTGACTGGGGCATATCTCTACACTGCTATTATAACAATGATGCTGGTGCTCAGTGTACTAGCATTCTGAATCCAACTCTTTATCGTAAGTATGCTTACTTTAGAAAATGAGACTTTTTAGTGGATTTTACATCATCTGTGATCTAAATTTAATCTTTTTGTCTAAATACACAGTTAGATGGATTCATACTCTCAGCGGTTACTGACTGACATCTACCTGTGTTACTCTTTCTTTCCTTGTCTTCTCAGAGCCTCCAGAAAGTGTCTCCATCAGCTTTGTAAACCACACTGAGATGATGTTTGAGAATCAGCAGTACACCCTGCAGTGTAGCGTACAGAACGTAGCTCCTGTTCAAAGCCTCACTGTGACCTTCTACAGAGGAAACACAGCACTGGGTCACCTACAGTCCGACAGTGAACAGAAGAAACCAGTGAATGAGACCTTCACTCTGAACATCACCCCCAGTAGAGAAGATGATGGAGCCCAGTACTGGTGCGAAGCCAAGCTGGAGCTGGGACCAGCTGGACCACAGCGCCCTCCAGTGGTGACATCAGAAAAGCTCCGTGCTATAGTTCACTGTGAGTCTGAGGGGGGAAAAACAGATTTACATTTACATGTGTAATTTTCATGGCTCTTTATGTAATGTAAGAGGTTTCCGTGCCTCAAATCATTTTCCCCATTTGTTCAATTTTCCATTGGATTATGACGAGAATACAATTTCTATCCTAAGTCTCAGACTGAAGACACATCTCTGACCAGTGAGACTCTGATCTTTTAATATCAATATATATCTAATATACAGTGGGTACGGAAAGTATTCAGGCCCCCTTAAATTTTTCACTCATTGTTATATTGCAGCCATTTGCTAAAATCATTTAAGTTCATTTTTTCCTCATTAATGTACACACAGCACCCCATATTGACAGAAAAATGCAGAATTGTTGACATTTTTGCAGATTTATTAAAAAAAGAAAAACTGAAATATCACATGGTCCTAAGTATTCAGACCTTTTACTCAGTATTTAGTGGAAGTATTTTGGGAAAGATGCAACAAGTTTTTCACACCTGGATTTGGGGATCCTCCGCTATTCCTCCTTGCAGATGCTCTCTGATTCTGTCAGGTTGGATGATAAATGTTGGTGGACAGCCATTTTTATGTTGGGTTTAAGTTAGGGCTCTGGCTCGGCCATTCAAGAACAGTCACAGCGCTGGTGTGAAGTCACTCCTTTGTTATCTTAGCTGTGTGCTTAGGGTCATTGTCTTGTTGGAAGGCAAACCTTCAGCCCAGTCTGAGGTCCTGAGCACTCAGGACAAGGTTTTCATCCCTGTACTTGGCCGCATTCATCTTTCCCTCAATTGCAACCAGTCGTCCTGCAGCTGAAAAACACCCCCACAGCATGATGCTGCCACCACCATGCTTCACTGTTGGGACCGTATTGGCCAGGTGATGAGCAGTGCCTGGCTTTCTCCACACATACCACTTAGAATTAAGGCCAAAAAGTTCTATCTTGGTCTCATCACACCAGAGAATCTTATTTCTCACCATCTTGGAGTCCTTCAGGTGTTTTTTTGTTTGTTTTTTTTAGCAAACTCCATGAGGGCATTCATGTGTCTCGCACTGAGGAGAGGCAAAGAATGAACAATTTAAGTGGGTCTGAATACTTTCCATACCCACTGTACACTACCAGTCAAAAGTTTGGACACACCTTCTGATTTAATGGCGTTCCTTTATTTTCATGAACATTTACATTGTAGATTCTTCTGAAGGCATCAAAACTATGAACACGTATAGAATTATGTAATAAACAAAAAAGTGTGAAATAACTCAAAACATGTTTTATATTATAGATTCTTCAAAATAGCCACCTGTTCCTTTGATTACTACTTTGCGCACTCTTGGCATTCTCTCAATGAGCTTCATGAGGTCGTCACCTGAAATGTTTTTGCAACAGTCTTGAAGGAGTTCCCAGAGGTGCTGAGCACTTGTTGGTCTTTTTGTCTTCGCTCTGTGGTCCATCTCATCCCAAACAATCTCGACTGGGTTTCGGTCAGACGACTGTGCACTCCATCACTCTCCTTCTTGGTCAAATAGGCCTCTCACAGCCTGGAGGCGTGTTTGGGGTCATTGTCCTGTTGAAAAATAAATGATGGTCCAACTAAATGCAAACTGGATAGGATGGCATGTTGGTTTAGTGTGCCTTCAATTTTGAATAAATCCCCAACAGTGTCACCAGGAGAGCACCCCCACACCATCACACCACCTCCTCCATGATTCACAGTGGGAACTATACATGTAGAGACCATCCGTTCACCTTTTCTGCTTTGCACAAAGACGCGGCAGGTGGAAACAAAGATCTCAGATTTGGACTCATCAGACCAAAGCACAGATTTCCGCTGGTTTAATGTCCAATCCTTATGTTTCTTGGCCCAAACAAATCTCTTCTGATTGTTGCCTTTCCTTAGTCGTGGTTTTTAGCAGCTGTTTGACCATAAAGGCCTGATTCACGCAGTCTCCTCTGAACAGTTGATGTGGAGATGTGTCTGCTACTGGAACTCTGTGTGGCATTTATCTGGGCTCTGATCAGAGGTGCTGTTCACTTGCGATTTCTGAGGCTGGTGACTCGGGTGAATTTATCCTCAGAAGCAGAGGTGACTCTCGGTCTTGCTTCCCTGGGGTGGTCCTCATGTGAGCCAGTTTCCTCGTAGTGCTTGATGTTTTAGCAATATTCTGACTGACTGACCTTCAGTTCTTAAAGTAATGATGAACTGTCATTTCTCTTTACTTAGCTCATTGGTTCTTCCCCTAATATGAATTCTAACAGTTGTCAAATAGGGCTGTCAGCTGGGTACCAACCTTCTGCACAACACAACTGATGGTCCCAACAATAATTAAGAAGACAAGAAATTCCACAAATGAAAAATGACAAGTCACACCTGTGAAGTAAAAGCAGGTGAGCATCATGAAGCTCATTGAGAGAAGACCAAGGGTTTGTAACGCTGTTAACAAAGCAAAGGGTGGCTACTTTGAGGAATCTAAAATATAAGACATTATTTTTAGAGTTATTTATCATTTATTTCTTTGCTACATAATTCCATATATCTTGCTTCATATATTTGATGTCTTCAGTAAGTATCTACAATAATGAAAGTAGTAAAAATAAAGAAAAAACATTAAACGAGATTATGTGTACAAACTTTTGGTAGTTTTTTGGTGTATACTGTACATTATGTTTTGTATAAAGAGCAACACCCTGCAAGGTAACTGCAGCAGTTAAATATAATGAAGTGGAATAAATGGTAAAATATTACCCACTGAAAAATAAGTATTAAGTATACTAGCATACGGTGAAAGTGAAGTATAGTATAGTGTACTAGAGACAGTAATTTGATACTTTTCACTCTCCATGAATATGTGCTTCCACTTCAGTGTGGACACAAGGGGCATGCTCAGTCTTTATGTGATAGTCATATTGCCTTTGACCTTTATTATGTTTTTGTTATTAATTTAAGACCCCCTCAGTAACATATTTAAGATGAACATGATTCTCAAATCATCACAATCAACAGCACAGTTTGATCACTGATGTGAGCCGGTGACATGAACACATTTAATCAGGTAACTTATCCAAACAAAGGAGTCTGATGTCAGACACAACTGTTAACTCGCTACTCTGACTCACATCTGGATCCAGAAACCACCATACTTATATGTGCATCATATGACCTAGAGGGGATAACATTAAATGAGAACATTTAGTAATAACTCCAGAAAGCCTCAGAGGCTAATTGTACACAGTTCAGCAGAGATTAAAGGAATTGTCTGACTGTCAAAACAATTCATGTGTGCATCAGTGAACATTCCTCTTTTAAATTAAAAAGGGTTGATTTTGCTAATATATTGTGTTCTGTTTCTTCTTCAATAATCACACAGATGGGCCTGAGCTCAATGAGCCACCAAATCCAGATGTGATCACAATCACAGAAGGAGACACTCTACACCTGAACTGCTCCTCTGTGGGAAACCCCAGCCCCTCATACACCTGGACACTCCCATTAAATAGCTCTCCTTCCTACACTGGCAGCGTTCTCACTATTAAATCTGTTGGGTTTGAGCAGGAAGGACAGCATATCTGCACTGCGAGCAACACAGTAGGGACTGTCACCAAGGAGTTTAACATTGATGTACAAGGTGAGTGTTGTCAGATACTTCCTGGAAAATGAGTCACTGAAGATCAATCACAATATTTTCCTCTAGAAATGATACAGCAGTTGAGAATAATCCAATCTTTAATCCAAGAATTAAATTCATTGTGATTGTTTTGGTGTTTTTAATTTGCCTCGTGTATATTATTCTTCTTTTCTTTTTTACAGTCAGCTCCATCCCATACATAATACGTGGAACCTTACTGGGAGTTCTGGTCCTTGTCGGTCTGTCACTGGGATGCTACTGTAAACGCAAGCAAAGGGGAAACTACAAACTCAGTAAAATTATTGTTATTGACAGCTGAAGAAATGACTGAATGGTTAACACCTGATTCTGATTAGCAGCTTGTCTGTCTATCCTCTGTGAGCAAACTTCCTGTTTAGCACATATGCAAGGCAAGCTTTCACATTTCTGATCATTTATGATCAACAGTTGATTTCTTTCTTTAAATGTTACAGATATTTAAACAGCTGTTGATGAGCTGTAGTCCCTCACTCTCTGTTTAGCCGAACCAAATTCATGGTTCTCTTCTAATTTTCTTAAACTCAATAGTAACACATCAGAGCTTCTGCTGGTAGGCACTAAACAACACTATCCAGAACTAATAGCTTTTCAATCACAATCAATAACTGGCCAGTCTCTGTTTCTCCATGTGTGAAAAGTTTGGGTGTCGTCCTCGATAGTACTCTTGTAACTCACACATCAATAACGTTACTCGGTCTGCATATTTCCATTTGTGTAACATTAATCGTCTCCGTCCTTTTCCCACATGTCACTGCTGTTCTTGTTCATAGCCTGGTCACTTCCCGGATCGATTACTGCAACTCTCTTCTTTTTGGTCTTAGTCAAAAATCTCTCCATAAGCTTCAACGTGTCCCGAACTCTGCTGCTCGTATTATCACCGGGACCTCTTCTATGCACCACATCACCCCTGCTCTGCAGCAGCTTCATTGGCTTCCGCTCAAATACCGCATCAATTTCAAGATACTTTTGTATACATTTAAGGCTATTCATCATCTCTCCCCTTCATACCTCTCTGATCTGGTTCAGATCACCATTCCTTCTCGGCTCCTCTCTCTGTCCCTTCCCCTCGGTTAGCCACCATGGGGCACAGGGCTTTCTCTGCTCCTCGACTTTGGAATTCCCTTCCTCCTGATATGAGAAATATCACTTCCTTCTCTCTTTTTAAGTCTAGACTCAAAACTCACCTGTTCACAATAGCCTATTCCACATAAGCTTTTCCATTCTGCTTTTTAAATTTACTCCACATTTTATCTTTATAACTTTGTAAACTGTTATGCTTGTTGCTGTTTTGCTTGTCTCTATTCTGCTGTGTGCAGTGTTCCTGAGTGTTTTGAAAGGCGCTTTTAAAATAAAATGTATTTTTATTATTATTATTAGTCTCAAAGTAGGGCCATAGGGTCTGCAAAATAATTTACTATCAGTTAAACAAATTTCTTTGTTATATCACAAAAACATCTGGGTGTCATTTTGTCTACAAAACAACCACATGGTGTCCTCTTCACTCCCTCGTGATATCAGTGGGACAAAGGTCACTGTCAAAGATCACTGAGTGTGTGCAGGTGACCAGTATGTGTGGATATTTACTGGATATTTATTGCAATGTTATTATTCTTTGCATACTTCGGGCAACATCTTAACTGACTTATTTTCCTTGATCAAAACTCTTACATGATGTTAGCGATGTCTCTTTGTTGCATTTACGGTAGTTTGTTGTTGTTGTTCAGCTTAAGTACAGATTTCAGAGCTATGGTTTAATTATTATTTCATGTTAGATCCTTGTTTTCTTATGTTTAAGCAACAGCTGCCACTGTGTAATTATCTAACAACCTGCATTCATAATGACATTTATTTATTCGTTACAGAACCACACACACACACACAGACTAACGAGCTATCATATCAATACTTTGTGACTGATGCCCCCTGGTGGTCACATCTTTTAAGAAACAAACATTATAGTCCTTCAAATTTGCTGCAACAGGGTCTTCAGATCAGCGGCGCCTCCAGGATTTTTTCATTGGTGTGGCCATATTTCCATTTTTATTATGCTGTTGTCAAATATAGGTGACTTGAAAAATAGAGTTGATATCACTGAAAACAGATACAAACATACAGACTTTTAACTTCACACAAAGTGCTGTCACTGTTATGCTTGCAGTTTATTCACCCACAGTTTTTATTTCATTTTTTACGTTTTTTTTAGTTCAGCGAGAGAAGTGAATAATGTTTGAGTCTTGAACGGGTACGTTTAAGGATCCGTGTTTGTATTTGTTAAAGTCTTTGTTTGTCCCATTTCATCCTCAGCCTATCCAAGCGCACTTATCTGAACAAATCACTCAAATCCCTCCCTGTCATAGCCTCTGTCTGTCTGACTTCTGCAAGTGAATTTGCTGTAAAGCAAAGCACATCTGCAAGGGAAGGTTCATTGTTTATACTCATCATTAGTTTCATCTCTGATTTAATGTTACATTTGTGCTCTGCCAGCTGTTGATGAGCAGTGGATTTCAAAGTGGGGTCCAGTCTGCAAAATAATTTACTAACATTAATTTACTAAAAATGTCACTAATGTCACTGACAAATTAGTATTTATTCAATGTTTTTAAACAAATAATTGCATCTAAGAGCACAAATGGTGTCAAGATTATAATAGATAAATATTCTCATCTGTGAGGGGGTCACTGGGCCCAAAGGTTTGACTCTCTAGTGAGCTCCTCCTGAGGACCTTTAATAATGTAATACTTGTGTTTTACCACTATAAGACGCTAGATAATAATCTGAGATACTGGAGGCAGTGTGAGCAACAGTTAATATGAAAAAGCTGATGATCTGCATGAATCTGAACTTTTCAGTCAAGATCACAGTCAGAGCTAGAGTCAGAGGTAGTGACATAATTCTCCAGGCCTATTTCCTGTTATTTAAAGGTTGAGCTATTCCCATGTCAGACAATCATAACATGTAATGTAATAACAATGACCTTTCTTTTCTCACATAACACCACACACATCAAACTTGGATTATTTATGTGAATATTACCTGATTAAGACATTTTCACAAAGTTATGTAGTTTATACGTATCTCACTTTGACCCTGAATATAAATAACTGTGAATAGAGGGTTATTAGTGGGGACTCTATTGTTAATTGCCCCTTGGAGATAAATAAAGTCTCTCTGACATGTCAAGCTGTCATTTCTGTTTTTTTTGTTTGTAGAAGCTTTCAGTGTCTGTAAGAGGTATCCGTCATCACTCAGAGAGCTGTGACTTCTTTATATTCTCATAGGAGTACTGGCAGTATGACTAGCTGCCAGTTCTTTGAATCAAAGTCATAGTGTTAAAATTAGCCGTACTGAGAAAAAAAAGTCCCGTCAGGATGCAAACGTAATCCACTCCTCAGTGAAACTCATCGATCCACTGTTGCTTCATTTTTTCCACTTCTGTCAACTTTGCAGAACTGAAAACTCAGTTTTAGCTAATCTGACGCAGGCCTGTTACAGGTCAAAGCTGAAGTATATCGATGTACTGTTAAGTGGAATCTGAATGTAGAAATATGCATTTATGTTCTAGCATTTTCATTTCCAAACAATCAACAAAGTCCTGGTGAAATTTAAAGGCTGCTCAGTTTTGCCTCCAGCATGTGTGTTTTCTCCTCTCTGTGTGTTTGTGTGCATGTTTCTTATTTAAAAGTTTCAGGAGGACAGGTTAAGAGGAGGCAGACGGGTAAAACTGCAAAATGCAAATCTTCATGTCAGAGCTTGACTCAGATATGTGGAAGCAGTCAGATAATCAAAACAAACCAGAAGAGGAACAGGCAGAGGGCGAAGTCCAGAAATGACTTGGCTCTGTCCAAAACTAGACATCTTTAAGGTTTTTAAGCTACTTTAAAGCATTGTTCTCTGTTGGCAGTTTGTAACCTCATGAATGAACATCAGAGATTAGCTCGAGTTATAAGGAGAACCTTTCACTGAGCCTGAATAAAAATCAGTGGAAAAGCTAGAAAGAAAAACATGGGCATTTTTCTTCTTCTTCTGGTCACTGGAGGCTGACAAACGAACTAGTGAAGCTAAGCTAACTAAAGTATGACCCCACGGTTTTTGCCACCTTTACTTTCATTTCTTCTTTACCAACGGGAAACTGAAACAATGAATGTTACTCTGATTTGAATCACCATTGTTGCCAGGGTTGCTGGAAAGCTGCGCTCACAGTCACAGGAAGTCCAGATTGGAATGTGCCAAGTGTCCTCAGATCATGAGGTGATGACAGCAGTGGTCGCTTTTAAGTATATAGTTGATCTCATTTGACATTTAAATCCAGTATTTAGTTATGTTGGAAGTGATTAATGAAAAGTTAAAGTGGTTTAGTTTCTTTGTATTCCGATCATTTCTTAGTGTTTGCTTGTTTTTCCTTTTGACCTCTGTTTGTTAGGTCACTTTTTGCCACTTCAGTTTTGTTTGTAGGTTTTGTTGAAGCTGTTGGTTTGTTGTGTTTTGCTGTTTTTATTTAGCCTAAGTTTACTTCCATTAATGGCTCAGAACTACGATTTTCTTTTTCTAAAACTATTTTTGATTCTTTTTTAATGATCAAATAAAATCCACGTGTTTCACAACCATCCAACCAATGTTCCGTTCATGTCCACTCTATTTAAATAACACATTTTACATACAATGGCAAACATCATGAAGATAAATCTAAAATGAAGCTAAGTAACTGGAATCTGGGATGGCAGCCTTACAACAGCAACCTCCATCATTAGCCAGCATTTTCTGCATTGAGAGCTTCTGTGTTACTACTTTAAGTTCATTTGTCTACTTCTAGTTACATTTTTTTGCTTGAGTAACATCTTACATGCCTTAGTGTCTGTAGCACAAACATTTTACAGATTCATATCAGTGCTTTTACTTGGATTAATATTAAAAATGATGTTTGGTGTGAATAACAAATTGTAGCTCATACTATACCAACAGCATGACTTGAAAACTTTTTATAAATGACTAACACCTTCAGAATTTCCTCATTTAATGTTGCCATGGTTTCAGTGGTTGGCTCACAACCAACATTTTTGTATCTGCCTCAAAAAATGAAAACCAAAGCATTAAAATGAGTCCAAAAAGCAAAGGGAGGCAAGATTTTAGTAAACACAGAAGCATGTTGGGAATGTAAACTGTCTTTACACTCCTTAAGGCTCAACACGATTACCAGTGACCCCCGAGTCAAAAGCCTTTTCTTTTCACTAACACTTGTTCGTTTTTACTGTTACATATAAAAATATTATAGGAGCTATAAAGAGAATAGTATACTTTAGACAATGTCACTGATATTGTGATTTTTTTAAATTGGAGAATGGATAAATGCATTTGTTTGATCTAGTCTGTGTGACAAATCAGTTCGTTTGGAGAGATTTAAACTTCACAACACTGTGTTTTTATGATTATGAAACTTTCGTCCCTGAAGAATGAATGGCAAGTTTTCTTCAGATGGCTTGGTCTCTCTGTTTCACTCGTGTGGCTCTGCTGCTGCACTTCCAGATATTCTGATATACAGTCGTGCCTCTTATGACTTCAAGCTGGAGTAAGGGGGAGCGAGAATAAACAGACTAAAAATAACTAAGGAAGAGTGGCTAAACAAGGTTGTAGATCATTTCTGAAGTGTGAAGGAATGAAACAGATAGGAAGACAGGCTAAAGGGGTTTTAATGCTTCAGTTTTAGCAGTTGAGAGCTGGTCCTGAGCACGACTTTGTCCTGGAGGAAGGCTTCACAGGAAAGAGATAAGGGAAATCTGCTTCACTGAAATAACTAGGCCTCAGCATTTGTGTGTGCAGACCAGCAGGAAGGGACATAAAGTATATTTGCTGAAGTTTTTGAGTTTATTGAAATTTTTCTAATTTATACATTTAAAAGCAAAACACTGCAGACTGTTATTGTCTTTCCTTTAAGAAAGCACATTTTAGAATTTATCACTCAGATCAGTCAGACTACATACACGTTTTCATTTACCAGTGTGTGTATGTGTGTGTGTGTGTTTGTGTGTGTGTGTGTGTGTGTGGGGGGGGGGTCGTGGTGTTCAGAGGACCTGACTGCTATGAGGCTGGCATGAGCTCATCGCTTATTTTTCTTAATGGGATTTCCCCGAAAACTCAGATTTCCCGGATGGATGTTTTCGATTTCACTTTCCCAAAGAGAAGACCAGCCCGCTGATCCCCGCCCACAGCTTATAAACCAGCGTGGACCTCCATGTTGCTATCTGTTCTGCTCTCAGTTCATTACAGACACCATCTGGCCAACAAACTTTGGGCTCGGAGATTTTTTATTAACAAACGTTTTTTTCTTTTTCGTTTTCCCAACGAAACTATCTGGACACGATGCTTTCCTGTTACCTTTTCCTCGTTATTTCTTTGATGATCTCCTGCCGAGACGTCCGCGCGTCCGCCTCTAGTAAGTGTCCCGTTATCTGTTGTCCCCGTACTTTTGGGGGGTAGAGTGTTGCTGCTTCAAAGTAATACAACAGTTTGATGCTTCGTGTTTTTATTATGAGACTTAGAGATTTAATTATTTCATTATGTCTCATGTTACTAAATAAATGGGGGGGGGATAAAAGGAGTCAACATAAAGTTTTACTAGCAAAGTGCTTCTTAGAATCGACCTCCAAAATCTCCGGACCCCTCTACCGATGGAAAAGCATTCTTCCTAAAGCTGTTCATTCGTTTGGTGTTTTGGTGGTGGCTGAGAAACCAGACAGTGTATAAACTAGAGCGATAAAAATGTATTACAAAGTGGCTCCATGGCGTAGGGATTTACAAGTTCTCCGCTTTGATCCATTTGGGACTGTGTCCGGATGGCAGCTGACCTAAAAATCTGCCACATCAAACTTCATCAAGCTTCCCGCTGTGGTGATCTGTTGTTGGGAGCAGCCGAAAGTAGCTTTCCTACAAAGACTGTCAGACATTTTCCATTTGTGATGAATATATTTGCTTAGCAGGAGACTTAGGAAAACTTCATTCAAATAAACTACAGTAGCCTGTAACCTGCACAGTTACAGTTACTCTTTTTCACATATCTGGATCTGATCAGGCTAACCCACACTGGTTAAACTGATTTGAGATCTATAGTGACTGGTCTGTAGCATATAATTTACATGCTTTTTTATAGTCATTAAACCAATCAGAGACCCGGGTCTCTGATTGGTTTAACTGATGTTGGTTTAACTGATTGGTTTAACTCACACTTTATGAAAGTGAGACCAATTAGGATAGAACAGGATCGACTGATCACTCAGAACAACTTTATGATTGATTTGCTCTGACTGTGCCTCAAGGAAAGATGCACATAGGGGCCAAAACTTCCCACTGCAGGGTTCGACTGTTCAAATTTTTCCTTTAACTTGTCACCAGAGTGTGTAACTATGCAAACAACGTCTCTCTGCTTTCTTAATGCTTATTCTTATTCTTATTATATATAAACCTTGTACAAAATGTTCTGATATCAATTGAGAAGTTGAATCTACTTGTATAATCTTGCTGATTAATTTTGTGTTTGATTTTAAATAAACATATACACACAGAGAACAGCAGAGCCATATAATGTACAAAGATTTTATTGGGTTGCAAAACCTTTTACAGGATACAAAATATACAGTAATGTCTGACTAAAATAGTGCACACTGTGTATGAAGTGTATCTGCTAATCTACCAAATAACAACACTGGATGTGTTTCTTACAGGTTCTAGCTGCACAGAGTATCCTGTGTTCACTCCATCTGCGCTGGTAGTGAAGTACGGTGACCCAGCCAATGTTACATGTGTTGTATGTCAGAAGGACTGCAGTGTAGATGTTTCAGGTTTTGAGCACCCTGTGGGAAAAGTTTTACAAAATGGAGCCACGATGTTCTGGGCAGTTGACAGACTGACTGAATGGGACATATCTCTACACTGCTATTATACCAATGATGCTGGTGCTCAGTGTACTACCCGTCTGAATACAACTCTTTATCGTAAGTATGTTTACTTTATAACAGGAGACGCATTAGTGAATTTTACATCACTTATAATTAGTTATAATTCTAAAGTGATAATTGCTTAATAACCTTATTATTATATTTATTAATTCATAGATTAATTAAACTTCTTTATTTGTGGAAACATACAGTTGGATGGATTAGTACTCTCAGCTGCTGCAGACCAACCTCTAGCTTACATGTTGTTCTTTACATTTTTGTTTCTTTCCTTGTCTTCTCAGAGCCTCCAGAAAGTGTCTCCATCAGCTTTGTAAACCACACTGAGATGATGTTTGAGAATCAGCAGTACACCCTGCAGTGTAGCGTACAGAACGTAGCTCCTGTTCAAAGCCTCACTGTGACCTTCTACAGAGGAAACACAGCACTGGGTCACCTACAGTCCAACAGTGAACAAAAGAAACCAGTGAATGAGACCTTCACTCTGAACATCACCCCCAGTAGAGAAGATGATGGAGCCCAGTACTGGTGCGAAGCCAAGCTGGAGCTGGGACCAGCTGGACCACAGAGCCCTCCAGTGGTGACATCAAAAAAATCCTCTGCTTCTCCAGTCTACTGTGAGTCTGAGAGAAATAAAGACGCTCTTTGTTCTGTTCCTCAGAGTTTAACATTTTGAGCATGTTTCATGTCACTGGTTTAGTTTTATGTCCCATTACCTTACTGTTTTGATTCTTCCTCACACCTCTCATCACTGTTAATGAACAGGCTCTAAAAAGCATCATCAACAAACTGTTGACTGACACAAGCTGATGAACATAGTGGAGGATTTAGCTGCTAAAAACTAAAACACTCAGTGTGTTTGTAGAGACCAAAAATAGAACTCTACTTTGTTTGTGAACCTTAAAAAATAATAATAATTGTGTTTAAACTCTAAATGAAATTTTTTTAGTATATATCAATTTAAATCTGGAAGCAATTGACTGCAACAAATCTTCAAGAAAGAAAAGTCTGTTCTTTTTATTATGTTAAAGCCACTCCAGAAAAACTCATCCACTCCTTTCAGAGTGCCATATGGCTAGAATAACTCTCTGAACTGTCAGACTGACCTATTAATGTCACACTGCATGTAATATAAACTTTATGTCAGATGTTTAGTGCGGTGAGCATTAACCTGCAAAGTAAGTAGAGCAGTTAAACATCATGAAGTGGACAAACTGGTAAAATATGATCCTTTGAAATCTTAAAGAGTAGAAATTAAGCGAAATGGGCTGAACTGTGGACAGTGCTTTCCACTTTCTGCTGTATATTATGTTAGTGAATAATTCGTTTTACATTTCCAACGTGTTAAACATTTTCTCTGTCAATTATCACAGATGAAAAGTTACAGAGATTAACAAAATTGCGCGACTGTGAAAACAGGCCCATGTTTCCCTATATTGAATTTCTCTTCCAAAATTGTTTGTTTTGCTAAATCTTTTGTTCTTTTTTTTCCTTCAATAATCACACAGATGGGCCTGAGCTCAATGAGCCACGAAATCCAGATGTGATTACAGTCAAAGAACGAGACACTCTACACCTGAACTGCTCCTCTGTGGGAAACCCCAGCCCCTCATACACCTGGACACTCCCATTAAATAGCTCATCTTCCTACACTGGCAGCGTTCTCACTATCAGTTCTGTCGGCTTTGAGCATGAAGGACAGTATATCTGCACTGTGAGCAACACAGTAGGGAATGTCACCAAGGAGTTTAACGTTGATGTACAAGGTGAGATTTTAGTTTGTTTTTCACATCCAGTTTCAATTCAAGCAGTGTTTGGATATTTTCTGTTTGACTAATTTGAATATTCTCTTTTTCTGTTTTCTTTACCAAACCCTCTTTTCCCAACTCTGCAGCTTCCCCCTGGATATGGATAATATTTGGGTTATCTGCAGCTGTTCTGTTTGTCCTCATACTTTGTGTGCCATGTTGTCTTTTCTATAAACGAAACCGAAAGGGAAGCTACAACCTAAAGGATGTTTTACGGTTTCCTATGCGCACTGCCTTGCCTCTGCAAAACTGCGAGAATATCTGAACTGTGGACAAACAGTCTGGAGCTGTTTCTTCAACATTAGGTGCTGTCTAATTCTTCAAGTCAATTTGTCAAGTTTGACATCATCCCGGTTTGATTGAGGTAGTGGTTACCTTCCTCTACTGATGACATCTGATGACACCAAATACTGAACCTAAATACTGAATGGAAAAAAAGCTTCTTTCTCTTTTAACAAGCTTCTGCTTTTAAGGTACTGTAACACAGTCAGCAGCAGTTCTGCAGTCACTTCCTGTAAATATGCTGCCTTAAATCCAGGTCTTGGGTTGTAGCTTTTAAGGAGTGATCTCTGGATTTCATTGTAGTGAGTGTGGAATTCAAAGTTCCCGTGTCGATATAGACTGAAAACATAGGATGTCACCAGCTTTTTCCTTGAACTGTTACACAGCCTGGAATTTAGTATTGTTGTCATGGCAGCAGCTTACTGGCCTTTGTCTGTATTTCTGCCACTACTTTGAACTACAAGCAAGATGTAAAACATTCTCGATTTTGACTGTTGACTGCTGAGAAAATCGAGTTCTATGAGAAATATTTGATATTATTTTAAGTTGTTATGTTTTCAGTATTTGGTGACTGTAAAAGTACAAACTCAAGACTAACAGGACACTAACTAAAGATTCTGCACACTTTTTTTTTTTCAATTTGCTTTGGCAAATGTGAAAGTAAAGTAATGCTATCAAATCCATATGCAAGCAGAGGGCTAAATATCCACTATCACTGCTGTGTGGATGAACATGCTGTTTAACTGTTTTGTTTTGTTTGTATAAAAATAATTTAAATTACTTTGTATGTTTATTTAGACATGTGCTTTTTTTGTACTAAAGTCTAAAGGAGAATTTCTGTTACTTCCTTCAACGAGTGTAGTGGCTGTAATTGTGTCAGGCTAGCTTTGCACTCCTGACCTCCACTGTAGAGAATCAGAGGAGAAATGTGAAACATGCAGGTTATTGGCTCTGCCAGCACGCTGCCTCAGACTTGCAGCTCCCATCATTGCCAGGAATCTGGAAGAGGAGCATGCCAACTTAGAGCCATGCTTCTACCGGCTGATGGGAAATAGACAAGGCTGAAGTGTTTTGTTGTTCACATCCGATATGAAATTTCCACTGAAGCCCTGAAACCCTCAGAAAGTCTAAAGTAAAGTGTAAAAAATAAGTGGTCTCTGTGACACCACCCACTGGCTTGTGGGCTGAGGTTTTGAAGTCTCAGGTTTGACACCATCTAAGACATGTTAGGCGTCATGTTTCTGACCTGTTAGCAACCCCCATCTTTCATATATTATCTATGATTCAAACAAACAGCTAGTGACCTACCAATGGTTGCCACATCCATGTATGTTTGTGTATAGTATGTGTGATTGTTTATTGTTATATTGTGGGTATTAGTGAAAAAGGCTAAGTTGTAATAATACAGTGCACACTGGAGCTTGTGTTTATTTTTAAAATGTAAATAAATTACAGAACCTTTTTTGAAAAAAAAAAATAGAAACATGTATACTGATTTTTTTTTCTGATTCTATTTATCCTGTGGAAAAATCTCACCTTGTCTATTTGTCTACATTCAGTTCAATTCATTTTTATTTATATAGCGCTAAATCAGAATAACGCAAGGTGCTTTATATTGTAAGGTGAAGACACTACAGAGAAAACCAAAACAATTAGGCGACCCCTTATTAGCAAACACTCTGGCAACAGGGGGGGGTGGAAAACCTCAATTTTAACAGGAGGAATTCTCTGACAGAAGCAGACTCAGGGAGGGGCAGCCATCTACTGCAAATGTTTGGAGCAGAGGGGAAGGGAGACAGGGCAAAAGACAGCCAGAGAGTAATAATAACTAAACAATTCAAATAATTAAACTACTAAAAACATTTTTAGTGGAGAGTGAAAAAAGGTGAGTGTGGAAGAAACACTCAGCGCATCTGTCACGGCAGTGTAACGGACTCGGCGCGGACTGAGGAAGCACGGTTCAAACAGTTCTTTATTACAGTCTTTCTCTATTGGTTTGGCTCATTTCTTGAAACAGAAATTACATTCTCAAAACTCTAAGATCATTTGGCAAAACACTCTTACAGTTTAGCACAACACTATAGCTCACCTGCAAAAGCTCATATCTCTTCCAAAACTGTTCACTCGGGCTTCAATCTAAATCCCTTTCTCATTTAAACAGTCAGTGTCTCCAAAATGGCAAAGATCCTTCTCAATAGCTTTGGCTCATTTCTCGACACAGATCGGACATTCTCATCATTCTTGGTGCTTTTGTCAAAATAAACCTGGATGGTTGATCACAACAACATGGTCCACCTGCAAAAGCTCATATCTCCCCTAAAACAGTTCACTCATGTGTCAAAACTACATTTCTTTCTAATCTGAATAGTCAGTGCCCCCAAAATGCATCGTCCCTTTGGCATTGTGTGAGTACTGCCATACAAAATGTTTAGATGTTTTGTCACTATAGCAGAGGACCAACAATATACAACAGAAAAGAGTAGCCTCCAAGGTTTGACATCACACATTGCACTCACACTACCAAGGAAATTATAACCATTTGTTATTCACACGCAAAGAAAGTTTTATACATATGTAAAAAGAAAATGTACATTACAGTAGTAAATTGTATGAACACAAAATCAAAAAACAAGGACTTATTCAGTGGTCACTGTACTCATTCTCCCGCTCTTGTCCACTGTCTTCACCCTCCTGATTATTTACACGCTGTTGTCCGTCTGGCCACAGATTCTCGTCCACATCACAGCGGATACTTTCTCTTGCGATGCAACGAGGGAAGAAACGGCGTGCATGCCGCAACCATCCCCTGCATTGATCTCCTGTAATGTCGTCGCACGCTGCGTCCATAGCATGGAGCAGGGACGGCTGATCCTGAGCATGATGCTCATACACTCTCCACCTCCAAGCAGAGAAAAACTCCTCTATCGGATTGAGGAAAGGAGAGTAAGGTGGTAGGAACCCCATGACCATCCTTGGATGCGTTGCAAACCAGCCCCTAATGAGTGGGCTATGGTGGAAATTGACATTGTCCCACACAATTACATAAATGGGTAGGTGAGGCCCTATGAGACCTCTCTCATTTTCAGGGATAAAATCGGTATAAAGGCGATCCAAGAAGATGAGGAGCTTGTGTGTGTTGTATGGGCCAAGACTGGGGATGTGAGTGGCCACACCATTCTCAGAAATGGCAGCACACATAGTTATATTGCCCCCTCGCTGACCTGGGACATCCACTGTGGCCCGGTGGCCAATAATATTACGGCCACGTCTTCGGCCCTTGGCCAGGTTGAAGCCAGCTTTATCCACGAACACCAGGATGTGAGGGGTCTCATGTCCTTCCAATGCCATTATTCTCTAAAGTAGAGTAAAGAACATAAAATCAGTCATACAGAAGAGTCATATACTACAGTTAGACAATTACATGTTCTCCCCCACAGGTTCAATATACTACAGGCCACTACTCCAGTGGTTCTAAACTAGTGATAGGCCTATGAGGAAGTACTGCAGGGGTATTTGATAGAAAGGGGAGTGGGAAATACTGATGACTTACTGAGATGTTACAGTAAAACCTACAGTATTAGATAGATTTGATTGGGAGACAACAAAATAAGGATTTTAATGAGAATCATATCATACAGTAAACTGCAGTTTTCTGTTGAAATTGTTGAAGTCAGATGAAGCAAATACTGATTCTGAAATCAGGTAAAGGAGGTATTGAAACCAAATAAGTGAACTACTGCTTACTGTGATTACAGGTAAGGTTATAATGAGAGACAACCAGTAACTGACTTACATTTACATACTGGTAGCGCAGCTCCTTCACTCTGTCAGAGTTCCTCTCAAACGGTACCCTGTAGATTTGTTTCATTGTCATCTGATGCTTCTTCAAAACCCGGTCTATTGTGGAGATGCTTATTGTGTTTATATTCTGGAATATATGATTGTCCTGAAGGATGGCATCACGGATCTGTCTCAGTGTGATGGCATTATTTGCCATCACCATGTTACAAATCTGTCTTTCCTGTTGTTCATTGAGCAGTTTTCCTCTGCCACCCACGTGAGGTTGTCGTCCAATCCTACACAAAGAACAGAATACAGTAAGTTACCAGTGTAATTGTATTATTGTTTTACTCACAGTAACTTCACCACAATCCTACTGCAACATTGCAGTGACTGGAATACTACTCTAAACTGTATAAATTATGTAATTCCATAGGTTACAGTAATTTGTTCAATATATTTCTTGTCATATTTAGTATCAAAACATTCCACTAGTCCTCTCCACCTGCTAGTATAGACCTACTACTGAAGGCAGATGCACACAAAATCTCTACAGTAAGTTATACATTTTTTGCCTCACGCACAGTGCCCTGTCCTATACAACATAACTCCATCATAGATTACATAGAGTACCTGCCTCTGCCATTGTGAGACCATGGTTTATGACATGGTCTATAATTGTGGCCCGAATTTCCTTCGGGACAGCACAGTGTCTTCGCGCACCTTGGCCTCTTCCCCCTATTCCTCCACCACGCATTCTCAGTCCTCTTCTTCTTCCTCCTCCTCTTCCTTGAGGAAGAGCTTCCCCTTGTCCGTTTGCTTGGCCTTGTCTATCCATGTTCAGAGCCTCGGACTGGCTCTGGTCAAGCTCTATATATCCGTGTTTGGCAGCACACAACACCTGGAACACACCTGTGTGTGACGCTCCCCCTTCGTTAGTCTAGTTTCACCTGACTGTCAATGACTGTCATCAATTTATCAAATATTCAAAGAAATTCATATATGGTATTCATGGTATTATGTTCTTGACCAATTTTGACAATTGAACAGACAGTTGTGCATGCGAGTACTTATACAATGAAATCATGCTTTAGAGGGAATGATCATTAGACTGAGAATCAACTAATCAGTTTAGATCTACAGGATCTATTCATTTGGAAAATGTGCTAAATGTGGGCTAACTGTATAACTGTAGGCTACTTGTACTTAATCATTTGCAAAGATGCACTGAGACAATTGATACATGTACTAAGGCATTTGCCATTTGATAAAATGAATGAGAAATGCCATTCTGTTGTGAACATTTGCCAAGAGGTTTGGAGGTTTGTCTATGTTATTTTGAGAATGTAATTTCTGTTTCAAGAAATGAGCCAAACCAATGGAGAAAAACTGTAATGACACTGGTGCGCTATATACATGTGAAGGGGTGGAAACACCAGGGTCCCGAAGGTCAACAGGTTGGGGAAACACACGTCTTCGTACTCGCTCCTCTCCTGGTCCGAACAATCTCCACACAAGCAGCTCACTTTCACTCACCCCAGGTGTCACAAAGAGGGCAGATCCAGATAAACCTATTTACAGAGACGTGGATTAGTCGACGGCAAGTACGGGAACAACAGAATCGCTATAGAGCTAACAAGAGTAACTCAATGTTCCAGCGGCGAGTAGTTCAGAGCCCCTGCCTTAAGAAGAGCCAGAGATCAACTGCAAATCACCGGTGATCAGCTGCAGGTGCATAGGCCAAGGGCGGGAGCCCAATCTGAGCTCCGCCCAGGCAGACAGGCAAGAGAGAGAGCATGGCGAGGAGAGCAAAGAGAGCAAAACAACAAACACTTGTGGCCACACTGGGCTGGCCGGGGAGGCACAGGGACCATGACAGCATCATGGGAAGCCCTCCAGGATCCTAGGCCTACTAATGGGCAGTTCAGGCTTACCTGATCTAGACTTAACTATAAACTGAAATTAAAGAGGGTGCTTGTCTTTTAAGAGCTGATTACATAGAAGAAGGCCCTGAAAGCTGAAGTAAGCTTTGAGCAGTCTGAAAGTGAAAAGCACTAATGGAGTGATATGGTATAATGACGGGTCCTGATTGTTCAAGAGCTTGTATGTGAAATATTTCTGTATGTATATCAAAGTCTACCTGACATGTTCTTTCACTGTGAAAACAATAAAATGGCCTGTATTTATATAGCGCTTTACTAGTCCCTAAGGATCCCAAAGCGCTTTACATATCCAGTCATCCACCCATTCACACACTGGTGATGGCAAGCTACATTGTAGCCACAGCCACCCTGGGGCGCACTGACAGAGGCGAGGCTGCCGGACACTGGCGCCACCGGGCCCTCTGACCACCACCAGTAGGCAACGGGTGAAGTGTCGTGCCCAAGGACACAGCGACCGAGACTGTCTGAGCCGGGGCTCGAACCGGCAACCTTCCGATTACAAGGCAAACTCCCAACTCTTAAGCCACGCTCGCCCACAAGTAATGAGAGAACTGGAACTGGTAATTATGAATTTCCTGTTTATAAGATTCTTCAACGCCAGATTAACTCCTGCACTCTTCTGAATGTCTTTGGATTTCAGGGGAAACTCCGCTGCAGAAGTTGTACATAGGATGAGTGAGTAAATGTGCTTCCTCCCCCTGCTTCCTTCACAGGAAGACATTTCCAGTGAAAGGAGTAAGGGAAAAAAGAGGGCACTAAGCCTGGTTTTTCTTATCATGTCATGCTTATTCACTGAAAGAACATCATAATTGATAAAAAAAAAAAAAAGCACACCCAAACCTCCTTTAACATCCAACTTGTCTTCTTACATTAAACTTGTCTCAGTCCTGTGTAAGCCCCAGTAGAAAGTGTTTCTCCCCCGCTGATGAAATAAGTAATGCTTGTAAACCACTTAAAATATATATCTTATGCTAAACATAATTAAGGCGGTCTAATGTCCTCCCTTGTGTTTGTTATTGTTGGAATCACTTCAGTGTGTGAGGCTGGCTGTTTAGCTGTTCTTTAAAGACCTTTCATATTGTACACTTTTAGCCCTGCGATAGACCGGCAGCATGTTCAGGAGTACCCCGCTTCTCATCCCATGATAGCTAAGATAGGCTCCAGCAGCCACCCGCAAGCCTGATACGATCTCCATTATCTTGAGCTAAAATCAAATTCAAATTACTGGATGAATGGATAAAAAGTAACACATGTAACCATTTTTCTCAGCAAAACAATATTCTTCTATGATGTTTATAAATAGCTATGATGTAACAAATTAATAAATCATCAAAGTAGCTTGACTCATCAAAAAATGTGATTTGGAAATCTTGGACATTCTGAAAATCAGAAGTTAAATCCCTTTTCTTACTGGAAGGAATGCATTGCTTTCCTGTGAGGCTGCGCTTAGAGGAGGCCTTTCCTTTATGGCATAATCCCCACAGTCATGTGCACAACAAGAACTTCCGATGAACAAGCCTGACACCACGCTTTTTTTCCAAGTTGCCATGGGGAAAATCTGCGCATATAAAAACACTTCCAGAGGAAACATCTGCCCTCCTGTGTTTTTATGGTCACAAGAGTTCATGATGAACTGCAAAACTTTCAAAACAAGTTCAACATGGTGTTTCATTTCCTTTATATCCTTTTATTTGGTAAACTCAGCAAAACTGCTTGAATAAGTTCAAAACTACATGACTACAAGATCTAACGGTCTTTTCAAGAAAACATTGTAAACAAATGTCAAGATGTGACCCTGTGAAGACTTCCCAAAACTGGTGCCAGGAGTCTAGCGGTCCATCTGAACAAAAGGCTCTTATACTTTAACAGATACACGTGCGTTTGCCATACCATATATCAGCAAGAGAAGATACGACCTCTCCTAGAAGGTGTGTGATCTATGCCAGAACCCTCTGAAGAGGAGTGAACGCACCCCCCTCTTCATGTTACACAGAGTTGTTACAGACCTCCTAGGATGATACATTCTTTCAATCTACAAATGGTTACATACTTCTAAGCATATATATAAATATGTGCTTAACTGATAACTGATGTGCTGAATCGGTGGCAAAGATTAAGAGGTGTGGCCCAATACTATTGACCGAAGTGTCAAAAG
Source organism: Simochromis diagramma (assembly GCF_900408965.1). Classification (NCBI taxonomy): domain Eukaryota; kingdom Metazoa; phylum Chordata; class Actinopteri; order Cichliformes; family Cichlidae; genus Simochromis; species Simochromis diagramma. The sequence continues at coordinate 979,485 of NW_024386736.1, forward strand.
AAGAGCTTCAAGAAGACTGTTCCTAAAATCTATTTATAGAAATGACAATGAAAACTTGCCTGGAGCTCAGGCTGTGTTGAGGAATAAATGTGGCGACACTAAATGTCAACTTTCAAGTTCACTGGAATTCTGCAAACACATTTTTTCCTTACAGTGTATGCCCAAGTATGTTTGCACACGTTTCAATAAATCATTGCATCTATTTATCATTAATATATAAAATATAAATATGTGTAGTTCAGGTCTCTTGCGCAGCCCTGTAGTTTATAGATAATATATTATAACAATGTAAGCACACCCCCTTTAATCCAACCCTAAGTAAACGCTACACTTTCAACAAGCGCTTCTTGATGACGTAAGTGGCTGCATTGCGCCTGGCGTTGTCCTTGGATACGGGATTTCTCCTCTTAGCTTGTTTCGCTAAGAAGATTGGACTCCGTCTTTGCTCGCTTGGCTGATGTTTTGTCGGTGTAGGGGACAGCATGAGCGGTATCGACTACGGCGTGTGGGACCACATCTACGTGTCAGACGATGAAGATGTCACGTGCCCGTTCGTGGACACTCCGAGCTTGTTCAGAATGAGACACCGGGTCAGCAGTGACAGTAGTGCTAGCCGTGAAGTTTGGAGTGCTACACCTGGTTAGTCTTCCCACTAGTAAACCTGTAGTAGCAAACCGAGAGGGAGTAGACAGTTTGAGCAGCCGGTGTTACTTATGTGTAAATATACAGCGGACATACGCAATTCGGCTGCAGGCTTATTTTAAGTCTTTAGTTTCCTAAAGGCAGCCACCGGTCCGGTGATGAGTCACCGATAGAGAAAGAAAAAGCAACGCTGTGTGTGAGATAGTGAGGTAATTCTGTAAAGTTTTGGGGGGTTTCCATATACTTTGCTGTTGGGTAACATCAGGTTATTTTAAAAGGGGAAATTACTTGAAATCCTTTAGCATCTGAAACGTGGTAAACAACAAGGCATTTGAAGGAAGAAGGCAAAAAATAATAATACTAAAAGAGGAAGACAGCTCTTAAAGAGAAGTCCACTGCCAAATTAACAACAACAAAAAATGTTTCCAAAGTCAAAAAAAGAACCACTAGAAGAGATTAAAAGTTTACTTTAAATGATCAAAACATACAACTGAAACCTGCAGTGTCATTTAACAGGAAATGTAACATGTAGCTATTTTTGCTTCCTCTGCTCTTTTTTTTTTTTTGTTTCTAGGAAAATGTTAACATGGCTTTCATTTTAGATCACCTCTGATAAGTTTGTTCTACTGTTAAAAGTCAGCCCGCAACAAATAAGCAGGTGCAGAGTAGGCGTGGCTGAGGTAGCATGTAAAGATCTGCTCCTGATCTCCAAAGTAATAATAGGCTTTCCTGGAGCTTTCAGTCCCCTCCTACACTCTGCTTGATGAGCTTTTCCTGAGCTTTCTAATGCACTCTCAGAGTCTTCATCTCTTTAATGGTAAACACATTAAAAGTATGCTCATCTAAAATGTGTATTGTACACTGAAGAGATGTCACAATGTTCGACAGCAGTTTTACTTCTCTGATTTTCATTTTAAGTTTGAAACGCATGCCAGGATTTTGAGAAGAAAATGAATCTAAATGACATTAGTTAGAAGGTAAAAAGGAGTTTGTGTAAGTAAGATTAAAGTGCGTTTGCTATAGTAACACTGTTGGTCAGACTGTGTCTGTCTGTGGAAACTGGCTCTGATAAGCTTATCTCATTGTTACCGTAGAAAGTGAAAGGTTCTAGAGAAACGTTCATTTCAGTATTTCCCTGGCTTCTGTTGCCTATTGTGTCACCTGTTTGTTTTTTTAACACTTTACAGTTTGAAACGTAAAAACTTTCCAGGATAACGGGAAAGTCCAGTGAACACCACTGTGTTTGAAATGTTAACTGTGGAGAAGGAAATTCCAGTTAGATTTTTTGAACTGTGCGATTGTATAAATGTGACCACATCATGTAAACTCACTCATGCACTTACACAGTGTCAATAAAGCTCCCAAAAGTCAAGGCAAGAATTTGTTCAGAGACTGTTTTGATTTTATTTCAACAGCTGGCACAAAACCCCGGTTGAACTCAGACTCCAGTTGGAGTTCAATGACCTTGTTTTCCCGTCTGCACTGCAAACACATTTAAAACTAAAAGAGGCCAAAGGGCTGTGAAACAAGCTCTGAGGTCTCATGATTGTGGTTATTTGTCACCTTGTTGGTCGCACTGTAGATTTCATTCTTCTGCGTAAGCTGAGCCAATCATGTGCTGCCTTTGTCAGTCAGGAAGGAACATGTCATGGAGACACATGAGATGTGTGAAAAAAAAATGGCAACACAGCTTCTGTAAATAGAACATTTCAGCAGTCAGTGCACTCTGTGCTGCTGTTTATTTTTAATGTGACTGCTTGCGCTGCCAAAAAAAAAACCCAAGCACATGCAGTTCATCTGTAAGGTTTGGGCTGCAGTACAACCTTGTACTAAAGTACCACTCAACAGGTTTCCATAGATATTATGTTCTGTTGGACACGAGTTACCATGGTGATAAAGCTTGGTTGAAGAGCACCACCTTCGACACAATGACAACTCTTAACAGTAGGTTCACACAGGGAGAAATAAAACAAAATAATGTGATGCTATAAATATATCCAGCTGGTTCTATGTGCAGTGTTGAACAAAAGTCTGAATCTGTGCCTTTGTTCTATTCAGGTATGCTTTTACTGCACTGGCAGTGTTTTTGAGATCAGTGTCGTGGTGAAAAATGAAGCCGATAGCTCAACTGCAAATGAGTGAAAAAGCAGTTAGTGTCCTAAGAAAATCCTTTAAACCTTTAAGAAATCCTGAAGAGCTATTACTCAAGACCACTTTTAAAAAGGACAAGAAACTCTGGCCCCTGGAAGCAAAACATAAAGAAAAGAGTAGTAGCCCAGCACTTTTTTCACTGTTCTTTTAAGCCTGTTATTAGCACACAGTACCTTTAATATAACGGTCAACCAACAAATCATCAGTGCATACACACAAGCACTACAGATATCACGTTAGATATACTAAAAAGAAACGTGTCAAAGCCAAAACTGTAGCAACCAAAGCACGGCCGTGTCATCTCAATGATATTCTTTTTGGCAGCGGTCAGTCAAAGAGCATACAAACATGCTCGTTTGCTCTTCTTTTTAAATGCAGTCGTGCACTACCAGAAGTACCAGATATTATTCTTGACCACTTCACTACCAGAAGTGGTCAAGAATAATATAATCTATAATCTATTATAACACAGCTCAGTCTTTCTTTTTTGTGGCTCAGAGAAAATATTGTGAGGCAACTTAAACGTATTGACCTTTGATCTTTCTCCTACATCAGGTATTGATTTTTTCTGTAGTTTTTAAATTCATTAAAATTCTTTAAAATTACAGAAAAGCAGTACCTGATGCAGGGAACTGCATTTGTACTTTTTTCCTATTATGCCATCTTTAAAGTGGGCCTGCAAAGCCCTTTTTCAGCTTCAGCTTTTTATTCTTAGACTTTGGAAGACTAGCTTGACATGATTCATAGATTAAAAATTTTCTCATTGACCATAAACAGCACCTCACTGCGTCCACTTCCTTGCTTTAAAGTGAGATTTCATCTGATTGGCTGCACCATTAAAAGCAGAAGGTTTAAATAGCTGGTGGGTGGGGCTTATGGTCTCACTGCCAAACCTACATGCCTGAGATAACCATATTAGGATATCATTTGTCTTTGATAACAAACAGTCTGAAGTATAGTAAAAAACTGCCAGAGATTGAGCGATTAAAGGTGTGTCAGCTCTCTGAGTTACATACACTCACAGTGGGCCAACATTAAATTTGACACATTAAACAGGATACTTCTTATTTAAATATACTTATTGTATGTTTTCTCCCTACACAGTGTCCATATAGCTCTTGTCTTGGTGTCCCTGTTTCACTTTTAAATCACTTGTGCTTTCAGCTCGGTCTCTGCCTCATGTTTATTTTACTTTTGTCTCTTTGCTCCCGTCCACTCGGGACCTCCACAACAGAGCCGGCTGGAGAAAATGGTAGAGTTTCAGCAGAGAGGGGAAGACCTGGAAACCAGCTTTGCAGAATGCAGGAGGCTATTAGAGGAAGCCCAGGGACGACTTGCATACCTAGAAGAAAGAATGAGGGAAGGAGGTGAGGATAAGGAGAGGGAGGCTGAGCTGAAAAAAGTCCAGACAGAAATAAAGAAACTGAAACAGGATGAGAAGTCCTTTGAGAAATTGCTAGAAGAACACCGAAAAGAAGAGAAGAAGCTGCCCTGGAATGTAGACACTATCAGCAAGGATGGTTTCAGCAAGGTAACGCAGGCCATCTGGGCCGCAAGATTTGTCAACTTTTCAGTTTCCTGATTTACATGTTGTCTTATCTTACTTTGCAGAGTGTGCTGAACTTTAAGCCTTTATCAAAGGAGGAAACTGGGGAGGAAAAGGTGGAGAACCACAAGAACTTTCTGGGGAAGTATGGGAAAGAAATCAAACTCTTTGGTAAGTGAGCTGGTTGTGTTTGTTGTGTTTCCCCCTATACTCCCACACAATGTTCTGCCTCACTACTTCCCTTATCTCGCTCTCTTCCACTGCTCTCCTCCTCCACCCGGTGGAAAATACGTGTCATTCAGAGTCTACAAATACATTTTTACTCATTGTCCCAGACGTTTCAAAGACATTAAATTTATCATGGGCTCTGGACAGTCCTGTAGCTACAAGTTGTTAAATGTGTTGTAACGTGCAGTTTCTACTGATCGATAGCTCCATGTTCATGCATGTTCATAAGAAACACTGAATGAGTGAGCTTCTTTACAGTGACAAAAAAGGGGATGGTTTACTGGTCTGGCCCACTTAAGATCACAGAGAGCCGGATGTGACCTGCTCTAAACCGACACAGCTTTTACTTGCAGTTTACTAACAGGATATAACCAATTAAATTTTTTTAAGTGTGGATTTCCTGTTTGTAAAATTATGATTGGAGTGACATTAACAGGACAACACCCAGTAAAATATATCCTGAAGGGACTTCCACTCGCTCAGATTGCCTGGTGATTAAATGCCTTCAGCTTTTGTGTGTCAGAGTTCTTCTGAAACTAAACAAACTGGGGAGGGGTCATGGAGAAGGAGGGTGTTGGGTCTGTGTTTCCACAAGCCCCGCTAATTCTAGAGAATTTCTTTCATCATAGTTAAAACAATGTACAAGTGGTAAACATAAAAATGACAAACATTTAACAATTCACTCTAACAGAGGGAGTATATTTTTAACTGCGTCACATAGAAACGGATAAAGAGTAAAATTTAGTGTGTCCACACACTTTCTTCAAAAGATTCCCCTTTTCTTATTTTAGAAGCTCTCGATTTTTACGACTTATCTTATCAGCCCATATTAATGTTAATAATTATTATTGTTGTCACAGACTTAATGGAGTTCCCCTTAAATTGGGTTGTGTAAGCAGTCAAATATTTCTAAAAAAGGGATGAGTTGAGTACCAAGCACAGCAGTGATTTCGCAACTGGAGCCAGTATTTCAGTAACTGAAAGCAAAGGACTTACAAAGTGTTTGCTTTGTAAGTCCTTATACACACTGTTATACACAGTATACACTGTTACTGTAGTGGGTATTCATAATAAACATGGACAAAGTTTCAAACAATGAAGTTAGCATAGGAAAAAAGCTCAGGCTTTACGCTGCTCTGAACATTTTTCATACTCTTGCTCCTGATGTCACTGGCAGCGGATATCCCAATACTGTTTATTAAGAGCACAATAGTGGCTGTGAGCAGAAGAAATAACCAGCTGCTATGTTTATGAGAGCAGCTATTCAAAAGGAAGCTGGCTAAAATAAAGGGGAAAGAGCACTTTAATGGTGGTGACAGTGGGTGAGAAGAATTTTCCTGAGAACTGACAAAGCAATGAAAAGAAGTCCAAGATCTCATTTTGTAAGATCGAAAAATATTGAAGCTGATCTCTATTTCCATTCTTTTTTCAATCATATAACTTCTGGAGATGTGCTTGTGCTCAGCATAATGCTCAATACGATGGCGTCTTCCAGGGATGCTGCGGCGCTGGGACGACAGTCAGCAGTATCTGTCAGACCACCCGCACCTGGTGTGCGAAGAGACTGCTAATTACCTTGTTGTCATCTGTATCGAGTATGAGATAGATGAGGTGAGTGCAGTGAGGAGCGTGTGAGTGCGTGTTGAGGTTGAAATTCAGGCAGGTAGAGCCTTCAAAACTCTCAATATGCTTGCAGAAACACGCCCTGATGGAGCAGGTGGCCCACCAAGCCATCGTCATGCAGTTCATCTTGGATTTGGCTCGGATGCTGAAAGTTGACCCAAGAGGCTGCTTCAGACAGTTCTTCTCAAAGATCAAGGTATGCTACTTAAACATGCCTTACTGTGCAGTCGCTATGCTCAAGAGAATTCAGTCTTTGTCATATGCGTGCATGTCCATGTCAGACTCTAGATAAGTCGTACCAAGATGCATTTGAGCATGAGCTGGAGATGCTAAAGGAGCGGGTCCGCAGTTCTGCACAGACTCGTATGGAGAACGCTGTGAAAGAGTTGGAGGAGGAGGAAATACAGAAGAGACTGGGCCCAGGTGGTTTGGACCCTGTAGAGGTCTATGAATCACTACCAAAGGTAGGCCATACATGCAGACACTCTGGAGTGTACTGTAAGCTTCTGCAACATTTTATGCAATCGCACACTGCAGCTAAACACCTCACTGTCTTGTTGTTAAATTGCCTCAACTTTTAAACATTGTTAAAGTGTCCTAACTGTACACAGTAGCTCAGACGCTTTGTTTTGGTATATCAGGTGAAGCTAAAAGCCCAGAAAAGTCAAAACTACAAATTAGCTCAGAGAAGCTGTAATTATCCAGTGAGGAGTGGCTAGGAAGTGGAGGAAGAAATAACAGGCTTTTGAAGGATGGACGATGCAGTCTTCTTAAACGTAGATATATTTAGAGAATATAGCTTCTCCTTAACTATTTAAAATTTAACACATTCACACAACAAAGACGAGCTCCTCCTCCTTCATGCTACACTTGACACATGCTAACCCTGTTGTAGTCGTAAAGTAAAGGCCTAATTATCCATGCAGTTTATGTTTTTTATAGATAATTACAGTCCTGTTGTTGGAATATTCTTCTCTTACTCGTTTTGTTTTTTGTTCTTTTTAAATCAAACAGACTTCAGCATTAAACCTAACCTTGATAAGTGATTCTACTTTGAACTCACACAACATTATATAATGTTATTCGGGGGGACTTAGTTGGTAATCTTAACTTGCATGTATTGTTCCGGCGTTCTCATTGGATGGATCGTTTATGCACCTTTACTTTAGCTTCACTGACGTTGTGTTTTGCAGCCAAGGTTTCTTTTCAAAGACTGAAAGGTCATTAAAAGTCCCTCTCATCTCATGCCATAAAAAAGAAAAGCCTTGTTACTTCGATAATCGTGTAGTTTGTGCAAGTGATCGTGTTGCCATTTGGATAATCAGGTGAGTCGGTAGAATAAAGGTCAGCAGAGTGGACTCCACCTGTCAGACGTGTGTGCAGTGCAAGGTAAACACTAGCAGGTTTACATATGTGCTTCAAATAAGTTATGCTAACGTTTCCTTCTGTTCAAGAAAGCAAGTTCATATTAATATAAAAGGAGAAGAGTGATGAATTTATTGTCTCATAGGAGGTAAAGAGGAGCTTTCATGAGAAGAACATTCAGATGCTGCAAGAAGCTATGAGCAAGCTGGACCCTGAGGTGTGTGTGTGTGTGTGTCTGCCTAAAATAATTTATAGTCATTAAAAGCGGCCTGATCAGAAAGTTTCTTTGTTTGTTGTTGTCTCAAACTGTTGTCACCATGTTTTTTCTGTCTATAGAAAGGAAAATACCACCTGAAGAGGTGTATTGACTCTGGATTATGGGTCCCTGATTCCAGAGGGGATGAGGATGGGGAGGAAGATGGGGACCAGGAAGAGGATTAATAATACTTTATTATAAACCTAGTCAGTGTACCGACTGTGTGTTGTTATATAAGTGTTGTTTCTGGCTGCTTAGTTTTTAAATGTCTCCATGTTAAACTAAATCTAGTCAATTAACTGCATATACATATACTGTGAAATGTGTATTGTATATTTTTTAATAAAGGCATATTTGAAGATTAGTTTTAAAGAAGTATTTTTATGAATCAGTTCTTATTATTGTTACTGACTGTATTGACAGATTTATCCCTGCTGTTAATCATCTTTAAAAAGCCAGTTCTCTCAAACATGTTAATACAATCTATGTTTTGAAACTCTATAGTTACTCAGGATGTACTTTTAGTTTCACAGTTGTAGCTGGGTCACGTTTCTCTGCAGCTTATAAAAACACTCTTCTCTCTCAGTATGAACGCTTCATGTCACCGTCCATGTCAGGCGTAAAGAGCAGTTTTTTCTGCTTGGTTGTGTCTGTTGTCCCACTGTGGTCAACAGCGCCACCTAAAGTCGTATTTGGGGAAAGATGACTGAGGTGGTGTGGTAGACAGCTTTTTTGTGATTGTTGAATCTTAAGTTCATTAAAGATGTAACTGTTAAATAATATATCAACAGAGAATGAGCTGGACACATGCATATAATCTATATTATTTAGTTAAATTGAAATAAAGTTAATTCATTAATAGATGTGTAGATTGTTGCATTATTTTGATTTATTTATTTATTTTTATTCTTGCGAAACTTCATTAAATTTTTTTATGTTTTGGCAACATAGCTTTGATAAACAGTCGTGCCAGGGAAGCACCTTTGGACTGGATTAAATTTGAATTTAAATATCAAGCTAAAGGCACAAGTTAAATGAATAAAGCAAAAAGAAAGATCCTGAACAAACACACATTTTATAGATTTATTCCAGTGACTGAAAAGGAAGTTACACTATATGTTACTTAAGCTCAACAAGTATTGAGTTTAGGTCATAAAAAAGTGTGCTGCTTTGAATTTAACGAAAGACGTTTAACAGTGAGCAGGCTTATTATGCACTGATGACATCATATGAAATTTTAATACAGATAAATTTAAGTTTAGGTCTTTATAGTTTCTGAGAACATCAGCAGCCATCTGTGCTAACTCAGTGACATGAATCCAACATCTTTGTTTTTAATCCTCTTTCTCCATCTTTACTTCACACAGTCTATCGCAGCTTGTGTAATACCCTTCATAGCATGACAGAGGGCACTTTGATGCTTCACTGTTATCCCACACCCCACCCAAAGTGACATCAGATGGACACACTGAAACAAGAAAAGTAGAAAAAAATCACTTTAAAAATAAAGAAAAGTTTACTAGAACGTGTTTAAGCTGGTGTAAGTTTATCTTGCTACTACTATGAGTTTTCCAGTTTACAGTGACGGACACAAGACACAATATTTTATGCATATATGCTTGTTTTTATGACAGTGTATCATTGGTATGATGCACCTTATACCATAATACACCATATTATAAGTAAGTTGAGCCAAATATGCTGGCTCTTATTCAGCTATGTTTGAAACAATTCAGATTGAGCGCCTGAAAATCTGTGGAAACATTATCAGTTTATTGCTGCTTTTTGTGGGCTTTTGTGGTTAGGTGCGGACATTTCAGACTAAAACTGGCAACTGTTTTTATTTATGATCACAAAGCTGAACACAACATTGCCGCTTTGGACATATATTAAGTAAACAGTTTGCTTGATCAACGATTTGATGTTTTAGTCATTAAAATGTTGAATAAAGTCTCCAGACCATTCAGATCATTTTCTCTTTATTGACAAACTGACATTTCAGCTCGGGTTTTGCTGCTTGTGTCTACTCTGGAGTTTCTTATGCTGTATTTGTCCCTGGAAGTCTCTCTTACAATAAACTGAGCTTAACTACTGTCCATTTATTTTTCTCTAAATGCTCTCTCTCTCTCGCTCTCTCTCTTTCATAATTAATTGGTGGGTTTGATTTAGCGTTCTAAATCAATTTTTTCGAGGCAAAGCGTCTTTGCGCTGTCACTTTTGCAAATAGGGAACAATCAGTGCAGGTCCTGGGGAGGAATCAAATCTAGATAATGCCTATAAAAGCTGATGGGAGAATAACAGAACAGCAAGGCAGCGTCATGGAAAAAAAATGTTTGTGTGTGTGCGTGTGCGTGGACAATTTCTATTATTATTTGGCTGTAATGCTAACAAATCAGATCCTCTCTCAATGACAAAAGGCAGCACAGGTTTAGTATCTGCTCAAGCTATTCTATTCACAGTTTCTGTGAGTATCAGTGTCTGTCTGAAAAACTAAAACACTGGCTCAGTGTTTCTCCTTCCTGCTTCTCACGTGTGAATATTTGCTGCCTTAATTTGTCCTAGAACAAAAGGCATTGAATACCATGTATTGTGATGACACCTGGAAACCTATCTATCTATCTATCTATCTATCTATCTATCTATCTATCATGAAGACGTTTATTGCCATATATGCTGTAAAACACAGTGGTTATGTGGGCTCCTTTCACACCAATACATAACTTAAATAAACAAAAATAGAAAAATAATATGCACAAGAAAAATTAAATAAACAAAGCAAGTACTGTGCAGAAGGGTAGAGTGTATTCAGACTATGTGATTGTGTGTGATTGCTTATGCATACTATAACAATCTTATGATATAATATTGTACCTTACAATATAAAGTGGCTGTTTGTTGGCTGGTGCTTTATAAATAAACCTTGGTTGAAAATTAAATAAATACAAAAGATACAGAAACAGTGTATTGAGAACTGTGCTGCATGCCCTTGAATGGCTGTAAAAATAGCAAAGAGGCGTGGGAGGAAAAAAGGAGAGATGAATGCTTATTGTGATCTGTGGGTTGTTTTTTTTTAATATGAGTGGTTTGTTCCAATAAAATGTGCCCTGTGTCGTGGGTGTGTGTGATGGAGAGAGATGAAACTGACTATTGAAACAGAGGATCAGTGTGTGGCTGCTAATAAGATGGAAAAAATAGAAATAGACAGGAGTACCGATGGAGAGAGGAGGAGAGGAGCGGAGAGTGTTGTATGGGATTAATGGACATACTGTGCGTCTGTGCAGGAGGAGGGAGAGGAGGGAAGATGGGCTTCTCCGTGGAGGCTGTGGCGGTGGTGGGAGGGGGGGTGGCTGGGGGAGACCACTGAGGCAGGGGAGAGGGAGAGGAGAGAAAGGGAGGGAGGGGAGGTGGTAAAGCCACGGATATTCATGAAAACAGCAAGTGTGTGTGTGTTTTTTTCTTTCCCCCTCTAGCCGTGGCGATACACCGCTATGTCTACAGAAAAACAGAGGGAGCAGGGGAGAGAAGGAGAAGGCGACAAGTGAAAGCAAGAGGAGGCGCAGCCCATCTTGCTGTTGATCTTCAGGCGATCAAGGTGAGTGTGATTTTTTTTCCTACATCCTCCAGTCTGTGTGTGCCAGTGTATGTGGACATGTGTGTGTGTATGTGTGTGTGACACATACCTCATGCAGTGTGTGCAAACAGTCATGACAGCAGGGGCATTCCTCATATGTGCATGTTTTCAGCATGTGCGCGCTCGCTTTATATATGTATTTGGGTGTTTTGTGAGAGAACAGCAGGCTGGTGGTTGAGCTGCATATTGATGCATAGCTGCTTGGTTTTATAAGCTGCTTTATCTGTAGTGGAGGTGATATTGGTTTGCAGCTATTGCGTGTGTGTGTAAAGGCTCAAATGCCTTGATTGTCTGTGCATATATATGTCACTGTGTCACTATGCATTTGATGATTTCTCCTCTTTTGTTTTGGGTTTGTTTTTCTTTCGTTTTGTTTTTTTGTTTTACCCGTGTGAATCTGTGTGGACGCTGCTGTGTGGAAGACCCATCGCTGAGAGGGTGTGTTCATGGTGACCCTTGATGAAAGTCTTCTCCAGCAGCTCTCTATGTGTGTACCAGCTCCATCAGAAACACTCTGATATGCTGAATCTGTCCCATCCAATAGAATTAGGTCAGCTTGGACTGCTCAGAGTAATTATATAACATCAGAGAGCTTTTTGGTGTTGCAGTATCTGCTCAGAATTAGCCACACTGTAGGTACGGCTCCAGCAAGGCCAATCAAAACACGTTGTCCTCGCTCTGAGTTATTTACCAGTCAACCAGCCATGTCTTGAGAGTTTTGTTTGGAGGCTTTTTTTTTCATATATGAAATTTGTATCATGGAAAACCACTCACATCTTCTGTAGTACTGTATACATGAGGACAAGTTTTTCCAATTTTATGATACATCAAATGAATTCACTGAAATAAGACAGGAAAGAGTATTTCTGTCTTGTTCTTGTTTTTTAAAGTCTGAACATACTAACACTTAATTTCTGTTTTCTCACAGGAAGATTTTTTCCAGGATTGACTCTGGCAGATCAAACCAGGATGTTTGGACTTCTCAGACGAGGTCATGCTTGACACGTCTTCCTAAGCAGGATTTGGATCCAGACCATGACCAGTCATATTGTGGATGATTGACCTGAGAAAGGAGAGGACCAAATTTCTCTGTAATCTCTTTGGATTTTGGATTCTTAATTGTTGGGAAATTGCCTTCATGTGGAATCAGGTTAACAACTGGGGAACGTCATGCAGACAACTCTCAGAGCTGGATAGACGTTTTAGAGAAAGGGGTTTCCTTTGGCAACGGCATCATGAACCCTGACTGAGATGTTCATTGGCTCACCTGGCCAAAGCAAGACAACATGGAGTGACTTTTTTTCTTTCTTCTGCCTTTGACTTTGGAAAACAGACAGATCCAAACAAAGGTCAGCGGCCTCGGTCTGAACCTGCAGCCTTTGAGGGCTGCGTAAATGCTCCTTTACTGTTCTCCACCACGCTTTACTTCAACCACCTGAAGACTGAGGTGCAGAGGGAGCGCGAGTGAGGCGGTTGGCTGGCCGAATCCGCTCCAATGGGGGCCGGTTGTGACCCGGTCTGACCCCGGTTTGACCTTGCAGTGACCTCTGACCTCTCCGGTCCTGGCTCTCCACCTGCTCTGCTGCCTGGGTTCCGGAACGCTCCGCCCTGGGGCCCAGAACGAGCCAATCAGAATGAAGAAGAGCCGCAGCGTGCTGTCGGTGACTGGAGAAGAGGTGAGGAGGAAGATCTGAACAATCAGGGAAAATCTGCTAACCTTGTCACAGTCACAGAGACCGTAGATCCCAGGCCTAGTAGCAGACTGTCTCACTGAACTCTGTGTGTGTGTGTGTGTGTGTGTGTGTGTGTGTGTGTGTGTGTGTGTGTGTGTGTGTGTGTGTGTGTGCGTGTGCAACTTGAATGCCTACCGTCACATAAACGCCCCATGACTTTCACACATCCAAGCTCTCTTTGTTCCCGCACACACTCAGAAGTCCGAGTGGACAGTTTGCATCCTCCAGCCTACACTCACCCAGCAGGAGCCACTCAGTCCCAGTCCTCTATGTAAATGAGCCGCAGCTAAGTGAGTGCTCTATGTAAATGAGTGATTTCCGTTTAAAGGTGAAGTCCTGGCCAAAGGACATAACAGCATGCATTAATCGGGAGCTCTTTTATTGATTATACATTTTGTTATGCGTCCATGTGTGTGTGTGTGTGTGTGTGTGTCCGTGCGTGCGTGCGTGCGTGCGTGCGTGCGTGGATGCGAGCATCTCACCACATCTGGGTCTGGATGACATCAAACACAGCATGGAAGCAACACGGCACTGTTGCCTAGCAACTGCTACCATTCCCCCAGTGTTTTGTTGCTACGGTACTGCAGTGCAGATCAGCCTCTAAGAGCTCAGTCTGTAGAGGCCCTATCCCAGACACACATGCACAGTCACACACACTTACATCAATAATTTATAGTCTGTGTTTCTGTACAAGTTTCTTTGCTCGTCATTGTTTGAATATGGCAAAACAACACAGCCTGGGACATGAGCCAAAACAGCAACTGCGTTCTTCCATTTTTGCTACTGAATGTGTTGGGTTTTTTTAATCATTACACACGCAACGCAGTGTCTTTGTGAAAGACACAATATGTTCTCTTTTAATCCTCTGAAGATGCATCTTCTTGTTCCATATCCCCATTTCCCTTACCTGCCTCCCTTCTGTCTCTCAGGGAAATGACACAGATATAACAGGTACTGGGGAGAAGGCGGAGTCATCTCGCTATAGCCGATCGTATACGTCCGGGTCCACGCTGGGGGCTGAGTTACGCAGAGGGAGGAGCAGAAGACTCTCGCCAAGTCTCCAGGTATGGGAAGATGGAATGAGCATGTTAAAGTGGCAATCTGAATGGTTCCAGTCCCGTTGATTTGGTAACACCTGAAGTCACTGTTGATAGCAACAAACACTTTAGCACAACAGGTCACTGAATTATAAGGACCACCTTGGTGAGCCACCAAGATCTGTCCCTTTTTCTTCTGTTACTTCAAGCAATACTTCAAACTTATCTGAAGTTGAATAATGCAGAAAATTACCCTTTTTAGACATATAGACTGTAGTTAATAGATGAAAGCAGCTACCGTGAGTTCATCCACCGATTGTGGGCACCTGTTTTGAACCCTAGAAGGCTATAGCGATCCTGGTTTTATGAAGCCAAATTGTATCAGAGGACAGAGGTAATGATTGCAAGCTTAGCTGAATCTGTGCGAGAATTCTATAACAGCAAAGATGGTGGTCAAAGTATAATTTCCAGGGAGGAAAAGCTTTTTAAAACTCTAGTTTGGAGCAAATACACCAAACCGTTTACGTCTCTTTTAATCAGATGTGACCGGTGTTCCTGTACGAGCAGTTCTCATGTCCCGCTGATCAATGAAAACTGCCCCAAAAAGTTCCTACACCAATTCACAATACTGATGAGAGACACCTGCTAATTAATGCTAAGTAACATACAAATAAAATAAAAGATTGCTGGACTGTGATTAAATGGGCTGCTGTGCAGATTATTAACCACACAGCAGTTTGTATAATTTGACACATAATTGCATTAAAATGTTTCTAAAGGCACCAAGTGCACAAACATGGTCAAAGGGTTCAGTTCAGCAATAAATATCATGCAAAACAAATACATATGCTACGCTTTGTCTGCTCCGTGTTTTCTATAGGAAATTATTTATAGGTTTATCACTTAGCAAGACGTTAAAATGTTAGTGTATTTACAGCTTTCTCCTGCTGCCAAGGAAACAATAGGAAAAACTCAAAACAACATTTTTTTTGATAGCACTTCATGCCGAAATATTTTTACCTGCTGACAAATAGATTTTGAAAATGTGGACTAGATGGGCAAATTTTGACCTCTCACACTGAAAATCACCAAAAGTATTTACAGCTAAAAACTCATTCATTCATTTCACCCTAATCCTAAAATTTTAATCACACCCTCGTGTGCACCTGATTGTGAGATATGTGCAGAATAAAAAGCACAGCCTTCCCGCTGCTCTAAATCTACTCTTGCCTCTGTATGATGTCAGTGACACTGACTGGTCATCTCATCAGCTAGGTGTACTAGCTTTAAGCACATACGCTCCACCCACCTATTGTTAAAACCTTGGTTAGGCAAGCTATATCTCCCAAACAGTAGCTTTGCCCATAATTGTGCCTAGAATCACAGATCGTTGACTGATGTAATTGATTGAGTCACACCCATTGTGCCGGACTGAACCTATGTTTTACCTCACCAGGTACCTTGCTGGCTGCGACCTCGAGATCGCACCCGGTCACCAGAAGTCCTGGGCAACGCGTCACGTCCCACAACTCTTCCCCTTCGTATCCCGCCTCGCATCTCCATCACACAAGCAGACTCTGACAGGTTCACACACATGTTAAGCCCTCGTCAAATCACCGATTTCATTTTGCAGAAAGCTTTCCTGTCATTCTCTAATCACTGCTATCATGTTCCAGTTACGAAGCAGAAAATGGCGTGTCCCCAGGTCACACCCCTTTGGGCTCCCAGAGTCCGAGCCTCACGCTCCACACGACCTTCCCCCAGGGCCAGAGAAGAGAGTCCTTCCTGTACCGCTCCGACTCGGACTACGACATGTCCCCCAAGACGGTCTCACGGAACTCCTCCCTCGCCAGCGAAGGGTGAGAGTTAGAGAGAGATGAGATTAGTGATGACTTTATCCATGGCTGTATGAAATGTTGCACTCAGCTTTCTCTCTATTTTCCAACTCTTCCTGTCTTAGGCATACTGCAGAAGATTTTATTGTCACACCTTTTGCCCAAGTGAGTTTGACTTTATAGATTCATTTATCTTCATGAGTGGTCATAAAAACTGGTTCATACTGTTTCCAGTGTGCCCAGACACTCAATATAATTATAGGATTTGGAGGCGAAGTTTTTATTGAAACAGCAGAAATGATTGATCACGTTATTAAGCGTTTACCTCTCAGTAATATGTATACATCTGTGTAAGCTTGTTCTGTATTTATGCTGTTTTCCTGTGATGCTGTGTGATCATTGTAGGTATTGGCTAGTCTGCGATCGGTACGGAGCAACTTCACCATCCTTGCCAACGTCTCCACACCGACCGTCAAGTCAGTATCACCACCTGTTGTCCACAGAGTTTATGTTTCATAAGTTAAAGGACCATTTGTACGTTACAGGAGTTTATAAGACCTGTTACCAATAAAAAAAGGGATGTTGGGGAAAATGTAAATAAAGACAGAATGCAAAAGTAGTTCGGTGCAAGAAGGTTTTATTTATTTTATCAAACCACATTCTGCATGTATTCCAACCATACAGTAGCTCAACATTGCTATAGGAAAGTAGCCGAGATGCCTGATTTGACCAGCAGTGCCTTATAACATACATTTGAAAGCAAAAGTATGAAAAACTCCTCAGACAGTTACAGCTCAGTCACACATATTTAGCTTTATTTTGTATAGCATTTTTTATCTTCTATTCTTTGCCAAATGAACTTATGTATATTGTTTACATGATCGAAATAAATTACGGAACAAACAAACAAACAAACAAACAAAGTAGGACAGCAAGCTCCTTGCACCTTGGAAAAATCAGTAAAAACCTGTAAAAATGCAAGTTTGCAGAGTGCCTGTCATTTTGCAGTTAAATTGCTGCCCTGAAGCAGCTACGTCAGTGATTGTAGGTACATGGTTCTGTCAGGACTCTAAATGTAAGTAATGAATGTAAACTTTAATGTGAATTTTTGTGTACGTAGACAGCAAAAGATTTATTTTAACAAATTCCACATTTAATAGATGCACTACAAACAGACCCCAACTTGACCCTATTCAGTTGCAGACTGACTCCATCTTATTGTCGCTTTATTGCCACTTTGATGCCCAAACGTTGTTTTGAAGATGGTAACTGACTGCTCGTTGTCGCAGACCTGCTCCTTTCTTTAAAACAGCGAGGCGAGAAAGCTTCAGGTTTATTGTGTTTTGATGATTTTGGTCTTGCTGTAGTCTCCAACCACTGTTTCTGTCAGCATCAAACAACTGAACTACAGTAACAAGTACTGGAGGTCTGTTTCCTTACAGAACATTGCTAAAAACATGTAATGTAACACACCTACAGTTTTTGAAAAAAAAAACAAAAAAACATGTTGCTTGCACCATATTCAAATTTTAGCAAGTTAAAAAAAATCTCAGTTTCAACATTTCAGATGTTGACTTTGTGCTGTTTCCAACTAAATGTATGCTCAAAATAACGTCCAAATTGAAGCATTCTGTTTTTACTTACAGTTTAGGTAGTATCCATGCTTAAAAAGCATGCAGTTTAACACCCATGCACACATTTGTGATTACAGATACTTGTACCTTTCTGTACATCACATCATATCAGTTGTATTGATTTTATTGTTTTGTTCTTAGCCCAGAATACTCAAAACAAATACTACTATTACTACACTACTACGGCACCTTATTATTTTCCACTTCTCACATTCATCCATGTTGGTCGAAGCTCTAAAATATCAAATATTAACTATTTAATGAATTTGATTAAGCTGAGTTTAATTTATCTCATATATTTACCACCAAGACTAACTTTAGGCAACACACTGAATGGGAGATTCAAACAGAAAACACATTTAAACACAAAATTAATACATTAATTTTAACATTAATAGATTATCAAGAACATGTGGATTGTACTGGGTTATTAAAAGCCTAATTATTTTACTACTCTGTTTTTTTTTTAGGAGGTCTCCTTTGGGTGGAGTGTGCGTCAGTCCTAGGGCGACACTATCAGACCAGCAGTACCAGCAGCTCGCCCTGGACACACTGGAGGAGCTGGACTGGTGCTTAGACCAGCTGGAGACCATCCAGACACACCGCTCTGTCAGCGAGATGGCCTCCAACAAGGTTTGTAACTAACACCGTACAAACCTACTAACATGTCACCAGCTGTAGATCAGCTCATAAACATGCAGATGAACCTTTATGTATGTTTTCAATATTTAGCTCAAATCATTACATTTTGATTTCTGCTATCAGTTAATACATGAATTGGTGCCTCTGTGCTGATCTGTGCTGTAAGTAATAATTATAGGACACTAAACAGAAAATGTAAAAATCTATCTCCAACATGAATCTCAGTAGGTTTTTTTTTCAGTCGTTTTACTGTTTCCTTAAACCTCTGGACTCACTCAAAGCCCAGAATCCAAACAGGCCTTCTGTTTTGAATAATAACGCTAAGTTTCCTGAGGGAAGCCTCAGGTTGACTCACACCATCTTTGTGTTTTGTTCTCATTCTGCCACAGTTTAAGAGGATGCTGAACAGAGAGCTCTCTCACCTGTCAGAGATGAGTCGCTCCGGGAACCAGGTGTCTGAGTACATCTCCAGCACCTTCATGGGTGAGCGGGACCAGAATGTGATTTCTGTCCACATCGCATTTATGACCTTATCCAAATTAAAAACTATAAATCCACTCTGTGTGTGTGTGTGTGTGTGTCTTCAGACAAGCAGAATGAGGTGGAAATCCCGTCTCCCACTCTGAAAGATAAACCCATGAGTCACATCAGCGGAGTGAGGAAACTGTCTCACAGCTCCAGCCTCTCCAGCGCTTCCATGCCTCGCTTCGGCGTCAACACGGACCACGAGGATGAGCTTGCCAAGGTGCTGTTTTCTATCTGCGTTTTTCACACTCGCCATCAAACTTTGGTCAGACTTGAGCTCGGATCTCTGAAAAATGATATTATTTTTCATGACTTTGGCATTGTTTTTCCCTTCTAGCAGCAAGAAACAGATGTACGCACGTACCCTGTATCTGATAGAAACATAAGCAAACATGATTATATCCCACGTTACTGTATACTTTATGCAGTCGAGAAAGTTTGGCCTGGCTTTTCAGAAAATAACTGCAAGTACTGACTTGTTGTAAGAAAAAAGTGCTCATATATTTATTAGGTTTATGTCTGTTCACATACCAGCTGGAGTCTTTTATTAATCCTTTTGTCTGCTTTCTAGTGCCTGACGCCTGCTTGTTTAATTCCATCCAGTCTTTAGCACCACATTTTTTTGGAAGGTCCACAGTGGGGTGGAGACTGTCTCTGACTGCTTGGTCATGCAGCACATAAATCACATTAAAGTATGCTAGATACAAACATAAAGCTTTGTTCCTCTGCCATTGTAATTAAGAACTGGACCAGGTGACAGATATTCTCTATACATCTGTGGACCACCTACCACTAAGGCTCAACTGTCAAGGTTATGCTGAGAGACATCAAAGCAGTGTCTGCTGTGTGATTAGTGTTGAAATGGTGCCAGAGCTCAGAGATGGAAGCACTGGAAGTCTGCTCATGTTTGGGATGGAGGATGATTTGAACTTTCAGCTGTTTGCTCAATGAAGTCTTGTCAGGAAACATTATGTAGGTTAATACAGAGTGACCTTAGACTTGATTTAGAGTCATGTGTTTGACCTTTGGGCTAAGGTCTGGTGCTAAAGTCTTAAACTACCATCCGTGTATTTATCTAGCCGGGGCGATCGTGGCTCAAGAGTTGGGAGTTCACCTTGTAATCGGAAGGTTGCCGGTTTGAGCCCTGGCTTGGACAGTCTCGGTCGTTGTGTCCTTGGGCAAGACACTTCACCCGTTGCCTACTGGTAGTGGTCAGAGGGCCCGGTGGCGCCAATGTCCGGCAGCCTCGCCTCTGTCAGTGCGCCCCAGGGTGGCTGTAGCTACAATGTAGCTTGCCATCACCAGTGTGTGAATGGATGACTGGATGTGTAAAGCACTTTACAAATACAGGCCATTTATTTATCTGTTTTGCTGGGAAACTCTTTTCTTTAAATAGTCTTCAGGAAGAGTTCTTTGGATGTTGGCTGCCTTTTGTTCTGTTCCTGGTCAAAATGATCCCACACTGCTTCAGTAATGTGTAGGTCTGAGTTCTGGGGAGGCCGATCCATGACTGATAGGGTTCTACTGTGTGTTCTTCTATCCATGTATGCTTTTACTGCATTAGCAGTGGGCTTAAGATCATTTTCATGCTGAAAAATGAAGCCACTGCCAGTCAGAATAAACGTTTCTGGGTTCAATATTCCATCATTTTTGCGAGCCCCGACACCACTGGCTGAAGGCTCTCTGTTGTTCCTCTCTGCTGACCTCCTCTGTACATATTAATGACAGTTGTGTGTTATCTTTGGAATTTTTAAAATTCATTTAAGAACAAGTTATGTGTTTTGGCAATATGCTGTTAGTAGCAAAGTGACTAAAGATACTATTTGGAACGGGTTCTTTGTTGTCTGTAATGTGTAGACACAACACTTGTTCATACCTTGAGTTAGGTTCTTTTTTATTTTTGAGTGATTCGTAGGTCAGTTTTAAATGACTTACTAAACATCTTCTAAAAATGGTCAAGTGCAAGAATTGGACTGAAAATGAGGGAATGTGCAAAGAAAATCTTTGAAAGATCTTCAGAAAACTGGAGAATTGTTGCTCTACACCACTGTTAAAAGTTACAAGAAAGTCTGGCCCCTTGAAAGTAGAGTATACAGCGCACTGCACTGTAAGGAGGACTTTAATACGACCATCTAAAAGTTTTGATGAAACATTTTTGAAACAGTGTGATTTTCAAGCTATGGCTCGCTTTACTTTGTGTGTTGAAACAGGAGCTGGAGGATCTGGACAAGTGGAGTTTTAACATATTCAGAGTAGCAGAGTTTTCCAACAACAGACCTCTCAGCTGCATCATGTACGCCATCTTCCAGGTAAAGAAAATAATCGTATAAATGTGGACTGTTCGTGTCTGTGCTCATGTACACGGTGTACTCCCTTTTCTTTTGTCTCGCTCCTCCTCAGGAGCGAGAGCTGTTGAAGACATTTCGTATCCCAGTCGACACCTTTGTCACTTACGTGATGACCCTGGAGGACCATTACCATGGAAACGTAGCGTACCACAACAGCCTCCATGCTGCAGATGTCACCCAGTCCACACATGTTCTTCTCTCCACACCTGCTCTTGATGTAGGTCAACACGCACACAAACACACACACACTTTTGATGTCCATTCACACATAAGGAGAGAGGCGTGAAGAAAAGGTGGAGAGAATAAAAAATCAAAGCAAAGAAAGACAAACATCTTCTAACTGAAACATCTGGGTACTTTCATAGTTGAACATGATTTAACTCTTTTTCTCAAACAAATAGACCTATTTAAATAAGTGTGTCATGTTGTAATACATTATATATTAAAATGCATATTATTCATGTGTCTAGACAAAAAAAAATATGTTTGAGCTTCAAGTTTCCTCAGACTTTTGGCCCAAGGCCTCAAACTGACCTCTTCAACATTTCTAAATTGCACCCGTGGCTGCTCTGATTCCTCCAGTCCACATACTGAAGGATCCTTGGGCAAGATACTGAACAGTGAGTTGCCCCCGATGCATCCATCGAACTCTGAGTGTGTATGTCTATGTTAGAAAATCCCTTGGGCATAGATGAAAGTGCTGTATGGCGGACTTTGAGGGCTGAGTAGAAAGGTGCTATACAAGTACCAGTCTTTACGGGTTAGTAGAGTAACAACTGTTTAATTTAATAAATTCAGTTGTATTTATATACCGGCAATTCACGACAAGAGTTGCCTCAAGGTGCTTTATACTGTGAGGTAAAGACTCTACAATAAAACTCCAGCAATCAGAGGATCCTGTTTTGAGCAAGTACTTGGTGACAGTGGGAAGGAAAAACTCCCTTTTAACAGGAAGAAACCCCCGCAGACCCGGCCTCAGGGAAACACAGACATCTGTCACAACTTGTTGTGGGTGAGGGGATTCAACTGTGGGTCCAGGTGTTAGATTATCAACAGAAAAGAAACGTGTACCTGATCTAACACACATGGTTCTATGGAGAAGCTGCACCTGAGAAACATCCCGGAAAATTAATAACAATTTAAAAAAGATAAAGAGCTGGAGAGAGTGTTTTTACTTTTGTCACGTTTGTTAATGTGTTGCATAAAAAGCTGGAGCCCTTTTATGTGGTGACATTGCATCCAAAGCAGACTGACCATGTGACCCTTATTACACCATGGCTTATGCAGTGATGTAACAACAAAGAAATCTTAAGTTTAAAAGATTTTCACAGCATTATGACTTGAGTATGAAGTGTAAGTAAATCTATGAGCTGATATTGATCACAGATTCAAACACACAAACAATGGAAGCTGGGTTCAGTGTCACTGTGGTTGCTGTTTTTTCTACTGGAAATAAAAGAACAACATCTGACTTTATCTGGGAATGCATTTGTCTCCCACACACTGAGACAGTGTTCCATATTTTGAGTAGCTCTAGTTTTCAGGACAGCAGGACAGCCGCTTTTCTGTCTGGCTTGCAAAGAAAGCAGGAAAGGCTGTTCTAGTGGGTCAAGTGCAGGTTAACCCGCCACGAGCTTTTGCTGCTTACACAATACACAAAATTAGGGAACTACAAAGTTACAAGCTGCACAGTTTTTAGCGGAATATGGAAATGCAGGAAGACCCAATAATTTTTTCTAGTTTTTATTAAGTTTTACAGAGAGGGGAGAATATGATGTGACGTGAAGTCTACAGAATGAATCCCAAGAAAAGGCGTTAAAATATTTTATACAGTTTTTAAAGGCAAAAAGGGAAAATATGACTCCAAGAAAACTGCTGCAAAAGGCAATAAGAAGACACAAACTCTTAGAACAGAGTTTGTGTGTGTTTGTTGTTTAAGTTAGATATAATTTTGTGTCTTAGTAGCAGCATGTCCCATACCGTCTCACATTTAGCTGCGGTATGGTCACGTCTGCAAAGACAGTAAAAACGTTTATCCATATTCTTCAACTGCCGTATGTTCTTTGCTATTAGACGCACCTTCTTGCATTTTATTAGCACAGAAACTAGTTTTGAAACTGTCAGAGGTATTGACTTTTGTCTCCTGCCCTTCTTGTCATTTCAGGCTGTCTTCACTGACCTGGAAATCCTCGCCGCTCTATTTGCTGCAGCCATCCACGATGTAGACCATCCCGGAGTTTCCAATCAGTTCCTCATCAACACCAGTGAGTTCACACACGCTCACACACTCAAACACATGCTTTGATATTTGCACACGCTGTGTTCACACCCCCTCCTCTGCGCTCAGACTCAGAGCTGGCCCTAATGTATAACGACGAGTCAGTATTGGAGAACCACCACCTCGCCGTGGGCTTCAAGCTTTTGCACCAAGAAAACTGTGACATTTTCCAGAACCTTACCAAGCGGCAGCGCCAGAGCCTTCGCAAGCTCGTCATCGATATGGTAGGGAACTAGTTTTAAAATAATGTAACAGTAACCTAACAGAATTTCTTTTTTTTTCTATTATCATGCAAATGATGTATGAATCTAATTTATCATTTTTAGTTTTAGTCATATTTTACTTAGTTTTAAAGATTTGTATTCTCTTAAGATTCTCTTAAGTGTATATTTAAACACCTTGAACAGGAAACTGAATGTATCTGTTTTGGTTCTCCTCATTTAAGCTACCCTTATTCTGACTGGCTGCACTTTGCAAACACAAGGTTTGCACTGGGTGGGGTTGCTGTGCTCACATATGATGCCTTAAAGATACAGATGAGGTGCTTTAAATACAGCTTTTGATTTACAGGGACTACTTGTACATACAGTTGTGTGTCAGAATCATATCCGCTCTCATGGGGATAAATGTCATTGTAATTTCTGAATGTTCTTTTTCCAGGGTGGAATGGTTGACAGCATTTGAATTCATTTTGGGGTGGGGGGTGGGGGTAATCAACACAGGGTCAAAAGTATACCCACTAATATTTGGGTAAATGTGTTACACTTCAACCAGACCTTTTTGTTAGCCATCAACAAGTTTCAGGCATAATTGTGGCTAAATATTTGACTACTATTCTTGGTGGAATTGGTAGAGTTCATTTAAATTAGTTGGTTTCCTGGCACTGACTCGGCGTAGTCCAGAAATTTTCCGTAGCCTTGAGGTTGGAACTTTGGGAAGCCTGCTTGTTCCATTTTGAAACCAGTATTGATGTGTGTGTTTGGGATCATTATCTTTGTGGAGGTGTTTCCTTTCTTTATTGCATCCACTTTGTGTAATGCACCAGCAGCACTGGCAGCACAACAGTTCCAGAACATGATGCTACCACCACCATGCTTGACAGTTGGTACAAAACCTCACCTTTACTCCTTGAAACATACCTCTTGTCACTGTGGCCAAATACTTCAATCTTTGTCTCATCTGATCATAAAATGTAAAGCTGTCTACATGGAGAATGGCTTGTCCATGTAGACTGCGCCACACTTCAGTTGAGTCTGAAGGTGTCAATTCTTCCTGCACCAAGGAGTGGGGGCTTCTTTCCTGGTCTTCTTCCTCTCGGCCCATGGTGAAATGTTGATGGTGGAACTCGAGTCACTGTGGACAGTGATCCAGGTGTTCCAGCGGTTTCCAGTTCATGCCAGGCCTGATTGGTTCCTGAAAATCTTATTAGTGTTTGAACTGATGATTGTGGAATTTGCAGTTTAGAATGCCTCCAAAAACGTTTGCAACTTTGTACTCTGTGCTTTGTACTGCATTTCTTGGACCCATTGTTCTGAATACTGAATGAGGCCTGTTAAACAAATTATTTTTAATTATTTTAATGTTTGCATTGCCTATCAGCTATAGTCAATCATGAAGTTATTTGACTCTGGCCTTGTCAAGTTAAAAGATGTTGTAAACCCTTCAGCTCCTCTTACCGAAAGATTTAAGAGAGTTTGTCTGTGTATATGTATGTATGTATATGTGTGTGTATATATATATATATATATATATATATATATACTGTGTATATTAGAGACAGTTCAAAGAGAACATTCATGTCCATGATGAATGTGTGCAAACATCTGACCTCAACTGTAAGCTCAAATCTTTAAATAATGAGGTCATTATTTAAAGATTTGAGCACACAACATTGTGATAAATAAAGGAAAAGCATAATAGGTTCCCTTTAGAGAAAAAGTGGACTGACTTCATCCCTGATTCTTGCATTATATATTTTCAGACTAATTTATAATCACACAGGAGTAGAAGGGGGTTGATTCCTAACAGAGCGTAGAGCATATTACAGGTTCAAGGATGCAAAATAAAAGCTTTGGGCAGAAAGTAGTTTGCATTTCTTTCTGTCGTTTTCTGCAGGTGTTGGCCACAGACATGTCCAAACACATGACACTGCTGGCTGATTTAAAGACAATGGTGGAGACCAAGAAGGTGACAAGTTCTGGCGTGCTACTTCTGGACCACTATACAGAACGAATACAGGTAACTTGATCAGTAACGTTTGACCCCACAGAGAGAGAATGACATACATAACATTAAATATTCTTGTATGATCGTAGGTACTGAGGAACATGGTGCACTGTGCAGACCTGAGCAACCCCACCAAGCACTTACCTTTATACAGACAGTGGACAGAGCGGATCATGGAGGAGTTCTTTCGGCAGGGCGACAAAGAACGCGAGAGAGGGATGGAGATCAGCGCCATGTGTGACAAACACACTGCGTCTGTGGAGAAAAGTCAGGTAATGCTCTCTCTGACTCACAGCGTCATTAATATAGTGAAGATGTTAAATGTGCACACAGAAAGGATAATGAGCCACAAACAAGCAACTTTAAAGTGTCTATGATAGCAAGGGTGGATAAAACAACAGAAACACAGAGCAGTGTGAAATAACAACCCTGAAATAGACTCTGTTAAATCTTCAGGTTATGCTGAGACTCTGAGAAAGTGTTAATGAGCATTTTTCTGTCTGTGGCAGGTCATTCACAAACACCGCAAATGTGGGAGTTGGTAGTGTGTGGGGAAAGTATCCGATCTGATAATGATAAAATGAACACAAAACGACAAGCAGTGGTAAATATATGCACAAATGCAATTCAGTTTTATTTATATAGTGCCAATTCAGAACAACTGTTGCGTCAAGGAGCTTTATATTGTAAGATAAAGAGCCAGTGTTAGAAAGAAACACCAAACAATTAGACAACCCCTCTATGAGCAAGTACTTAGAGACACTGGGAAGGAAAAACTCCCTTTTAACGGGAAGAAACCTCCAACAGAACCAGGCTCAGGGAGCGGCAGCCTCTGATATGACCAATTGCGGGTGAAGGGAGGAAGTGTGCTATGGAAGAGAGCAATTTGGTAGCAACCAAAGAATTGCACACAATACAAATTTTTCCCTAGCAACCAGCGGTTGCCAGATGGTTACCACTGATTTGGGCTTGATTCACTTGATCCTACAAGATTCGATTAGATTCAGTTCAATTCAATTTTATTTAAACAGCACCAAATCACAACAAGTCGCCTCAAGCTGCTTTAAATTATAAGGTAGACCCTACAATAATAGATACAGAGAAAAAAAACAATCATATGGCCCCCTATGAGCAAGCACTTTGGCGACAGTGGGAAGGAAAAAAGGGAGTTTTTCCTTCCCACAAGATCACACGTCCAAAATCGCAGATTGGTTAGCGGTTATGTGACAATAAAGCTTCAGGTGTCAGTATACTGGGTTTTGAAGTCTCAGTTTCAAACCAGTAAAAAAAAATCAAAATATGTGACAAATGTCCATCAAATGTACAAACCATTTGCACAAGACTAGATCAAGAGAAAGTGTGTGTGTGTGTGTGTGTGTGTGTGTGTGTGTGTGTGTGTGTGTGTGTGTGTGTGTGTGTGTGTGTGTGTGTGTGTGTGTGTGTGTGTGTGTGTGTGGCTGTGATTTACACACAGTTGGGGATTGGGCTATTTAAACATGTTTGTTTGGATGGTGGCAATTAGGACAGAAGCCCAGCTAAGATCGTTCCAATTCATATACTGTGGGGGAACAGATTATTTTTTTTAAAACCACATTTTAGTCGGTGTGTCTGCTTTCTCTCAGAGCAACAGGAAGGAAAGAAAAAACTCAGAGACACAAAAGTCAGTAAGGTTCATCCTCTGGAGACATGAAATTTTAAAGCAGCCCAACTGCTGGCTGCTGAGTGACGTGGAGAGACCAACAAACCTCGGGCCACGACGCAACTAGAATTAAAACTAAAAATTGCGTTTTATATTGCGTTGTGACAGAATGACAAACTGTTGATTGTGCAGCACTTTATTTGTCCCCCAAAATTTGTCAGCACAATTAATACTGGAATAACTTATGCTAAACTCTCAGTCAGTAAATCTGTTTTGGATACGTGTGTGAGAAATGTATTCCTGTGTCAATGTCCAGCTGGAAGCAGCTACAGAGATATGCCTCTTCTGATTTTCATGATGAGAAACAGTAACATCATTCTGCGTCAAGTTTGTGGTCACAGATTCTGCACTTTGTAAAATGGTTTTGTGTTTGTTAATGTACAGCCAGTTGGATTTAGCTCTAGCAAAGGGAAAATACTACTTAAGGGACATATGTTATTTGCTTTCTTTTCCAGGAGTTATTTGAAAGAATTATGTATTACATGGACAATCATCAGTATCAATCATGACCATGAAAACATGGAAATATGCAATAATGCATCAGTGTGTCATTTCACGCACTTTATTATTTACTATAATGTAGATCAGAAAACCCCGACCCTAAAACCATATTTTAAGCTGTCTCATCATTTGGTGTTTCATGAAGTTCTTTCTTTCTCAAAGCTGAGAATCTGATGTGAACTACTTTGTTAAATTGCTTTGGTCTCAATATTGTTCAATACATCAGGAGCAAGAATTGTGAATCTGTGAGAAATGTGAATGGAGGTTTTTCTCTGAAAATGTGGGGAAAAGTGCCCCTTAAAATGATTAATGTGACCCTGACCTTGAGCACAGTTTGGGTGAAGACCCATCTGCTGATGATTGAGTGCAACTTCACTAAAATCTTACCAATACTCTCACAGAGGAGCGATTCTTGTGACTTGTAAACAGACAGACGACAGATGCCTCGGCACCGCATGAGCTCATCACTCCTTCATTAAAATGAGCTGAATTAAAGGCACCATAGTTGAGTAATATGGAGTCTTTGGACCAGCACTCTTTTTCAGCCATGGAGGTTTCTGCTTAATAAAAGTTTACCAGTGCAGGTTTTACAAATAGATGTACAGACCAAAACCATTTTCTTGGCTATAAACCTGGTGCTGTGAAGTTGGTGATGTTACCATGGGAATTAAATGGATTTCAATCAGCCTCAAGTGGCCGTTAAGGGGACTGCAGTTTTTGGCATTCAAGTGTTGTCCTGGGTTTGCTCTGACTTGTCTCAGATATTTGTCAGATATGGCAGTGAAGACTCACACTGGTGTCAGAGCAGTCTGACTTTTTCTTTGTATAACTATCAACCTAAGCGCAACACAGCAGCAAGAAAGTTGGCACCACCTTGTGGCCTAATAAAGCAGCTGCAGTTACAATTTAACAGCAATTGACAGTTTACAGAGTTGAACTAAAAGCACAAGTATCACTTAGGTTTTTGTACAAGTCAAACATACAGGATACGTGCTTATAAGTATGTCTTACAATATACCTTGAGATGACTGCGGTTGTAAGTTTGTGCAAGCTGAGGCATTGAATAGATAATGTGTGATTTAGTCATTAATGGTTATGGCACATGGAGTTTGTGATGTAAGGACAGAATCAGGTCAACTCAGTTTTTATGCTCAGCTAAGTCAACCATAAGTGAATCAACATATTCTCCAAAGTGTTGACATGTTCCTTTAGCACCACACATTAAAGTGGCTTTGTCTGGTATTTGAAGTATTTTCATCTTCTTTTTCTTTCCCAGGTGGGCTTCATCGACTACATCGTCCACCCGCTGTGGGAGACGTGGGCCGACCTGGTTCATCCAGATGCTCAGGAGCTGCTGGACACGCTGGAAGAGAACAGGGAGTGGTACCTGAACACCATGCCCCAGTCTCCCTCGCCTCCTCCAGACAGACACCTCCAGCATGACCGCTTCCAGTTTGAGATCACTATTGAGGACCTGGAGCAAAACAACCACAACCACATACACATGAGAAACAGCAGCGGGAGGAGTGGCCGGAAAGCCAGCTGTGATAACAACGACGAGGACTTAACGCAGGACGGCCAGGTGGAGGCAAACGGAGAGGAGCAGAATCATGCAGAAGATGACAAAGATGAGCAGGAAAATCACAACAGTGAACAGAATGGAGTCCAGGAGGAGGAGGAGGAGGAGGAAGAGGAGGAGCAGGAAGAGAAAGAGGCAGAGGAAGTGCAGGAAGAAGGGCAATTAGAAGAAGAAGGAGCACAGACAGAGAAAGAAGAAGAAGAAGAAGCCAATGATGTAGCACAAGAGGAGGAAACAAAAGGGGAGGAGGAAGCTGAAGAAGAAGAAGAAGAAGAAGGCGAGGAAGGGGGAGAGGAGAAGGGAGACTGCGAGGAAGGTGGAGAAACTGCATATGTAGAAGAGGAAATAGATGGAGAAGAAGTAGAAGATGAGAGAGAAGAGGACATTGAAAATGAGGAAGCAGAAGTGGAAAAAGAGGAGGCTTTGGAACAGGAGGAGGGGGATGTTGAAGAGGATGAGGGGAAAGAGGAGGAAGAAGTGGAGGATAAAGCTGAGGATGAGGAGGAAATAAAGGAAAATGTGGAAGAGGAAGAGGCAGCAGCAGAGCAGGGAGAGGAGGAGGCACCAGAGGAGGCACCAGAGGAGGTTGAGGAAGAAGTACAAGAGGAAGAGGAGAGCTAGTCAGGTGTAAAAAGGTGAATTCACAGGGTCAGTGAGGAAAGACTGAGGAGAGATGAAGAGGGCCAGAGAGAGGCCACGACGGCAGCGAGTGGGTGTAGAGGATGATAAATAGCTGATGATGCCCTTCCTTCCAAATAACGCGCTCTGACCACTTTGTCCTGTGAGCATCGTAGCTGAGGAGCAGTTTGTTGTCTGCTCCGGACATCCTTAAAACACTCAGAGAAACACTGAAAGACCAACCGTACACCGGAAACAAAACCTCTCTGGATCTTCCTAAACGCAACTTGAGGAGCCGGTAGTGACAGACTGGAGTCTTCTTCACCTGGTGTCTGTAAATCCATCACTGCCATGGAGGATGAACTGGGGGGATGATAATGATGATAATAATAACAATAATAATAATAAAAGGGAAGGGATTTGTTCTGTCGACCTTTTTGTAGCTCCTGGAAATCTAACAAAGCCTGAAATACACACATGCAAACAAGTGCGTGCCTGTTCTGTTCTTATAGACTACCCTCCGTTGTCTCTCGGTCACTGTCTCAGTCCCGTTGATGAGGAAGATAACATCTCACACACACAGTGAGCATCAAATGCTAAAAGAATGTCAACTTCCTCCATTTGTCAGAAAACAGAAAAAAAAAATAATGCAAAAAAAAAAAAAAGTCTGGAAAGTGTAGTCTGTCATCTCATATTTACTAGATAAAAACGTTCCACTTGTGAACAGGAATGCCGAGTACACCTCCAGGGATGTGGTCCAGGAACAGTTTAACCTCGTCACATACTAACCTTAATGCAACAATGCTGGATTTCTGACACTGTCTCTGAGTAATATGTGGACCGTTATAGCTCAGAAGCCTGATCTGTTGTACATGTCGATGTTGGTTAATGTTTTAAAAATAATAGTAATAATAATAATAATAATTAAAGAACACCCAGTATTCATCCTATCATGACAGGTTCACCTGAATCGTGCCAAACCGTCCCACAACCAGCACTGAGCAATTCAGCCTCCGAATGAGGGGGCTACTCGTCACGAAGCAATGAAACTGTGGGACCCGGCCACCAGGTGTGATGGTCTTCCACAAATCCCATTGTTTTATTTTGTTTGCTTTGTTTTGATTGTTTGGTTTTGTAAAAAAAGAAAATGTATTTGGCACTTTATCTAACACCCCTGTTACATATCTGTACATAGTAAACATGTATTTTAATCTGCTGATGTCATATAATAAATACGATCAATGCAGCTGATGGGCTGGAGTTTCTAATTGCACAAGAGCTGAAACAAGAAGCCATTTAAGGGAAAAGGATAAAATTCTTTTTTTTTTTTTTTAAATATATATATCAATTACCAATATTATTGCCTGACAGACATGTATTGGTATTAGCGTGTGTCTTGCCAAATGTTTTTTAACGCTCTTCCTAATGCAACTCCACAGGGAATTGTGTCTCCTCCTGGGATCAAACTGGACACCTTTTGCTTGTCAGGCTAAATGACTACACTATGAAGCCATTTTTACAGATGAAAGATGTTTGGAAACAGTGTTCTCAGTTTATCCAGCAGTGGATCTCCCACTCTGTTACTTGCACAGATCTCACTCTCTCTGCAGCACAGAGTAGCATGAAGATGGACCAGACCTGGGCTCAGCAACCTTTACTATGAAACACAACTGCCAAACTTTGAAGCCTCACAATGAAGATGACAGGCTCTATTAATTATAAGTTAGCGTATCCAAATGAACAGGTGTAAATAATTAACATCTTTTATCACATAACTACTCTGCAGTGCGTCTGTGAAGGTTCTCAGTCATCCAGGTCATCATAGTCAGAGAACTGAAGAAGCTTCTCGGATGAGAGGTGAAACGTCTTCAAGTAACTTAAAGAAGTCCAGACGCTTTTCTTTGCAAGCTCCTTTGACTACTTTACAGTGCGTTATTTATCATTACCTGGTTATTTAAATTTGCCTTTTCATTATAGTTATTCTCCTCTGCATTTTTTATTATTACAGAACTAAAAAAAAAAAAAAAAAAAAAAAAAAGGGGGTTTTATATATATATATAATTTTACTCTTTTAATTCAGTAACAACTGTAAAGTGGAGAGAGAAAAATTAGCATTTTTAGGCCTACTGTGAAACAGTAACTACAAAGTGGTCTGCAGAGCTTTGATTTATTTCTGTTTGTAGAAATTTATCAAGTCACAGAACATAACTTATAAAATAAGATAAATGTAGCAGTCCAAGAGCTTTAAAAGTTATATAAAAAGGTAGGTTTTCAGTTCTTTGACTTAAACCCAGCAGCATGTGGAATCCATAGCAACGGAGGGTGAAGACTAAACATTTATGTGTATTCAGCTGAGCTAATCATCGCTGTAGAGGTCGGCAAATACAAGAGAATGAAGTAACACGTGTTAGACGAAGGAGATGAAGCACATGTGAAAACGTTTTTTCTTTTTTTAATTCAGTGTAAAGGCTACATACTTTCACAGCTGGAGGATGTAGAGACAAACTTTTAAAAAACACTGCAAAATATCCATTGTTCATTTTGTGTTTATATTATTGTCTTTTGACGATACCACATTGAGCCCCTGCATGTGTAAAAGAGCCGCAGATGTGAAATCCCTGGACCCAGAACACAACTGTAACAGAATCCATATTTATTGAAGAACTCAATACTGACACATGACAGACATGCATTTCCTGTTTCACAGTCACACAGGAGGAAGCAGGTAAAACTGAGCCTGAATGTCTTCTTTGGGGTTCATAAAGTGGTTGAAGCTGAGGAAACAACACACAGTCTGTAATTAAAGAAAACTAAATAAAATAAAATGAAACACAAGCAAACTGGAAACAACTTCACACAAAGAAACAAAATGAAGCATGCTACTAAGAGTCAAACCCTACAAAAAGCTACAGCAAAGAGTAGTAACTGATTTATTTTAAAGTGTATTTAACACATTCATCAGTTATTTTGTCCTGCTTTCTGCCACAGAGTGGTGGGAAAAGTGTTTACAGATGTAAACAATTTTTTTATCAGCTTTGCTACATGTCTTTGTGTTTTTTCTTGAATCTTTTAATTGATACACAAACGAGCAGATCCGAAATGCAGTAACACAATTATATAATTATACTCACACACTTTAAGTGTAAGGAAAGGAAATCTTAGTTGGAAGATAAATACATATTAAAAACATCTCAAGGTGCTTCGAGAGTTCTGATGTCAGAAAAGCAGAAGAGTTTTTCAAATGCAGACTTGAAACCAGCAACACGTCAGCTTACGCTGGATTGCACCTCAGTGGCTTAACAACAGCACGAGGCAGCAAAATAAGATGACAGCAGAGCATCTGACACGTGAATCGGGTCCAGTCGGGGATGTGCTGAACCCACCTGAACACCCTTACATCACATGCTTAGATTTGAAATACAATATTCTGATGCACACAAAAGTGTAAAAGAACTGTAAAATCCTCTGAATGAATAATAGATTATTTTATTTTTGCCACAGATTTTGTTGTACTTGAGTTTCTTAATGGCACAGCTAAAGCAACAATAACTACTAAAGCCTTGGACTGTTTGGGTTTTACAATAAACAGAGCAACAGCTCCTGCCTTTGCTGCTCATTATTTGTGTGTGTGCGTGCATCCCACTGACCTGTTGACTGAACTGAGTATTTTAGAATTCAGTGACTGATTGAAAGTGGTTGCAGCAATTAAGTGCTAACCCAGAGCATAAACACGGGTGCACAGGTCACCGTGTGGGAGACAAACTGTGTCCAAAGCAGTCACTCCAAAGCGAGCACAACACATCCACGTCATATCAATAAGGGGCTCAAGTCAGCTGGTTGCCAACTGGTTGTATTCTTGTTATGTACCTAAATAAAAGCAAGGTAGCAGAGTTAATGTCATTCTGTAGTTAAATCGCAGCCCTGCAGCCATGCGTCAGTATTTGTGGAGGAACTTTCTGTTTCCTATTTGTGAGACTCTGACCTTCAGCACTTTCTGTGAATTTCTGACCGCAACATATTTGTGATTTCTCATAGCGAATCTCTGCATTATCACAAATGATCACAAACAGATTGTATGTACCCCCTCGAGTTGCAGACTGACGCCTCTTATTGCCGTTTTATCGCGTTTTGATGCATCAAGCTTGGAATACAGATCACAACAACTCACTGACGAGTAGTTAGACTATATCTTCAAAAGGCAACAAGATCTCAAGGTCACAATACTTTTAGTTGCACTGCTGTGTCCAGCCACCGTTTACCATAGTGTGACTCCAGTGTCAGTGCTTGGTGTTTCTTTGGAATACCAACCAGGTATAAAGGAACTGGAAGTAACGGATTTCATGTGCAATGTAAGACTTTCAACTCTTTTTTTTAAATAATGTAAGACATTTTTCTTTGCCTGAATCATAGTTGCTACTTTTTTTAATCACAGCAAATTGTTTAAAAAAAAAAAAAAAAAAAAAAAAAAAAAAAAAACCTACGCACACAAAGTAATAGGATTTTCAAAAATACAAACTTGCTTGGTGTTACTTCATGAAGTGTCCAAACCTGAAAGCATCTCCATCTTCTGGTTGAGTTTTTCTTCCTCCCTGGCTTCATTATCACTCTCTCTTCTTTCAATTGTTAATTTCACACCCAGCACAGAGTACAAATCCGAGTTTGTGAAGTTTTCAGTGGCCGGTCAAAGACATCCAGTCAGGAAAGTTGTCGATCTCTCCCGTTTCGCTCAGATGTTGGTTTCCGTGCATCAGTGTGAGCTTGTAGCGCAGGCGGACTTTACGCTGAGGGAAAAATAAGGAACATCTTAGGAAATTGGCTGAATTTCTCCAAAGAAAGAAATAAAGAACAAATATTTTAAATATTATCAGCATTATCTTTTGTGTTGTGTTGTAATATAAAACAGAGGATGGTGTTTATCTACAGCTTTACTCTCTTAACCATTCCTGCCATGTACAGGAAATGTGTAAAGCATCTTACTGAGGATCCGACAATTTATAGTAAGAGCAAAACAACCCTGCTCTGTGGAAATATACAACAAAAACAAGTATAAACAAACAAACTCACATGTAGAGACGCTGACAACTTTAATCAAGGTAAACAGGCAGTAACAGTTACATGCATATAACTCACCCTCTGAGGATTAGCTAACAGGAGGACCTGGGAGACAGCAGGTGGAGGCAGGACAGGGTTGTATGGAGGTAGGCGTGTCCCTGAGGCAGGCTGAAGTTTCACTAACATCGTCTGTGTGACAGTGATTAAAGTAAGAAAGAGCTGTGTGCCCAACTCAGATAGGAAGCAGGCAGACACTTGAAGTGGTTTCAAACAGAAAAACACTGACAGGAACTGCCCCACAAATTTGAACTGTCAACCCGACTCCAGCAGGGGGCGCCAGATACATTTTGTTGTGATTTGATAGTCTGAGCCGTTACAATTAACTGCACAGAGCTTGGTGTAACAGCTGTCACAGGCCAATGACCTAGCTTCCTCTCCATCTAAACATATACAAAGCTGTAATATTTTTAGACCCACAATGAAGCTACAGTTTAATATTCCCTTTTACACAGACAAAGCCTTCGTGTCATCAAATAGACACACACAGAGGTGTTACCAATCCCACCTGTGTGTGAGGTGAAGGCTAAGTGCGTAACATAATTCATTCCATCAGTAACACCCGTGTCTACCTACTTCTTAAGAAAAAACATCTGCAAGTGAGAAAAATGTGTACTGGCATTTATACAGCACTTTCCTAGACTTATTGACCAGTCACTATTTAAAATTCAGAAATTCTAGCACTAATTTCAACATTTTATTTCATTTTTTAAGCAAAACTGTGAAAAAAGTACATCATTTGAACCAGCCTGCTTTCTTTGTTGTATCTTTTTTGTTTCAAGATTAAAGAGGTTTGAAGTCGACACGTCCTAAAGATATTTTCAAACGTTTTCCTGATTCAAAAGTGCATCCGTCCACATTTTAAAAACATCACCCTGCAGTCTGAGTTTGTTACCTTTGGAACAGCAGCTTGAAACAGGAAGTCTCTCACATCGAGCGCAGATGTGTTCACTGCAGACATGACGACCACGGCGACACCTGGATGACCTGGCGGAGGGTCTCTAGCGAAATGAAGAGATACGTGGAAACCGGCCCGGTTGTATAACGTGATCGGCTCCAGCTGACCTAACATACACGTGAAAATAACAATTAAACAAAGTATCTGCTGATACTGAGGAACGACTTCCTCACAGCTGCAAAACTCGCGGCAAACACTGGACGATTCGCTTCAGACGACTTACTGGATTTGATGCTTTCCATTGGAACAAAGATGTTGTTCAGGAGGTGTGGGGGGCATGAGTCCTCTAGTTTCACTGGAGAACCTGAGCCTTCATTTGATGGTTTGTCCGACCATTTGAACTGCTGACTTTGAGGATGAGACCTAACGGGAGAAAAGGCAGATTTTTAAAAACAAAAGGTTGTTTACTTGTTTACAACTCTGACCAAGTGCATGCAAAAGCTAGAAATTTCTTTGCCATCTTACCAAATGTCTGTCCCGTTAGTTGTCACACTGCTGCCCCCACATCCACGGGCTCTCAGTAAAAGCCCCCCTCCTCCGTTCTGCTCAGCATTAAAAATGTCTCCATTTAACTAAAAGTAAAAGAACATGTTAAATCGCATACTCCAAATAAAATGCATGTTTAAATCTTCCATTCAAGCCTCACCTGCATCAGTTCCTCAGAATAGGACTTGGAATTCTCCTGAGTCCTTTGCTTTGAGACCAGATCTAATCACACAACAGGACGTCATTACATTATGAAGCATATTTGTCAGTGTTACAGACAATAACGGCGAAATAAGAACAAAAGCAGGCCCACCTAATTCGTTTAAGTCCTGGTCGTCTTCTGAGCTGAAAGCTTTTTCCAGATAAGAGGTGAAGACTGGTGACGAAGCTTCGAATACAGGCAGGGAATCGGCTTTCCTATGAGTCTGCGGAGAGTCCAGCGCTGACAGATCGATGAGGTGGTAGCTCTTAACCTCTCTGTGACTCGTAGGAGCTGGACCAACGAGAGAAAAGAGGTTCGCAAACAAGATTTTTCCACGAGGACTAAAAGGTGAACAAAATGAAGCCTACCCGTATTACTTGTCACTTCTTCACTTTTACTTCGTGCTCTTTCTCCGTTACACTCTGCTCCCACCACCCGGACTTTGTAAGCGTTCACTACGAGAGTCAAGTCATCGTTAGCTGCCAGGATCTGCGCCAGAGCAGCGTCGTCTTCCATCGTGTCGCTGGCTAGTCGAAAGAGGCTGGGCCTCAGTCGGTCGCAGCGCTCATACAGCGTCTGCAAAGGTTTAAAAAAAAAAAAAAAGTTTTTAATGTTTTCTTTTTTTTTTTCTTTCTTAAATGGATCATTTAAAAAAAGAAAGCTTGGTTTTGACCTTTGTACAAAAGGTCCTATTTTTTTGAGGTGTATTTCTCGTTCAAGTAAATCAACTGTCAGACACCGTGCCTCAAGTTTCCACCAGCAGAACATCGTTTCCCAGCATTGTGATAGTGGGAAAATTGGCTCTACCAGCTCAACATCACAGCTTGAGTGAAGTTTTTAAAACCGATCAGTTGTATCCAAGGAGATAAACTAAGGGTGGAAAAAAGCGACTTCATCACAGACACAGATTTTACTAAATAAAGATCACAAGACTTCAATCAGCAAACATCCTGTCCACAAGGACAGGAGCTACTAACAAATGTAACTGCTGAGGGTCATTAAAGCATGAGTTCAGCTTCCAGTGCTTCAGGTTACTCAAAACACTAATGACCAAAACAGGGATAGAAAGATCTGTAATGATAAATGAAGCCCAAAGACATATCGATGTATCCCAGCTCCATCGAGCTGATTAAAAAAGGTTAAATGTGTAAAATTGCAGAAACAGTGTATCCATGTGTCCAAAGCGTATGCAGTGTATCCTGTGCATGCATTCATCAGAAAACATAAAGCATTAACACTCGTGACAATACGGTTAAAAGGTCGAAACTTTTCAACCCATTTCACATTTCCTAACCCGTCCATTGAGTCTGGATTCCAGTCTTTGCTGGGCCGATTCTGGCACTCAGGCCCCATGTTTGACACCCCCACCTTAGGGTAAGGCAATGTGTTGCAGGGCTAACACAGAGAGGCAGACAATCTTTCGCACTCACGTTCATACCTACGGGCAGTTTAAAATCACCAATTAACAAAACATGATTAACTAATTTTCAACATATTTTCAGAAATTCCCAATTATAAGTTAGATTTTTGATTTAAAATAAATATTCAAGACTAAATTTATGGTTTTGTTTTTTTTCATTTTACAAATTATTTAGATTATTTTATAACATAGAGCAAAGGTAAAATAACACAATATCTAACACATCAAAATAATTTATTTTATGTAGAAGAGTGTTATGGAATCATTACAAATAAATGTAGGATAAAGTCTGGTATTACTTATGCTAAAGAAAAAAACACTCAGTCTGAAAGATCGAACTGATTGTCTCCATTTTAACACTGGGTAGTGTTTGCTAATAATATTGTTTATGGAAGCATGTGTAACGTAAAACGCCTCAGTCCCAGCACAGAGCCCTGTGGAACTCCATGAATGACTTTGGCATGTGAGGAAGACTCAATGTTTATATGAACAAACTGGAATCTATTGGATAGATACGATTCAAACCACCACAGTGCATTTCATTTAATACCAAAAGTGAATTCTAGTCCTTGCAATCAAATGTTGTGCTCAAACACACCCAACGCTGCACAAAAAAAAAAAAAAAAAAGAAAAAGAAAAAGAAAGAAAACAGTTCTGCAGTTGCAAAGCAAATAAAGACACAACAGTCACAGGACTTCCCAAGCGGAGTGTGTATTTCATGTAGTAACATACCTTCATGTCGTTGCTGGGCTGTAATGAAGTTCCAGTGATAGTGTGCTGTTCCAGCAGCTCTCTGAGCTGCTTAGTGTTGCTCTCCACGTCCTGCAGAGTAGACTCACGCTTTGACACTTTCTCAGCCTTCTCTTGCTCCTTAATGTAGCACATACACAGGGAAAAAAAGGTCAATATTAAATTGATAGAAAAGCACGATCATCATCTTTGATCACCGCAGCACTCCTCACCTCTTTGATGGTGCTTTTAATGAGCCTGTTGGCAGTTTCCAGGTCTTCAGGGCGGCCACTTTTCAATAATCTGGCCAACAGCTATAAGCACAGAAAAAAATGTAAGCAGGATGAAACCAGTCGCACACCTCAGTAGACACAAACACACATGCTCACCTTCGCTTTCTCCTCCTGGTCAAAAACAGACTCTGTGGTTCTCTGTGGTGGAGGAGCCATTATAACAGTGTCCGGCAGTTTGGGATCTTTCTCCACAATACCTAGGATCAGAAAAAGAAACCCACTCAAAAAAAAAAATCAAAAAACGTCCTCTCATCGAGAGTTGAACACAACAGAACAACTAAGAAATGATTAAACTGTTACGTATCACGTGCTCAGTGTTAAATGAACGGATTCTCAGGTAGAGCTTCTGAGCACAGACTTCATGTTTTGTATCTGCATTGTTCCTCACCTTGTTTCTTGAGCATGCTGTAAGCTTCCTGAATCTTAGGTTCATCTTTAAGCCAGAGCGTCCAGCCGTAGAGGACCTCGGTCACCCTGTCTTTGACTTTCTGTGGAGTCCACGATCCAAAATACTGCTCGGAAAGATGGATCACATGTCAGTGTTACAGCAGAAAAAGCTGCTCATTAGAAATTTCCAGAATATCCTGGTCCCACAGTCTAGAACGTGGACCTTTGGATGTTGGACTAATTTTAAATCTATACGCTGTCAGATTCTTAGATTAGATTGGAGCAGATTTACTAACGTGCTGCACAGTTGGGAACACGGAGACTTTTGTGACTCTATCCCTGCAGTAACTGTCTAAACATATTAATTGAAGTACATTTTTCATTCTTATAATATGAATCTCTATAATTCAACATTGATGCTTTTTTTATTGAACTTTCGACTGAGCCTTGTGATATATGGAGGCTATTTTTTTTCCACGTTCACAAAAGTTCACTGCAGTTCATTTGAACTCTTAAATAATTTACTTCGTGGAAGTCTGACTACCAAATGTAGAGGTTTTCAGACTGTTCTCACAGCTTAAAAACTACCACTGACATTTTTGTGTCTGATAAGCAGTACCTTTGGTGTTAAGACTTTGATGAGTTCATTGAGAAAGCGAAACTTGGCAGCCTCGCTGTGGAACCGCTTGCCGCAGTTGTTCATACAAGCCTCGAGAATCTGGAAAACACCAAAAAAAACAACAAGAAAAAAAACCTCAATCCTAACCACTAGAAACTGAAGAACATTTACGCAGCACAGCACAGAGAGAAGAGATTTTCATCTTTGATATTTGTGGTTAACCACATTTAAAATGTCACATGTCCTGAGACACATGGTCCTCAAGAAGCTTCTCCAAGTCGCATCTCATAGCGAAACACTGGCTACAAGCTGTGCGTGCCCTCACAGCAGCTTCAAACTTGGATTAAATGCCTCATGTCGCTTCGTCCACGTGATAAATATTAGTCACGGATATTATTCACCCCACCCCCACACACAGAGTTACAACAAACACATTTGTTTTTCTGTGAATGGCCTCTGTCGACAAAAATACTGTGACAAAGGCCGAGTATGACCGTTGAGAAGGAGAAATAAATCAATACAGAATTATAGTACTTGTCCGTGTTAAAAAATCAGATTCAAATTCAGACGTCTGCAGATAAAAGCACCACAAAACAAGAGAGATAAATACATGCCGTGACATTAGTCTGGTTACTCACTGTGAGAGCCTGCAGAGCCACTTTCTCCTGTGGGGACTGGATTTTATGTGCGAGAAGACGAACGGCTACCTGCGGCCTGAAAGGCAGAAAAATCTCAAATCATCTGAGTGAACTGCGAGCAAACATGTCGTGCAAACAGCTGAAGACGTAGTGTTTGCACAGCTTCCACACAGCGCTCTGCCCGCCTCAGCAGAAATCCACCGAAATGCTTCAAATAAAACAGGACTCTGCCTTTACGTAAAAGTACCTTTACACTTTATGCTGCATCATATCGGGAAGAGTGAAGGGGAAAAGGTGTCACAGACTTCCCTCTTGATCTTGTGCGATGGTGTAACTGACAAACTGTGATGGCAACATGGATGTGAAGCAACTATTTCCCAAATGTCTGAGTTGTGTTGAAGTCATTTTTAGAACCAAGTGGCTTTGCTTACAAAACTTTAGTTTATACTAACTACAATAAAGAGGGAAAGTATACAAGTTTTACAGGTGCTTAAATTATAGGTAAGACTGAAGAAAGCAACACTCTGCTCACCCGTTAGTCTCCTGGTTGACAAGCTCGTAGAAACCCTGAATACAGTCCCATCTGTCCTCCTGATTATTTGGGTCCGTGGCCTGATCTGGACAAAAAAAAATCAGACCACAGAAAGAGTGAAACACAGAAGAAGAAGAAAAAATGATTTTCTGTGGAAGTGAAAATTAAAGATCTGCACAAAAAGGGGAAACAAAGCCTATGTTGCACCAAGTGTGCTTCTAATGTGTGGAGGCTAGCTAGCACACATATTTGTGCACTATCCCCACCATATAAGATGAAACGGTGTTTTATTTTCCTTTAAGTACTCTATTTAATAATTTTCTAGATCCAATTTTTTTTTTGATGAAATACATAACCAGGGGTGGGGGAGGGTTGTTTTTTTTTAATTTACAGAAAAGCCTGAAACCACATTCAAAAAAATCACTTCTTTATATTTTGCTGTCATGGAACTAGACTTCGTATTATTTTTAAAGTGGTGTTGAGCAATAGTTCTCCAGGCGTTCTGAAGGTCTTCCAAAGTTTGGACATTGGCTACTTCTTTACTGATTTTCAGTCCAATTCCTATACCTGACCTTTGCGTATGTGGGAAGCCACTTAACACTAACCTATGAATCATTCATGCACAAAAGGCACCATTCTTACAAATTCCATTCATAGATTCAGCTAAAGCCAATCACTTAGGACCACTTTTAAAAAGTTACAAGCAAGAAGGGCTACTTGGAAGCAAAATATAAAGAAATGAGGGTTAGCTCAAGGCTTTTGCACAGTACAGTGAATACAAGAAATATACAGAGGAGCTTATCCAATAAGGCGACGAGGCTTTAACGCACATTTTAATTGAGATTCTGGATGTCTACAAGCCTGAAAGTCGACTGGTTTCAAAATGTTCTGTGTTTTTATTGAAACACCTGTAGTGACTCTGATATATGTCCTCCACACAATGATACTAAGACTAAACCTAACATTGAGCCAATTAAAAACTAAACTAAACAAAAAGTCAAAAAGAAATAAAGATAAAACCCATCATAAAAATAAAAACTATACAGTACAATATGACCATGCTATGAACTGACTGCTTCAGCACTACCTCTCTCCTGTCTGGGTGTCTTCTTGTGTTATATATTTTAAGTAATGCTATGAATACAGTATGAGATGCATTATGGGCTGAATTATTGCAGTAAAACCTATAAAAACCTGCTCTGTACTTCATCACAGGTCTAAAGTCAATACCAGCTACTTATTTGGTCACACGCCTGCTTTTATTACATAAAAAACCTGTGACAGCGCGCGCACTTCTGCAGGTGACACGCGAACACCGCTTCTCGCTCTCTTTGACGCACACGCACGAGCGAACAACTTCCTGTTCCAGCTGAGAGTTTCTAGAGAATACCAAAACCTAGTTCAAGTTAAATAAATAAAACAGGGCGTTGTTTCGCGCATAAAAAGTGTGTGCGGTGATGGAGTCAAACTGAAGTCACGAGCCGACCGTTCACGGGACGTTAGCACGGACCGTCTCGCCAATGAGAAGTACGCTAGCTCTGCAGACTCGCAGCTGAACGCCAACAACAACACACACTTTTTCTGTTCCTTGTTCACTTACTGAGCCATGACTCGAAAGTTTCCTGGCTGTCACCGCTCGCCATCGCCGTCCGTCTCCTGCCGGTCCAGAGCCCTTAGCTGCTGACTGTTTCTCTCTGGCGGAGAAGCGGAGGTGTCAAACTGCCGTCTGTGTACGCTGACATGTGACACTCACGCCCCCGACACACCAACCACGTTACGCCCCCTCACTGCCTGCATCAGCACGCGCTCACACACACATCTGCTTATCTTCAACTCTGTCGTGTTTGTCAGTGCAGCGGCGGAAAGAAGGGACTCAAAAACACACTTCAGGCTCATGCACTCTTCTTCACATTTCACACGGAAAGCTTTTACTTCGTTAGATCACCCAAACTTCTTTCCACTTACAGAAGAATTCATTAGGAATCGATATTTTTATATTGTTTATATTGTTTGGAGTACTTTTAGTACTTTCATAGCGCATTTCTTATGATGCTTAATTCATAATGTATTAAGTTCAAACGTCCTTCACCTCTTCTTGTAAAAATATTTATTCTAAATATAATCTGACTCAAAATAAAAAAAAAAAACAAAAACGTGCTTTGATAATTCAACTAAGAGTCCATTATCTACGATGCAGTTCTCAGAATTAAGGGAAGTCTCCAACAGTCTGCCCAGTTAGGATCCATAAACCATTGTGGATGCATTTCACCTGCTTTGATGCAAATGTAAGTGTCACAAAGAGCACTGGAGACGCAACAAGAACCACCAAAAAAGAAATGGTTTTGGAGGTGATGGCCACAGATCATCACTCTCTCAGCTCAGCTGACAGTAACTGCAAGCACAGGTACTACTAAAGGACTCAAGGCTCTCATGATAGCCTCATGGAGTCTGCTGTTCATGTTCTTAAAATAATTGTATCTCACTATTTAACCCTCCCTGTACCAAAAAAGTCAAAGACTAATTGATCATTAGCAAATGTGAGGACCTCTGTAAAAGTATTCAGGGGTGTATCTACACTGAGAAAGATCATTCACAAAAGGAACGTTTAAGAGAGTCTTTTGTTTCAGACTCTATAAACATGCTAAATGAGGCCCAATGTTAAAGTTCATGACAGTACAGACTATTCAGATCCAAATTTGCATCTGAAAAAACCCACGAAAGGCTTCTGGAACAATGTCCTTTGAACAGATTAGAGCAGAGTGGAGATGTGCGGCTATAATGCACAGCATTATGCTTTGAGAAAACCAAACACGTTAGACCGTCAAGCACACTGGTGGAGGTGTGATGATTTGGGCTTGTTTTGCAGTCACTGAGTCGACCATAAACTCCTCTGCATACCAAAGTATTCTAGAGCCAAATATGTTGTACAACAGCTAAAGCTTGACC
Source organism: Simochromis diagramma (assembly GCF_900408965.1). NCBI lineage: Eukaryota > Metazoa > Chordata > Actinopteri > Cichliformes > Cichlidae > Simochromis > Simochromis diagramma. The sequence goes on from NW_024386736.1 coordinate 1,023,901, forward strand.
CAAACAGGGTCAAGCAACAGGACAATGATCACAAACACAGCAACAACTCTACATCTGAAAAAGAAAAGACTCAAGCTGTCGCAATGGCCCAGAGTCCAAACCTCAGCCGTATTGAAATGCTGTGGTGGGAACAATGCATAACATAAAAAATGCCCCAAAAACCTCAATGAACTGAAGCAATGTGATTAAAAAAAAACAACAACAAAAAAACAAAAGTAAATCTTTCGCAACAAATGAAAAATTAATAGTCATAAAATGAACAATGACTTCAAATTATTGCTGCTAAATGCGGTTCTACAAGAACTACCCAATGATGAACTACCCAGTGCTCAGTTTTTCACATGCTGCTTCTGCATTTTCCCTTTGTTTAATAATAACAGTGTAATTTTTAAATTTTTTGTCATGTCAGGTAATATTCACCTATATTTTTATTATTTTAAAACCTGGTTACAACCAGATTTTTTTTTTTTTACAAAGCTCAGTAGTGAAAGAGGGTGCATGATAACAAAAGGTCACTCTGCAACAAGATTTCACTTTAAAAAAGCTGGCGGTACTTCACACATCAGTCAACCCTGTGATGTCACAGGATTATAGAAGCAGAAGCATTATTTCACTGCCTGTTATTCTATATAACAGCATTATAAATGTCAGTTATCACACTGGTGTGGTGGAGTAAATAAATACTCACTAATATAAAAATAAAGGGAAGTAGAAGTACTTCAGAATGAGATTTCAAAATGTTTACCCTAGAATTTCTGTAAGCCATCTTTCATAAACAAAAACATTTTGAAAAGTAGTTCAATTAAATGGTTTAATTACACAAGTCTTACATCATTTATAAAACAGAAAAGAATATAATAAAAGAATATATTATGTCACATTCAAAACAAAAAGCTGTTAACTGACAGGAGAACAACTGAGCAGAAACTCTGTATTAAATTTAAATATATTTATCTATCGGTCTTTGGGGTATTTATTTATTGACGTTTTCATCTTCATCTTTTACATCTGCCCTTGAAGTTGTAACACTTGTGACTGTACATCTGTGGACCAGTTCATTAAAATTTCTTCAGTAAAGTACCTTGATATTTGCATGGAAATATCAAGGTACTTCCCATCCATGTGTTAGCACAGCAACAGGTGTAAGGTCTCACATTACTGCATAACACAGTCTGAGTGCATAAAATTCTCAGCACCTTTTTCTAATATTTCGAGTATTAATCGGCATTCAGTTTATTTTAAAGGTGGAAGAATCACCATGTGTGAGATCAACTGTCAACATTCAGGCCAACCAGTCCAGCAGCAGCTGTTTTCTTCAGGCTTCCATCAGTTAGCGCAGTGACTGTAGGGTGACGTAGTGGCGGGTAGTTTGGTCGTTAATCTGTTTCGTTTGAAAGCAGCAGAAGTTTCTGGAATCGATGGCTGATCTCTGCAGAGCCCAGAGACACCATCATCTCAGCAACACTGGGACCTTGCTGCAGGTCAGAGGGGAAGAGAGGATCAGGGGTCAGAAAAGTTGACACAATCAACCCAGCCAGCATCCTGTGTGAAACACAATCAAGAAACAGCTTCCTCTTTCTTCATGCCTGCCCTCACCAAGTAAGCAGGCCCAACGTGGCGACTAAGTAGACGACTGTTTGTCATTACCGCCACCTTTCAAAAACGGTATTGTGGAGTTCAGTTGAGTCATTTCACAATAGGAAGCAAGGAAATGAACATATGGCACGTGCTATGAGTATTTTTCTGATTTCAGCAGCTAGACATGATTGAATCTGCTGATCTGCAGTTTGACAAACACAATTTTAGAAATGAGACTACAGAAACGAAAGTGATCTTTAAAAATGACCGATGGACATCATTTTAAGTTCCTCGTATTATGCTACTTATCTGTCACTACTCTAAAGCACACAGTGTTCTTAAGGACGAGCAAACGTGACCTCTAAAGTAAAGATCAAAACGACAAACGCTGATCTTTGCTTGATTAATTTAACCACAGACCTCACAACCTCATTAACATGCAGGGGTGTGTGTGTGTGTGTGTGTGTGTGTGTGTGTGTGTGTGTGTGTGTGTGTGTGTGTGTGTGTGTGTGTGTGTGTGTGTGTGTGTGTGTGTGCCCATATATCTACTTCTGACAAATATGGGCATCTATATGCAACCTTTCAGATAGGAAGAATCAGGCCGGCAGCTACAATAAGACACGTGCAGAATAAAAGCTCTTATAAGAACATATAATTGTTATATTTATTATGAAATTATTAAGCTTTTTTTTTTAAATATGTTGGTTATTTTTTTAACTGCTATAACAGAAATCTTGTATCTACAACTCTTCATTAAAGACTGCAGTCTGTATCTGACGCTGGAAAAAAAAAAACAGTATTACATCATTGCAGGAACTTCCTTTAACAAAGTCTTGTGATCAGTATGGGAACTGGATGACTTTGCAAGAAAAGGTCAAAACATCAATTAAATGTAGTTGGGGTCAGAGTTGAACTGTCACCACTGAATTAATGACCACCTCTGCTTGTGGACTTCTATTTTAACTACTACAAATACTTATTGACTTTTTAGAACCCATTGGGAGACAAGTTTGAGAAAAGACGAGCACTATAGTAATTCAGAACTAGCTTTACTTCACAGATTTTGCACATTTCCGTGTGTTCTTTTTCAGACAAGCTGCAGCGCACATTACTCCCACACCTGACTCATTTTTAAACTTGTGGTTTCCAGTTTTGACAGAGTTCAACTCAAATGGCAACAAGTGATATTTGATAAAACTTCTGCAGCTCATTTAGAAGGTGATACGACTTTATTTATACACTGCTTAAAAAATTAAAAGGAACATTTTCAAAACACATACTGACTATAGACTGGGTAACGTTTTAGGAATGAAAGATGGCACATTGTTTGTTGGAAATGAAAATGATCACCTTACAGATCATTGAATTCAAATACACACAAGAAATCAAAGTGTAAAAAATAATGCAGCAGGCTACTCCATTCTGCTTAAATTGCAATGTAGCAATTTTGTCTGTGTCTATATGTCAGGTTGGGTCTTAGACTCAATCTCTCTGGGTACATCTCAGGCCCTCTAAAGTACGGAGGCCTGTCTCCCCTCACCACACTCCCTGCCGGTGGCTGATGCCCTCAGACGTTGGTGTGTTGGTGGTCCTTGTCGTCTGGGGCTGGGCGCTCATGTATGTACCGGCTCACTCCTGGTGGCCGATTGGCGGGGCCGGGCGCCTGTGGCCCGGCTGGGCTCCTTCCGGGGGGTGGGATGCCCTCAGGCCTCTGGCCTCTGGGCCTGAAGCTCGGTCCTCTCTGGCACAGCTGGCTGCCGGCAGAGCCCGCAGGCACGCCACTGCAACCCCCTCTGGCCTCTGCTCCGTAGCTGCTGGGTGACCTCTCCTTTGGGGCTCTACTCAGCTCTTCCCAGGAGGGTGGCACGGTTCCCCCCCCCCTTTGGTGGTCCTCCTCGGGTCCTTGTACTCTGTGGCCTCTGGATATCTGGGGCCTGGATCTCCTCCATACCTGCTTCATACCCTGGTGGACGGGGCTATGGCTCCCCACACTCCCTAGCAGATCGTTACATGGAGAAACCTTTGGAATACAAGCATGCTGATCCACACAGGTATGCACACAGGTGTGCACACGGGTGTTCACAGACGCGGACTACACCTTTCTTGGCTGCTGCCTCAAAGCACATTGTGCGCTGTCTATCTTGCGTGCTGCACAATATCGTTTATTATTTAGCATCTACTGATATCTACTGCTAGCTAGTTTATTGTGATGGTGCTGTTTTTTTTATTATGTTGCTCTTTGTTGTTTGCTTTCTCTTCTGTTTTTTTTCTCCATACAGGTGATCCAGGTGTTTTGTTTGTTTTTTTCTTTTGTTTTGTTGTTTTTTTGTTTTTTGTTTTTTTTTCTTTCTTCCCCCCCTTCTCACCGTCTCTTCTCCCCTTTGGTTTTCTTTCTCTCCCTCTCTTTCTTTCATTCTTTCTCCCTGTCCTATCCCCCAGTCATGTCTGTCCCGTTTGTAGCAACTGAAAATAAAATAAATTCATAATTATAATAAAGGTCAATCAAATGGACCAATATGGCAAGGCCATGATGATCCACTTGGTAAAATAAATCCGCTTGGCATCTTTCTTGGCCTTAAGACAACAATTCTGATGACTAAAGATCCAAACGGGACACAAAAAAAAATAAAATAAAAAATAAAAATAAATAAATAAATAAATAAATAAATAAATAGTAGCAACTCAGAATGACACTCAGTCGTTTGTTTGGCCCCCACGTGCTTGTATGCGTGGCTGACAATGTTGGTGGACGCTCCTAAAGACTGAAGTTGATATCCTTATGGCGATCTCCTCCCAGATCTGGACCTGGTTCATTTGAGCTCCTGGACAGTATGGTAGCTTAGACTGGAGCCAAACATAATGTCCCAGAGGTGCTCTGACCAGCGTAGGGTCTGAGTGGGTCCAAGGATTTCATCCCAATACTTAACAGAAGGGGTGCTGTTGCTTAGCCTATAGAGGTGTGTGTGTCCCTCTATGGATATGCCTCGCCAGACCATTACTGGCCCACCACCAAACCAGTCATGCTGAACGATGTTACAGGAAGCATTATTTTCTCCACGGCATCCCCAGACCCTTTCACGTCTGTCCAATGCTCAGGTTGAACCTGCTCTCATCTATTAAAAGCACAGGGTGTCAGTGGTGAACCCGCCAGTTCTAGTACTCTATGGTAAATGCCAAACATGCTTTACAGTGCTCAGCAGTGAGAACAGGGCTCACTAAAAGATGTTGGGCCCTCAGCCACCCTCAAGAAGTCAGTTTGTGATTGTTTGGTTCGAGACATTCACACCAGTGGCCTGCTGGAGGTCATTTTATAGCTCAGATATTAGAAGATATGATATTAGAAGTGACACTGACCCTAGCCAAATGCAAAACTAGTCAAAAAGAAGTCAGAAAAGATGAGAAGGGAAACATATCAGTGTCCTCCACCTGTAAAACCATTCCCGTTTTGAAGCTTGTCTCATTGTTGCCTCTCTAGTGCACCTGTTGTTAGCTTCATTAACACCAAAGCAGCTGAAACTGATTAAAAAACCCCACTGCTGCTTAAGAAGAAGAACTGACTTGATCTTGTACTCTGATTAAAAAGTGTTCCTTTATATTTTAAGCAGTGTATATATTTGTTTTTGCTTTGCAACCACATATGCAGGTAGTGTATAAGATGAAAAACAGAGTTCGCACTATCTGTCATGAAAACACTCTACAGGACGAGGCTGTGTACCTGCTGACCGCTGAGAACCAGACGTAACAGCTTCATCACCTCCCTGTACTTGGTGGCTTTAGCCTGCTTAGCCGCAGCTTTCAAGTCTTTACCGAGTTGATCCACCGAAAGCTCCTCGCTTCGCTCTTCTATCAGCCTAAAAGCACAAATTCAATTGTTTAAAATCACATTGAGAGACTGAAACTGTAAGATGAAAGATGAATGAAACAGGCTGTACACACTTCAGCACTAATGAAGCAATGTGCTGGGCCTCTCCAGTGAGTGATGCCACCTCCTGGCTGGAAAAGGAAGGACGCACCCACAAGTAAGAGTAAGTGGGGCTTACAAGCTCCTTCAGGAAGGATATGTGACCCTGTTAAAGACAGAAGAGGATTGTTTCCATAATAGTGCACACTGTTTGGACATCACACTAGAAGCCACACCAGTGTAGGACAGTATTTAACTACAGATCAACAACTGACAACAGCTGGTTTCATATCCTCAACATACCAGAAATCAAATGATAGGAATGCACACAAACGCACTACAGTCACTATAAGGTCTATATAATTTAAATCTTCACTAAAAAGGCCAAGAACCTTTTAATTAGCAGAGGAAAACAGAGTTAAACCAGAGTAAAGTCATGGTTACCTTACGGAGACGCAGAACCCGCCTGATGTAATCCTCGCGCAGCACATCCTTATCCTGGATCTGTTCTGCAAAGGCCTGATAGATTTCCTCCCGCAGATCTTGTATCAGCAAATCACACTGCTGCTCATCTTCAATTCGCTGCTGCAGGTGAAGTCTGTCATAATCACAGAGAGTTTCATTTACCTCGTAAAACGAATATGTATTTATATATTCCTTTTCATCTCTTCTTTTTAATAAGACTTCCTCATGTTCCACATAAAAACAGACACTTTGGATTACTCTTAACAACAAGGTGACATTTTGGGGAATGATTACTTAAACTTAATGTTTTGCTGTTCTTGAGTTAAGCAAAGATCCATTGAGCTTCACTGTGATGCGCTCGATTCAGACATTTCAAACTCTAGACAGCTTAAACTAAAGCAATCAGCAGGAATGAATTCCAGTAGAAAGAAATCAACATTGCGTTAAATTGCAGTTGGAAACATTTATGCATCACCAGAGGAAGTCTGAATTAGGCTGTTCTGTTTCTTGAATTGCTCATTAAAGGCAAAAGTTTTTTGTTGGGACTTTTGTTGGCAATAACATGAAAAGAAAAAAAAAAAGCACTGGGTTTTAGACGACTCCTTTCAGTCTGTGTCTCATGGCCTCACACTGGCCAAACTAACAGTACTGAAGCCTCAAAGCCGGTCTTCATGAACACGCTCATGTTCACTGCAGTAAAAATATAAAAACAGCTGTATAAGAACCAGTCCAGGATGCGGCATCTTTAATTATCAAAGATCAAGATCAAGATGAAAAATCTGCACTGATGCACTCTCAGAGTACTGAGTACATAGTTCTGTGGCTCATTCAGTCATTATCATGTGAAAGTTAGAGTGACTCACGTCTGCATGATAGAACACGATCACTTCACCAGACTGAAGAATGAACAGACATAATGCATCTTTCCTCTTTTGCTTTAAAAATGAAATAAGGCCTAAATAAACAGAACCTAGGCAATAAAACCAGGACGTATAAACTTAAAGTGAAGTTCTGACTCACCTGTTGAACTCTGGCAGCTTCTCGAGGTCTAACAAAGCAGAGTGAGTCGTGATCTTTGAAGGGTTAAACTCAGAAATCAGTTCATCTATCCTCCTCCCCATTCGATTAGCTATATGGAAACACAAGACGTTGGACTTTGATATAATGTTCACTGTTTATAGTCACAGTTTTGCAGAGTCTCCCATCACTCACTGTTGAATCCAGATCCACAGTTGGTTGTTGTATCCAACAGAGCCTCTGGCAGGACTCCGTCTCTCTTGAATGTTTCGATGAATATGTCCCCCTGCCTCTTTGACAGTTTACTGCCATCTTTGTTCATCAGCAGCGGCAGATGTCCGAACGTGGGCGGCTGCCATCCAAGAGCCCGGTACATGAGGAGATGTTTGGAGGTGGAGATCAGCCACTCTGAACCCCGCAGGACATGGCTGACCTTCATGTAATGATCATCTACAATGTTGGCGAGGTGATAGGTGGGGAAACCGTCTGCTTTTATCACCACGGGATCCCCCTCCACCTAAAAGTGACAGAGGATGTGTTTAAAAACGAGAGGAGCCAGAAGAAATCTGGCAGATAGACTGAAAACTAAAGGCAGGTTTTTGCATTCAAGTACCACTGTTAACAGCTCATTATATGGACTACGCTTGTTTTGAAAGCACAGTTACAATCTGAACCTCAAGAAATTTTAAATTTATTTCAATCAAGCAAGAATATTTATAGTCAAACATTAAAAAACAACAAAAACGTTAGCTTTATTAGACATGGTTACACGTTTAGCATGAAGCCCAGTGAAAAGCCCAACCTGTGCAACCTCATGCCGATTCCATCCAAAGATCAGATCCTGAAAAGGCTCAACGCCCTCTTCCAGACGAAACCTGATCACATATGAGGCTCCCTGAGCCAGCTTCTCCTGGACCTGGTCGGCCCGCAGGTGACGACACCTGTTGTCATACCTGGAGAGATGCAAACACTGTCAGAACCTTGACAAACAAAAGCACTCAGAGAGAGCAACTCTCTATTATATTAAGATATATTCATGCAGTGTTTGATTGTGTGAAACTTTATGGTGTCATTGTGTCGTCGTAGCGCGTCTTATTGAAAAAATTAAAGGTTTGCTGTCAGTTTTCTCCAGACCCTTTCATATCATATATTTCTTGAATTTTTTCAGGGCCAACTTTGACCTTGGCACTAACGATGAAGGTCAAGGTGCAATCCTTAGCCAACGTGTTACTCAGGTCCCCCATGGCCTAGTATATTGCTGTGAAGTGTATTGTCTGAAGTTTGAAGATGATACATTAAAAAAAAAAAAAAAAGTGGGTAATATAAAGTTTTTTACTGATTTGGGTTCTGAATTACCTTGGAGTCTGCCCCGACCTTAATGCCTCTTTTTTGAGCAGCTCCAGTCTCTGAGAGCTGCAGAAACAATAGTAAGCGTGATCACTGTCAACAAGCTGCCGGGCTGTCTGATTGTAGAGGTCGAGTCTCTGAGACTGCAGGTATGGACCTGTCGGGCCACCTCGACGTGGACTTTCATCTGGAGGTATACCTGTGTGAAAAATTCAGCTTAGATGGTGGCAACAACTTAGCCAAACGCTTTTAAAGTCAATCCCTGGTATTTGTGGGGGTTAGGGACCACACCTGCCCTCAAAACCTTGAGACCCCCTCTAAAAACGCTTAGAACTGCCCATTTTAATTTTCCCGGGATCTTTGTGTTTGTAATTTCCGTATCATGCAATAAATCAGCGAATAATTTGGAATAAAATCCATGAACTGCGAATAGACGGGGATTGCATTGATCCATTTACCCAGTGTTATTCAGCAGATCAACCCCTGAGGAAAGACACAATTTTCAACACAGTTTTAAACAGAACGCAGTTAGCAGTTCTGTAAGAACTGTTTAATGTGCTTAAGTTTTTCAACAATATTCAAAATTCAGCCAGTAGTTTCTGTGTAAGCATCAGATCAACTGATCCCTCCTTCTGTGTTAGCCATTACCTCATATTAATAAAACACTCAAGAAAGCACAGTGTTCAAAAAGCAGATCTAAAGACAACTTTTAACAAACCGGCGTCACTTTGAAAAACAAAGAAATGGAGAACCACGGCCCATATTTGTGTCAGACTTTGTTTTTTTCAAGAGATATCTTAGAGATATCTCGTATTATATAAATGTTCGATATATGTACAGACTGAAAAATAAAAGGAAATGTTTACTTATTTCTTATGTTGTTATGTTAGGTTCATTTTCTGTGTACTGATGTAAGTAGATTCTTCACTTGGAAGCCACATTAGATGAAAAAAAATGAAGTGGTCATGATTGTGTACAAAGAGCTACGTATTATAGAGTCAATCCTTCTGGACTAGTGTCTCTTACCAGCCCACTCTAACATGTCCTCTATGGACTCTGCTGCTCCTGGTACCAGTCTGCTCTGATCCGTGTCCTCCAGCCGCAGGATGAATACACCTCCATACTTCTTTGCAAATATGTAATTGTAGAGAGCAGTTCGAAGTCCGCCGAGGTGTAGGAAGCCTGCAGAACAAGGCATTAAATGGTTACAGCATCCGATTGCAGTTTTGGAGGTTGTGTGTGAGAGAGAGAGCCAGCACACACACAGCACCAGAACACTAAAAATGAACCAGAAAATGCATCATTAATGTTACATGTGGAACTACTCTCTTTCACAAGAAAAACCCTAATTGTTATCAATCTTGTGACTTACATCAGATAAAACTTGCAGCTGCACTCACACTTTGTGCTGAACAAAACTATCTGACATAAGCTGAAGCAAAAAACACGCAAAGGCTTACGCTGCACCATATCCACGCTTCTTTGCACGAATGCCAGCAAACACCATGTAACATTTATTATTGCCTATTATTGCTTTGTCTAGGTTTGCAGTGCAAACACTTCCCACACACACACACACACGAGTCATTTTTGCCAGAGCCACTGTCAACCCACATTTTTTTAACACATGGAAATAAATAAAAATACTGAAGTCAGTTTAAGTGGAAAATTACATTCATATATACATATTTTTGTCCTCCACAGTACCAAGCACTGTATACAAATGGAAAAATACTCGGACTGCATATCATATAAATAAATTCTAATGAATACTCCTTTATTTATGTCAGTAATCACTGATATATCCCATGTGTAGCATTTAGTAAATAGAAAATTTAGTTTTTATTGAAAAGAATAGCTGCAGCATGTTTTAAATAACCTAACATTAAAAATGCGAAAGCTACTGAATACCTGGCAGTTATAACCAGGACTATTGTTGATTAAGATTAATATATATATATATATATATTAGGGGTGCAACGATACACAAAATTCACGGTTCGGTTCGGTTCGATACTTTGGTGTCACGGTTCGATATTTTTTCGATACAAAAAAAATGTTCATGCCTTTTTAATTTGTCATTTATTAAAATTATAAATATATATTTTAACTCAAAAGTACAGTTTTTAAATTTAACCCTAACCCTTGTGCGTGTTTTTTATTTTGACAGCGAATGCGCACCTGCGGACCACTTATGTGCAGCCCTGGTTATTTAGCTGGTCATATTGCAGCCACAGAAATTATTTTGTCCATGAAACCATAAAGCTGCACTTTCTTTTTGCCTTATAGTCTGATTTGTCATAACTTTTCCGTTTTGTGGTAAGCTTTTCTTTGGCTGTCACTTCTTCACTATGACCTGTCTTATTTGGCTCAGCAGAACTGAAATGCTTTTACACACGCACTCACATAAGCTCAGCGATTCTCTGCGCGATCAACCTCTCACATGTTTAAGCTGCGGGAGATTTCACTTGTCATGTTTGCATAGTAAGCTAACGATTGATAAGACGATGTCAGAGGAATTGGTGCACAAATTATCATCACTCACAGATCAGTGCTGTCGCTCTCTATACACAGTTCGCACGATTGCAAAGTGAAAGCAAAAAACAAGCGCAAATTCAAACGCGATTTCAATATGTCACATATTGACAGTGGCTCACCGATGCCAATGACATAATTACCCAGCTACATTTCTGAAAGAATGCAAAAGCATTGACATATATTTTTCCTTCCTACAATAGCCCGACGGGCAGGGCAGAGATAGATTTTGGTACCCCGACTGAAAAAATCGCTAGCTCCAGGACGTCGGGCTAGCGATATTGCAAGCCCTGTATCTGATTGAGGAATCACTCATCTTTGGAAAAGAGAGTTTATTACAGAGAAATGTCTCTTTCCAAAATAAAAGCTATACTATCCGCTTCTTCTGGGCTATATTCTCAGCAGCATAAGGAGAATCATGTGCTAACAGCTGTCTAAATGACTCGGCTAAAGTTAGTAGCATGCTTGTTGTTTTTGTCTTTGCACTAGGATGATGTCGGCGTAAATGTGCAGTCATATTCGTTGTGTTCCCACTAGTGCTTTCAGGTTAATCTCGTTGAAATGACCTTAACGCCACAACACGGCAAATCTCTGTTAACGAGCTACCGCCGATCGCCCCGTGCATGGGGCTAAACGGCCAACACGTTAACGAGCTAACTGCGCTAACACACTAGTTCCCACCCATGTAATTGAGCATTGCATTGCACATCCAACATACTGTTTTACTTTAGTCCACGACTCGCTTACCTTCAGGGTCATACGTCACATGAAAACCAAAATAATTCCAAACGCCAGATCTGAATGAGGTCCATGTTGCAAGGAGAGCTTAACTTCTGTCTTGCTAGCTTGCCCTGCGCTCTTCCTTCTGACTATGCTGTCTGTGTTGAGCGCTCAGTGGATCTGCGCTCGACAGTGCAGCCTAGGCGGAGTAGTCGAACGCAGATTCACTGAGCGCTCAACACAGACAGCATCGTCAGAAGGAAAGTTGATAAAATAAATTACAAATGTTGTATTGTTCGATACATATGCGTACCGAACCGAAAGCACTGTATCGAACGGTTCAATATCGATACGAATATCGTTGCACCCCTAATATATTTATATATATATATATATATATATATATATTTATATTTATATTTATATATATATTTATATTTATATTTATATATATATTTATATTTATATTTATATATATATTTATATTTATATTTATATATATATTTATATTTATATTTATATATATATTTATATTTATTTTAGGGGTGCAACGATATTCATATCGATATTGAACCGTTCGATACAGTGCTTTCGGTTCGGTACGCATATGTATCGAACAATACAACATTTGTAATTTATTTTATCAACTTTCCTTCTGACGATGCTGTCTGTGTTGAGCGCTCAGTGAATCTGCGTTCGACTACTCCGCCTAGGCTGCACTGTCCAGCGCAGATCCACTGAGCACTCAACACAGACAGCATAGTCAGAAGGAAGAGCGCAGGGCAAGCTAGCGAGACAGAAGTTAAGCTCTACTTGCAACATTCAGATCTGGCGTTTGGAATTATTTTGGTTTTCATGTGACGTATGACCCTGAAGGTAAGCGAGTCATGGACTAAAGTAAAACAGTATGTTGGATGTGCCACGCAATGCTCAATTACATTGGTGTGAACTAGTGTGTTAGCGCAGTTAGCTCGTTAACGTGTTTGCCGTCTAGCCCCATGCACGGAGCGATCGGCGGTAGCTCGTTAACGGAGATTTGCCGTGTTGTGGCGTTAAGGTCATTTCAACGAGATTAACCTGAAAGCACTAGTGGGAACACAACGAATATGACTGCACATTTACGCCGACATCATCCTAGTGTAAAGACAAGTGGAAGCAGACAAAAAAAAGCAAGCATGCTACTAACTTTAGCAGAGTCATTTAGACAGCTGTTAGCACAAGATTCTCCTTATGCTGCTGAGAATATAGCCCAGAAGAAGCGGATAGTATAGCTTTTATTTTGGAAAGAGCCATTTCTCTGTAATAAACTCTCTTTTCCAAAGATGAGTGATTCCTCAATCAGATACAGGGCTTGCAATATCGCTAGCCCGACGTCCCGGAGCTAGCGATTTTTTCAGTCGGGCTACCAAAATCTATCTCTTCCCTGCCCGTCGGGCTATTGTAGGAAAAATATATGTCAATGCTTTTGCATTCTTTCAGAAATGTAGCTGGGTAATTATGTCATTGGCATCGGTGAGCCACTGTCAATATGTGACATATTGAAATCGCGTTTGAATTTGCGCTTGTTTTTTTGCTTTCACTTTGCAATCGTGCGAACTGTGTATAGAGAGCGACAGCACTGATCTGTGAGTGATGATAATTTGTGCACCAATTCCTCTGACATCGTCTTATTAATCGTTAGCTTACTATGCAAACATGACAAGTGAAATCTCCCGCAGCAAGCTTAAACATGTGAGAGGTTGATCGCGCAGAGAATCGCTGAGCTTATGTGAGTGAGCGTGTAAAAGCATTTCAGTTCTGCTGAGCCAAATAAGACAGGTCAGGGTGAAGAAGTGACAGCCAAAGAAAAGCTTACCACAAAACGGAGAAGTTATGACAAATCAGACTATAAGGCAAAAAGAAAGTGCAGCTTTATGGTTTCATGGACAAAAGAATTTCTGTGGCTGCAATATGATGAGCTAAATAACCAGGGCTGCACATAAGTGGTCCGCAGGTGCGCATTCGCTGTCAAAATAAAAAACACGCACAAGGGTTAGGGTTAAATTTAAAAACTGTACTTTTGAGTTAAAATATATATTTATAATTTTAATAAATGACAAATTAAAAATGCATGAACATTTTTTTGTATCGAAAAAAATATCGAACCGTGACACTAAAGTATCGAACCGAACCGTGAATTTTGTGTATCGTTGCACCCCTAATATATATATATATATATATATATATATATATATATATATACACAAATCTAGATCAACACTAAAACTAAAAATAGCAGACTTCTCTACCTCTTTCAGTCACTGCCCATTGACATACATGAAAAACAATTCAGATTATGGGACAAAATCCTTTCCAAGTTTATATGGAACGGTCACAGGCCGAGAATCAAATTCGAAACACTACAGATAAGAAAGAATAAGGAGGGTTTGGCACTCCCAAACCTTTATGCATACTTTCATGCTGCACAAATCAGGTATTTAATTTGTTGGTGTGACAATGATTATAAAGCCAAATGGAAGAATTTAGAAAAATCAGTACAAGGAAGAGAAATGCAAAGCCTTATGGGAGACAGAAGAAGCAATGAGTGTAATTAAACAGCTGAATTAAGTCACTCAGTTTACGTTAAAAATATGGTTTAATCTGGTACGAAAATACAAACTGGAAAAAGAGCTCAGACTGCCTCGATGGACAGCTTATGATAAGGGTTCTATTGGTTGTATGAACCAAAGATTTAAACAGTGGATTCCTAATGGATTAACAGCGATATGTACACTAATTAAAGATAGGAATTCTATGAACTTCCAGGAGATTAAACAAAATATGATCTAAGTAATCAAGATCACGATAGATATTTGCAGATTAGGGACTTTTTTTAATAAAGAAGTAAAACGTAGTGTAAATCTGGATAAAAATTCAATAATCAAAACCATAACTGAAGCCCACAATGCAAAAAAAATTAGAATAATCTCTACAATTTACGAGCATATAATGGAGGCAAGAGGGTGTACAACAATGTATGTAAAACTGTGGCACAGAGAGTTGGAAGTGAACATATCTGATGAGGAATAGTCACAAATTTGGAAAACACAGCAGGCAACAACATCATCATCACGTGTCTGGAGATTGCATTTCTGGAAAAATGTAATTTGATTTTTTATAACACCCAAAATTAGGAACAAACACACTTCCTTCACACTTTAGTGTGTTCTGGTTCTGTCCCAAGATCACAAACTTTTGGGAAGGTGTTCATTTAGTTATAGGTAAAATTCTGGGTTGTGCTGTATCTCAGTCTTGTACATTATTATATATTGGTGTCATTACGGGAAATGTGTTGAAAGAAGATAGAAACATATTGAAAATTATGCTTGCAGTCGGTAAAAAGGCAATCACAAGGAAATGGAACAAGATAGACTCACCATCGCGGGATGAATGGATCAATATTATAGACGAAATACAAATTATGGAACAGCTGACTTACAAAATAAGGACTCAGGAAGATCAATACCATTGAAAAGGGGGAGAAATGGACTGATTACATAAACTCGACAGGACAAAGACCATCACATTGATAATGAGAAACGATCAAATTGTAGAAAAATGGTGACCCAACACGTTCTTTTTTCACCTTTTTTAAAATAATAATAATTATTAATATTATTATTAATAATAATAATAATTTATTTTATTATTTTTTATTTTTATGTTCCGTTTTGTTGTTACACTCCATCTCCCTGTATAATGTTTAAAGAAAACAATAAAAAGAAAGTATCAAAAAAGCAGCCATGGGTGCAATCAGACCACAAGTTAGACGAACAAACCTGAAGCATAAAAATATCCATCTAAAAGGATTTTGGGGGCTGTTGACAGTTTTTTTTTCTCCATAATTCTTTCAACTAAATTTACCGTGACACATGAGTGCAACACATGTTTACAACCAGGTCGTGCAGGATACCGAAGGACCTTACCTGTGGGACTGGGGGCAAACCTGACCCTCACCTCCCCCTGCACCATTGAGCAGCACCTGTCGCCTGCTGCACGCAGCTGGAGCTCCGTCCGTCTGTTTCCGTCCGGCGTGAGGCAGCGAAACCCCCTGCGGACCTCCAAACTGTGCAGAAAAGACCGCGTACAGGTTTTAAACCACCGCGACATGATGACAGGTCACGAGGACACGAGCAGCATCCTCCGGGGGTTTTCACGCTCTCCCTCGCGCGCTGACCCGGCCGCGGTTAGGCACAGTTAGCCACGAGTGTTGCTAAAACCGCAGTAAGCACAAAAACAGCAACACACTAACAACAGTAGCAAAAAGACAAAGTTTGTCCTCACATGTGCAAATGCTAAACCGTGTTTATTACGTAGGCTACGTTCTTCTTCGTCGAAACTAAACCGGAAACGAATCCTTCAGACGTAAACCTGCTTACCGCCGCCTGTCGGAGGAGCGCTCGCTTCTTCCTTTAGGTTTCCTGGTGGCAATACTGCCCTCTACAGCTGACTCTGTGTATAATTCAGTATCGTTTCATTTGGATGCCAAACGAAATAAGAGCCGGTAGCTTTTATACTTGAGATAATATTTATTTTATCTCGTGCATCCAGCTTGTTTGGTTGTCTTATTCTACTGATGTCCGACTCATTTTACATGGTACTTTAATATTAACTTGGCCCGACCAGTGAAAATACCCTTTCTGTCAGTGTGAAGAAGCCTTACTTATATTTTTTTCTCAACATAAGAAAAAAAGTCCAATTTCAAATGAGTTTTTCTAATTGCTAAAAAAAAAAAAAAAAAAATCCAATGTAATGAATAAAATAAATAAATAAAATAATTCTGTCAGCACAATTAAATTGTATGAAATAAACATGTAAAATCAGAGAAAAAGTTCTGGTAAGTCATTGTCGTCGTTTTTGTTAATCACCAGAAAATGTCCTACTTTATTTACACATTTATTTATTTTACTGTGGATATATTGTTAGGAAATAATAATAAAAATAAATAAAAAAAAATGAAAACAAAAATCTATCTATATTAGATAATGAAAAAACAGGAACGTTTCTGTCATTTATTTATTTATTTATTTTGTTTATTTATTTGTTTTTGTATAGCACACATTTAATTAAATCTACTGTATAACTTTACTTCTGGTGTAATATGAATGGCTGTAAGGGATTCCTTTATCAGGACAAGCTGTAAAGATTATGAAAATATATGTGAATGTGTAAAATTGATTCCCGCCTTTACATTTTCCAAAGCTGTCGTCTGGGTCAGATTGAAGTGTTTTCTGGGCGATTCTGAAAGGTCAAATGCACTGCAACTTAAAAAGTTGCAGAAGCACATAAAATACATCAGAAAGAGAAAATAAAACACCACAAAAGCACACATACAAAAAAAGAAAACTCACAAAACATAACTGTGACATGATTTGGGTGAGACAATATTGTGAGGGAGCAGTCATAGGACAGTGAACTAACAGTAAAGGTTAATACCAAACATGTATATACAGTTTTAAATGAACCATGCAGTTAAAACACACATTACCTGCATCTTTTTCTTCCCCACAACACAGATAAATGCTCAGTTCTTTCAAGCGTGCCTGAGGGCAGTTCTTCACAGCTGCCACATTATTGTCTTTCTTTGTGTTTTGTGTGTTTTTGCAACATTTTCCTATTTGCTGGTATTTTCTTAAGTTGCAGTCCAGAGCCTTATGTTTACACCTCTGTCATATGCCAACACTTTTTTTTCTTTGCAAAAGATTAAAAAAGACAACAACAAAAAACTATAGAGATATTTACAGGCTCCATGCAACATTATATTAATTAGAAAATATGCCACATGTCCTCCCTATCCTATTACCTTCAAGGGTGGCTGATATAATAAACCCTTCTCTCATTTCCTATATACAGTTTGTTATATTGTTATAAGTATTGTTATATACAAATACTGAAATATAATAATAATAATAATAATAATAATAATAATAATAATAATAATAATAATAATAATAATAATAATAGTAAATTAAACTTTTTGTTAATTCATTCAGCAAATACTCATGTACTGTTACATGAGCCAAAACTTTCGCAATACAATTTTATTTGCTCTCCTTCCAGCTCGTGGTGACCACACTGAGCACACAGTGAAATCATTTAACCTGAAGTGACTCTTTGTGACGTAACAGTGATATTTATAAATATTTCTCTTGAGTTCGTGGACCCTTGTTGTTTGTTGCCTATTCCATTATCATAATAATTTTGAAATATGGTTTATTTAGTAGCGCTTCTGCTTCTCTGAGGAGGAATATCTTAATTTCTAAAACATCTAAACACCAGTTAAGTTATGTTTAAAGAAAACAAGCATCAAGACTGATAATGGGTTTGAATATGGAAACATTGGGGTAAATACAAATGTTTCTGAGTCCTTGCTGGAGACCACAGGGGAAGCTTGGCAGATGAAAAATGAATCAAAAAACTTAAGGGTACAGAGAGCCGGGGAACACTGGGAAGTGAACCAGCAAACAAAACAAAGTGATAGCAGGGGACACCACTGTAAGTCAGATGAGAAACGGCTGGGGAGTAATCATGAGGCCGTACGCCGAGGGATCACTCAGGTGATGTAGGTCAACAACAGATCTCTTAGTCACACCTAAGAGACGCACAATCCCACATCTCATGGTTAATCTGTGTACTCACAACCAAATGTCATGATTCATGGATGGATGCACTTTGAGATGCAGATGTTGGACCTGCAGCAGCAGCATCAAAATTTAGGACCAAATTAGGTTAAATTACAACATGAAACTGCTCGCAGTCTTGACCAAAACTAGCAAAAAGTGATTCAATGTTAACCTCAGAGGATTGTGCAACATAACAGGTTTCACACTGACAGTCAATTCTAGTTTAGAGTAAGTCACAGTTGTTTATATAAGACACTTTACCAGCAACTCTTGTCGAAGACAGGAACGGGTAAACAATGTGTACATCCACTTTGGGCAGACAGTAAGAGACATACACAGTCTGGTAGGTGGAGCAGCTGAAGTTCCTGGTGCTGAGACAGGACAAGAAGTGCTTGGTGACGGATTTCAGCAGCGGTTTCATGTTGACCTCCATCCACATCTTGATGAGATGATGAGATGAGATAGCCTTTATTTGTCAGTTGCAGGTCTTTTGCCCGCAACCGAGATGACAGACCTTGCCGACCGTACATACATACCAACATTCAAACTCCAGGCCTCAAGGGCCGGTGTCCTGCAGTTTTAGATGTGTCCTTGATCCAATACAGCTGATTTAAATGGCTAAATTACCTCCTCAACATGTCTTGAAGTTCTCCAAGATCTGGTAATGAACTAATCATTTGATTCAGGTGTGTTGACCCAGGGTGATATGTAAAACCTTCAGGACACCGGCCCTCGAGGACTGGAGTTCGACACCCTGCTGTAGAGGGACTGCTGCCAAGTCTAATTCCCTCCACACTCAACACTGTCCCGACAGTCATGCTTGACGTCTGTGGCAGCAGTGAAGGAGAGGCTTTATAGCATGAATTCATGTGTTTCACCAAAAAGCTAATCAGCATTCATATGGTTACATATAACCTAATGTTTAGAGCAGTAAGTTAGCATATCATGGGATGGAAAATATCCATGTTGTGACACGGCAAAACAAAAAGAAGGAGCAGAAAAACTCATTGTATCCCTCACTGGTCTTCTGAAGAAAGCTTGTTGAATTCATACCATAAATGATGCACGTGTCTGTTGTGTTCAAGAAAAACAAGTTCAAGATAGCATCTGGGACCTTCGAATTTATGACAAGTGGAAAAGTTAAATGGGAAGAAAAAAAGAAACTTACAGGAGAGCTGAACATGACCTGAAAGCAATGTGTTAATTAAACCTAACATCTGACTGTGATTCATTAAATAGATAGCCCAATGCCTCCCAAACAGCCATGAATATCAATAGCCATGTTCTTTTCATAAGTAGCTAGAGAGATGTAACACGATACACTGAAAACAAACAATGTGCATAAACAAACCGTCAACTTCAAGAGGAGCAATAAGACTTGTTTTACACCAGCGAGTGTGAGATAGTATTGTTTTTCTTGAAGTGCTCAAGAGTGTGTCACTCACAGATGAACTGCGGACAGATTTGTGATGCTGTCTAAAGGTTCTCATATGTCCTTAATAATGAACTAATGTTAGTTCAGGTGAGTAAAAAGTGTTGGCAGTTAGAGGCAGCGCGACTTAAATTAGTACATCTGGACATCACGTTGTAATAAGAACCTGGTGCGTGACATCAAAAATAGTTCAGGGTTGCGTTGCGTGTGTGAAAATGGCTTGATTATAGTGAGCCAAAAGGTAATGGAGACATGCCGGGATTTCTTCTCCTTTTTCATATTGTGAAATAACTCTGACTTATGTTCTCACTGTACCCGTCGGACACCATTTTTTCTGAATCGATTCCCTCTGGTAAAACCTGTATTCATTTCTCTTTTCAGCCAGAGCAGCAAACCAGTTTAACTGGATCTGCGTGTGCATGCCATGCTGTGTACGTGTTTATGATAACAGGCAAATGAAGCCTCTCAAACCCCAAAATAACTTGTTTTCAAAATGATTGGACGCAGCATTTACTGTAGATATGTTGATTTTACAGAGCGAACGACAAAAGTTACTAAATGACAGAGGAAAGCCTGAAGACTGACAAAATCTCTTTTTCATCATTGGGAAAAAAGTCAGCCTTTATTTTGGTGTCTACAACAAGTTGCCAAGAAATCCAAAAAACAAAGTGGAAGTGCAACCTGCTATTCAGAAATAACTTTATGCTGTATGTCTCTTGCTCCACTTTATACACACATTCACACACAAAGCAGCAGATTCCTTGCCGTCATCTACATAAAAGCTCTGATTACAATATGATACACTCCTACAAAAAAAGAAAAAGGGCCAGCCCTCTTGAGCAACAGGTAGGATTCAGCCATCATCACCGGTGTCACAGTCACAAGGAAACACACCCTTCACTCGTGCGCCGGTGCCTCCAGTGTCAGAAGACAGTGTTTAACAGAGGCGATTTACAAGACCTGAACAACTCTACCTACAGACGTGATCTGGTAAGAAATCTGGCTTTGATTTGATTTGCTGTTATATCATTTTAAGTTCCTACTCAGCCCTGAAACTCCATCAAAAGGACAAATTGCTCATTTTAAAGCTTATCACAGACTTAACTCATAGATCTACTTCTATTCAAGAGATGTTTAATCACTGCTGCATGTAGGCTTGTTATTCAGTAGCAAACAGACACAGATAAAGCAGAAAATCCCTTCAGCTCATAATAATTTGGTCTTTCTTGCCCTGCGAGGGTTTACCTCCAGTGACAACGCGCTATTTGGGGATTGCATGCATGGGAATAACAGCTACCTTATTAAACCAAGAGTCTTCAGGTTGGTGTGTTATCCTCGAACAAATGGCATCACTGTGCTCTTTACAATGGTACCAATAAAAAATATGACTTTCTAAAGGAGATCAAAATATTTTACTCTTGTTCATAAGAAAATATACTACACTGAAAAATATTTAAACACAGAAGCAGGAAAATATTAAAGTGCATACAGCAAATGGTACAAGTTATTACACGTCTATAAGTAAAGCATAAAAAATAAAGTACTTCTTATATTTACTTATTTTTACTCGAACATAAAAGGCGTCTTTAGCGAGGATGGCTTGTTTTATTGTTTCACGTTTTCTTATTCTCTATTTTATTCTCCATAAACTGACAGTTCAGATGACTGCCAGTAACAATGCAGTACTATTTGCTTTATATATCTCAAGCTAACATTTAGAAACACAAGAACTCTGAAATGTCATTTTTTATATATATATTACATGTGTTTATTCTGAAATGTTTGCAAATTTGGCTATGCTGTGTAACCAGCATTAAACTACAGTTTTCCAACACGTTCACACCTCTTCTCTTAATCTCTGTCTTTGAAAATAGCAAATTATTCACAAAGTGTCTCAGTGGTGTTGGTCTTTCATCCGACAGGCGTACAAAGGGCCGAGGAGGAGGAGGACTGATACTGAGCAAACATTTAAACCTTAAATAATTATTTGTTCTCGCTGTTGCAACATATGATAAGGCATAAACAGGGCGAGAGTTTTGGGGGGAGCCGATGTGTAAAATATTTGTATGATAAGAACTGCACAATTTATCTATAACATTATAGGTTTTTCTCTTCTTTTAGTAAATGATTATATTTTGACTGTTGCTGGATTAGAAATGGTCATTATGTGTGGCATAAGAAAAAACCAATTTGACCTCTTTTTTAAAAAAAATTGATTTCTAGCACATGGGTCTTTTACTGATTATCTTCCCCTGTTCTTTCCCGCAGCTTTCCTGTCAAAATTAATTAATAAATAAAGACAACAACAACAACAAAAATCCCCCAAAACATATGAAATAAATCGAGCAGTCATTTTTCAGGCAGCCCCGCAAATTTGTGTGCGCTGATGGTAATGAATCCAAGCCACACAAGTGTTCTAGTGCTGTAATCACAATGATATAATATATAATATGGTGTTTAAAAAATGTAAAAAAGATAGAAAGGTTGAGAAAACTGAAGTTTGGAGTCAGGAAGGATGTCTGGTGTACAAATCAAACAGAAAGTTTTATCATCACGTCACAGGAAAATTGGAATAAAGTGAACAAGAAACTTCAAATTTACAAAAGTCTTGTAAAATGAAAAATAACAGTTGAGGA
This sequence comes from Simochromis diagramma, assembly GCF_900408965.1. Taxonomy (NCBI): domain Eukaryota; kingdom Metazoa; phylum Chordata; class Actinopteri; order Cichliformes; family Cichlidae; genus Simochromis; species Simochromis diagramma. Next base: position 1,046,194 of record NW_024386736.1, read on the forward strand.
AAAACTCAAAAAGCTCAATAAGTCATGTTGGTTTTGTATGTTTTGTGAGTGTGTGGCCGCTTTGTGGAAACAAACAAACCTCCCAAATGCAGATCAAAGCTGCTCCTTATAAAGTAATCACATGTATATTGATAAAGCTTTTGGTCACCATATCAAACCCCTTACAGAAGAATTGACATGTAGGTGGAGGCACATGTTTGGTCTGAGTGACTAACGTGTAAAGGAGCAGCATTTCAAGATACCAGTATGACTCTCAATATTGCGTGCGAGAATGTTTGAACTTCTTTATATGTTTCTCAAGGAACAGAAGCAAGTGCCTAACATTGTGACAATGGTTTCCACGGCCAAGTGTAACGATGAAGTCATCGGTGCATTGCGTGATTTCCATGTACCCAAACAAACGTACAGTTCTGTGAAAACCAGCAGCAGCAGATTTGGATAAAGTTTTAGGTCATTTCTGAAGGAAATTGCCACAAAAGTCAAAATTAGAAGGTTTGTTAAAGGAATCACTCTACTAGTGATGACAATTTGCAATGTGGTTTATGAGCAGGGTTATGTGAAGGTTATCTTTGTTTTCATTGTTATAAGCCGTGTGAGGCAGGGTTTCAGCATTCTTTCCACTAATGCTTCAGTTCTCCCATCATGCTTTAATGTCACTTTGTTAAGGGTTACTTTAGGTGGCTGTATGTAAGACATGTAACAGCCACTCCCTGATTCCTTTCAGCCACTAAACACACAGGCATTCGAGTGAAAGGTTAGTAATAGACTGACTTTTCATTGTTTGCCTAAAAAGATTGGTTATATAATGTTTAAAGCTTTAGATGGCTTGAGCCACAAACGGTTCGCCCCTAATTTGATGATGTCTGACCAAGATCATTTGTGATATATAGCACTTTGGTACTGAGTGCCAGTTATTTTAACATCCCGATCATTAATCCACATGTTAGTTATGTGATGCCTGTAGTTCCTGTAATGCCTGGATGACTGTGTCAGCTGCTTTCTCTTCTTCTCTCCCCAGTGATTTTCAACACAAAGCCCTCACATCTCATGAGACTGGTTGCATTATGAGAGCTTGCTACCTGTTCCTATTGGTTTACCTACTGGGGAGCTCCTTTGGTAAGAGGAAGTTTTGTGTGTTTAATGTATAAGAATCAGCAGCTCATTAAAAGGAAAGACCGGTGGCATGATTGGGGGAAAAATCTCCTAAACTGACAATAAAATCACATCATTACAAATGTTGTTGAGATATTTTCATGTTCCTTTATTCCCATGACCTATGAATCATAAGGAACATGACTATTGTAGCCCCACAAACATTACTCTGCTGCTGTAAATACGCACTAGAACAATAAATCTGCATTCATCCACACAAGCTTTATTTGCTCAGGTTCAGTTAATGTTGATTAAAATCTTGCCAGAGTGTGGAGGGAAAGTACTCAGCTGATGTGCTTTGCTGACACTCACATAAGACCAATGGCCATTTTGCATTGGACAGTAGATTAAGAAACTTACACATGATACACTTTAAATACTATAATCTAAAATTAACGTATTAATATTTATAAGATAATATTAATACTTCTTTTTTTTAAAAACCCACTCGTGTTCAGGTGGCTCATGAACTTCTCGTAACTGTCAACTTTGCTTTTGATGCTTTTGATGAGGACTACTTTCAGCTGTGGATTTATACATATTTGTTTTTCATGACACCAGTATTTATTTAAGCCATGAATAATGAAAATGAGTCAAAATGGTGCAACAATGGTGCAGTTCATGGGTGTGTTTAGGTAGTTTCTAGACAACAATAAGGGGCTTAAGCAGATAAATAACAATAGGTTATTTCTTAGAATCAATTCTTACCACTGGTTTTACAGAAAATGTTTTTATCCTTTTACTGTTTATATTTTATGCTTTGTAAGGTGGCCTTGGGCTTTAGAAAGGTGTCCAGAAACCAAAGTATTATTATTAATATTATTGTTGTTATTACAAAACCAGAAACATTTTGACCAAATATTATTTCAGCAGCACAATTTTAAAGCTACGTGTACCTTCTTGCTCATTTTGTGACGTCTTCTCCCGTATATGATGCCAGTATTGTTGACAGTTTCAACACTTGTCTGTAACCAGTCTCTTAGAATAGAATAGGAGCTTCTTTTTAGCATCAGCATTTTAATAATATACACTCGAGAGAGAAAAAAAAAAGCATTTTACTATTACAAATATACAAATCCGGGTGGTTTTTGATGCCCTTCTACAACCTCATTAAACAACAAGCTGGGACTTTGTGTAAAATTGTAACTGAGAGGTGTGGATTGTATGCTTCTGAAAAATTCAAACCAAATCATTCATACTAAATCATGTCACTAATTAGCCCCACACAACCTTTAAATCAGCAATTTAAAAAACAAGAAAAGAGTTTAAACATTTGGTATGCTATTTCCTGGCTAATTTTGCATTAAAAATAGGACTTAAATAATTTCCAAACTCTGCTGCTTAAACAAGTTTTGGGGAAATGCATTGGTAGGATTCAGCTCTAACATGCAACTCTGTCTTATCCCAACAGCAGGATCCAGTGCACAGAGGTAAGATCAGGACACAGAAACAGACATAATATTTACACTTGTAAATTTTACACTCTTCTAAATGCAATAACCTGTATAATCTTTCTTTTCTGTAATTGGTGGATCGTGCAGTAATGGAGTATGCACAAAAGATGCCTGCACACAGGTTAGTGTAACTGTAGCACAACACAACACAAAGCTACAAGTACAAACGTCATATTGTTATTGCTTTCTATTCTTTTAAAACATTTTTTCATGCAACATATGTTGAGCTGACTTTGAATATATGCAAACAGTCAGTATGGCTAGGATATTATTTCGTTAGCGTGGTTGTGAGATCACAGGTACCATCATGAGATTCTTGTTATGACTACAGTTGTCAAACTGCCCAAAATGCATACCAAAAAGATCAAGATCAACTCATGACCTGTTCACATCGTTTTTTTCACTGAGCTTGATTAAATACTTTTGAAGAGTGACTGTGAAAACACTGGGTAGTGCACTGGTATGGGTAAACATGTCAAACAATAGATTTCCCAGTATTTGATGCGAGTATGGCGAAATGCTTTATCACGTTAAGAAGATGAAAGATTATGTTTCATGACAAATATTTTCAATATTAAAGATTTTTCTTTAATATTGAAAATATTTTTCTGTGTTATCTATGAATACATTTTATTTCTGAATTAAATCACTTCTACTTTAATAACTTTTATTTTGTGACATATCCTGTTTTAAGAGCATTAAGCAAATGTTGTAAAAAGATTAATTTAGCTAGCTAGCAGCTAAATTAACAACACCTACCTTATTATAAGAACAGGAGACAGTTTAGAAATTAATTCAAGTGGCATAAATCTCACAGCATAGCATAATATTGTTCCGATTTGTAGTGTCAGCCCAAAGTTCGCTAAGATATGCATCTGAACAAAATCTCCCCTGGGCAACTGGAAACAAACTAAGTGCTGCATTTGTATATGTGTATATGTGTATATGTATATAACAACGATCAGCATAGATTCAGCACACCTAAATCCAGAGCGTTCTCATTCCCGAGGCGTAACATGTCGACGTTTTGTCACGTCCCGCGGCGTTCCTGAGGAACGCGAAAGGAGACCTTCGGCGTTCTTATGGTACGCGGCGGGTTATGGCTGGAATCCAGTGCAATGACGCTCCTGCGGTAGTAGACGTTCCAGCCCTGTATTCCAGCCCTAAACCTAACCTTATCCCTAGCCCTGACCATAACCTTATTCCTGACCTTAACCAGGACTTTAATGATGTTAAATAGCGTGTTTCTAAGCGATTTGAAGAAAAAGAGCGAACATGTGTAGGTTCAGTCCAGACGGTTCTCATATTTCCTCTTTTTCCGAGGTCGTCATTTAGGAACGTGGTGGGTAGCCGAAAACGTAAACCATGGTGTGAACCTGTTGTTAAAACTAAATGACAACAGTAACTTCAGGACGTCTGACATAGTCACATTTAAAAACAAACTCTTTATATATCTTGCTATAATAATTCAGATCACTTTTATTGTCTTATTTTATTATTTTTTATTTTAACAGTTACTTCACATAATAAGGCCTTCAGTGTGGTGCTGTGGTGTTTTAAACAATGATGTTTTTATTGTTATTCTTTATGCTGCTGCCATAATACAGCAATTTCCTTTGCGGGATCAGTAAAGTATTCATATGTACAACTATATGAGAGGAATTATTAATCATGCAACCAGGCAATCAATGTAATAAATCACAATCAGACAATCAGGCACAATTAATCTCATTGCTTTTGCTTTTTAGTTATTGAAATAATTTTTTTTTTTTTTTTGGTTTCCATGTTAGTAATTTTTCCACTTGTCATAAATTTCAAGGTCCCAGACGCCACCTCGAACTTCTTACAGTGTGTGGGCCTGCCTTCGACAGACACGGGAGCAGATGAAATGCGAAAGCTGAAAGGAATTCTTGAAGCCACAATGGATGTGTACACGTTTATGGTATGACTTCAACAAGCATTCAGCAGAAGAACAGATGTTACAAATTCCAGTATGACCAGTCAGGGATGGACTAAGTTTGTTTTTTTTATTCTGTCACAACACTGACATTATTTGTTGGTCACTAACTTATAAATCCTGTTGACAGTAGGTTTCATGTAAGCAGATGAATGCTGAGTAGCTTATTGGTGAAACATGTGAGTATAAAGCCTCTCTATCACTGTTGCCACAGAAATCAAGCATGACTAGAGGACCAATTTTGAGTGTGGAGGGCGCTCTGGAATTAGACTTGACTGCAGACGCTCTACAAAATCAAGATCTGGTCAGGATGTGGTTGGAGGTCAACATGAAACCGCTCCTGAAATCCATCACCAAGCAGTTCTTGTCCTGTCTCAGCACCAGGAACTTCAGCTGCTCCACCTACCAGACTGTGTATGCCTCTTATTGTCCTCATCTTTATTTCTGTAATTTTGAGATTTTAGTATAATAATCCAACATCCCACGTCTCCTCGCAGAGTGGAGGAGCTCAGTCAACACTATTCTGAGATGGATCCAGTCAGGCAAAAGTGGATCTACACATTCTTTATGTACCCGTTCCTGTCTTCGGCAACAGTTGATGGTAACGTGTCTAATACCAATAACTTTTTCTTCCTATAAACTAGACTTTACTTTCAGTACAAATATGTCACACGGTATTGTGAGGTTAGCATTTAATCACTCTTTGCAAGTTAAGGTCAAAAATAGAAACTGTTTCACGTTCATATTCCAGCTAAACCTTAATTTATCGTAACTGCTGCTATAGACCTAAGCGCTGCATTGTGCATGTGTTATCAAAATTGTACTTACACAGGTTATCAAAGTGTTATCTAATAGCTATTAAAGTACTGCAAGCAGATTTGGAAATGACCGTGTGCCGTGAAATGTATCTGTATCGCCTTTCAGACACTCACACCGTGGCCCTTTACATGAAAGTTACAGTGCCAGTCTTTGTAGATCAAACATGTTAACATTATCTCAATATTTACATATTTACAACTCAAAGGCATGCAATGGTATTTCCTGCAACTTTTTTCTAGAAGTGTCTCTCATTATCATGTGACCCTCAACAACTCTCTCACAAGCAACAAAGTTGCTTTTTGCTTGTACTGGCATGGAGACAGCACAGCACACAGCTAAGCATCTAATCATTTACTGAGGTTTGCTAAAGGGTGTGTGGATGTGTTCAAAACAACAAATAAATAGGTTTTTTCAAAAGTTTTGAATGTTTCTGTACCAAATTAGCAGCTGTCACTAACTGAAGGTGCCAACGATGTTATAAATGTCATTCATGCAAAAAGCCTGTTTGCATAATAACGTCCAAATAAGCCTCTTGCAACAACTTGTGTTACTTTCTTGAGGTCTTTATTTGGTGGGTTTTGAGGTATTATACAACATTTGTAGACAGAAAAAACAAATAGAAATAGCTTTTAAAGTGTTTAAAGGCTTTAACAAAAAAAAGGAGGCACCAAACTCACTAGATTTGGAGCAGTCACACACACAAAACCCCCGACAGGGAACACTGAGCAGGGAATGGGGTGGGGATTGCATTCTTCTGTGATAAAGAGGAAAATCATTGTCCAGAAGTTAAACAACAGAGGACAGGGTCAAAGTGCAGCTAGGGCTAATAATGTGTTTTGTTCTTAATTAAGTTATTTGGGGTTTTTAAAATGGATAAAATCAAATTTAAAAGAAGAAGCAAAGTTCTCATGTTAGACAATAAAGCATCAGAACCAATCAAGTGCTACGTTTTACTAAAATATGTTTGCAGTTTTTGTCTTTGACAATCTGCATTTGTCTGCAGACAGACTGAAATTCATTAATTCACAATTAAAGCTTCAGTTTGTTCAAATGTTGGAGCTAACTGCTAGTATGTACACAATCGGTCAATGTGTGATCTGTGTGCAGGCTGTGTGAGGCCAGATGAGAGCAGTGCGGAGTGGCTGATGAAGAACTTTGGTGCCTTCAGTGTCATGGCCCGCTTGAAGGACTTTTCAGAGCTCAATGTGGTCTTCAATGGAGTGAGTTAAACTGAGCCTTAATTAAGATTTTATGAATTTTATACAGCTGATTTTATGGCGATCTGGACACTACAGAGAACTCCACCACAACAAATATCGCTGCTCCACACTTCTTCCTGTTCTTCTTCTCTTACTCCTTTTTTTTCTTCATTCACAGCTGGAGGTTCTTAACTTGTTGTCTCCAGCACAAAAGGCCGAGCTGCTCATGAGCCCTTATGTTGCCAGTTTAGACAATGGCACATTAGCCTTGGTCTTCCACAGCCTCCTAACAGGGGAATCTGGCCCATCACCCACTGCTGGCCCTGGATGGGGCCCCAACTGGACAACCCCTGGGTACCCACCCTCCTATCCAGTACAGCTGTCACATCAGCCAGGCCTCCAACAGGTACAGTAACAGAGTGTGCATCCACCTGCAAAAATAATTGAAGATGTTTTCATCTCTAGAAAAAAATATTCATAAAAAATTTAATTCAGTAAAATTTAACAGCCTCTGCTTCATTGCACATCCAGGTCGTAAATGGATTCATGTCAGCCTTCAAACCCATCGGGAGCTTTGTTCATAATTTTGTGTCCTTCACACGTGAGGTACACAAACACAAACACACGCGCACACTCATGTGTTGCCACTCTCTAAGCTGTCTAAACAGCTCTACAGCCAGTTAGAAAAAATGACCCCTGACCTGTTTTTTCCAGAGAGATCCGTCAAATATAAGAAGCACCACTTTGACCCAGTTCCTGCTCAACTGGACTCTTTCTGAGCTGGCTGGCAAATACCAGCCAAGCGCACCTGAGGTCCCAGAGGGACCTAAGTTTGATGTGACAAATGTAGTAGACTGGTATCATTACGTTGTGAAGCCGCTGTTACGGAGGTTTTTGCCCGATGAAGAACTCCTGATGCATGAAAACATCACGCTCGCTTTCCACGAAGTGTTGTAAGTCGGCATTCCTCATTTACATTAATGGTTTCCATTGAAAATAGGAAAACTATCAATAATACATCAGTGATGTAGACACATCAGCAGCTCTAAAGCTCTATCCAGCAACGCTCTGTTAAGCCTGTTTTAGCTTGTTTTATTGGTTTGCTATGCTGTATAGTGACCCCATTCTCTTTGCTGTGCTTTTAAAAGCTCAATTTCTTCTTACGTATTAGTGCAGACTGAAATTAAGCTAAGAGTGGAGAAAATGGTATTAGAAAGCCAGTCTGCAACTAAAACAAATCTTTAAATAAATACCACAGTAATTAGCAGTCAGAGGCTTTAACACCATTTAGGAATGATTATTTTTCTAATTAAGTAATTATCTGGTTTCAAAATGTGAGGAGAAATATACATAAGAGCATCTCATAGTCACTCAAGGTCAGAAGAAATTCACTAAGTCAATGTTACAATTTGCAGTTTTCCGTTCCTTGTAGAACCTTCGTACTTGTCATTCTTTGAAGAACTTTTGTCAATTTCACATGTGCTAGAACGCCTTTTAAAATGTGTCTGTTTGCCAGCATGGTCAGTGTGAACGTTGCTGTGCTGTAAGATGATGCATCACTATGTCTTTTGTGTTCAAGAGTGTTCTTTACTTTTGTGCAGCCGTCTGGACAACAGTATGGACAACATGACGGTGATTGAAATCCAGGATGTCTGTAGCATCACCCTCGATAAGAGCCCTTGCGGGGTGAGGTTTTATTCACCTTTGATACTCGAATGTTTTGAATTCTTCACTTAAATTCCTGACATATAAAAAAAAATTGAATGTCAAAAGTTTCTAACTTCTGTGCCGATGATTTTTCTTTCCGTGCCGTCAGCTGACCGATGCGGTGGCAAACGTGGCTCATGTCTTGCACTGCGCTGCTCGTAACAACCTGACCATGACAGAAGGCGTCGTCTTGAAGCTGGTTCTAGAGCTGACTCATCGTCTGAACTTGCTGATCAAGGAGCTCTCCACAGCAGTGAGTACTGTCCAACAGCTCCACGGTGACTTATAGCTTCACAACATTGCTTTCATAGGCTTGTGTTTTGACTACACACATTGCAGCTTCAGCAAATCAATGCTTCCTCGTTCTTCATCCTCTGTAGAACTTCACGCAGTTGGAATCCGAGTTTAAGCAGATCTTCAGCGAGTCAAACTCAGCAACTCTGACCCAGGAGCACCTGACGGACCCAGCCTTCATCCAGCTCTGGTTCAAGGTCAAGCTGCTGCCCCTCCTGCCCGACGTACAGCCAGAGCTCCTCTCCTGCCTCAGCACCAAGAACTTTTCTTGCCCCGTTTACCAAACCCTGTGAGTCAACCGTTTTCATTTCTCTTTCATTTAACGAGAACGTGGTTTGGTGCAGTCGTTCTCACTTTGTCTTTGCCCTGCTGTGTGCAGTGTGGCGGCGCTCAGTGAACGCATGAACTTTTTGGATGCTGATCCGATGTACAGCAGCAACATCTACGAGTACTTCATCTACCCCTTCCTGCTAAATCACAACACCTCGGGTAAGAAGAGAACACAGACAACACAGATTAACACACAGATACTACAAAACCAGTTCTTTTGGCATTTATGTTAATGTTTGTACAAATGTTTCAGACCCCCAGTGTGTCTCTGCAGTTAATAACAGCGCAGAATGGCTGCAACTCAACTTTGGTTTCTTCTCGAGCTTTGCCTCTATCATCGACTTCTACACACTCAACCCTTATTTCTCTGGAGTAAGTTTGCAAAACACAGATGTGCTCAGACTTAACAGGAAGCAGTAATTTTACTATACAGTAATTGTGCTCTCCTCTTCTGCTTTGTAACCCGCTCAGCTGGAGGCTCTTGACCTCCTGACTCCAAATCAGACGGTAGAGTTGCTGCTGTTGACTCTCCCAACTCCACCAGAGAAAGACGTTGTCATCAGCCAAGTGTTTAACTTCCTGACGGAGTCACCTGCAGCCAGGAAGTACCCAGAGGTCCTCAGCGCTTTGGTCAGGCTCGCTGGAGAGGTAACAGCTTTGGCTGAGATGTGTACACAGCAAAATCTCCAGTGTTAAATTAACACTAGAGAGTGTACTGGAATATTTCTAACATTTTGAGTTATTTTCCAGTGTTAGAACATCAGCACTGCTCGGTGTTAGTCATTGTTAATCTTCAAAACTGACTAGGTTACTTTTAAAAATATAACACTGTCAAAAGTGTTAATTTAACACTCAACAGTGTTGTATTTAACACCCAGAGGAGTGGACCCATATAGACACTCTCTAGTGTTAATTTAACACTGGAGATTTTGCTGTGATAGGTGTTGAGCATGCTTTAGCCTTTCTCAAATATTAATCATAAAATATGCAATTTTTCAGATCAATCCTTCCTGCAACATCTACAAACAAATGTGAGTAACTTTAACCGGTTTTCTGACTAAATGAGCCTCACAATTCTTTCCAAGCTGTTTTGTTCAGTGAATCAGGAGAACTCTCTCACTGCAGACTATACCTGCAACCATGTTCAAGCTAAGGCTTCATAGCAATGCATTAATGGCTAAAACTGAACCACTGCTATTGCTATTATTAATTCAGAAAAAAACAGAAAGAGAAAGAAATGAGATTACAATATACATTGTGGCATTAATATAGCTTATTAACTGGATTAATACAGGATAATGTAGAAAATGAATTACATGACAGGTAGTCATTTTTAATGCAGATTTAATTTGAGCTTTCAATAGTGGACATCACAAAAACAGAGGGGGAAAAAAACTGCTGCCAACTTCACAAGGTGACTCAGTTAGTTAGCATCTAGCAGCTTACCTCATAACTTTATAAGAAGTTTGTAATTTAAACAGGTGAAAACAAACACCAAAGTTTAAAAAAAACAAACAAACCCACAACCAATTTTTAGGGCACATTTTATAAACATTTCTTCGTGTTGCAGGCAGACAGCTGAAGGTCTGATTGGGTAGCTCTCTATATACTCTTTATTTACATATGTGTTTTGTTTTGTGTTCTTTTGTATTCCAGCTTTACACAGCTCTATGCAGCCATACCATCTCTGCCTCCAGAAATGGAACCAGTCACCTGGGCCACTATAGAAGCCCTGATAAACATTGCACCTGTCGGTACGTTTCACTGCCTCACAAACACAAAGACAAAAAACGACTGAGTGCACAATGTAATGGCTTAAGCTAGTCCATGCATGTAGACCTAAACCTGTGCTTTTGCTGACTGAATATTTTTTATTTTCTGATTTGGACAGAGTGCGTGCCAGCGAACCTCGGGGTGAGATTTTTTCTTCTATACAATTTCGTTTAAATCCCAACAAATCACAACAACTGTTGTCTTTTCTGCTCATATCACATCTTAATTTGAATGCTTTTAAGCTGTGGTTGTCACAACGGTTTGAATAATATTTCAATCATTGTTTTAATTTGTTAATCCCGTCTTTTACAGTGCCCGGTAATCCCGCTCAATGGTAAGACTTTTTTTGACTGTTGCCAGCGTAAACACTAATACATTCTGTTTGTACGATTTCTGAAAAAAAAAATTTTTCTGTTTTTTGACAGAAACTCGGAGCTGTGCAGGAGTCAACAGGTAACCCTTTTAATAGGATTTACATAGTAAGCAATGCTACTGCAGTTGTTTTTTATTCTGACGTGTATTTCCTGTCTTGTGTGACCCAAAGCTCTGATCTGCTGTCTTACTTGGACACCTTTAATCAAGTTCCCTGCAACGTCCCCTTGGAGGAATATGCCTGTGCACAGGTAATGATTTACTTTAACAGAGCCGGTGAGGACTCATTACTGTTTATTGCAGAGAATAACTACACGTCCTCTGTCTCTTTCACACATCCAGCTGGACAACTTCACAGCCAATCAACTGGCATCTCTTCTGATGTGTAATCTTTCTGGGAACAGCGCCCACTCCAAAACTCTGTGGAAAATCCTGCTCACTAAAGTCTCCGATGTTTTAAACCCAGCCCTGGACATCCTGGCTAACATGGTTAATGACTTTAATAAGCTTTAACAAACAAATAAGGATTCATGAAATGAATCATTCAAACACTAAGTTACAAGAATTGTGACCTGGGGAAAAGTTAATCCGCCTTTAAAATAACTCAATTATCTCTTGTTTAGCCGATGCCCGTGATTCCATCAGCGCCACAGGTTTTGGATGTGATTGGAGAGATCAGAGTGTCGCTGCTGACAGATGAGCAGCTGCAGAACAGCGAAGTTATCAGGTTGTGGTTCTCAGGCCGCCTGAGGAGCTTCTTGCCTTACGCATCAGGAATGTTTCTGCGCTGTCTCAGCAGCACAAACCTGACCTGTCAGTCATACCAGGAAATGTGAGTATTTGTCAGAATTGCTGCTGCACAAGCCCAACAGCATGCATCCAGTGTGGTTCACAGTTCACGTTTTGATTTCCAAGATTCACCTGTGAAGATGAACCCTTCAGAGGATTTCTGCAATTAATATTTCTAAATTTGATCTGAACTTCATTCAGGTCTAGAATATTTCGTGTCGTATCCATTAATAAAAAAAAAAAAAAACATCAGCGAATGGAGTGTGGAGTTGTTAAAGAAAGACGCAAAGGGCATGGCAAATCATAGGGCATGGCAGAGAGAATTAATCTGCAAAAGTTCACAGTTTTACTTACAATGAAATCTCAGTTAGCTGTTAGTTTGCTATTTTTCATATTTAAGATGAGTAATTACATAAAAAAAATCAGTCGTAAATGTAAGGAAGCGATAATAACGATTCATTATCAGATGAAAACAGTCTGGAAAATCACAAACAAGTCAGTAAAGCTGGCACATGGCATGAAAGTAAACCAACCTTCGCAGTAACATCAAGAACAAAAAGACAAGTAGGATAGGAAGTGTAGAAGGCACGCAGATGAGACTAAATCAAGAGTCGAAATACAACAATATAGTAAAAATTGAAATATATTAAACAGAAAGCCAAAAAACTCAAACACAAAAATTAAAAACTTCAACAGCACCAAAGTCCAAACAGCATCAAAATACAGCATAAAAAATGAATAAATAAATAAATAAATTCCAAGAATCAAAAGCAACACTAAACACAGGAGCAAAGACATACAGCGCATCTCAAGTTTATACAACACTCACATACACAGACAATGACGACAGATGAGCCTTTTTGGCAAAAAAACCTACAAATTTATGCAATAACAAAAAAACCAAAACAACAAAACCTCATCATAACTATGCAGCACGGTGGAGGGAGCATCGTGGTTTGGGATTACAGCTCACTCGGGCACTCCAGTCATGAATGGGACAATGAATTCAACAGTGAAACTATCAGGGCCTGAAGCTGAGCGGTCTGAGCAGACAGGATAATCTATAGAAATTGATTTTAAAAAAAAGAAATCCCAGCTCGTGGTTACTCTGTGTTCACTTCACTGTAACGGTTGGTTTAGTCAAAAATCCAAAGGGTTCTCTGTTATATCCATGCAGTACAAATATAAATTTGTTTTTCAATTACAAAATGTTATTGGTTAGTTAGTTCTCTTTTTTTTTCTTTTTTCTTTTTGCCGTGATTTCATTTTCAGACTGCAGACGTTTATCAGCCAGTTTAACCAGATGACCTCAAACCAGCAGCAGTTGGTCTTGCAGGATTTCATACTGCAGTTCCTGACGCAGCCACGCTCAGGTACGCGCATGCTTCGTATTTTAATTTAACAACTAAAAAAATAAAATTAAAAATCAATCATTTACAGTTATTTCTACTTTATAAAAACTTATTCTAGATTCCAGCTGTGTGTCCACCTCCAACAGCACTGCAGTGTGGATACAGCAGAATTTCGGTCCATTTTCAGCACTTCTGTCGCTCACTGAGCTGATCCATCTCAACCCACAATTCAACCCTGTGAGATGGGACTTCGGTTAATTGACGCGATTTTAAAAAATACAAACAAACAAAGCTGTGAACTAATAGAAATAACTCTCACTTGTTTCGTATTTCCTTTTAGATTGAAGTCTTGACACTCCTGACTGCACAACAGAGCGCAGAGCTGCTGTCGCTGTCGCTTCCAAATCTGCCGGACAAAGCTGTCATCATCAACGCGCTCTTTGACTACCTGACCGTGTCTGCTGAAAAGAATAAATTCACAGAGTTCCTGACCAACCTCACCGTGTTCATTCACCCGGTAAAAAGAGCAACTGCCTTCCTGTTAAGTCATCATTTTTACTTTCCTGTGCTTGTTAAAGTAATGATGTTTGCTTTCTTTCTCCTCCAAGGAAAACTTCACTTGCTCTTCATACAAAACGCTGTGAGTTTCACATCTACTTATACTCGGCACTTTTGAAGTGGTTAAACTATTTTATATAATCTGGCACTATGATTAAAATCTGTGTGTTTACATGTTACAGGTTTGCCAGACTGGACTTGGCCATACCTGTGGTTTCTCTTGGCATTGTTGCAACTATCACACAGACTAAAGAGGCTCTATCCCACCAACTACCACCTGGTGAGTGTTACATCAACATAAAGATTTAGAACACTAATTCTCAAAGTCTTATATCCAGCTTTGTCTCTTCACTGTTTCATCTTATTCCACACACCACCTACTCTATGGACACGCTAAATGTAAATTGTCAATAATTAGCAAGCGTCAGGAATAACATCCAGTCTAACTGTAGCTTATTACTGAACTGATTTTTTTTTTTAAATACATTAAACTGATTTGCATTTCCTGTGTTTTTATTTCAGACTGCATCATTGGAGAGGTAATTGTATGTTTTAGATTATTTGTTTTGTCTTACATTAGTCTTAATATAGTAGATTTGTAATGTGCTCTGTGTTTGTTTCTCTTACAAGTGTAATGTCAGCACGGCAAATGGTAAGTTCTCCACTTCTTTAAGTGTAAAAAGGCCATTTTTTATTGTCAATTTATAACTTTTTTTTCTCCTTTTTTTGGTACAGAAACGGAAATCTGTATCGGTTTGAACAGGTAGGATTTACATGAACCTGTTGGAGAGTTTACTTTTTATGCAACATTGTCCCAGATGTCAACAAAGTACCAATCACATGTTTTATTTTGAAACCACAGAACAGCAGTCCAGCTCAAACTCACCAGTGCACAGACGAGCGGAAACCTCTGTGACTTGGCCGTTGAGGAACTGGCTTGTGCCTCGGTAAGAGCGTCACATAATCTTTTTTAATTTATTTATTTATTTTTTGTTGTCTGTCCCATTTGGTTCTTTAGCCGTCGGAATTGCTGTCTGAAGACCAGCAAGGATACCCAATGGATTTACTTTGCCAAATGGATCATCACGGCCTTGCCGTATTGGTCCATTTGATCGACCTTTGTTGTTATTATTTATTTTATTTTATTTTATTTTCAGTTGTTACAGACGGGACAGACATGACTGAGGGATAGAAAAGGGAGAAAGAAAGATGAAAAAAAAGAAAAACAGAAGGGAAGAGGGACAGTGAGAAAGGGCACTTAAAAAGAGAAAGAAGAGAAAAAAAATCTCCTGGATCACCTGTTGAGAGAAAAAGAAGAGAAAACAAGCAAAAAACCAGAGCAACATACTAAACACAACATCATCACGTTAATCTAGCTAAGTGTAAACAGCAGTAAATACTAAATATTGAATGTTGTTGTGTAGCAAGCAGGACCGACAGCACACAATGTGCTTGGAAGTAGCAGCCAATAAAGGTGTAGTCTATGTCTATGAACAGTGGACACCTGCGTGGACACCTGTGTGGATCAGCGCGCTTGTATTCAAAAGGTTTGAGTGTGAGTGAACCGAGCCGCAGGCCCAGAGGCCGGAGGCCCAAGGGCCCCGGAAGAGGCCTGACCAAGCAAAAAAAAAAAAAAAAAAAGCGTCACATAAGTCAACAGCCGTCTGTGATTCAGCTCGTTTTCACTTTCACTGTAGAGTCTAAACTGCTCTCTGTCGTCACACAGCTGTCAACAATAACAGCAGAACAGCTGGCAATGATACTGAAGTGCAACCGCTCCTCCAGCTCGAGTGGGTCCAGATCTGTCTGGAAACTTGTCCTCTCCGAAACCTCTCAGGTCCTGGACCAGGCTCTGGATCTGCTCGTCAACACGGTATGAAAGCATTACACAATATTTTGTAAGACGAGAAGAACCTTCTGCAAACCGTCTGTTGTTGAAAGATAAGAAAAGTCAGTAGTTACATCACATTTTGATCTTTGTTATAGACTCTGGACGCCAACAACCCAGCAGTGTCCGTGATTCTGGACACCATACAAGAACTCCGAATAGATACTGTCAGCATGGCCACCCTCAATGATCCAGCCTTCATCCAGATGTGGTTTGGCCGCCGCCTTCTCCCATTTCTGCCAGCTGTTTCACCTGACTTCCTTTCATGTATCTCCACAAAGAACCTGACCTGCAGCTCCTACCAGGCCATGTAAGAAATTAGACCATACAAATTACATCAAATGTGACTGCCTTTCTTGGTATACCAAAAGCCTGCCATTTTTTAATTAGTCTAATCCCAATTTCAACTCAGTCTGCAGATTTTGAGTCAACTCCAGCCACAATTGACGTTTCCCAGGCAGGTGTCTGTCTACACGCACTTCATTAAGGTTTTCCTGACCAGGAACAACAGCACAGGTACACTGCTGTATTACAGCCCAGTAACAATCAATGGCAGCCTATTAACAGTTACAGTCTATGTATTGTTCACGTCACATCTGAATTAATCCAACATTCACACATGTTGATAGAATTAGTGGGATTCAGGAATACAGTAATCCAGGGTGGTCACGTGTATTGCAAAGTGACATAACAATGTATGATAGATGCTTTTCCTTCAGCACAATAAAGCTGAATTTCCTCTGTGTGTGTTTGTGGTTCAGACCCCGCCTGCAGCTCAGGCATTGCCACCAGTGCACAATGGCTGCAGGTGAACATGGGAGGTTTTGCCTATCTTGCGACGTTCCAGGACATTCAGACGATCTACTCCAACTTCTCAGCGGTGCGTTATGATGCACTGCTGTTTCTGTCTTTACATCTGTTTTCTTGTGGGGTGGGGTTTCCCTCTGTGATAACCACAACTGTCACTGACAACATGTGTGTTTGCATATGCAGATGGAAGCCTTGTCACAGCTCACGGTCAGACAGCTAGCCGAGGTGTCCACAACACCTGGACAGCTCACAACTTCTGAGCAAGTCAACATGGTGATGAAATATGTGCCTGACCAGTCTCTGGCTGCCTTCTTTGATGATTTCTCATCTGTTATCCTGGTGAGCATACATCATGTTATAAAGTCACCTGGTGTGTTTTGTTGATACTAGAGGTCAAGTCAAGCTGAGTTTATCTGTTCATCACATGTAAAACATTCATACGTTTTGTGTTTATGTTTGCAATGATGGTAAACTCTAACATTTTTCTGGTTAGTCTTCTCACACAGAAGTTGAAGAAGGTCCTGTTACACCTGTTACATCTAAAAAACATGATTATTACTTTTGTTTTTTCTGCAGGCTCCTGAAGACGCATTGCCTTCAGTCGTGAGGTCAGCCATGTTGCAAGTTGTGTTTGATCGTGCAAACCTCTCCCTTCCTTCGATGAGTGATGCGGACGTAGAGGTGTGGCTTACCTCCCGGCTGCCACCCCTGCTGGTACAACTTTCACCAGGACAAGTTGCACCTTACTTCGGAATACTGGCGGGACGGAGCTGCAGCATTGAGCAGCTGGGGTGAGCACAAAGCTTCAAGCACCATATATGGAAGTATTTAAGCAATCTGACTGGAAATAAACCTTTGCATTTTTTTGTTTCAGTGTACTGAACCTGAACATGACTATCTCAACGCTCAGCACAGACACACAGCAGAAAATCTATGATCAAATCCTCCAGACCCTCGGAGGTAAAGCTAACCCAGGAAACCAGTAAACTCAGCTTTAATTTTTTTTTGTTGGATGCTTTATGAAATTGGGCTGTAACATTCCTGTAAGCGAGTAGCCCATTCACATTTCTTAACATAATGGCTGCCAGCCTTGTGAAAGTGAGAGAGGAGTCAGACATTGAGTTTTCTCCTATGCTCGCTCTTGTTATTTTTTCATTAAACATGTATGTTTGTCACATTTTATGTGAATACAACAACAAGTAAAACTTTATTTATTTATTTTATTCCAGATGGCTTAACAAAGCATGAGGCAAAGTTCCAATATTATAACCTAGTTTGTGTCTCCACCTTTTCCTCTAGGTCCAACACCTCTCCGCTGCTACAGTGACAGCTACAACACCAGTTTCTATGGTTTCCTGGAGCAATCTTTCATGGGTTTCCAGTTTCCCAACCTCACCGCCTTCCTGTCGCTCATGCCTCCTGACAGAATGAGTCTGGTGTGTTGACTTGAAAGATATCAGGAGTAAATATGATAAAGCAAGAGGAGAATGTCTTAATTTATGTCTTCTAATCTTCTAGATCATAAATTCCATCCCTCCATCGGAGCTTGGGGATTACCTACGACGTCCTAATGTTGTCGACAACAACGCACAGCTCTGCATGCTCTTCAACAGCTACAGCCAGACACCACAGTTTCTAGAAACTGTACGTAGCCCAAGGCACAAGCACACGCAGAAATGCAAACACAATGCAATGATTAAACACATTAATCTGTGCATTGCCTCCAGGAGTCTCTGCCGGAAGCAGTGAGGCGCTCCATCCTGCCCTGCGTCTGGCCCATGGCCCTCAGCAGCACCCAAACGTTGGAGGTGGATGCTTGGTTTGACCAACGCCTCAAGAACTACTTGCCCTTCCTCACAAAGAGCCTGATCAGTCCCAGTGTCATAAACAGCACCTCCTGCCTGGCCTTCCAAAAACTGTGTGTTTTACTACAGCACTAAATCCTGCTTTATATGTTTTTTTGTTTTGTGTTCTGATTTAAATTTGTTGTGTTTCAGTGTCTCAGTCCTTGGGGTATACAACTACACTACTGCTGACTTTGTGAGGGGAGACGTGTACAACACCATCAGGACTTACCTTTACGTCGGCTCAAGTAAGTCTCTCAAGCATCCCAGGGTCAAGGATCAAGTGGGATGCTAATTCAAGTGGGGAAAAAAAGACATTGATCAAATGATATTCTACATGAAACTGAACAGCAACCACATGTCACCTAAAAAAAACACAACTGCCTGAGCAGAATTTAAATTAAAAGGAAAATTTAGTTGTACACTGTTAATAACAACACTTCACCGAGTTCTTTTGATTCCTCAGAGGCATCCGATGGAAGACGAAACACTGCTCATTAGACCATTTAATACTTTATTACTTCTAGAAGGGAGATGCATCCTGCAAGACACGCTGCCGATCCCAAAATGCTGCTGTGCCCCTAACAGTTTTATTACAGAAGCTCTCTCATTCTAGTCTAAACAACAGTGTCTCAGTAACTTTCCACTAGAGATGGTCCCCTCTTATCTACAGGCAAACATGAGCGAGAGTCTGCAGCTTTCTACTCCCAAGGACACCTGGTCTCATGCCTTTATTTTTCATGGCTGTGTCCGCTTAAACTACACTATATAACTTTATAACACTTATTATTAAAAAAGCATAGCATTATTGAGGCACTGCACATTATTTAATTCCAACAATACAAAATTCAGGGAATTGCAATTTTTCAGTTTCCCTTCATTTTGCAGCAGATTGTTGTGCTTTGGATATATCTGTATATATCTAATACTCAACTGTGTGTAACAGTAGAACAAAGTCAATACACTCAGTAATGTGAATTATGAGGATACAGTATATCTCTTAAGGTTTGCTGATATTAGCCAACGTTGTCACTCTCTGCCTTGCTACATTAATACCCGAGAAAGAAGCAAAGCATTAACATGATAACAAAGAGCTCAGACAACCATACACATATAAAGTAATTAGCTCCTTTGCTGTCACTGGTAGATCTTCATTTTTTGCAGTTAGCAACCCTTTATTCAGGACTTGCTTTTCCTTTAGAGTCATTTTCTTTAAAAAAAAAAAATTATTTTATTCACATACACATAGTATAGTACACATACATTATAAATACATTAAAAGCAAGACCGCAGCAATTTTTCACTGATGCTTGTCCCCGTCATCGTTCTTAATAAGGTTCAAAGTGTCACGGGTTGCCAGGGCAAGACGTCTGAATTATAAAAGGACCCAAACTGCAGGTGGCTTCTGAAGTGAGCGAGCTTTATTGTGACAGTGATGTACCAAACAAAGGAAAGGGTGGCAAGAAACAGAACTGAAAACACTCTAAACTGGGGAAAAACTAAAACTTAAACAACAAAACCTGAACATGAGTGAGGGTAACTAGCAGGGAGGACAGCGCGGGGAGAATGCACAGGCAGACAGAGGAAGATGCACGGAATGACAGAGGGGAATAACGCAGACGAACCATATTTAAAATTAAAGGAATTTGGAATAATGATAATAATAATAATAATGGATTGGATTTATATAGCGCTTTTCAAGGCACCCAAAGCGCTTTACAATGTGAATGTACATTGTGCCTGGGTTTAGAGTGTTTGGAAGAGAGTCCTGTCTCATTCAATTATAAATGATGTGAGAGGGAGGGTGTGTGTGTTTAAGGCCCGGATGGCTTGGGGATAGAAGCTCCTCTTGAGTCTCTCTGTCCTTGCCCGGATGATGCGGAACCTTCTACCAGATTGCAGAAGTTGGAACGGGTCCTTCAGTATCTGCGCTGCTCTAGTCCGGCATCTCCTGGTGTAGATGTCCTGAAGCGGGGGGAGAGCAATCCTGCAGCAGCGTTCTGCTGTACCTGTCATGCGCCGCGGCGCGCGTGCACAAAAGGATCCAGACGCAGACTCAGCGCTAGCAGAAAAGACACTTTATTATAATAACGAAAGGCGACCCGGGAAAACTAGGGAGCAAAACAAGGAACTAAAAACCCGGGGAAACAATGACACAAGGAAGCCGGGATCGGGACCGTGGGAGGCTGCAATAGAAAGGGGAGAGGATTACTAGGGAGCCGGGAAGCGGGGAAAACACATCAGGACTGAGTTAGAGTAGGGGGCTTACGATAGAGCGGGACCGTGGGAGCTCGGGAGGGAAGTGTGGCAGTCCGTGAGCAGGAAGTCCGTGGGGATAGCGAATGGGCCAGATGATGCACCAAATGATCCAGTTGAGCCGGAGGACAGGCAGGTGGCAGACGCCGAACGCTGGGTCGAAACCTGGACACAAGTAGGCGGATTAAACACAGTTCCAACCAGAAGTAAATGCACGCTTTCGTGCAAGTCTAGTTACCACTGTGACGTGATTAACAGACTGGCGTGGAGCATCCGGGTTAAGTAGCTCTTCATGTAATCACCGCGATGGAGAGCAGGTGTGTCGGTGATGGCCCGGCCCGGGGGTGTGGCTACCCAAGCATCACGCATTCCACAGACACAGGACGACGGACCATGACAGTACGGATCACTCTCTGGAGAGCTTTTTGGTCCTTCACACAGCTGTTCCCAAACCATGATGTCATGTTCTGTGTGAGGATGCTCTCCACAGCGCCTGTATAGAAAATCCTGAGGATCTTTGGAGAGACCCTGAACTTCCTCAGTTGTCGTAGGTGATACAGGCGCTGCCTAGCCTTTTTGGTCTGGACCTGAATGTGGGCAGACCATGTCAGGTCTGAGGAGATGTGGACACCAAGATACTTGAAGGACTGCACCCTCTCCACTGGAGCTCCATTGATGATAATGGGCTTGTAGTCTCTGTGCTGACTCCTTCTGAAGTCCACCACCAGCTCCTTGGTCTTGCCGACATTCAGCTGGAGGTGGTTGTCCTGGCACCATGATGCCAGATTCTTCACTTCGTCCATGTAGGCTGCTTCATCGTTGTTGGAGATGGCACCCAACACCACTGTGTCGTCAGCAAACTTCACAATGGTGTTGGAGCCATGGGTGGCCACACAGTCTGAAGTGTAGAGGGAGTAGAGCAGTGGCGAGAGGACACATCCCTGAGGTGCTCCTGTGTTGATGGTGATGCTGTTAGAGACGCATCTACCCACCCTCACCACCTGAGTTCTGCCAGTGAGGAAGTCCAACACCCATGCACACAGACGGCTGTTAAGTCCCAGATCCCTGAGCTTTGTGAACAGTCTGCAGGGCACTATTGTGTTAAACGCTGAACTGTAATCAACAAACAGCATTCGCACATAGTTACCCTGTTTCTTGTCCACGTGGCTGAGGGTGGTGTGCAGGACGTGGGCGATGGCATCCTCTGTGGATCTGTTGGATCGGAAGGCGAACTGCAGCAGATCTGTGGTGTCTCGGATGGAGGAGGAGATGATGTTCTTCAGCAGCCTCTCAAACACCTTCATTACTACCGAGGTCAGTGCAACTGACCGGTAATCGTTCAGGGATGAGGGTTTGCTGTTCTTGGGCACAGGGATGATGGTGGATCTTTTGAAGCATGTGGGGACCACAGACTTCGCCAGGGACTCGTTGAAGATGTAAGTGAACACACCTGCTAGCTGGTCAGCACAGCAGTGCAGCAGACGGCCGGTGATGCCGTCTGGCCCCGCCGCTTTCCTTGTGTTCACTCTCCTCAATGCCGCTCGGACGTCATGCTCCGCGATGCTGGTCACCGGTCTCTCGCTGATGACGTCACTGTCCTTGGTAGTCAGGCGGTAGATAGCATTAGCCGCCTGGCTAACCTCAAAACGGGCATAGAACTGATTCAGCTGGTTGGTGAATGCAGAGTCGGCGTTGATCGGCGCAGTGTCCCTAGCTTTGTAGTCCGTAATGGTGCGTAGTCCGTGCCACATACTCCGTGTTTCGCCCTGGTGGAAGCGGTACTCCCGGTACCGGCGTTTGGCATCTCTCACTGCGCGCCGCACGCCGTATGAGGCCGCTTTGTAGGCGCTCATATCGCCAGTGGCAAGACCCGCGTTGTAGGAGGCGGTCCTGGCGTTTACTGCAGTGCGGATCGATCTGTCCATCCATGGATTCTGGTTTGGGAATGTGGTGACTCTTGCAGTGGGGATAATCTCCTCCGCTAGCGTATTGACGAAGCATACTGCTACTTCCGTAAACTCGTTGATGTCGACTGCGCATGCTCTGAGCATGTCCCAGTCGACGTCGTTGAGTGCGTCCTGTAGCGTAGCTTCTGATTGGGCAGACCACCGTTTTACATCCCTCGTGGTTACTTCTTTCCTCCGTATGCTTTGTTTATACTGGGGAATGAGGAAGATGGCGTTGTGGTCAGACTTCCCAAAAGCCGGGTGTGAGACAGCTTTGTAGCCCTGCTTGTATGGCGTGTAGCAGTGATCCAAAATTCGATCCCCCCTCGTTGGACACGAGACATGCTGGTAAAAGTTTGGCATGACTTGTCTGAGGTTCGCTTTGTTAAAGTCTCCTGCTACAATGAGGGCTGCACCCGGGTCCTTGTTTTGAAGCAAACTCAGCACATCATGTAATTCGGACAAAGCCATACCTATATCCGCTTGGGGTGGGATGTAGACCGCCGTGGCGATGACTGAGGTGAACTCACGGGGCAGATAGAAAGGGCGGCACTTAATGCTCAGGAACTCCAGATGTGGCGAGCAGCCGCTGGAAAGAGTAGAAATGCTCCTGGCATCACACCACTTTCTGTTTACCATGAAACACACTCCTCCACCTTTGGTTTTGTTCGACTCTGCTGTTCTGTCCGCGCAGAGCACAAAGAATGAATCCGACGGAGTTACGGCCTGGTCCGGCACGGTGGGGGTCAGCCATGTCTCCGTGAAGCACAGAATGTTGCAGTCCCTCATGTCACGTTGGAAGGTGACCCTTGCTCTTAGGTCATCAAGCTTGTTCTCCATGGATTGTACATTGGCCAGTAGGATACTGGGCAGTGGTGCGCGATGCGCCTGCTGTCTCAGTCTGTTCCTAATGCCAGCGCGTTTCCCCCGGCGCTTCTTTGTTCTACGCCTCAGATGAGCGGCCCGTCCTTTGTTGTTCTCCGCGCCGCGTAGAATCTCTGACAGCCAGGAAGGGTCGAGTTTAAAAGTGTCCAAGATTACATGTGCAACCTTGTCACCGATGTTTACAAGTGATCCGCTGTCGTATACTATAAGACTAGAGGGTTTTGGGATGTAAACCAGAGCAAAAAATAAGTAAAAAACAAGAAAAGTGGATAGTTGGAGCGGAGCGGTCAGGAAGGCGTCTGGACGTGGCCGCGCCATCTTGGTTAAAAGACACGAACCTTCAAAATAAAACAGGAAACACACAGACTGAACACAACACACAAACTTAACACAGACTGGGGGACACAGAACACAGGAACATGAAATGAAAGGAGAGTACAAAAACCCAGAATAAACAAAACCACAGAATAATAATAAACTTAAACATAAACACGGAGTCACAGACTCTGGACAATGACACAAAGATTTTGCCTTTTGTAACTTTGTCTTGATTTAACATTTTTGGATTTTAAATAACTAAAAAAACAGGACAGTTAATGATTGCTTAAACTTTAAGGAAATTATATTTGCTTATATTTAGAACAATCGGCAGACTGTTGGATAACATTTTTTATTCCAGTAAAATCTGCTAGCTACTGTAGTAACAGTTTGTTATGGGCAGCATTTTTTATTACTTACTTTCTAGATTTGACTTCGAGAATTTACAGCAATTTAAAAAAGGCTATGCTGGAGTAAAATTACTATAGATTATATTTTTATTTATTCTGATCTTTATCATTAGTGTTTATTGTTCACATCTTTTTTTTTCTAGCCTCAAATCCAAAGTGTTACTTCCCCAGCGACCCACAACTGAATTCCACAGCTTGGTTTGCTCAGTACATCGGGTCTTTCGTCTCTTTCCTCACTCTGGACGATGTTGTGACATTTGGATCTGAGTCGGTAAAGAATCAACATTGGTGGAAATTTTGAACTGACGCTTTTCTACTTGGATTCAAATGCAGCAAAAAAACAGTTGATAATTTCATGACCTACAGACGTGCTTTTCTCCCCTCCTTGCAGGTCATTCAGGTCTTCACAGTGAACCTTCAGAACATCGCTCTTTTCAACACCTCTGTCTTACCTGCAAACCTCACAGAGTACTACACCACCCTTTTGTATCAACAGGACAGCAATTTCAACCCCTTACTGTGAGTTTAAATCTATACAATATGTTGCGTTCTCCAGCCACAAATCCTGCATTTTTCTGTAAGTGTTGTTTAACCTTCTTTGCAGCCTTCCTATCTTGTTTCGGTGTGTCGCTCCTGGTCCAGCATTTACCCAACTGAGTCCAAGCAACACTTTGATAGTTCTGCAGAATCTCACAGTTCTCTGTACGAACCTGGACCCACAAGTAAGAAACATTTAAAGAAAAGAAAAACAGCTATGTGTGCAGTCTGCTGCAAAAACTACATTTAATACAGGATAGGTAAGGTCAACTAGACATGAATGTTATAATATTTCAATCTTTCAGAGATTCAGCATCTTGCCTGGTATTTTGGTAAAAAGTAGTTTATTATTTCCTTAAATTTGTCACCCACATAAAATTGGGTTTAGTTTCACTTGCAGGCTCCTGTTTTGAATCTGATGTTTATTATTTAGAGTGGTGTAGAGCTCTTTGTTCTGGCGGTATGTGATTTTAAGAAGGGTGAAATGGAAAGATGAATAAAAGAGCACTAAGCTCTCCTTTTATTAACTTGATAAAGTTTTGTTCCCCAGAATATTTACACTGTAGACATAAATTTGACTCTACTGACAAAGTTTTCCTCTCACGTGTGAAGGTCACAGCTGCTTTGGCAGGTAACTTTGGTCAGAACATTGACTCCACAGTCATTTCTGCCCTCGGCAGCCAAAGCACTGGCATGTCGCTGAATCAGATCAGCTCAATCAAACCCCAGGACTTAATAAACTCCATCGGCACTCTCTCCACTGTGACGGGCTGGAGCGAAGGCCAGGCCACGACCATCATCCAGTCTCTGCTGTCTTCGGGCATCATACAGGTTGCAGATTTTAGACTGAATCCTGACTTTAGAAAAATCAAAGTCATCTTTGTGGTCATGTTCACTTATGCGTGTGCTGCTTCCATCCTTTCCACCAGATCAACAGCTCATCATCTCTGATAAGTCTGGGCACTCTCATCATTGGTGTACCTTCCAGAGTGTTCTTGAGCATCTCTGGTAATCAGCTGATAAGTGCCTCCCAAACTCCTTCACTGGTGGCAAACCTCCTTTCTGGTCCTCAGATCATCCAGCAGGTCTTTGTCAGTCAGGTATGACAGGTTTTCTGTTATAACTTGAGCATGATTTGAACTGCACACTTCCATCAGCTGCTTTGGATAAAGATAGAAAGCTTTCCACAGAGAGTTAACTCACAATGCTTCCCATCTTCTCTCAGATCATATCAGTGAACACCAGCAGCGTGCAAGTGATCCAGAACGTTCCCAATGACCTGGCCACTGAGATCCCTCGATCCCTGCTGGTGGGCTTCTCCAGTAGCAACGACGTTATAACCATACTCAACAGAAAGGAATGGAAACAGCAGCAGGTAGAAGATGAAACCCTCAGCTTAGTTTTTATTGTCGTGTTGTGCTACATGCCTGTTATTACAGACTCTTTTTGTTTGTTTGTTTTGTTAGGCTGAATTGTTCTTTGAGTTGGTAGCTACAGAGAGCGCCTCTGCACAGCTGGGAGGTCCAAACAAGTGAGTTCAAATCAGTCTGGGAGATCAATCAAATCAATCAAAACAACCTGCAAATGGGTTTGAGTAGAGCTAACAGTGTGTGTGTGTGTGTGTGTGTGTGTGTGTGTGTGTAGTTTGTCATCCTCTGTGCTTCAAGGGTTCACATGCACTGGAGTGAGGAACATTGGCAATGGGCAAGTCAAGAACCTGATCAAAGCCTGTCGGAGGTCAGGCAGAAGGAAGGTTAAACTAGTGGAGTCTCAGGTACAGTATTCAAGGCATTTATGGGATATTTAAAATCTCCTTCATAGCTCCTCAAATATTAAAAAGTGAACATATTGGACATCAAAGGAGAAACTAACAATTGTTTAAAACACACTTAAAACAATATATACATACCCTGTGAATCGGGTTATATAGATTACACCGTATATAACTCTGGCACATAGAGTTAAGGTAATAAATATTTGAACAAAGATGCAATTTTTGCATGTTGCAGCTGCACACCACCACAGTGGATTAAAGTGCAGACTTCCAGCTTTGGTGGAGAAGGCAAATTACAAAAATGCGTTACCATCCAACAAGTCATGGAGCTTTCTTACACATGTTCTCCGTCATAAACGGGGACGATACAAGGTGCTAATTATTTTGCCTTTTTTTTTAATCAACAGCTGACCTGCATGTACACTTACATTAAAGACGATGCTGCCAACTTCAACCTCTACCCTCCAGATGTGCTGCTGTATTATGAGTAAGAATCCTGTCTGTTTGTTCTGAATTAAAGCTGAATGGTGGATGCTACAGCTTGTCACACTTGCGTTTCCTCTTGCAGTTACTCACTGGTGCCGCAGGGCAGCTGCAGGGCCTATTTCACAGAGTTGGGAAATGCAGACTTCTCTGTCTTCTCTGCAGCGCTCAGCTACAAGCGCACTGCCCTGTTTGAAAATGCAAAGAGCTGCTTGGTGAGTCCTCGAACCACACATCACTTCTTGAGCTCTAAAGATTAGATGTATTAATAATTGCATGAATTATAGCATAAATCACTGGAAATAACTGTAATCACACTAAGGTTTTGTTTAATGTTTTGAGTTGAAATGAATTTCTGTTTCTTTTATTTTCAAAGGGCATAACAAACACAAGCTTAACTAAAGATGAAATATCAGTATTGGGAAACATGTGCTGCATCCTGGATGCGTCCTACATCCTAAACTCAGATTCATCCATCTTGGAAAATCTCAAAAGCTGCCCCAGCCTCACTTCTGCTCAAGCAGCTGCTGTTCAGGCTCAAATGACTAATGGCAACACAAGATATGGGTACGCAAAACGCTTCACCGCTGTGGCAGATTTTCATTCCTGTTTGTTTGTTTCCTTGTCAGCAGATTTACATTTTTACATTTGGCCCTTTGTGTCCTTCATAATAATAATCACCGTTCTGTTTTCGTGATAACCAGAGCTCCTTCAGTGTGGACTGAGCAAACTCTGAAAGACCTCGGGATGCTGCCGCTGTATATGTCTTCAACCTTCTATAATCACTTCAACACTGTGAGTAATACATGACCGCAAACATTTATATTTTTTGATTTTGTTTTCATTTTTTTGCTGGACTGATACGTGTTAACCTTCTTCTTTATGCGCCTTTCTTTCTTTCCCTTTGTTGTTGTGAACAGAAAACAAAGAACAACTACTTGAGGTACTTCCTGGGTGTTCTCAAGGAAAACAACGTGGACAGTCAGAAGATCGGGGCGCTGAAGAGCGCAATAAGGATGTCCATTCCTAATGAGGAATCTACAGGTTGGTTTCTTTCTGTCAACAGCTTGGTCCATGTATTAGAATCTAGAGAGAATTTACTGTTTAACCAAAAATTGTTTCTCTTTCTGTGTTTCAGCCACTGACTGCACTTTGGGATTCATAACCCGTGTGACTCTCGTTAATCTAATATTCCCCTTAAACTATGATATAAGTCAGTTCACCAGCTGCCTCAATTCCACCATTGTCAAAGACAACTTGGATGCCCTCATTAACCAGGTGCAGGAGCAGAACTACACAAAGATTGTTCTCAGCAAGTTGCGAGAGGTAAGTGGCAAAAAACTCCTGGAGCCTATCCCAGCTGGCATAGATTTAGAGGCAGGTTAGGCCCCTCCTGGAGAGCAGGTTTAACACACAGAAGCATTCAGAAAAACATAACACACATTCTGACCTACGGTCAGTTTAAAATCAGTATTCGACCAAACCCCGTGCATGTTTTTGGACTTTGGAACGAAGCATGAGAACCAGCACAGACACAGGGAGGGCATGCAAAGTCTGCAACGCTGACAACTTCCATTATTTAAGCTTTTGCTATCTAAATTTGAGTCTAAATATCTTCTGACTTTTTTTATAGGCTTACAGTGCCAGCAGCATCATCCCAGAAGATCAGGTTCAGATCTTAGGAGCAATGTCCCGTAGTGCCACAATGGAAGACATCAACATGTGGAGTATTATTCAGATCGACACACTCGCTTCTTTGATGGATGCTTCAAACGGGCCGTGGGACCCGGTTCTGGTGAGCAAACAGAAGAAAAAATCTGAACGTGAGCTTACTTTACATGCTTGTGTCTTCTCACCGATGCTTGGTTCTCCTCATCAAGGCCAAAGCCATCATCTCCAAGTATCTGAGTGTAAAGGGGAACAGTCTCGGCAGTGTGGAGCTCAACGCCATTGGAGGACCAAACCTGTGCGCCCTGGATGTTGTTGTTATCAGGAACATTTCGGTTGAAAGCATCAAGTAAGGCGTCAGAGCTGTGACTGTGCATGAGTGTGTGTGTGTTTGGAGGTTATTTTACATCACATTAGCAGCAGGTTGTCAGAGTTTTACCCCTAATACTACTGGATAAACAGAAACTCACTCAGGAACAAGGTCACACAGAGCTCAAATTTTCACTTGCAACAGGGAAGCAATTGTCTCCAACCCACTTCAACTTGCTTTCCCCCTGCAGGTTGTTTTTATTGGTTACACACATGAATATTCATAGAGCTTGTTGCTGTATTACCTATGAGAAATTACTATAACTGGTTACAAAGTGTGATTGTGTTGTGCAAGCGTGATTGTGCTGTGCAAGCATGATTATACATTGTGTGTGGTTATATGATGGGAGTGCAGCTCTCCCAGATTGTTGTTGGTAGAATCTGTTCTTCTCAAGGCTGCTTTCAATTCTAGCTTTCTAAATGGCATTGTGTAGGTTTTTAAATGGCAACCTACAACACATACATTAAACCTAACACAGGTAATATCTGGAAGGTACAAGAACATGTTGGCTAAAGGTCTGTCAGGGATCCTGTACTTACAAAGGCAGGTGAACCCACATAAATCTTTAAATTATTATTTAGATAACTAGAAAAAAAAGTCTGATTTAATGATAAATAATGTTATATGAATTCCATAAACTCAACACACCATTCCTGTGTGTTTTATCTCCTGCAGGAACGCCGATGCTCTGGACATATCCAGCTGCACCACTGAGAAAAAGCAAGAACTGTTTTCCCTCACATATGAAGCATTTATCCCAGACAAACACTCAATCACTATCTCCACTTCCAGTTACCAGCTCATACAATCTTACCTACGTAAGCAAACAGACCCACATTCAAAAAAACATCATTTAAACAGCTGAAAGTTAACGTACCATTAATTTTTTTCCATTCTTGCAGCGGGTGCAGATCTTAGGTTTATCCAAGATTTAGTGTCTGCCAATATCAGTATGGACCTCCCGATCTTCACTGGGCTGCTTGAGAGTGTTATACAGGTCAGTGCTGCATGTCTGCACTTTGAATTCTGAATTTTAGACTAATTTTGAAAAAAGGTTTTTATTTTTTTTATTTATGGGGGTCTTGCATCATAGTTCCTCAATTTATTTACTTCACTCAAACCATTAGACGGGGCTGATAAGTTGTAAAACTAAATTGTTTTTTGGTTCTGTCAAAGAATAAAGTAAGTGTGTTTATTTGCTCATAGGATAAAATGTGTCTGCTCTGTTCTCCATAGAACCTGACTGTTAGTGATGTTAAAGGTCTTCTTGGCACCAACCTCCCACTTTTGAAGTCGTATGAAAATGTGACAGTGGTGCAAACCTGGACCAGTTCACAGTTTCAGTCCGATCTTAATGGTCTGGGAGTGGGGCTTACAGGAGGCAAGGTTAGCCCCACCACCACCACTACATCAGACACATCATCAACAACATCAGGGGCAACTTCATCGATAACTAGTTTTTATTGTCGTGTTTGCTACATGCCTGTTATTACAGACTCTTTTTGTTTGTTTGTTTTGTTAGGCTGAATTGTTCTTTGAGTTGGTAGCTACAGAGAGCGCCTCTGCACAGCTGGGAGGTCCAAACAAGTGAGTTCAAATCAGTCTGGGAGATCAATCAAATCAATCAAAACAACCTGCAAATGGGTTTGAGTAGAGCTAACAGTGTGTGTGTGTGTGTGTGTGTGTGTGTGTGTGTGTGTGTGTGTGTAGTTTGTCATCCTCTGTGCTTCAAGGGTTCACATGCACTGGAGTGAGGAACATTGGCAATGGGCAAGTCAAGAACCTGATCAAAGCCTGTCGGAGGTCAGGCAGAAAGGAAGGTTAAACTAGTGGAGTCCTCAGGTACAGTATTCAAGGCATTTATGGGATATTTAAAATCTCCTTAATAGCTCCTCAAATATTAAAAAGTGACATATTGGACATCAAAGGAGAAACTAACAATTGTTTTAAAA
Organism: Simochromis diagramma; assembly: GCF_900408965.1. NCBI lineage: Eukaryota > Metazoa > Chordata > Actinopteri > Cichliformes > Cichlidae > Simochromis > Simochromis diagramma. The sequence goes on from NW_024386736.1 coordinate 1,077,091, forward strand.
CACACTTTAAAACAATATATACATACCCTGTGAATCGGGTTATTATAGATTACACCGTATATAACTCTGGCACATAGAGTTAAGGTAATAAATATTTGAACAAAGATGCAATTTTTGCATGTTTGCAGCTGCACACCACCACAGTGGATTAAAGTGCAGACTTCCAGCTTTGGTGGAGAAGGCAAATTACAAAAATGCGTTACCATCCAACAAGTCATGGAGCTTTCTTACACATGTTCTCCGTCATAAACGGGGACGATACAGGTGCTAATTATTTTGCCTTTTTTTTTAATCAACAGCTGACCTGCATGTACACTTACATTAAAGAGATGCTGCCAACTTCAACCTCTACCCTCCAGATGTGCTGCTGTATTATGAGTAAGAATCCTGTCTGTTTGTTCTGAATTAAAGCTGAATGGTGGATGCTACAGCTTGTCACACTTGCGTTTCCTCTTGCAGTTACTCACTGGTGCCGCAGGGCAGCTGCAGGGCCTATTTCACAGAGTTGGGAAATGCAGACTTCTCTGTCTTCTCTGCAGCGCTCAGCTACAAGCGCACTGCCCTGTTTGAAAATGCAAAGAGCTGCTTGGTGAGTCCTCGAACCACACATCACTTCTTGAGCTCTAAAGATTAGATGTATTAATAATTGCATGAATTATAGCATAAATCACTGGAAATAACTGTAATCACACTAAGGTTTTGTTTAGTGTTTTGAGTTGAAATGAATTTCTGTTTCTTTTATTTTCAAAGGGCATAACAAACACAAGCTTAACTAAAGATGAAATATCAGTATTGGGAAACATGTGCTGCATCCTGGATGCGTCCTACATCCTAAACTCAGATTCATCCATCTTGGAAAATCTCAAAAGCTGCCCCAGCCTCACTTCTGCTCAAGCAGCTGCTGTTCAGGCTCAAATGACTAATGGCAACACAAGATATGGGTACGCAAAACGCTTCACCGCTGTGGCAGATTTTCATTCCTGTTTCCTTGTCAGCAGATTTACATTTTTACATTTGGCCCTTTGTGTCCTTCATAATAATAATCACCGTTCTGTTTTCGTGATAACCAGAGCTCCTTCAGTGTGGACTGAGCAAACTCTGAAAGACCTCGGGATGCTGCCGCTGTATATGTCTTCAACCTTCTATAATCACTTCAACACTGTGAGTAATACATGACCGCAAACATTTATATTTTTTGATTTTGTTTTCATTTTTTTGCTGGACTGATACGTGTTAACCTTCTTCTTTATGCGCCTTTCTTTCTTTCCCTTTGTTGTTGTGAACAGAAAACAAAGAACAACTACTTGAGGTACTTCCTGGGTGTTCTCAAGGAAAACAACGTGGACAGTCAGAAGATCGGGGCGCTGAAGAGCGCAATAAGGATGTCCATTCCTAATGAGGAATCTACAGGTTGGTTTCTTTCTGTCAACAGCTTGGTCCATGTATTAGAATCTAGAGAGAATTTACTGTTTAACCAAAAATTGTTTCTCTTTCTGTGTTTCAGCCACTGACTGCACTTTGGGATTCATAACCCGTGTGACTCTCGTTAATCTAATATTCCCCTTAAACTATGATATAAATCAGTTCACCAGCTGCCTCAATTCCACCATTGTCAAAGACAACTTGGATGCCCTCATTAACCAGGTGCAGGAGCAGAACTACACAAAGATTGTTCTCAGCAAGTTGCGAGAGGTAAGTGGCAAAAAACTCCTGGAGCCTATCCCAGCTGGCATAGATTTAGAGGCAGGTTAGGCCCCTCCTGGAGAGCAGGTTTAACACACAGAAGCATTCAGAAAAACATAACACACATTCTGACCTACGGTCAGTTTAAAATCAGTATTCGACCAAACCCCGTGCATGTTTTTGGACTTTGGAACGAAGCATGAGAACCAGCACAGACACAGGGAGGGCATGCAAAGTCTGCAACGCTGACAACTTCCATTATTTAAGCTTTTGCTATCTAAATTTGAGTCTAAATATCTTCTGACTTTTTTTATAGGCTTACAGTGCCAGCGGCATCATCCCAGAAGATCAGGTTCAGATCTTAGGAGCAATGTCCCGTAGTGCCACAATGGAAGACATCAACATGTGGAGTATTATTCAGATCGACACACTCGCTTCTTTGATGGATGCTTCAAACGGGCCGTGGGACCCGGTTCTGGTGAGCAAACAGAAGAAAAAATCTGAACGTGAGCTTACTTTACATGCTTGTGTCTTCTCACCGATGCTTGGTTCTCCTCATCAAGGCCAAAGCCATCATCTCCAAGTATCTGAGTGTAAAGGGGAACAGTCTCGGCAGTGTGGAGCTCAACGCCATTGGAGGACCAAACCTGTGCGCCCTGGATGCTGTGGTTATCAGGAACATTTCGGTTGAAAGCATCAAGTAAGGCGTCAGAGCTGTGACTGTGCATGAGTGTGTGTGTGTTTGGAGGTTATTTTTACATCACATTAGCAGCAGGTTGTCAGAGTTTTACCCCTAATACTACTGGATAAACAGAAACTCACTCAGGAACAAGGTCACACAGAGCTCAAATTTTCACTTGCAACAGGGAAGCAATTGTCTCCAACCCACTTCAACTTGCTTTCCCCCTGCAGGTTGTTTTTATTGGTTACACACATGAATATTCATAGAGCTTGTTGCTGTATTACCTATGAGAAATTACTATAACTGGTTACAAAGTGTGATTGTGTTGTGCAAGCGTGATTGTGCTGTGCAAGCATGATTATACATTGTGTGTGGTTATATGATGGGAGTGCAGCTCTCCCAGATTGTTGTTGGTAGAATCTGTTCTTCTCAAGGCTGCTTTCAATTCTAGCTTTCTAAATGGCATTGTGTAGGTTTTTAAATGGCAACCTACAACACATACATTAAACCTAACACAGGTAATATCTGGAAGGTACAAGAACATGTTGGCTAAAGGTCTGTCAGGGATCCTGTACTTACAAAGGCAGGTGAACCCACATAAATCTTTAAATTATTATTTAGATAACTAGAAAAAAAAGTCTGATTTAATGATAAATAATGTTATATGAATTCCATAAACTCAACACACCATTCCTGTGTGTTTTATCTCCTGCAGGAACGCCGATGCTCTGGACATATCCAGCTGCACCACTGAGAAAAAGCAAGAACTGTTTTCCCTCACATATGAAGCATTTATCCCAGACAAACACTCAATCACTATCTCCACTTCCAGTTACCAGCTCATACAATCTTACCTACGTAAGCAAACAGACCCACATTCAAAAAAACATCATTTAAACAGCTGAAAGTTAACGTACCATTAATTTTTTTCCATTCTTGCAGCGGGTGCAGATCTTAGGTTTATCCAAGATTTAGTGTCTGCCAATATCAGTATGGACCTCCCGATCTTCACTGGGCTGCTTGAGAGTGTTATACAGGTCAGTGCTGCATGTCTGCACTTTGAATTCTGAATTTTAGACTAATTTTGAAAAAAGGTTTTTATTTTTTTTATTTATGGGGGTCTTGCATCATAGTTCCTCAATTTATTTACTTCACTCAAACCATTAGACGGGGCTGATAAGTTGTAAAACTAAATTGTTTTTTGGTTCTGTCAAAGAATAAAGTAAGTGTGTTTATTTGCTCATAGGATAAAATGTGTCTGCTCTGTTCTCCATAGAACCTGACTGTTAGTGATGTTAAAGGTCTTCTTGGCACCAACCTCCCACTTTTGAAGTCGTATGAAAATGTGACAGTGGTGCAAACCTGGACCAGTTCACAGTTTCAGTCCGATCTTAATGGTCTGGGAGTGGGGCTTACAGGAGGCAAGGTTAGCCCCACCACCACCACTACATCAGACACATCATCAACAACATCAGGGGCAACTTCATCGATAACATCGGGGCCAAATTCATCAACCACATCAGGGGCAACTTCATCGATAACATCGGGGCCAAATTCATCAACAACATCAGGGGCAACTTCATCGATAACATCTGGGCCAAATTCATCAACAACATCAGGGGCAACTTCAACGATAACATCGGGCCAAATTCATCAACAACATCAGGGGCAACTTCAACGATAACATCGGGGCCAAATTCATCAACCACATCAGGGGCAACTTCATCGATAACATCGGGGCCAAATTCATCAGCCACATCAGGGGCAACTTCATCGATAACATCGGGGCCAAATTCATCAACAACATCAGGGGCAACTTCATCGATAACATCTGGGCCAAATTCATCAACAACATCAGGGGCAACTTCAACGATAACATCGGGGCCAAATTCATCAACAACATCAGGGGCAACTTCAACGATAACATCGGGGCCAAATTCATCAACATCAGGGGCAACTTCATCGATAACATCGGGGCCAAATTCATCAACCACATCAGGGGCAACTTCATCGATAACATCGGGGCCAAATTCATCAACAACATCAGGGGCAACTTCATCGATAACATCGGGGCCAAATTCATCAACAACATCAGGGGCAACTTCAACGATAACATCGGGGCCAAATTCATCAACAACATCAGGGGCAACTTCAACGATAACATCGGGGCCAAATTCATCAACAACATCAGGGGCAACTTCATTGACATCATTGGGGACAACTTCAACAACTGGATCCAGCAGCACCACGCGTAAGTATTACAAAAGGTAGCATGGGGTAAAATATTCAAAGACACCTCAGATAAAGCAGCAGTACCCAAGCAGGGCCCAAGTGTTAATCGAGAGCACAAGAAGTAAGGGAGGCCAAAATAAAGCAGGAAAACATGAAATGTTAAGCTAGCGGTGGACCTTCTGCTGCAGATTCAATCTTTTAATTGCTCATTTTAAACATTTTGTCTCATATCCTGCTGTTTTGTTACGAGTATGTAGAGATCTTCTTACATCAGAAGCACTCACAAGAAAAACAAAACAAAACAAAAAACACATTGGTGGTGAAAGGGAACTTGGTTTTTACTTGCGAGATCTGCAGTGTGATTAATGATGGCAGCATGAAATCTCATATCCTGCTGTGTTGATGCATAAAATGTAATTTTTTGTCAATTTATAACTTTTTTCTCTCTTTTTTTTGTGGTACAGCAACAGATATCTGTATCGGTTTGAACAGGTAGGATTTACACGAACCTGTTGGAGAGTTTACTTTTTATGCAACGTTGTCCCAGATGTCAACAAAGTACCAATCACATGTTTTATTTTGAAACCACAGAACAGCAGTCCAGCTCCGACTCACCAGTGCACAGACGAGTGGAAACCTCTGTGACTTGGCCATTGAGGAACTGGCTTGTGCCTCGGTAAGAGCGTCACATAAGTCAACAGCCGTCTGTGATTCAGCTCGTTTTCACTTTCACTGTAGAGTCTAAACTGCTCTCTGTCGTCACGCAGCTGTCAACAATAACAGCAGAACAGCTGGCAATGATACTGAAGTGCAACCGCTACTCCAGCTCGAGTGGGTCCAAATCTGTCTGGAAACTTGTCCTCTCCGAAACCTCTCAGGTCCTGGACCAGGCTCTGGATCTGCTCGTCAACACGGTATGAAAGCATTACACAATATTTTGTAAGACGAGAAGAACCTTCTGCAAACCATCTGTTGTTGAAAGATAAGAAAAGTCAGTAGTTACATCACATTTTGATCTTTGTTATAGACTCTGGACGCCAACAACCCAGCAGTGTCCGTGATTCTGGACACCATACAAGAACTCCGAATAGATACTGTCAACACAGCCACCCTCAATAATCTAACCTTCATCCAGACGTGGTTTGGCCGCCGCCTTCTCCCATTTCTGCCAGCTGTTTCACCTGACTTCCTTTCATATATGGCCACAAGGGAACTTACTTGCAGCTCCTACCAGGCCATGTAAGAAATTAGACCATACAAATTACATCAAATGTGACTGCCTTTCTTGGTATACCAAAAGCCTGCCATTTTTTCATTAGTCTAATCCCAATTTCAACTCAGTCTGCAGATTTTGAGTCAACTCCGGCCACAATTGACGTTTCCCAGGCAGATGTCTGTCTACACGCACTTCATTAAGGTTTTCCTGACCAGGAACAACAGCACAGGTACACTGCTGTATTACAGCCCAGTAACAATGCCTATTAACAGTTACAGTCTATGTATTGTTCACGTCACATCTGAATTAATCCAACATTCACACATGTTGATAGAATTAGTGGGATTCAGGAATACAGTAATCCAGGGTGGTCACGTGTATTGCAAAGTGACATAACAATGTATGATAGATGCTTTTCCTTCAGCACAATAAAGCTGAATTTCCTCTGTGTGTGTTTGTGGTTCAGACCCCGCCTGCAGCTCAGGCATTGCCACCAGTGCACAATGGCTGCAGGTGAACATGGGAGGTTTTGCCTATCTTGTGACGTTCCAGGACATTCAGACGATCTACTCCAACTTCTCAGCGGTGCGTTATGATGCACTGCTGTTTCTGTCTTTACATCTGTTTTCTTGTGGGGTGGGGTTTCCCTCTGTGATAACCACAACTGTCACTGACAACATGTGTGTTTGCATATGCAGATGGAAGCCTTGTCACAGCTCACGGTCAGACAGCTAGCCGAGGTGTCCACAACACCTGGACAGCTCACAACTTCTGAGCAAGTCAACATGGTGATGAAATATGTGCCTGACCAGTCTCTGGCTGCCTTCTTTGATGTTTTCTCACCTGTTATCCTGGTGAGCATACATCACGTTATAATGTCACCTGGTGTGTTTTGTTGATACTAGAGGTCAAGTCAAGCTGAGTTTATCTGTTCATCACATGTAAAACATTCATACGTTTTGTGTTTATGTTTGCAATGATGGTAAACTCTAACATTTTTCTGGTTAGTCTTCTCACACAGAAGTTGAAGAAGGTCCTGTTACACCTGTTACATCTAAAAAACATGATTATTACTTTTGGTTTTTTCTGCAGGCTCCTGAAGACGCATTGCCTTCAGTCGTGAGGTCAGCCATGTTGCAAGTTGTGTTTGATCGTGCAAACCTCTCCCTTCCTTCGATGAGTGATGCGGACGTAGAGGTGTGGCTTACCTCCCGGCTGCCACCCCTGCTGGTACAACTTTCACCAGGACAAGTTGCACCTTACTTCGGAATACTGGCGGGACGGAGCTGCAGCATTGAGAAGCTGGGGTGAGCACAAAGCTTCAAGCACCATATATGGAAGTATTTAAGCAATCTGACTGGAAATAAACCTTTGCATTTTTTTGTTTCAGTGTACTGAACCTGAACATGACTATCTCAACGCTCAGCACAGACACACAGCAGAAAATCTATGATCAAATCCTCCAGACCCTCGGAGGTAAAGCTAACCCAGGAAACCAGTAAACTCAGCTTTAATTTTTTTTTGTTGGATGCTTTATGAAATTGGGCTGTAACATTCCTGTAAGCGAGTAGCCCATTCACATTTCTTAACATAATGGCTGCCAGCCTTGTGAAAGTGAGAGAGGAGTCAGACATTGAGTTTTCTCCTATGCTCGCTCTTGTTATTTTTTCATTAAACATGTATGTTTGTCACATTTTATGTGAATACAACAACAAGTAAAACTTTATTTATTTATTTTATTCCAGATGGCTTAACAAAGCATGAGGCAAAGTTCCAATATTATAACCTAGTTTGTGTCTCCACCTTTTCCTCTAGGTCCAACACCTCTCCGCTGCTACAGTGACAGCTACAACACCAGTTTCTATGGTTTTCTGGAGCAATCTTTCATGGGTTTCCAGTTTCCCAACCTCACCGCCTTCCTGTCGCTCATGCCTCCTGACAGAATGAGTCTGGTGTGTTGACTTGAAAGATATCAGGAGTAAATATGATAAAGCAAGAGGAGAATGTCTTAATTTATGTCTTCTAATCTTCTAGATCATAAATTCCATCCCTCCATCGGAGCTTGGGGATTACCTACGACGTCCTAATGTTGTCGACAACAACGCACAGCTCTGCATGCTCTTCAACAGCTACAGCCAGACACCACAGTTTCTAGAAACTGTACGTAGCCCAAGGCACAAGCACACGCAGAAATGCAAACACAATGCAATGATTAAACACATTAATCTGTGCATTGCCTCCAGGAGTCTCTGCCGGAAGCGGTGAGGCGCTCCATCCTGCCCTGCGTCTGGCCCATGGCCCTCAGCAACACCCAAACGTTGGAGGTGGATGCTTGGTTTGACCAACGCCTCAAGAACTACTTGCCCTTCCTCACAAAGAGCCTGATCAGTCCCAGTGTCATAAACAGCACCTCCTGCCTGGCCTTCCAAAAACTGTGTGTTTTACTACAGCACTAAATCCTGCTTTATATGTTTTTTTGTTTTGTGTTCTGATTTAAATTTGTTGTGTTTCAGTGTCTCAGTCCTTGGGGTATACAACTACACTACTGCTGACTTTGTGAGGGGAGACGTGTACAACACCATCAGGACTTACCTTTACGTCGGCTCAAGTAAGTCTCTCAAGCATGCCAGGGTCAAGGATCAAGTGGGATGCTAATTCAAGTGGGAAAAAAAGACATTGATCAAATGATATTCTACATGAAACTGAACAGCAACCACATGTCACCTAAAAAAAACACAACTGCCTGAGCAGAATTTAAATTAAAAGGAAAATTTAGTTGTACACAAAATTCAGGTAATTGCAGTTTTTTTCAGTTTCCCTTCATTTTGCAGCACCACAGATTGCTGTGCTTTGGATATATCTGTATATACCTAATACTCGTCTTTGTGTAACAGTAGAGCAAAGGTATCCGGTCGTTAAGTAATGACGTGACGAATTCTACTTCCGGGCCTAAAGTAGTCTGCGTTTAATATGGCTTTTGTGTTGTTAACATGTTTAATGTTATGTATTTTCTTCTATTTAATCTCAAAAATCTCCTAAAACAGTCAGTGATCACTGTTGACCTCCCTCGGCTTTTATTACCGCTAATCATTTATTTAAGCTCAGTTTTTAAAACCTTAGGATGTAACTACAGCCCAGCTCATGCAGCAGTATACAAATGACTAACCTCGTATTGTGGATGGATTATCTCAGTTGTTCTCCTGGCTGAAGTTTGGTCCTTTTACAGCATCCTGCCATGTGATTACATTTGTTCCTGACCACCGAGAACACTCACGTCAACTTTTATTGAGTGGAAAAAAAGTTAGCCTGTTTATATTATGCTTACATAGTGTGGGTTACTTCAGTAACCCTACAAACGTCACTGCTGTTTAGTTTTCTGTCTTCATTTATGTTGGAAGTGATAACAGAGCTGTACGTTTTAATTTGTTTCCAAAACCCCCCAGTCAGGACATGCTATATTGTATTTAGATAGAAGCTAGCGAGCTAACTTCCTGCTAACTTCTAACTCCGTTAAATGTCATAAATTCCATTTTCATGGATGCCTGGATGTTAAACTCAATTGTTACACCTGGTAGAGCAGAACGCTGATCGTTTTATTAAGGATGAAAGACTTTAGACAGTTTAGTAGGTAGAACAGTGGTAGTACAAAATGGCAATAGAGTACACATACAGTATAAATACGTTAAAAGCAAGACAGCATCAATCTTTCACTGATGCTTGTCCCCGTCATCATTCTTAATAAGCTTCAAAGACTTTGTCTTTTATAACTTTGTCCTGCTTTAATATTTTTCAATTTTAAATAAACCATGAGGACATCTTATTTTAGATTTGCTTATATTTAGACCAATCGGCAAACTGTTGGCTCACAATGTTAATTCCAGTAAAACCTGCCAGCTACTGTAGTAACAGTTTGTTATGGTCATCATTTTTTATTGCTTACTTTTTACATTTGACTTCAAGAATTCACAGCAATTAAAAAAAACGCTACGCTGGAGTAAAATGATTATAGATTGTAGAGCAGGGCGATATGATCAAAAATATTTATCACGATATACATTTGAAAATTTGCGATAACAATATAACTGACAATATAATTGACACTTGACAAAATACTTTATAAGTCCACGACTTTATTCGTGCAAAAAAATAAATCAACGTATTTTCACTTAAACAAGCAGCTGTTTTTTATGAGCATTAAAGTTATATAAAAATTTAACAGTGCAAATGCAAATTCCTTGCTGACAGTTTAACCAAAAGGCATTTCCAGTAGAAATTGGCCGACATATCCTCAGCATAACCACGTATAATATCCACAAAACTTAAAAAGAGGTTATACACACACAATATGGTAATATTATGTTGAAGCACAGTACGTATCACTCCGCGAGGCTCCTGCCTACGATAGCCGTAATGCTCCAACAATCCATCAAGCGGTGCGGGTTCGTAGGTTAGCAAAGTTGTACTAAAACATTTCACAGATTTTCGAGCGCCATGTACCACATAAAATCGTTTCGAGGTCAGTAAACACAACCAGAATTCATACATAAGGCACACGGGATTATAAGGGGCACTGTCGATTTTCAGAAAAATCAAAGGATTGATTTTAAGTGTGCCGTATTTTCCAAAAAAACACGGTAATAACAGCAGCCTGCTAGTATGCTCTACCAAAAATAGTGCTTTGTTGTGTATCTGACGGACGAAAGCTAAACAATTTCCACACCACTGAAGTTGCAGCATTTTTACAAACCAATTCTGGTTTATCCGTTTCATTCAACGATCCGCTTTCACCCTTCTCATTCTCTGTCGGCGGCACGCTTTTTCCGCCATGTGCGTATAAAAAAAAGGCGCTGCGCATGCGCGTTTTACCCATATTCTATTGCGATATTTAATTTTCTTATCATTGCCTGACATTATACCGGTATTACCGTGAATGGTATGATATGGCCCAGCCCTAATAGATTGTATTTTTATTTATTCTGAACTTTATCATTATTATTTATTGTTAACATCTTTTTTTTTTTAGCCTCAAATCCAAAGTGTTACTTCCCCAGCAACCCACAACTGAATTCCACAGCTTGGTTTGCTCAGTACATCGGGTCTTTCGTCTCTTTCCTCACTCTGGACGATGTTGTGGCATTTGGATCTGAGTCGGTAAAGAATCAACATTGGCGGAAATTTTGAACTGACGCTGATTTTTTTTTTCTACTTGGATTCATTTCATGACCTACAGACGTGCTTTTGTCCCCTCCTTGCAGGTCATTCAGGTCTTCACAGTGAACCTTCAGAACATCGCTCTTTTCAACACCTCTGTCTTACCTGCAAACCTCACACAGTATTACACCACCCTTTTATATCAACAGGACAGCAACTTCAACCCCTTACTGTGAGTTTAAATCTATACAATATGTTGCGTTCTCCAGCCACAAATCCTGCATTTTTCTGTAAGTGTTGTTTAACCTTCTTTGCAGCCTTCCTATCTTGTTTTGGTGTGTCGTTCCTGGTCCAGCATTTACCCAACTGAGTCCAAGCGACAGTATGATAGTTCTGAAGAATCTCACAGTTCTCTGTACGAACCTGGACCCACAAGTAAGAAACATTTAAAGAAAAGAAAAGCAGCTATGTGTGCAATCTGCTGCTAAAATGAATAGTTATGTCTATAACTTCTGTTCCCTGAAGGAGAGGAACGAGGTACAACACATAAGTATAGGATATCACGCCCTTGCATGTCCTGGCTGAAGAAACCTTTATTCACGCCTGTGGTGACATGTGCACAACCCCGCCTGGACTGTCATCACAGTCATCCCTCAGTTTGATAGCCGCTCTTCACCGACCCAAACTGCTCAGTGGGGCCACCTTGTGTTGTACCTTGTTCCTCTCCTTCGGGGAACAGAAGTTATAGACATAACTATTCATTCCCTTTCAGTCAATTTACTCGGTACAACACATGGGACATACATACACGCCCTGCAGAGCAGCCACCGAACCAGAATTGAACCACCACCACCTTAGTGTGCGGTAGACCCAGCATAAAGAACAATATGAGCCACCGAAGGGGCTGTAACGTCCAACCGATAAGACCGCACAAAAGTATGCGGTGATGCCCAATTAGCTGCTGCACAAATACCAGCAACAGTCACTAATTTTCATATCCACTGACTCAATGGGTTCAAACGGGGGGCTACAAAGGGCCTCCAGCACCAAAGACAAGTCCCAAGCAGGGACACTGGACTCAAGCGCAGGTCTCAGCTGGCGAACCCCTTTCAGAAAACGTATGGCAAGGGGATGTGCACCTGGTGTCATCCCGTCAAAGCCAATATGACAAGCAAATATAGCTGCTAAATAAACCTTAATTGTCGAAAATGAAAGGCCCTTATCCAGCAGCTCCTGCAGGAATGTCAAAACATCCACAATAGAGCACTGAAATGGGAGAGTGTGGCGGTCCTTGCACCATTGTTTGAAGGCTCGCCATTTGTAAGCATACAAGCCTCTAGTAGATGAGACCCTAGCGCTCTGTATTGTCGCTATCACACTAGGTGGCAAGCCCTTAGCAATCAAGTTTAACCTCTCAGCAGGTAAGCATGAAGGCGCCACAGATCCGGGCGCAGATGAACCCCTTCTCCTCCTGGCTGAGAGAGGAGGTCCCTGTGGAGAGGAAGCTGCCAAGGACTCGCTGGCTGATTATCTCTGCATACCATGACCTTGTGGGCCACTAAGGGGCCACTAGAATCAGAGAGAGAGACTGCCACTGGGCAAAATGCATACATGAGCACGTCTGGCCATTGGTCCGCTCGGCGTCCATGCCCAAGGGCGCATCGTGGTCGATTATGGAGAAGAACAGGGGGCAGTGAGGAGGTGTCACTACCTCCTCACTCACCTCCTCACACCTCAGGAGGTGACACGATGCACACAGGTTGTGAGAGAGAGTCCAGCATTGAAACGCTCTCATCTTTAACAGTCCAAGTGGCACTATGGCGATCATAGATGCCATCATGCCCAACAAAGGTGATATCATCTGGAAATGCAGTCTGCGACCCAGCAAAAACTGAGCATGGCAGCAATGAACCCAACTTTTGTCTGTCTCCGAAGCGGAGCATTTTGTGTGCAGGGGGTTTGTGCTTGGGAGACAGTGTTAGGAAAGTGCCGCACCTTCTGCAGCTGACAACCTGAACCAAACTTAAGCGGTACCTCTTGGGCGGCAGCAAAGGGGTAAAAGCAACGTCTCCCTGCCGCTGGACCCCTTCTCCACTCGAAACCACAGCTAGAAGGGTTGAGGCTATTTCCTCCTGGGTGGCGGGTCCCGCCGGAGGCTCAAGAGTTTGGTCTTTGCTCCATGCCAATTGGTGTGGAGCTCGGGCCATAGAATGTGCTCCCGCTGGCGGCACACCCACTACAGCAGTGAGCGCCGGTCCCTTGCTATTTGGCAGAGGAGCGGCGGGCCTTTGAGAGCTAGCTGCGAGCTTGGGCTTTGCCTGACGTCTGGGGATGATGCCGCACAGAGCTTCTGTCTGCTTCTTCCTCAGATCGAATCTAGCCTGAATGTCTGAATAACCCAGCCGCAGACACTGGTGCGGCCAGATATACAGCTCTGTCCCTATCCGGGACCTCAGAGAAGGTCAGCCACAGGTGCCTCTACACCACTATGGTCAAAGCCATCCCTCTGCCCAGGGAGCGCACTGCACAGCGGGACACACGGAGGATTTAATCCATGGCAACTCTGACCTCGATAAGAAGAGGTGCAAGCGGGCTGTCATCAGGAACCAGCGATCCAAGCTCCGCCAGGCACATTGCCTGGTATGGCTGGAGCATGGTGACGGAGTTCATGGCGCGAGCAGTGCCAGCCTGAGCCCAATTAATCCTCTCCAGCTGTGAAGCAGAGAATCTGCAGTGCTTGGACGGCAGAGTTGCGGGGCCACCAACACCATGGTTATGGGAGTGGGCCAGATAAGCAGCCAGAGACGGCTCCTTAGGGGGTGGATTAGCTAAGCCAGCCTCCTCAGCGGCATCCAACTCCATGTACTGTCCATAGCAGGTCACAGTGATGCGGGTAGACAGAGGTTTGTCCCATGATGCCGTTAGCTCGCAGACAAAGTCTGGGAACATGGGAAGGCGGGTTTTGGTCATTGTGGGAGGAAAAAGCCCACTAAAATGCCAGGGCTCCAGACTTGGAAAGGAGAGGATGATGCCGTGCGACAGCCGAGCATCCCAGCACTTTTTCCGCAAACATCACCCGTCTTTCCAGGGTCGAGCGCCGGACCTGGCGACAAAACGCACAGGATACGGGCTCCGTCAACGCTCTCCTAGCGTGGACGATCCCCAGGCAGACAGGGCAGGCATTGTGCTGGTCATTGTCAGGCAAAGAGAAACTGCATCCCCGAGGACAGGGGCGAACAGAAGATTTCTGCTTTGCTCACTTCAGTTTGGAGTCCATTCCAAAACACAAAGCAAAACGCTGCACAGGAAAACTAGAAATTAGCTAGTGATACGCAAATCATGAACAACTCGTTCAATACTCGAGAATCACTTTACTGACTTGTGAATCATGATTCACAAGCCCAACTGACTCACTGACTCATCCCTGTTGCTGTTAGCAAACTAATTTCATTAGTAGAAATATATCTAGCTTATAATTAAAATTGTGTGGAAAAAACAACAGCCAGTTTCTTAAAAAAAAAACATTTCTGCTCTGAACTGGAAGAAAAAACCCTGAGTAGAAAGCTCACATCAATCAATCAATCAATCAACCTTTATTTATAAAGCACTTTTCATACAAAAAAAATGTAGCACAAAGTGCTTTACATAGTTAAAAGCAGCCCACCCCACCCTCCAACTCACTCCCCACATTCTCATTAACATAAATGATGTGAATACACACATATCCCCCCCCCCCCCCCCCCCACACACACACACACACACACACACACACACACACACACATACACACACGCGCACACTTAAAGAGTAAAAATTGGGCTGGGCTCGCATGAGCCAAGTGAGGAAACACTATAACAGGGAGCCGTCTGCACCGGGAGCCGGTCACAGACCGCAGCCTCCAGGCTGGGCACACAGCAGGAGGGAGGCCAAGGAGCCCCCCAGCCAGGCTGAGAGGACCCCCAGAAACCCAGCAGCCACAGTCGATCACAGCCCCGGTGCAGAGAGCGCCCTCTGAGGAAACACTGGAGATATGACACAATAGGATATATACAGGGTAAAATGATAAAATAAATAAGAACAGGATACAATATAAATATAAATAGAGTAAGAAGATTAAAAAATGAATAAGAATAAAATCAATAAATATTAGGTAAAGTCTAAATTAATAATATAATAACAGGATAGAATAAATAAGCATAAAATAAATAAACGTTAAGTAAAAGCTAAATTAAAAAGGTGGGTCTTGAGCCTGTTCTTAAAAACATGTACGTTCTCTGCGGCCCTGAGCTCCTCCAGCAGGCTGTTCCACAGATGAGGACCATACCATTGCCTCTCCGTGAGTATGTGTCCTGACTTTAGGGACAATTAAAAGGCCAGCACCAGAGGACCTCAGGGTCCGCGAGGGTTCGTATGGTAAAAGCAGATCTGAGAGATAAGAAGGCCCAAGACCATTAAGACATTTAAAAACCAATAAAAGAACTTTAAAATCGATCCTGAAACACACGGGGAGCCAATGCAGCGATTCTAAAACCGGTGTAATGTGGGCCCGCCCTCTGGTCTTCGTCAGCACACGAGCTGCCGAGTTTTGCAAAAGTTGTAAAGTTGAAATATTCTTTTTAGGAAGACCAGAGAGCAGGGCATTACAGTAATCAATGCGACTGGTAATAAAAGCATGCATCAGCATCTCCGTGTTTGCCCGAGAGAGAATAGGGCGGACTCTGGCTATATTTTTTAGATGATAAAATCCAATTTTGGTTACATGTTTAACATGTGGGATAAAACCAAGCTCAGAGTCAAAAATAACACCCAGGTTTTTCACTTGTAGCGAAGGACATAGTGAAAATGCCTGTAATTTAGACAAGAGTTTCTCTCTCTGAGCCTCAGGACCGACGATTAAAACTTCAGTTTTGTCCTGGTTAAGCTGTAAAAAGTTTTCTGCCATCCAAGATCGTATATCTAAGATACAGTTAAAAAGGGCATCCATTGGTCTGGTGTCATCAGGAGACACGGAGATGTACAGCTGAGTGTCATCAGCGTAACTGTGGAAGTTCACTCCATGCCTCCTGATGACACTGCCGAGAGGGAGCATATACAAATTAAAAAGTACAGGGCCTAAAACTGACCCTTGAGGCACACCACATGTCATTCTATGGATCTTAGAGGAGCATGTATCCATACTCACCATAAAAGTTCTGTCAGAGAGATAGGAAGTGAACCAGTTATGTACAGCACCAGAGAGGCCCACCATGTGTTTCAGTCTGTTTAAAAGAATAGCGTGGTCTACTGTATCAAAGGCTGCGCTTAGATCCAGTAGCACCAGGACTGAGAGCTTTTGGGAGTCCCAGTTACATCTAAGATCATTTAAAACCTTTAGGAGAGCCGTCTCTGTGCTGTGGTTCACCCTAAATCCAGACTGGAATATCTCCAGGATCTGTCTATCATTGAGAAAATCAGTAATCTGAGTAAAAACAAGTTTTTCTAAGATTTTACTTAAAAATGGTAAGTTGGATACAGGTCTGTAGTTATTAAAATCATTACAATCCAAATTGCTCTTCTTCAGAAGGGGTCTCACCACCGCCGTTTTAAAGGCAGCAGGGAAGACACCCAACTGAAGAGAGCATCAAGACAATAGCTCCTCAGTTCACAGTAGCATCACTCTGCTAACATGCTAACAGCACGTTTGAGTTACTCACCCCCACCCTCTTGTGCTGAATCGTAGCGTAAGCGAATCACTCAGGACTCACTCACCCCCTCCCTCCTGGCTCATAGCTTCTTCTTCTTCTTCTTGGTTGGCAACCAATGTTAAGGGGCATTACCGCCCCCTGGCACACAGCTCAGTGGACATTTAGATGAGAAAATATATATTTGACACATTTGAGGAAAATACTAATAAAATAAAATAAAAATAAATAAAATAAATGTTCCCTTTAGAAATATATATATTTTTGCTCTTTAAAAATAGTTGTTTTTCTTTTTCAATCACTCATCCTAGAAGTAAGATTTACATGAAAAGAGAAACAAATTAAGTTTGAGTGAAAATGTACATTTTTTGCACTCTCTGGTCAACTGACTCAGTGACTCAAATGACTCAAAAATCGACTCACTTTGGTGAGTGACTCATTAAAACTCGATTCAGTAAAAAGAATCGAATTTACCATCACTAATTAGTGATGCGCGATTCATGAACGAATCGTTCAATACTCGAGAATCACTTTACTGACTCATAAATCATGATTCACAAGCCCAACTGACTCACTGACTCATCCCTGTTGCTGTTAGCAGCAATATATCTAACTTATAATTAAAATTGTGGAGAAAAACACAACATCCAGTTTCTTAACAAAAACATTTCTGCTCTGAACTGGAAGAAAAAACCCTGAGTAGAAGCTCACATCAAGAAAATAGCTCCTCGGTTCACAGTAGCATCGCTCTGCTAACATGCTAACAGCACATTTGAGCTACTCACCCCCTCCCTTCCTGTGCTGAATCGTAAGCGTAAGCGAATCACTCAGGACTCGCTCACCCCCTCTCTCCTGTGCTGAATCATAGAGCGAACAAATCACTCACTCACTCACTAACCCCTCTCTCCTGTGCTGAATCATAGAGCAAACGAATCACTCAGGACTCACTCACTAACCCCCTCCCTCCTGTGCTGAATCATAGAGCGAACGAATCACTCAGGACTCACTCACCCCCTCCCTCCTGGCTCACAGCTTCCTCTTCTTCTTCTTGGTTTTGCAAACAATGTTAAGGCGCATTACCGCCCCCTGGCTCAGCTCAGTGGACATTTAGATGAGAAAATATATATTTAACACATTTAAGGAAAATGCTAATAAAATAAAAATAAACAAAATAAATGTTTATTAAGCAATTTTGATAGGAAATTGCTTAATTTTAGAAATGTTTTTGCTCTTTTTTGCTCAATAAAATAGTTGGGTTTTTTTTTTTTAGAATCATTCATCTTAGCAGTAGGATTTACATGAAAAGAGAAACAAATTAAGTTTGAGTGAAAATGTACATTTTTGCACTCTCTGGTCAACTGACTCAGTGAATCAAATGACTCAAAAACCGATTCACTTTGGTGAGTGACTCATTAAAACTCGATTCAGTAAAAAGAATCAAATTTACCATCACTACTCCACATCAGCCACGCCGCTTTGCTAGCTGGAACACCAGTGTCGCCACATAAGGACGCTGTCATAGCCTGTCAATGACGTTGATTAGCTGCGTATGTACGAATGTGAATCGCATCATTGGCTGGACTATGGGATAAGGTGGCATCGTTATAATCCCATATGGTAGCAGCCAGTCACTTACTGACTAACACTGCAAAACAGAGTTGTTAAAGTTTTAATTTTAATTCCAATTCAAGTTAGATTTTTTTGTGCACAACGCAGATTTTCTGTGTGCAGAGGCTGTGCCAGCAGTGCGCAATTGCGCACACGCGCAGCTTAACATTGCTGATGGCTCTTTTTTGCTTCTCATCCTTCACCATCTTTCACATGATTCAGTTTATTTTGAAAAATCTCAACAGGATCTTGAGCTTTATTCTGAAAGGTGTATGTGGAAAATAAACAAGCGGACATGCGATGGTTTTGCCGTCGTTAATGCTAATGACAACGCATAAAAACAGGCGCTTGTCCGTCTGTAGTTTGGTTATATTAAATATAAGAGAAAGAGAGAACTTTAAGAAATTAATATAGCCACTACAGTGACCATCAAAACGGTGAAAACAAACGATAGCGTAAAATAAAACGATAGATGTTTTTATATCGTCATCCGATATATATCGTTATATCGAACAGCCCTAAATAAAACCACATTTCTGTAACATTAGTAATTCCTTTTGTGCGTAATTTTATATTATTGTTCATAATAAATTACTTAAAGTAGCAAAACAACCTGAAGAGCCAAAAAGAGCCGGCTTTTTTTGGCGAGCCAAGCCGAAATTCCCATCACTAGTACCGAGTGAATCGACTGAAAGGGAACCTAACTTAAGAAATGCACATACCTACATTCAATACAGGATAGGTAAGGTCAACTAGACATGAATGTTATAATATTTCAATCTTTCAGAGATTCAGCATCTTGCCTGGTATTTTGGTAAAAAGTAGTTTATTATTTCCTTAAATTTGTCACCCACATAAAATTGGGTTTAGTTTCACTTGCAGGCTCCTGTTTTGAATCTGATGTTTATTATTTAGAGTGGTGTAGAGCTCTTTGTTCTGGCGGTATGTGATTTTAAGAAGGGTGAAATGGAAAGATGAATAAAAGAGCACTAAGCTCTCCTTTTATTAACTTAATAAAGTTTTGTTCCCCAGAATATTTACACTGTAGACATAAATTTGACTCTACTAACAAAGTTTTCCTCTCACGTGTGAAGGTCACAGCTGCTTTGGCAGGTAACTTTGGTCAGAACATTGACTCCACAGTCATTTCTGCCCTCGGCAGCCAAAGCACTGGCATGTCGCTGAATCAGATCAGCTCAATCAAACCCCAGGACTTAATAAACTCCATCGGCACTCTCTCCACTGTGACGGGCTGGAGTGAAGGCCAGGCCACGACCATCATCCAGTCTCTGCTGTCTTCGGGCATCATACAGGTTGCAGATTTTAGACTGAATCCTGACTTTAGAAAAATCTAAGTCATCTTTGTGGTCATGTTCACTTATGCGTGTGCTGCTTCCATCCTTTCCACCAGATCAACAGCTCATCATCGCTGATAAGTCTGGGCACTCTCATCATTGGTGTACCTTCCAGAGTGTTCTTGAGCATCTCTGGTAATCAGCTGATAAGTGCCTCCCAAACTCCTTCACTGGTGGCAAACCTCCTTTCTGGTCCTCAGATCATCCAGCAGGTCTTTGTCAGTCAGGTATGACAGGTTTTCTGTTATAACTTGGGCATGATTTGAACTGCACACTTCCATCAGCTGCTTTGGATAAAGATAGAAAGCTTTCCACAGAGAGTTAACTCACAATGCTTCTCATCTTCTCTCAGATCATATCAGTGAACACCAGCAGCGTGCAAGTGATCCAGAACGTTCCCGATGACCTGGCCACTGAGATCCCTCGATCCCTGCTGGTGGGCTTCTCCAGTAGCAACGACGTTATAACCATACTCAACAGAAAGGAATGGAAACGGCAGCAGGTAGAAGATGAAACCCTCAGCTTAGTTTTTATTGTCGTGTTGTGCTACATGCCTGTTATTACAGACTCTTTTTGTTTGTTTGTTTTGTTAGGCTGAATTGTTCTTTGAGTCGGTAGCTACAGAGAGCGCCTCTGCACAGCTGGGAGGTCCAAACAAGTGAGTTCAAATCAGTCTGGGAGATCAATCAAATCAATCAAAACAACCTGCAAATGGGTTTGAGTAGAGCTAACAGTGTGTGTGTGTGTGTGTGTGTGTGTGTGTGTGTGTGTGTGTGTGTGTGTGTGTGTGTGTGTGTGTGTGTGTAGTTTGTCATCCTCTGTGCTTCAAGGGTTCACATGCACTGGAGTGAGGAACATTGGCAATGGGCAAGTCAAGAACCTGATCAAAGCCTGTCGGAGGTCAGGCAGAAAGAAGGTTAAACTAGTGGAGCCTCAGGTACAGTATTCAAGGCATTTATGGGATATTTAAAATCTCCTTCATAGCTCCTCAAATATTAAAAAGTGAACATATTGGACATCAAAGGAGAAACTAAGAATTGTTTAAAACACACTTAAAACAATATATACATACCCTGTGAATCGGGTTATATAGATTACACCGTATATAACTCTGGCACATAGAGTTAGGGTAATAAATATTTGAACAAAGATGCAATTTTTGCATGTTGCAGCTGCACACCACCACAGTGGATTAAAGTGCAGACTTCCAGCTTTGGTAGAGAAGGCAAAATTACAAAAATGCGTTACCATCCAACAAGTCATGGAGCTTTCTTACACATGTTCTCCGTCATAAACGGGGACGATACAAGGTGCTAATTATTTTGCCTTTTTTTTTAATCAACAGCTGACCTGCATGTACACTTACATTAAAGATGATGCTGCCAACTTCAACCTCTACCCTCCAGATGTGCTGCTGTATTATGAGTAAGAATCCTGTCTGTTTGTTCTGAATTAAAGCTGAATGGTGGATGCTACAGCTTGTCACACTTGCGTTTCCTCTTGCAGTTACTCACTGGTGCCGCAGGGCAGCTGCAGGGCCTATTTCACAGAGTTGGGAAATGCAGACTTCTCTGTCTTCTCTGCAGCGCTCAGCTACAAGCGCACTGCCCTGTTTGAAAACGCAAAGAGCTGCTTGGTGAGTCCTCGAACCACACATCACTTCTTGAGCTCTAAAGATTAGATGTATTAATAATTGCATGAAATGGAAATAACTGTCATCACACTAAGGTTTTGTTTAATGTTTTGAGTTGAAATGAATTTCTGTTTCTTTTATTTTCAAAGGGCATAACAAACACAAGCTTAACTAAAGATGAAATATCAGTATTGGGAAACATGTGCTGCATCCTGGATGCGTCCTACATCCTAAACTCAGATTCATCCATCTTGGAAAATCTCAAAAGCTGCCCCAGCCTCACTTCTGCTCAAGCAGCTGCTGTTCAGGCTCAAATGACTAATGGCAACACAAGATATGGGTACGCAAAACGCTTCACCGCTGTGGCAGATTTTCATTCCTGTTTGTTTGTTTCCTTGTCAGCAGATTTACATTTTTACATTTGGCCCTTTGTGTCCTTCATAATAATAATCACCGTTCTGTTTTCATGATAACCAGAGCTCCTTCAGTGTGGACTGAGCAAACTCTGAAAGACCTCGGGATGCTGCCGCTGTATATGTCTTCAACCTTCTATGATCACTTCAACACTGTGAGTAATACATGACCGCAAACATTTATATTTTTTGATTTTGGTTTCTGTTTTTTTCTGTTAACCTTGTTCTTTATGCGCATTTCCTTCTTTCCCTTTGTTCTTGTGAGCAGAAAACAAAGAACAACTACTTGAGGTACTTCCTGGGTGTTCTCAAGGAAAACAACGTGGACAGTCAGAAGATCGGGAAGCTGAAGAGCGCAATAAAGATGTCCCTTCCGGATGAGTCAAAGCGATCTCCAGGTTGGTTTCTTTCTGTCAACTGCTCGGTCCATGTATTAGAACAGGGGTAGGCAACCTTTCTGATGATGAGTGCCATCTAAAATTCCCTCAGAAGTCAGTGTGCCATATGATTGCATTAGCAATAAATTTAATAACGCTCTATATTAACAGTTACACACTATATAGAACAACTTTATACAATTATATTTTGTCGCAGATGTTGGCAGCTATCAGCGAATAGTTATCAGGTATTTTGAAACAAAAAAAAGACTTTTTATCCATAACAGTAAATGAACTGTACAACTGTCACGGTCTGGCTGGCAGACCGTGGGGATGTGTGGGGAAGGAGGACCCAGGCGCGGTGCTCTATGTATAAACAGTGTGTTTATTTACAGTGTGCAACAAAGTAACAATAAATCCCCGTGTTTTCCCAGACTCCCGTGTTGTGTCTCTCCGTGAATAGTCCGTGTCTTTGTGCTCTCCGCTCCCGTGTCAGCACCCCCCGGTGCTCGCTGCTCTCGTGTCTTCCACGCTCCTCCTGTGGGGAAACAATAGACGCAGCCGTCAGGACACATACAACTGCGGGCATACACGCACACTAACTTAACTGAACAGAAGACTAACGTGGAGTCTCATGCAATGATCCCGCGTCGGTGGGAGCTCCAAGACTCTCCTAAGTAGCTCCCCCGACGAGCCCTGATCAGCGGCAGGTGTGTGGCCAGTCCCTCCGCAGGGCCACACCCCTCAGGCCTGCAGGTGGCCGAGCTCCATCCTCCAGGCACACCCGCAGACATACACACCCATACCTCGCCTAAACATATGAGTGGGACACAGACTAACACAGCACAGAGAAACACACATATGTACGCACAGAGAAGGGGAAACGACACCAAAAATACATAATAATACACAGGTCCATGACTGCCCAGGGATCCTGGGTCGCCCAGTCCCAGGACCCTGACAACAACAGAAAATGCAAATGCTATTTATAGTCTCCTCACAACAATGATAAGAAAAATAAACTGGGCCAATATGGCATGTTTGTTAATACAGGGATACACATGTTAATGTGATCTCTGGTCTCCCACTCAGAGACACAGGTCTCCGAGTGACCTGTGAGACCCCATTGAAGAGCCGTAGGCTGTGGATCTCTTAGGATCTCACTGTTGGGTTTGTAATAATAATAATAATAATGGATTGGATTTATATAGCACTTTTCAAGGCACCCAAAGCGCTTTACAATGCCACTATCCATTCACTCTCACATTCACACACTGGTGGAGGCAAGCTACGGTTGTAGCCACAGCTGCCCTGGGGTAGACTGACAGAAGCGAGGCTGCCATATCGCGCCATCGGCCAACACCAGTAGGCGGTAGGGTAAAGTGTCTTGCCCAAGGACACAACGACCAGGACAGAGAGCCCGGGAATCAAACCAGCGACCTTCCGCTTACAGATACGCTTCCCAACCCCCTGAGCCACGGTCGCCCACAAAGGTGGAACAGAATCGAAAATGTAATCGGAATCATGAAAATCTTATCAATACCCATCTCTACTTATGAATAAAATAAAGTTCACTATCAGTAACATCAGAGCACCCACCCAGCTGTATAAAAACTCCGTCATGCTAGCTAGTACGCAGTACGAGTTATTGTAACTGACTGTAAAAAGTCAGCACAACGAAAATAAACTATATCTAAACTTGGTTTATTATCTGACCCAGATGGACTGCAGGTCATAACTTCTTACCTGAAGTTCAGTTCACCTGATACTCGGACCGGCGGCCGCCTCGGGTCTCTCCTCCTCCTGCCTCCCCTTTCCCTCATCCACCTGCTGGCCTCTGTGGCAGCTCCCCCATAGCCACCAAACAACTGAGTTATTTTTACACATCGACCAGCATCTGGCCAATCCACCACCCTTCACTGTTTATAGCGTTGACAAAAAAAAAAAAATCGTCGGCCCATAAAAATGAAAAATCACCAGTCCAGCGATGGTGTCATCAGTTAACCCTTCTGGCACGCGTGCTCAGGGTTGCCGACCCCTGTATTAGAATCTAGAGAGA
Organism: Simochromis diagramma; assembly: GCF_900408965.1. Lineage (NCBI taxonomy): Eukaryota > Metazoa > Chordata > Actinopteri > Cichliformes > Cichlidae > Simochromis > Simochromis diagramma. The sequence goes on from NW_024386736.1 coordinate 1,101,181, forward strand.
ATTTACTGTTTAACCAAAAATTGTTTCTCTTTCTGTGTTTCAGCCACTGACTGCACTTTGGGATTCATAACCCGTGTTACTATCGTTAATCTAACATTCCCCTTAAACTATGATATAAGTCAGTTCACCAGCTGCCTCAATTCCACCATTGTCAAAGACAACTTGGATGCCCTCGTTAACCAGGTGCAGGAGCAGAACTACACAAAGATTGTTCTCAGCAAGTTGCGAGAGGTAAGTGGCAAAAAACTCCTGGAGCCTATCCCAGCTGGCATAGATTTAGAGGCAGGTTAGGCCCCTCCTGGAGAGCAGGTTTAACACACAGAAGCATTCAGAAAAACATAACACACATTCTGACCTACGGTGGTTGGTTTAAAATCAGTATTCGACCAAACCCCATGCATGTTTTTGGACTTTGGAACGAAGCATGAGAACCAGCACAGACACAGGGAGGGCATGCAAAGTCCACAGCACTGACTACTTCCATTATTTAAGCCTTAAAATTTTAACTCTGTGATACCATGTGTCATATTTAATACATGGCTTTTGTGAGTCTTTAAGACCTCAACATCACCAGGTCAATTTTGTTTCTGCTGATAAACCTAAATAAATTGTAGAGAAATGTCAGATGTAGCAAAGATGATCCAAACGGAAGGTTCAATAAACACTCCACTTTAAAAAAATATACATAATTTCCTGGCAATTACCTCATGATTCGGGCTTTACAAGGTTAAGTGATATTATCAGCATCTGACTGGGGTTTCTTCTCTCTTGGTCTCTTACTTTTTGTGGCTATTTATTTTTAAAATTCCACAGAAACACGTGAGGAAGTTAAATGATTAGAGTTTACAGTTTTTGCTGACGATCTTTTAGACGGTTAAGCATGAGTCTATACTTTTTTCAAACCCTAAATCCTTGTTTTGTTTTTGAGGTGTTTTTGCATTGTTTTGTTTGTTCTCAGCAGTTTTTCTCTTTGAATAGTTTGCTATCTAAATTTGAGTCTAAATATCTTCTGACTTTCCTAAATTTATAGGCTTACAGTGCCAGCGGCATCATCCCAGAAGATCAGGTTCAGATCTTAGGAGCAATGTCCCGTAGTGCCACAATGGAAGACATCAACATGTGGAGTATTATTCAGATCGACACACTCGCTTCTTTGATGGATGCTTCAAATGGGCCGTGGGACCCGGTTCTGGTGAGCAAACAGAAGAAAAAATCTGAACGTGAGCTTACTTTACATGCTTGTGTCTTCTCACCGATGCTTGGTTCTCCTCATCAAGGCCAAAGCCATCATCTCCAAGTATCTGAGTGTAAAGGGGAACAGTCTCAGCAGTGTGGAGCTCAACGTCATTAGAGGACCAAACCTGTGCGCCCTGGATGTTGTTGTTATCAGGAACATTTCGGTTGGAAGCATCAAGTAAGGCGTCAGAGCTGTGACTGTGCATGAGTGTGTGTGTGTTTGGAGGTTATTTTTATATCACATTAGCAGCAGGTAATATCTGAACAAGAACATGTTGGCTAAAGGTCTGTCAGGGATCCTGTACTTACAAAGGCAGGTGAACCCACATAAATCTTTAAATTATTATTTAGATAACTAGAAAAAAAAAGTCTGATTTAATGATAAATAATGTTATATGAATTCCATAAACTCAACACACTATTCCTGTGTGTTTTATCTCCTGCAGGAACGCCGATGCCCTGGACATATCCAGCTGCACCACTGAGAAAAAGCAAGAACTGTTTTCCCTCGCATATGAAGCATTTATCCCAATCACCCGCTCAATCACTATCTCCACTTCCAGTTACCAGCTCATACAATCTTACCTACGTAAGTAAACAGACCCACATTCACAAAAACATCATTTAAACAGCTGAAAGTTAACGTACCATTAATTTTTTTCCATTCTTGCAGCGGGTGCAGATCTTAGGTTTATCCAAGATTTAGTGTCTGCCAATATCAGTATGGACCTCCCGACCTTCACTGGGCTGCTTGAGAGTGTTATACAGGTCAGTGCTGCATGTCTGCACTTTGAATTCTGAATTTTAGACTAATTTTGAAAAAAAAAAAAGTTTATTTATTTATGTATTTGTGGGGGTGGGGGGGTCTTGCATTATAGTTCCTCAATTTATTTACTTTGCTCAAACCATTGGACAGGCCTGATAAGTTGTAAAACTAAATTGTTTTTTGGTTCTGTCAAAGAATAAAGTAAGTGTGTTTATTTGCTCATAGGATAAAATGTGTCTGCTCTGTTCTCCATAGAACCTGACTGTTAGTGATGTTAAAGGTCTTCTTGGCACCAACCTCCCACTTTTGAAGTCGTATGAAAATGTGACAGTGGTGCAAACCTGGATCAGTTCACAGTTTCAGTCTGAACTTAATGGCCTGGGAGTGGGGCTTACAGGAGGCAAGGTTAGCCCCACCACCACCACTACACCGGGTACATCATCAACAACAACATCAGGGACAACTTCAACAACAACATCGGGGACAACTTCAACAACAAAATCAACAACTGGATCCAACAGCACCACAGGTAAGTATTACAAAAGGTAGCATTGGGTTAAAACATTCAAAGAACAACACCTCAGATAAAGCAGCAGTACCACATTTCAACATTTAATATAGCACACTGTCTGCACATAGAGCATTCTTGTGCAGGAAGGGATTTGTGTTACAAGAAGTAAAGGAAACCGAAATAAAGCATGAAAACATGAAATGTTAAGCCAGCAGTTGACCTTCTGCTGCAGATGAAATCTTTCAATTGCTCATTTTAAGCATTTTTGTCTCATATCCTGCTGTTTTGTTACGAGTATGTAGAGATCATCTTACATCAGACGCACTGACAAGAAAAAAAACAAAACAAAAAACACATTGGTGGTGAAAGGGAACTTGGTTTTTACTTGCGAGATCTGCAGTGTGATTAATGATGGCAGCATGAAATACAGTAAATACTTAATATTTTCATATTATAAAAAAAATCCCAAGTCAGAAAAACTAGTACAAGCGCGCACTACAGCTCTGAATACAGCAAACTTGACATATTGATAGTGTAAAGATCACAACTTGATATGAAAAATGAAGATATTAAATATTTGGTTGACTACATACCACTGTTGTGAAATGAAAATGATACATTTTTAAATGGTGTTATAGGTGCACAAACACTAAGAACCATCGGTATGTGGCTGCTAGGCAACATGATGACAACAAAAGACCTGATGTAGATAAGAACCTTAAAGGGTCTGAGTTGTGCCTGTGTGCCCATTTTAGTTGCTCAACTCCTGATCATGTAGGAATTTGCAGACAGACAGAGATTTGGTGTATCATAGTAAAATTTTCTTTATATATTTTTAATGATGGACAGTTGTTTTGCATACTATGCAAAATATTGTTCTACCTTTAGACAGAATTGGACCATATAAATAAATAAATTATAAAAGATGCTTAAAAAGAACTGGCAGTGATTAATCGAGCAGTTTCAGAGTTTTCTAAAAAGCCCACTTGTTGATGCTTTTGTGTGGTTGATATGCTAGTGTTCCACAAATAATTCAGATAAAGAAATTAAATCAAGGGCAAAACGTTTTATTGGTCTCTAATGTGACTGTACGTTTCTTTCCAGGCAATGCTCCTCCAGTCCGAGATGCTGGCTTCTCTTTCTTCGCTCTTCTTGTACTCCTCATCACTTCTCAGTATGTTGTAATGTAAAGACAACTTTTCTCATGGAAGATTATTGGAATATGAATTATAAAATGGTAGATAACTGGATAAAGGCTTGAAATAATTTTTTTATTTTAATTTATCATTAATAGAAGGAAATAATGTTAAACAGAAGGGCATTTGCTTCGTTCCTTGTAACGCTCGCTATGAACAAAATAGTGCAGGTGCAATAAGACAAATTGTAAATGATGTATTTTTGATTACTAAATCTTCCTGAAACCTTTTCATAAACTATTTCTAAGGTCATATTTTTGCTTTACTTGTTTTCTATTTTTTTTATTGTTCCATTTAAATTAAGATTGTTAAAAGGATGAGGACTCAACAGAAAAATGACAGGTTCGGGTGACGGGTAACAGTTTTCATGATAGCACTTTCTTTATTCAGTCTTACTATGAAAATGTATTTGAGAGATTAATAATAAACACATTTTAAACAGCCTTAAAACAGTCATTGGAGCTCATTATTTGCTTGGTGTCAGTGTTTTAATATTCAAAGGTTTGGAGAGAGAAATTGTTAAAAAGGTTGCCTAATTTCATTTGTACACCAACAGCAAATTAGTCACAAGATTATCAGTTATTCAATTATAAGGAAATGTTCATTAGTGTGACCTTTTGTAAGTGTGTTTTGTTTGCAAAAAGCCATGTATAAATTGATGCAGGTCTTTGAGTTATAAGCGTTTATACACCCCAAGTACAGTCTTGCAGATAGGACAGGTGTGCTTGGCATCCTTCAGGCGGTCCACACAGAATGGGATGAGGCAGCAGCCTAAAACAAAGCTGGAAATGACAGCAGCGATGGTCAGATTTATTTACTCATATCCTTTTTATTTTCATTTTTTTTAACCTTCAAAGATCCATTCATTCATTTTCAGGGATAACCCATGTAAGGTCATATTTTGTCACCATTCAGTTTTTGGACATACTTTTCAAAAAATGAAATTGTAATTTTGCATTTATCAGGTCCGACAGATCCAAAACAGCTAGGATCAATTAAAAATGTATCCCAAACAAGAGCTTGGACCTCAGTTTAAAAGCAAGTATCTGCACATGTGCATCCAGCCTTTGTGTATTTTTCAGTCAGTTTCTCGTAATTACGCTTGGTTTATTTTTAGCAGCTAGTTTAAACATGCTGGCCCACTGGTATGATGCCACAACTGTGACAAAAAAAAACATAGGGACACCAGTAAACATGCAACCATCCACAGAAGAGGAATCACCTTTACTTCACCAGGGTTTTCAACGTGTGGTGCTCACTTTAAAAAAAAATATTGGCACACCAACAGAAGTTTAATAACTAAAACCAAACATCTCCTTCTTCTTTCTATCACTGCACCACCAGCTGTGGCACTGTGGTGCTTTAGCAATGTTTTTAAGTCTTAGTGTTATTTCAGTATTGTGCACGCTGGCATAAATTTCAATATGCACATAGTGGGAGAGTAATTCTACATTACTCAGTAATTTAAGTAAAACAACATTGAAGGATTGATCCAACTGTGCACACCGGCTCACTCCTTGGCGGCCGCTTATCGGGGCCTGGAGCCTGGGGCTCGCTCGGGCCACTTCGGAGGTGGGGTGCCCCCGGCCTCTCGGCCTGGGGCTCGGTCACTCAGGCACAGCTGGCTGCCGGCGGAGCTCACGGGCGCGTCACTGCAACTCCCCCTGGCTTCTGCTCCGCGGCTGCTGAGTGAGCCCTCATCTGGGACTCTCCTCAGCTCTTTCTGGGACAGTGGCGCGGCTGCCCCTCTGTTGGTCTTCCTTGGTCTCTTGTGTTCTGGGGGCCTCTGGATGTCTGGAGTTTTGATCTCCTCCATACCTGCTTCATACCCTGGAGGACGGGGCTGTGGCTCCCCACACTCCCTAGCAGATCGTTACATGGAGAAACCTTTGGAATGCAAGCATGCTGATCCACACAGGTATGCACACAGGTGTACACACGGGTGTTCACAGACGCGGACTACAGCTTTCTTGGCTGCTGCCTCAAAGCACATTGTGCGCTGTCTATCTTGCGTGCTGCACAATATCGTTTATTATTTAGTATCTACTGATATCTACTGCTAGCTAGTTTATTGTGATGGTGCCGTTTTTTTTTATTATGTTGCTCTTTGTTGTTTGCTTTCTCTTCTGTTTTTTTTTCTCCATACAGGTGATCCAGGTGTTTTGTTTTTTTTGTTTTTTGTTTTTTTTCTTTCTTCCCCCCCTTCTCACCGTCTCTTCTCCCCTTTGGTTTTCTCTCTCTCCCTCTTTCTTTCATTCTCTCTCCCTGTCCTATCCTCCAGTCATGTCTGTCCCGTTTGTAGCAACTGAAAATAAAATAAATTCATAATTATAATAAAGGTCAATCAAATGGACCAATATGGCAAGGCCATGACGATCCACTTGGTAAAATAAATCCGCTTGGCATCTTTCTTGGTCTTAAGACAACAATTCTGATGGCCAAAGATCCAAACGGGACACAAAAAAAAAAAAAAAAAAAAAAAAAAAGGATTGATCCAACTTGCATATCTGCAGCTGGAGGCTGTTAGCTTAGCTTAAACAGCTAATGCTATTGTTTGCTCTCCCTATGCATTCATGTACTAAACAACTAGAGGAATTACAGGAAAGATTCCTTTAAGATGAAATGAATAGGATCAGACTAGCATCAGATTCCAGCACCAACACTGATCTAAAAACATTGTACCTGTGAGAGCTCAACGGCTTGACAGATTAATAGCATCCATTGCTAAAAACTCACTGCAGTGACATTAATCTTTAGTCCAGCTTTTGCATGTTTTCACTTCCAAACAGTTTCCATGAGGTTTTCCAGCCACACTGTGAGAAGCTGTATGAAATCTGTAAAATTATTTTATTGGCATAGTGAAGCAAACAATGCTTGAACTCTTCTTACCCACAGAAGAAGAGCCCTCCACAGAAAATGTAAGTGAGCAAACCAGCAGAGTAGTCCACCTTGGAGAGGACTATCTGATGGCAGTTAGGACAGGCGATCTGAACCGGGCTGTCTCCCAGTGGACCGACCGTAGCTGCAGAAAAACAAGGATAGAGAGCACCAAAAGAGCAAATGCAAAAACAAATCAGGTTTTTACGTAAATAAAATCACCAGAAATTAGAGCTCAGCTTTAAGAGTAATACAGACTGTATGGCACAAACTCACCAACAGGAACTTGTGCATTTGCCATTTTTCCTGTGTGCACACATTAAAAAATGTGCATTTCAACATAAAAACGTAAGAAAATGATCAAAGCTGTCCTAAATGTAAAAAAAACAACAACAAAAGTTTGAATAACACAAAGATATTCAGTGTTAGACTTGATCTGTGAGTTAAAGCAGAGTACTTACAGTTTGGGGGGGGGCAGGATATGTGACCACAGCAAGAAGAGGTTTCAGTGCAGAGCTGAAAGGGCTACCTTCACCGTCAGCCTCCTTTACTTAATAAGTCATGAGATCCTTGGACTCTCAGTGTGAGCCTCACTGACCCAGCCCTAACCCAAGTACTTTTATACCCTTTTTCTGACTACCATCAGTGTAGTCTTATTCCTGTGTACATGCAGTTCTGCTGCTACACCAATAACTTGGTGTAGTGTTGTAGTGTATCTGTAGTGTATCATATCTGCTGCGAGGTGCAAAAGTATGCAGCCAGAGCGAAACGATGCAAAAAGATATGAAAGAGACATTTCTGAGAGGACTGCTGCACCCAACCAGTAACTGAAGGCACATAATCCTGCATTCAGAGTGAAATTAGCAGCACATGTTCCCGCTGCTCCAAATTAAATGAGACGTTTAACCATTGGTGAGCACAGCAATGTTGAATTCATGCTCATACAGTGTCATATCTGTTCTGCATTTATAAAGCCACATTCTAAAACTTGTGCAACAGCATCATTTCATGCCAAATGTTCCCTTACACACGTGTGGTTGTCTTTGGAAACTGAGAGAATTTAAATGCAGATTGAATGTGTAACAAGTAGGTAGATGGAGCGAGAAATAAAAAATGATCAGTTGTTGAACAGTTATTCAAGTAATGTGATCAAAACACATGAATGATCCCAGATCTGGGACAAATATGGATTTAAAAACAAACACTGGATCCCAAATTTAGAATCAGTCGTGTCCAGGTTACAGATTAACCCCAGGACACACTGACAAAGGCTTTGATGAACTCAAGAGGGAGTCTAAATTAAAAAGTAAAGACTTTTAAAGACTTCAGATTTATCATATTAGATAACAACTAGAAATATCTCAAGAGGAAAATGCAGTAATAAATATCGTGATTGAAGCACACAAGCAGATCAACGTACCTCTAAATCATACCAGGGTCTTCGTAAAGAGAAAGGTTGATCCAAATAGGGGGGGGAAAAGTCATCAACTTTTGGGAAATTTCAGGGGGAAAAAATCCTAGGATATGAAATCCCTAAACATGTACTAAAGCTTTGGATAATAAAAGATGATGTTTGTGTAAATTTTTGGTCATTGCTGGTCAAACAAAACAATCCAGAAATAAATAATACACTAATAAAAAGAACCAACACAAATTTGACTCTAAATGTTAAACAGTGGATGAAGGAGCCATAACCTGAAGTAATCACTTATTACTACAATGATCAGAAAATGAAGGGATAAAACACACGGTCCGAGGCCAGAGCCAGATATGCCACAAGTCAGTTACACTTTACATGTTGACCAGTTAACAGGGATCAGCAGTTGTCCTCCATGACCCACCACCCTGTAAGTAGAAGACTTGTAATTACTCCAGGCTCAGAAACCCAACTCTGCCTTTAGGCTGCGGCATACAGTAAGCCCTGGTCTGCACAGAGAGACTAAATATCACCGCATCTTCATTTTACAACTCACATAAATATATTTCAATATATTTAAATCAAGTCATCTTATATCTGGCTATATGCCATACCTGCACAGAGACAAAATATCAGTGTGTGTAGTGTGCGCTATAAGTAGACCAGAGTATCAGTGCAATCAAATACACACACCTTCAATTAATCAAACCCCATCACAGCCATTGATGGAGCAAATGTGATACACAAAACCAGTCCCAAACCAGTGCAACTTCCACAACAAACATGGAGATGAATCAATGCAGGCAACATTAGTCCACCGTGTTACAGGGTCATTGCAACACTTTCTTTCATTTTTCAGCTGTTCCTCTGTAGATTTGCTGCTGTGCTTGGGATGGTTGCATGGTCTAATATAGGCAAAGCTTTAGTTGTTTGCACACATGGCCTCACATTTGCCTCTAGAATACTTTGGTATACAGAGGAGTTCATGGTCTACTGTGACTGCAAGGTGCCCAGATCCTGTGATTATCACCCTCCACCGTCGTGCTTGACAGTTGGTATGAGGTATTTGTGCTCATTGGTTTTCTCTTTCTGTGCATAATGTCCAAACATCAGTTTTTTTGGTTGTTCCAGAAGTCTTGTGCCTTGTTCAGATACAAATTCACAAACCTAAATTTCTTCCAAACAAGCCGTACTTGTTCAAGGTTTCCTAATTAAGCTGTGACGGACTTTTTAAAAACTAATTTAACAATCTAAGTGACAGCTTTAGTCTTAGATGTAGCTCCTGGGGATTTTTTTTTTAGCAGCTCCGTTTAATATTGCACTCTGACCATGGGCCAAGGTTGCTAGGATGTTCACTCTTGGGAAGACCAGTTGATTGTTTTCAATGCTTAATGATGAACTACAGTTTGTTTGGAAAGTGCCTCACAACCCTCCCAGAATGCTGCAGACCGACAAACTGCCAGACGATCGGCTTTCACAGAGGTGCTCACACTTGTTCATGATCAGTCAATCGAGCACCTTTGATCAGCAGCGCCCGGCTGCTACTTACCTTCTTATTTCCTATAGAAGCAGTAAGGATGTAGTTAGTTTCCCACACACTGCTTCTCAATCTTGGCCTAATTTGTGTTAAATAACCAATGACACAGCATCACATGTCACGTGTTGTTGTTCGTCTAACATTTTAAGTCCTACAAAGGACCACATTATTTTATTTATTATCATGCCCTTACATGTAAAAGCTGGTATATCAACTGTATCTCAACACAACACTGTGCTCAAACACAAAGACGCACATCAATACAAGAAGAAAGAGTTTTAATCAGTAAAAACCGGTGCAGTATTTCACATGTAAACAATTGCAGCATGTTAATAATACCTGAATAGTTACATAGAAATATTTAGTGATTCAAGGATTCTTGTAAAAATAGATCAGTTTCACAAAACAACTGTATCCCCTCAAAAACACAAAAATCTTACCGATTGTTTCGAGTCCACTTAATAGCTCCAAACAAAACGAGGGGAACATGTATTCAGCATGAAATTACTTCTCAGTTTTATTAGTAGCCCTCTCTCCCTGCAGCCAAATTCTGCACCACCAGTACTGCAAATGCATTTTAAAGTAAACAATGGAGGAAAAACATAGCTGTGTTTTACAGATTTCCAGAGAATGTGATGAAAGCTACTCATAAATTCCTAAAAGTCAGCTAGCACTGAACTATAAATGCCAGATAGGAATTAAGATTCAGAGCTAGAGTTGTTATTCAGTGTAAAAGTATGTACTTTAAAGGAATTCCTACCAGTATGTTTTTATCATTTGGATGTTTCATAAAACACTAAGGAAGCCAATCTGTTCATCATGTACACACACACACAACTTAAAAAGACAAGAACTACAAGTATGAAAATAAATCAAGCACATGAACGTGTCACATGAACTATAATGAATCAACGTGAGCCAATGCTGGTTGAATTTTAGGAATTAATGGGGAACGTTTCCAGGAGGTTAGTCATGTGACTCTCAGCTCACAGAACAGCAGGTGAGGTCATCCTGCGAGTTCTTGGAAAGTGCCCGGGGCCTTCTTTCAGAGCTTTATTTGTTTTCAAGTCCAGACTTCCTCAGTGTTTGATTACAATTTCCATTTATGCCCCCAAAGGTTAAATAGACATATGTCACGAAGTCTGGGATTTTCACATTAAGAGTATCGTAGCCTCCCTTTCCAAGCGAGGTTTTCCATGCGTAACACTGCGTCATGGGTGAATCACTTAAACTCACACTGCAGAGTATATCACTGCTCTTCAAATGCACCAACCTCGACTTTTGGTTACAGGGTGCAGGTGAGTCCAGCCCATCCATGGCGTTTTTATTTTCTAATAAAGAAACTACCTTGCACTTGGTTTACAGTAATTAAAGGAAGCTTCATTTGGCTGCAGGGTGTGTCCAGATTCTCTTGTTATTCCTTCACAATTAAAACAGTCGATAAATCGTTGCAAGCGCAGCATCACAGCTGGGAAGTCTGAATTGGAAAGTTGGCACGGAACTTTAAAGAGTTGGACGAGCTCATATGATCACAGCACAAGGGCTGCGTGTTTTTTCTTTCACTGCCTTCCCACCTGTCCTACTCATCTCTCCTTATATTCCTGCCTGACTGAGCAGCAGTGTTTCTTGGAAGATGGTAACTGTCATCTTTTCTTTATTTTTGCTTGTGAGAAAATTTACTGGGCATTGCCTTTTGCAGTTGAAGAGGATCTCCTCATGTCAGCCTTATTTTCTCACAGCTTTTCTTGCCTCTAATTTAACCTTCCCTTCATTTCCTGGCCCGGTTTCCTTTCTCTTTTCTCTGCCTCATTCTCAGGGTTCCCTGCAGGCTTGTGCTCAGGAGGCCATATGGCTTCTTTTCTGCTCCGTCTCTTTCCTCTCCACCTCCGCCTGCTCTCTAGCCTCTGTCCTGTCCGTCAGCGCCCTCAGCAGGACCCTGAGCAGTGTGTTCTCATTCAGCAGATTTTCAGAGGCGTCTGCCAGCTCCTGCAGCCGCCTCACTGCCTCACTGAGCTGCCGGCTTTTCTCCCGGTGCTGCTCCTCTAAGCTCCGCCTCTCTCGCTGCAGCTCGGCGTTCTCGGTCTCTAAGGCGCGGGCCTCGAATTTCAGTTGTCGGTTGTCGCGCCATAGTTGCGCGAGCTGTTGGGAGAGACGCTCCCGGGCGTGATGCAGGGCTTGAACTTCACGCTGGAGTGTCAGAAACTCTGACCCAAGGAAAGGACTGTGTCCGGGACCTTCTGTCTCAACAGACGGTTTGTGCACGTGATGCAAAGAGCCAGAGTGCTGCAGGATGAAGCGGAGGAGGTTGGGTAATGTGATGGGAAGGTTGTCAGGAAACTTCACACTAAGGTGTTTTCTTAAAGGGAAGAGAAAAAGAACACAAGAGTGAAAAATATTCTGCTGAAATTCACTGATGAAAGTTTTTTTGTTGTTTTATTAACTGAGGTGTCAAGAAGGACTAAGAATCAGACGGGTATTCGAATAGGTCTTAAACACATGAATGAAGCCACTTGAAAACTTTTTAAAAAATAAAGGCAACTTATTGCAATGTAATAATTACTAGCTACATTAACAGAGAGATCTACAAAGTAAAGCAGCTAGCTTGTAGTAGGCCATGAACCTAATCACTCATATGTGGACTATGAGTAAGACTTCAATAAAATGTATTGTTTTACATTTAGAATGAACACTTTGGCTTTTCAGTGTGTATCATTTAAGTTATATCATTATAGTTATATCATTTGCAGCTATAGTTCCACTGAGGCAGTGTGAAGATCAAAGCTATTTTTTGCAGAAATATGAGATCCAACCCTCCCATTCTTTGGCCACACCCTTGTTTGTGCACACCTCTCTGCATTTATTCTTACCTGTATCTGGGAAAGAAAAGAATAGAGGGAACATGATCCACCATGAACTCCCAGGGGAGGTCATTACGTGCAACATTCACCCTATGCAAAGGAAAAACAAAGCTGTGATCACTTTTGTTTTCTTCAAAAATGAGGGTCACACTGCTAATATTCTCTCGTATGCTTTACACGCTTAATAAAATAAATATATGGGAAACTGTGTTCAGGTCATCCGGCTTCCGAAATGTTTTTAAAATATGCTTTTTGTTACATTTCAAAACACAGACACCTCAATCACACATTATACACCAACCTGACACTTTATTAGGTACACCTTGCCTTAATTCTTACTCAGGCTATGATCAAAGGTACACTTACAACCGGGACTGCAGAAAAACTGTAAACAGACAGTAACTGTACCTGGCCACGGTGATGGTGCCATTTCCCTGTAATAATCTGGCCAGCTGGATGATGATGTGGTTGAGAACAGAGCAAAATCCACACCACTGAGTGTAGTAGAACAGCAGCACGTCCTACAACACACAAATTGGCATCATCAGGAGTTTAGCAAACTACCTGCTTCCATAAGTAGAGCACGCAGCATACTAAGCCTCCATTAAAATCACGCTTGCAGCTGTAAAAAGCAGCTGTTTTTATATCTTAATGTTTTTATTTTTAGGTGCATGGAAGTTGCTTTACAGAAATTCTTAAAAGAAATTCAGAATTTCACAAACTGCCTTGATTTGCTGAGGGTGTTTCAGAACGCTTAGTCACCTTTTGAAGGTCCATGACGGAGGGCAGGAAGGAGGAAGTGGTCAACTCTGTGATGAGGAAGCGTGGAGGTGACTGCGTGTGTTCGTCTGAACTCGTCGCCTCCTCTTCAGCTCCCTTCCTGTCCTCCTCTCCAACCAAGTGTCTCTGCAAGAGGCTGTAGGGAGCGCTGAAGTTCCTGATGAAGGCCTCTGCAATGAAACGCACAACATGAACACAGAATTAGCCCAAGAATACGATTCAAATGGTAAATGGCCTGTATTTGTATAGCGCTTTACTAGTCTCTAAGGACCCCAAAGCGCTTTACACATTCAGTCATCCACCCATTCACGCACACATTCACACACTGGTGATGGCAAGCCACATTGTAGCCACAGCCACCCTGGGGAGCACTGACGGAGGCGAGAATCTTCACTAGAAGAAGCTGGAACTCGACCCAGCGCCCTCATTATACTTTTGATTTATCAGCCACTAAATGTTTGACTTTTGGTCCTTAACCTGACTTGTCATGTGAGATAATATGACTTGTGATTTCTTTCAGTATTTCTAAATATCGGACATTGTAGTGAGAGAGCCGCTTGAGTCTATTTTGAGTAGAGTAAGGAAGAGTATCTTTTAAAGAAAGTGGTTTTTTTGGACGATTAAAACGTTGTTACAGGCCAACTTCCTGCAAACCAGACGGCCTGAATTCAATGATTTTTATAATTTTTATGCCGACTTCACACTGTATCTGGCCAGATGTGTGCATGCACCATCACAATGTCATCAAGGACAGATGACTCATCTTTACAAAGGCCCTAAAGACATTTGTAGAAACCAGTGACTGACTGATATATTGGAGGTGGATATTTTCGGCTAATATTAACTATTTGCCAGTGTCAGTATCACCATTTATGACGGCCAATGAATGAAAATTAAAAACGCCAAGGAGACTTGAATAACAACCTTCAACCATGTTATGAGTGTTGCCACTGTATAGTTTGTCTAACAGAGGGCACTCCTCCAGCAGCTTCCCTGTTGGCAACACACACAACAACCAGGTGACCTGAAAACAATTCGATTTTATTTATATGGTGCTAAATAACAACAGTCACCTCAAGGTGCTTTTTATTGCAAGGTAAAGACCCTACAATAACACAGAGAAAACCCCAACAATCAGACAACTCACTTTCAACAAGCAATTGGCAATAGTGGGAGACCAATAATAACTAAAGCTTGAATGCAGAGTGGTGTATAAACACATAGTGGGTGGAAAAGGGTGAGTAAAGAAAAAACACTCAGTGCATCATGGGAAACCCCCAGCAGCCTAGACCTGTTTGAGAAAAACTAAGGGAGGATTCAGGGTCACCTAATCAAGCTCTAACTACGTGCTTTATCAACAGTCAAAGTTTTAAACCTTTTTAATCTTAAAATTAGAGAAGGTGTCTGTTGGCTGGATCCAAAGTGTGAGCTGGTTCCACAAAGAAGGGTCCAAAAACTGAAGGCTTTGCCTCCCATTCTACTTTTAAATATGCTGGGAACCACAAGTAACCCACTAGTCTGAGACCGAAGAGACACAATATGGGATGTTGAAATCACCAGATGTCTTAAAAATTGCAAATCGTTTGAGCTCCCAGCTTTTGGGACAAAACAAAACCAGCCCGTGTTACATGAATGAAAGTTGTCCATGTCTTACCCAGAGACTCTGTTAGTGTGGCTGCTGGAGTGTGCTGAAGAACATAATGAACTTCATCCTTCAGGTTCACAATAGCAGCAAACGACCCGTCACCGCTCCTATCATCTTCTTGCTCAAGAGAAGCACTTCTGTTGCCTGATGCTCCGAGCCTGACTGCCAGAGGCCAGTTCAGGGCAACATCCAGCACATAAAACCTGAGTGTCCTGTTGGTTTGACAACGGAGCCCGGTGATGCCGTCTCCCTCCGGCTGAGGGACAGAGAATGGAGGGATCAAGGAAGGAGGAATGCTTTGCATCTCTGACTCCTCTTTGGCTTGTGATTCATTGAGCTGAGGTTCTACTTTTCTGCAGCAGGCACTGTATTGACTAAATGGGCTGTAGCTGTCCAGAAAATTGCTACAGCCCATTGCGGTTGCACTATTAATGGACACGGGGGAAGGGAGCTGGTGGAGGCAGCAGCGTCTGAGATAAGTCTGAAATATGTCTCCTCCCTGGATCGAGGGAGGGAACAAGCAGTGCAGAGGTGAGGTGGCGAAGCTTGGCCACGAAAGGCTGAGGCACACCTCACACACGCTTGTGCTCGACTGTGGGAGGACAACTGACTGGCAGCACAGTGAGTGGAAGGAGAAACTTTTGTCCCAGCTGGAGTGGTGGCTGTTGTCACAGGAGTGGTAACGCACAGCAATGTCTGCAACCTAGAAAAACAAAATGGGTTAAAAATGATTTAATCTGCAGAACTTAAGGAGAATAATACAGTGTTTAACAACACAATTAAAGAATATACACATACAAAATAAGTTTTAATATAAAAAGCACCTGAGGAGGAGGAAGATGACGCTTAGACCCAGTAATATAGCCATCACCATGTCACCCTTTCAAACTCCCTCAAATCCTTATGCTTGCCCGTTTTCCTGCTTCTTACACTGTAAAAGTTCCCTTTACCAGCGTACTTAATATTTATTTAAGTCTCAGTTACATGATCAGAGAAACTGACCTTTTTTCTTTTTATTTTTTTTAATACAGGGCAGCTAAATGAAGATGGGTAAGCCAGATGACATTAGCTCAGTGTATAATAATAGTATAGCTGCAAATCAAATCTGTAAGAGAATAAAGCGTTTCTGTCATTTCGAAAATGATATTCATCAGATTTTTTTCTGCTCACCTGCTGTAGCGCAGGGCTGGGCTGTGATCCCAGAGGATCGTGCGGCACAAACAGCAGCAGTGCAGGGCCTTTAGTCAGCTCCTCTTCTAACAGGCGAGACTTTGTTCCCGGGGGCTGTAGCCACTGGAGGACCGTCTCACGGTTTTCAAACACCCATCTACAAATGGCCTCAGACGTGAAGTTAAGGTCGTTCCTGGGAAAAATCTTAAACAACAGATCAATAAACATACAGCATCATATACATCCACAGTTTTAAAGTCATTAGTGTTTAATTGCATTTTCTAGAAGAACCACATCTACAACATGTGTTGACGCTGCTTACCAAAGAGGAGTTAAATCTTCTGTGGAGAAAAACCGTTTCATCCTCTGTTAGTGAGATGGCTCCTGCCACCTGCTTGTTGGTCACGACCCCAAAACGTACAACACCACGGAAATCTGCACCATAAAAAAGAGAAACTTGTGACTTCAACCATTTATGTTCCCTTTATCGTAAAATGCACATTTGGGTTCTCTCTGCTTCAACCACTGCTATCTTTTCGTCAACAGCAGCCTCTCCTCGAATTCTAATCCCATGCTTGACAAGCCAAAATGTTTATCATGTTAACAATCAGCCTTGAAGCTGTGTGATTACTTCTTACCCCTTTTTAAGACCTGCAGGGCAGAGGACAGAAATGTGATGTATCCTGGCGGCTGGGGGGAAGAGTTAAACTGGAAGAAACCCACCACTCGAGGCTAGAAACGCACAAGACGCAGATCATTACAGTTGGCTACACTCTGTGGGTGATTCAGTGACAGAAGTGTAAAGCTCAAATATACCTCGTGATAGGAGAGGAACTCTTCAACATGACCTCTTGATGGGAGGTAAGTCAGTGGTGTGATGACTCTGAGTACAAAACTTTCTATGTATGGAGCCAAAAATGGGCCTCTATACTCTATTGGCCCAAACCTGTGGAAAACACAGATGCTAATAAATATCAACAAATCATAATTAAATTACAATTAAGAAACAAAACATTCAAAGTGTTTCCCACAGTTTTGCATTAAAATACATCTTTAGCCTCTCTAAATATGCGCGTCTATGACTGAAGTTGTGTATGAACAGCCAAATACAAAAGTAAATAAAATATTATTTCATTCATAAAAGAACAAACAAAACATACTGATTGCTTAAACTCATACATTTCATCATTTCTGGATATGAGCTCATTTTGAATTTGATGGCAGCAACAGGTCTCATATCAGTAGGATGGGGTCAACAAGAAGCTGGAAAAGTAAGTGGTACTAAAAAAAACCAACAACAACAAAAACATTTTGTAATCTGCTTAATTTGCAAAAGGTCAGTAACATGATTAGGTATAAAAGAAAGAGAATCTTAAAGAGTTACTATTCCTATGCTATTAAAACTTCTGAAATAATTTTTCTCTACATAATACTTTGAAGACTTTCACAAGCCCACCCTCTGCAGGACATGATACCCTCAAAAGATTCAAAGAATCAAGGTTTACAAGGTATTGACAAGGTTTGCAACCCCTGGGTGTCATGTACACTTAACTCATTCACTGCCATTGACGTCTATAGCCGTCAATTGCAGTGCATGAGTCAATGGGTTTAACTCATTCACTGCCAATGGCTGGCAGTGAATGAGTTAATATATGGAGAAAAGTCGTGAAAGAATTTAAATTGGAACGGGATTTGGCTTTATTTAAATGGTATGCATATGACTCTGACTTTGTCCCGAATAAATTGGACTCACGTTTTAAAAGTTGGTCTGCTAAAGGGTTATCTACATTCGATAGTTTGATTAAGGATGGGAACTCTATTAGTTTTGACACACTGAAACAGAAATACAATCTAGAAAAACAGGATTTTTATCGATACCTGCAAATAAGACATTATATAAAGACAACAATCGGTGTGATGTCAAACACTAATGTGGAACTGGTAACTCTGTTTAGACAGGCGTACAGTGGGGATGTCGATACAAGACTCATTTCCTTTTTGTATAATTTTCTTATAAATAAGCTTCCCCACTCAACTGACTATGTGAAGATGTTATGGGAAAAGGAGGGAGGGGTGTGTATTTCAAGGGATGAATGGGCTCAGATGTGGGAATGGCAATGGAGGAGTACTTTCTCCAGCAGCTGGAGGGAATTTGGATGGAAGTCTTTGATAAGGTTCTTTATTACTCCGTGTCAAAAGGCTCATTATGATGGGAATCCTCCTGTGTGTTGGAGAAACTATGGACACCAACGAGCACATAACACCCATATTATGTGGGACTGTTCTTTGCTACGGACCTACTGGAAAGACATTCATGATACATTACAAGGCATTTTTGACTGTACATTCCCTTTGGACACGAAGACAATCTTTTTTGGTTGTATACCGCAGAACTGGTCTAAAAATGATACATGTCTGTTAAGAGCTTTACTTGTTGCAAGTAAGAAAGGTATAACTAAGAAATGGTCCTTGCAAGATATACCGACCTTGTCATTATGGTGGGAAATTACGCTAGAGATTTATAGGCTGGAGGAGGTAACAGCTTATGTCAATGACAGGGTGGGTTGGTTCCATTCGTGTTGGGATAAGTGGGTCCTATATGCCAATACCCATAAGCCGAATCTTCTTTTCAAAGCTTGAAACCACAAACCTAACTAACTGATCACTCCCGACTTTTTTTTTTGTTGGTTTTTTTTTCCTCATTTTTCTTTTTCTTTCATTTTGTTTTGTTTTTCCCTTGTAAATTGTGTTGATTAATGCCTGTAATCACCTTCGTGAAGTAATAGTTTAGAAATAAAGAATAAAAAAAAAAAAAAAAAATAAAAAAAAAAAGATTCAAAGAATCTGGAGAGATCTCTGTGTGCAAGCGAAACAGCCAAAAATCAATATTGGATGCTCATGATCTTCAGGCCCTCGGGAGGCGCTACATTAAAAACAGGCATGACTCTGTCAAAGAAATCACTTCATGGGCTCAGGAGCACTTCCAGAAATCACCGTCTGTGAACACAGTTCGGCTGTGCCATCTATCATGCAAAGAAGAAGCCACATGCAAACATCGTCTTCTCTGAGCTAACGTTTATGGGGCTTCCCAATTTGTCTTTGTCTGCTAAAGCTATTGAAAGCAAATTCCCACCATAAGTGAAGAGAAGCCCACCGTCTCACCTTCTATAAAACAGATGGATGACGGGGTAGTGATAGAAGCGGTTTTGCCTCCTGCATTTCCCCTGACTCCACCAGCAGTTAACAGCCACAAACTGCACCTGTGTTTGTGTGTTTGAAGAGACACATTAAGAAACAAAGATAAGCAAAACGATGTGTAGACTACACACAAAATGATGTAAAAATCACACACTGTAATGACTCATGTACTTAACAAACAGGCCCAAAACAAGTCGACTATGAATTTGCATTTGAGAGAGAGACACAAGCTAAAAATGTGTGAGTGTGTATTTAAGCTGAAGGGAACAGATTTTATTAACTCAACTGTATCAGAGTCACTCTTTACTGCAGTCTGTCAAGCTGCTCCTATAAACTCTTCCCAACACTTTGCGTCACAAGCGATAACATAACACGTGTCCACGTAAGAACAATCCCCAGCTTCCTTGGTCTTTGCCCAGTAAAGCACATCTAAATATTTGATGTTTAAACAATCCTGAGTGTACCGTTCACTTGTACCTGTTTGGCCAGCTTCTTAGCGACCTGCTGCACTTCCTGTCGCGCAGCCATAGAGTGAGCACACCATGGTGCATAGAAGAAAATAAAGGACACCTCGGCCACACTCCTGAGACGCTCCACCTGTGAAGAAAAAAAAACCCTTTCAATCTCACAGAGCACCACAAGTTTGATGACAACAATGCCAAAACATTTAACTGGAGCTTTAGAAACCCTCTTAGCTCTTTCCATTTGTTCTCTTTTACAATTTGAGCAAATGAAGTACCAAACAAAGGAAAATACAGTGAATGCCATCAAGTCTGAATCCTTGAATTTCACCTGGTCAAGCTGACCCAAGTAGAGATCCACCACCGGGGCGTCAGGAGAAAAGAAACGCACCGGAGGCCGAGCTGCCGCCACCACATTCTTAGCACGACTACAGAAATAAATGAGAAGAGTAACGCTGAGGGGTGCAAAGAGATCACAGTCACATAATAAGATCTTGCCAGGTTATTAAATCCATAAGCTATAACTCTGTGTCACTTCCGCGAGATTCGCTGATCATGGCAGTGTGTCCATCATCGGTTGATGTTAATGCTACAGTAACCTCCAGCCTTGCATACTACTCTGAGTTGCACATATTGGAATATGCACGTGTTAAATTTGGAGAATGAGAGTAGAAGCAATGGTATTTGGAAATGGAGGGTATGCTAAGCTGCATACGAGGGGAGGAAAGGCTATATGTTTGCGTCCACAGAAAGCAATGTGAAAAACTGTGTTGTGTTAAACATTCTGCCTCCCCCAGAGGCTATGCAAAAATGTCTCTACATCGTTACAGGGAAACAAAATTACCTCAACATGACGAGAAGCAGAATTTGCCTGGTATAATTTGCGTGGAGTCGGTTTCAAGTTTCAGTCTTTGTGGCAATTATCGTCTCAGCTGGGTTTTCGAGAGGACGACTGAGTAACTGCTTAGCCAACAAGTCAATCGTTCAGCAACAGTTGCTACACTTTTACACAACTGAAGGATTTCAGCACTTTCATTCATCATAACTGAATGACAAGTGGTATAAGCTTTGAAGAACCGTAAAGTTGCAGAGGCCAAAGCTGCAAGATGATGACAGCACAGTGTGTCAGGGCTGTAACCAGATATTACTATTTAAACATTAATAATCTCATTATGATCTCCCTGCAATCTTTTCTGGGTTTTATCTGAGAAAACTGTAAAAAACGCCCAACATTTCCTTAAAAGATTAAGGCGATGTCCTTAGTTAATCTCATTGTCTACAGTACACGTCAGTTTTAGATTAGCAGCACTAATAATGAAGCCCTTGTTTGTAACTACTGTAGTCAACGAGGAGTAGTTCATTCACGACCTAACAGTGTTACAACGCCGCTCTTCGCTCACCTAAATAACCATTCCACTTAGCTTTAGTGTTTTAAGGGGTCTCGTGTTAGCCTGGTCACACACAAGCAAGCTCACGCTGTCAGAGGATAAACAGAAGCTCGTGCCCATGTTTACCTGCACGTGAACTTGACGGCCAAAACGAGCAGGACGCCGAGCACGATAGCCCCGCAGAGCAGATCCGGTCTCCGGGCCATCAGAAACAGCACCTGCCGGAGAGACTGCCGCACCCGGCGCAACATTACAGCTTGTCGTCACCTCTCCGTCCCATTTATACGCCCCGACTACCGCTCAAAGCATCCATTTGCCTAACAGGGGGGGGAGGAGGGATGGGTGAGGAAGACTGGTTCGACGGAAACAGCTAACCTGGATTGGACATGAGCAGTGCTGGTGTGTAAGGTGTTCAAATACGGTCAAGCCAACCTTTCTTCCACACGTAGACTTTTCACTTCCGCAACAACGACACCAGGGGCAGGATGTAAAATCCTCTACGCGAATAAAACGCGTAGTGCGTTTAACGCTTTAATGGCTGTCTGAGTTTAAAAAATGTCACTGACAGTTAGCTTACCGGATGTTAAAGATGAACGACACTAGTCGTAATAATTACAATATTTAAACTGGTCCTCGGTAAGCGATTTTATTCCTTTTTCCGTATGGCGCAAAACGCGCTCTTTTCAGACCGTCCCTACGTTGTTATGGCGACAGCCGCTGCTGCTACGACAGTCGTAAAACGCTAGGGGGAGGTTGTTTTAAAAATGAATCGATAAAAATTTATTTAAATGCCGCTTATTTACATCTAGAGTAGAATTATTTAAAGTGCCCGGGACTTGTGACTGATTGTGAGATTGGAGAAAACTCTTTTCTCGTGTTACTTTGCTTCGTATAAAAATCACTGCATCAAACTGATTCAGTTTATCCTAAAATAACTGAACACTGGGTGTGTAAGATTTTTTTTTTTTTTATTAAAAAGGGTCTCTATAGGTAAAACATCACCTGATAAAATGGGTTGTCTTAGTGTTAGAGCTACTTTCTTATTAATCTTCTGTTATTCATCCAAATATAGTAATGTTGTAAATTGTTAGATCATTTTATTACCTTATCACTACTTACTCTTAATTATTGTGATATAAGTTCAAGACATTGGCTGTCTTAAATGTCAAATGCTCATAATACAACTAAAACAATACATGTAGGACATGAGCATCACAGTTCTCAGGCTGTGAGCTTGACATTTCATATCTGGGATATCATGTCTGTAGAATATCCGGATCTAGAGTACTGTGCAAATATCTCAAGCTGCTACTCTTTTCTTTATATTTTGCTATGAAAATGGGGACAGTGATTTATTGAAACATCCAGTATATAAAACAAAAACAGAGTTTGTACAATTCTAATGTATTTGGAAAAAAAAATACTGTGACCTTGATTTTTTTTAATGCAATGTCTCTTGTTCTGTTCTGGCTAAAGATGATCCCACACTCCTTCAATAATGTTGAGGTCTGGGCTCTGGGAAGACGAATAGAGGACTGATGGTGTTCCATTGTGTGTTTTTCCATCCATGTATGCTTTTACTGCACTGGAGCTGTGTGTGGGATCATTGTCACCATGAAAAATTAAGGCATTGCTAAGATCTGTTCCAGATGGAATTGCATGGTGGATCAAAACGGTAGTTTTCTGTGTTCATAATTCACTCAATTTTGACAAGAACCCGAGCACCAAGGACTGAAATGCAGCTCTAAACCACGACAGAGGCCCCACCATGTGTTACTGATGGCTGTGCACACTTGCTTTATTTTATTAGGCCTGCCACTTCCTGTTTTTGTCTTCCACTTGTCCAGTTTCCTCCAATAGCATACCATGCTAAGACATGCCAGGTATTTAACTAGTAGCTCTTTGATTCAGTTAGTTGGTGCACATGTACGACTCTCCTCCATATCTCTCAAAGTGGGTTTTTTTTTTTTAAGCATTTTCACAGATTCAAGCAAAGAAAGGAAAATAAAGTACACATTTTTTTTTTTTAGGCAGGAAGTAACAAAGTGCCAAAACATACATACACAATTTAAGTTGTCTCTTATTCGTAGATGAAACACCGATTCATCATGCATTTTAAATCCTTGAATGGTTCCATAAGTGGTTTAACAAAAAAATAAATAAATAAAAAAATAAAAATCTATTCTCCTCTGAAAATGATTAGGTACATTGACTGGACTGCAAATAGGTTTTTGAAAGATCTTCAGAAAGCCTGGTGAATGACTGCTTAAGGTTCCTTTAAAAATTACAAGAAGGTGCCTTGAAAGCAAAATAAAGACATGAGTGAATCAAAACTTTTGCACAGTACTGTAAATTCAGTTATACCCCTAATGTTAATGGCAATTTATGGCATTAGTTTTTAGTTTTTACTCACTGACTTTTGATAGCTGATTGTTGATACAGTCTGTATCAGAACTTTGATGACTAAAACAAAAGAAAATGAAAAAAAAAAAAAAAAAAAAAAAAAAAAAAGCACTGAACTCAAAAACATCAAATATATTATAGATATATAGAATATATATATATATAGTATATATATATAGGTATATATATATATATATAATGAGGGTATATATAATATATTATTTAGTTGAAAGTGAATTTCTTCACTTTGATATATTCTGTTCATGTGATGAGAAATATTTTAGAGATTTTTAGATATTTGATTAACTTATGTCTCATGAAAATCATAAACCTGTATCTCACATTATTAAAATATTTCCTAAGGTAGCAAAGGCTTTTAAATCCAGACCCTTTAAAAATGTTGTTTTATGCACTCAGCAGTTGGTTGAGGCTCCTTTATCAGAATGAATCAGAATTTAGAAAGTCATTTATATGTGGCTATGAATACTCCTTCAGATTTAATATAAATCTTTATTTTGTAAAGTCTCATTCAAAAACAAAAGAGCACAAATAATAATAATAATGATCATCACAGTGTAAGATTTTTCAGTGCAAATGAACATGTTTTATAAAAAAAAAAAACAAAAAAAAAAAACAACCTAATTTCTGATTAGCTTGGTCCACCCATGAAATGGAAACGTATACTGTAATTTACTTGAACATTTTTTAAAAAGTGCAACAATATTTCTCAGCAGTGTGAGAAAATAAAAACAATATATATATAATATTTTTTATAAAAAAGTAGACGTTTTATGCATTACCTAAACAAATTAAAAAAAAACAAAAAAAAAAAAAAAAACCCACAATATTAAAAATTTCAAATCTAAGCATCACAAATCTTGTGAAGGCAAATGCTGGAACCGCTGGAACAAACTTCATAGAACATTTGCTCCGCCAGACTGTCTCTGTTTGCACTTGGAAGGGTGCTAAAGCCTGAGAGGCCAAACAGACTGCTGAACTACAAACCTCACTTGACACTCAGTCATGTTACCAAACATCACAGAATGACTTCTCACACAGCTCTGTAGATCACCGAGATCACACTCACAGTGAAAATGTAAGAAATGCATCAGAATTTATGCAGAGTTATAAATACTGCTTCAGATTCTGGATGGATAATCCTGAAGCAGCCTGAGGTTATTTTTTCTAAAAGTAGATCACATGCCAGAATGATATTTGATAACAGATGCAAAAACATGTATCCTTACATGTCTTGTTCCAACTTCACTGACTCTGTATAAGCATATAAACACATGTTCTATTGGACTACAGCTATGCCAGGGCTACAGAGCTTTAAGCACCGCGTCGTGATTCCAATCTTTACTCCAGCGAGTGTTTAAACACGTCTTATCATTCCGCTTACCACCCCGGACCGTTTAGGCATCGTGGTTTGTGAATGCACTGTTGATGCAAAAAGATCACTGCAGTGATCAACCCAAGTCAGACACTGTTACTCGTTTCTCACCTCATTGGTTTTGTTTCTCCTTCAGTAGTCCGGTGCCTCTATTGTTCAACACAGCAACCATCCGGCAGAGAGTGAAACAAATCAAGAACCAAGATAAATTCCCCAACAGTAGATAAAGCCAGTCTTCAATGTGTTTACTGCTAAAAATAAACACTTCTCATCAACTCATTTGCTGCAAATTGTCCCACATCAATTGGGCACCTCCTCATCCGGTGCCGTCTGTCACAATGCTACTGTTTCAGGGTGCATTAACTGCTGCACCACCAGGTCGATATTAATGATGGGACTGAAGTAGAGTGCCCAGTAGAAGAGGCAGTTGCATACAAACTGCGGGACAAAAGGCCAAAGGAGGGCAAATGCAAATCCCTGAGTTAGCATTTTCCACAAGTGGCTCCACATCATTTGTGGAAGAGTCCTACAAAGAGAGGGAGAAAACAAGTGTCATACAACCACTACTCAACAGCTATCAACCCAAATCTTGTAATCTTGTACAGGAGATACTAAATCCAGTTCCAGGTAATACACAACAGACAGTATAAAACATGGTCTTAGTCTCTAGGTCTGAAATGTAAAGCCAAGGCAGAAGTGCCAGAAATCTTTCTAACAGCCAGCAGGGGGCGACTCTGGATTCAAAAAGACTTGCAGTTGCAGAGAAGTCTGTGCTCCATTTGTTTTCATTAGCCAATAGGTGATGTCACCATCACTACATCCACCTTTTATACAGTCTATGCATACAATGCAGAAAACATGACATTAATACAATGGTTTGCACAGAACTGCAAGGAATGTTTAAGCAGGTCCTGTTTTCCTTCAGCGGGACGTACTGCATGTCTTTCAGATAGATAATATTTACACTTAACCAGCATTTTAGGATAAAAAAATTGACTTTTGGAGCTGCTGAGTTTCAGTGTTTATATTCCTGACTGGCAGGAATATTCACTTACTGTGTCTGGGTCTTATCAGTCACTGAAATTAAGTAAAAACATTTTTATCTAGGTTCACATACCCATTAATTTGGCACCAGAAAATGTTCCCAGTAACACTAATATGCCTTGTGATGACCAAAGTATGCCACGTGACCACAGTATACACATCTTTTATTTCGACTATCACTTCCTTCTCAAAGTTAGTATAACAAAAGTACAATCTGATCTTACTTTTTGCCATAACACACATACCCAATGACCGTAACTGTATTAATAACTAGATTTTTATTAGAGAGTATTTATCAAACTGTGCAGAACTCTAATCTGGATTGAGACAGTTTAAAATCTATTTCAGTGTTTGCATAATAAAAACAACAAGAGCAAAAAGAAAATCACCCAACCCTCACACTGCATTTACCTGATCCTGGCTCTCATCCACAGTCTCCATAGGGCGCAACCTTCAAGGACAGACAGCAGCATGGCATTAACAATGATGAAACGGGATGTCCAGTAGTGAACGGCCAACCAGTCCCAAGCAAACTCTGCGATCAGCTGGTATGGAAGCAGACAGTATTTCACAAGAAACTCTGCCCATTGTTGCCAGCTGGGATCCACCTAAATTAATAAGTTTTAAAAGAGTAAAAAAAAAAAAAAAAAAAAAAGGGGGGGGGGGGGGGCAGGAACAAAACATGTAACCTGAATAGTCATATGTATTGCACATGGAGCAAAGTTTAAAGAAGTCTAAACATCTTCATGCTCTCAGCGCCGTCTTCATCTAATTACCAGAAGCAATCACAGCATGTAATTTACAAATAAAAGGTCCCCAGTGTTTTCATTTTCAGCTCGTTAGAGTATATTACAATTTATTATTTATGTGTCATTTCAGTGGGAAGTTTGTCTGGTTTGTACCTGTGAGCTGACAAAACTGCTCTCCACTGGTTGATCGCTGTCTGTGACGGCTGGACAACAAGTGTGCAGGAAGGGCAGGAAGGTCTCAGAGTAGTCGAACAAATACAAGTAAAAGATTGTGAGACGAGGGGAGCGCTTCAGTGCGTACAGCAAGAACAGAGACTTCCCCGCATTAGCCGCCTGACAGAGTGTGACAGAAACAGTAAAGAGACAGTTCTTTAACTGTGGAAATGCAGATGTGCTGCTTTACCAGCAAAACACAATGTGCAACTTGTAAAGATGTTAATAATACTGAGCATCAGCCATTCTGACGCAGAAGTGTGGTCACCTTGTATTCCCAGAGGTTCTGGGGAGGTTTGACCCCAAGAGCTTTAACTCTTTCCAGTTCAGCCAGAATAACCCGTCTGTGAGCCGGATTTTCAATGCTGTAAGGCGATTTCAACAACTCTTCTTCCCCCAGCATCAACAGGAGCCTGAACCAGAGAAATTATAATATTGATTTTAAAAACATTAATGAATACATTTCTTTAAAAAATAAATAAATAATAATTCACCTTCCATTGACGTTCTCCTGCTGGAAGGGTTCTTTATACAGCTGGGCCCAGGGACCCAGGTTTTCGAGCCAGGATACAACCTCTTCAGGTGTCCAGTGAGACACGGGCTTAGTGATCAGCAGGTCATGCTGATCCACTGGACCACTGCTCCAGTGATACACCAACACCATCACCTACAAACATACACAGGAACACTGGTCTGAATAGTTTAACCCAGGGGTGGGCAATCTCAGTCCACGAGGGCCGGTGTCCCTGCAGGTTTTAGACGTGTCCTTGAACCAACACAGCTGATTTAAATGGCTAAATTAGCTCCTCAACATGTCCTGAAGTTCTCCAGAGGCCTGGTAACGAACTAATCGGGGCGATCGTGGCTCAAGAGTTAGGAGTTCACCTTGTAATCGGAAGGTTGCCGGTTCAAGCCCCGGCTCGGACAGTCTCGGTCGTTGTGTCCTTGGGCAAGACACTTCACCCGTTGCCTACTGGTGGTGGTCAGAGGGCCCGGTGGCGCCAGTGTCCGGCAGCCTCGCCTCTGTCAGTGCGCCCCAGGGTGGCTGTGGCTACAATGTAGCTTGCCATCACCAGTGTGTGAATGGGTGGATGACTGGATATGTAAAGCGCTTTGGGGTCCTTAGGGACTAGTAAAGCGCTATATAAATACAGGCCATTTACCATCATGTGATTCAGGTATGTTGACCCAAGGTGAGATCTAAAACCTGCAGGGACACCGGCTCTCGTGGACTAAGATTGCCCAGCCCTGGTTTAACCATTACCTCACCTTGCAATAATAATCCAACTTCACTAGATGTCGCTACATTTGTTTAACTTGAACCTGCAGCTGAGTTGGCCCAGTCTATATTTCCACAACAGATTGCCCAAAGCATCCAAAATAAACTGAAGCTTTGCAGAAATGACAACACTTAGTTCACCTAAGACGACCCAATAATCATCACCATGAACTGAGGTCAAAAACAGAACTATGTTGTAATCTGTTTACTTATTCCCTGCACCGTACACACTCAGACATACATTTTCAGCCACGTGGCAAAACACAGGGGGACGTTGTTCCCAAGTGCCTCAATATTACATAATTTTGATGCTTTGGTTAAAAGACAAACTAAAAATTACAGGCGTTGCAACATGTAGGGTTAGGAATGTAGTAATGTTTTGATTCTAAAGAGGTCCACAATTTAGAGATGGAAAATCAGGTTATATTCAAAGTAACTTGGCACTAGCAACTGAGACTGAGGAGGACATGCCCTCTGCTAGTCACTTAGGGTACTAGGAGACACATGTTCAACGAAAGTATAAGTAAGACACAAGGCACTTTCAAAACAAGGAGCAGTTTCTACCTTACACATACCGTTTATGAAATCAGCACAAATCCTAATAAAAAGGGCAACTCATCATTGCCGTTGCAAGAAAATCCAGAAGGTAATGTTTAAGAGCAAGGAGGCATTTCTAACCTGCTTGTGTGTACTTACAGCCACACATGTGAGTGCAGTTAGGACTCCAGAGAAGAAAAAGCCTGCTCCTTTGTGCTGGGTTGTCTTGGATCTACCCAGGTTGTCACCATATCTAAGATGAGGAAGACAAACATGAAGGATGGGCTTTGTAAAGCTGGCCCAGTTTTATTAAAAACCCAAAATAAATGAAGTACGTGCAAATAAATACACGTGAAAAATGAAGGAGACGTCAGGCAAGTTGGCAAAGATGAGATCAGTATGGCAAAGGGTCAGCATTGAGTTTAAAGCTACTTAAAGTCAGTGCCAAACAATGGTGTGTGTGCTATGCTGTGTTTCAAGTCATCATCATCATCGTTTATTTGTATAGCACTTTAAGAACACACCAGGCAGACCAAAGTGCTGAACAACACAGATCAAAACAACTACCAAATTAAAAATACCATAAAATCATTACATACAATAAAATAAATAAGAAGGTGTCAGTTTCCTACAGAGTTAAAAGCCAGGGAATAAAAATAGGTTTTCAATCTGGACTTAAAGACCTGCACTGATGACGTTTGTCTAATTTGGAGGGGAAGGTTATTCCAGAGCATCGGAGTACAGGGTAACCACAAGGAGGACAGACTATTGGAAGCTCTTTTTCCACATAAGCATTTTTCCCAGCTCACAGCCATTTTCTACGATTGGTTTGTGTGCTGAAGCAGCACTCACTCCTTCTGTGACATTACACAATCTGACCCACAGCCTGATTATGTGGATAAGTATGGCGTCACTGTGTGCAGTGTGATAACCACTAGGGCAAATTTGTTCTCTGTGGAAAATCTACAGCACTGAAAATTCAATCCCAAAACATTCCAGTCATGAGTCTCATTCATTCCTGGGTTAATAGATCTCTTTGGAAAGCGTAACGCATGAAACTGCAGCATCTGGAACTTACTTAAGAAACAAAGGTGTGAGGAGCAGACTGATGGATCATCCATGGCTAAACCTCCTGTTGTACGAGCTTCCTTTGAGTCAGTCAGCATCATACTGAAGGATGGAGGAATGAAATCACTGTATCTGGTAAAGACCCAGCAGACACCTCATGCCTGAGTTAGTGAGTCTGCTCCACAGCCAGTTGTGGCTAGTGTGTATCTCAGGGTTAGCTCTTTGGGCTTCTGGAAAGCTGAATTTAAACCGGTCAGATTTCCCAGTGAGCATGATTAAGACCAGGTCACTGTCCACACCTCCAGATGTATCATCTTCCCTGTAGGATTTTCTTGGCAGTGTTTATTTGGATTTTTTGGCACCATCAGGCCATGTCAGCTTTGTAAATGAACAAATTATTCAGAATTGGTACTTCTTGGAGTTTCATTTACATTTACTCTCAGGGCTGCTTTAGCTTTGAGCCTCCAGAGTGCACCAGCTTGTAGGTGCTGTCTTTGAAGCAGGCTGTGATGTCAGCAAAAAGGATTAGTGAATCAAATGCTTCACGTTTGTTTGCAGCTTTCCTCTGATTACAGGAAGGTGACACTGAACCCAGTCTTTGGAAATCCCAGCTTTTCAACATGCATGCTAGGGGTGGGGGAAAAAAATCGATACTGTGTAGTATCGTGAAATTTTGTTTGCTAATAATGTATCGATACAGGGACAGCAGAAATCGATATTTTGTTACAAAAAAAGTTTTTGTGGACTGGAACATGCTCTGACTTCAGAGCATGTTGATCCTTTTTCTGAGCAAGAATCCTGACGTTCCTTCACTGTCCAAATGTGTTTAAGTTTTTTTGGCAGCAATAAACATGACAGTTTACTTATTTTAATTTAAGACATGTTTTATTTTAATTAAGTTTAAAACTTTTTTATTTAATGTAAAATTATATTTTGTTTTAATTTACTTTCAAATTCTTCAGTTGCTGAATGGGCTGCATAGTTTTCACAAATTGCATAGTTCAGAATAGCTATAATTGTACCAGATGGTTGCATTCAGTTAAGTTGGACTAGACTGTAATACAAACCGTTCAGTTTGTCAACAATAAAACTGACTGAAATGAGAGAAAGACTGAGTGTGAGACTTTGTTATGAGATAAAATGAATATTGATAAAGTTTACCTTTATGTACAGAATCTGAATATCGCAAAATATTTTTAAAAAAATTGCAATAATATCGTATCGTGCGTTAAGTATTTTGATAATATCGTATCGTGGGATGTATAGTGATTCCCACCTCTAATGCATGCAATGTTAGACTGCCCATGGTGTGAAACATTAGTTGCTAAATGGCTAGACTTGTTTTTAAATTGACAGTCTTCATGGACTTTACAGCAACATATACATATATATACCAAAACATATTTGAGAATCAAAGTACCTCTGGAAAGCCAACAAGCTCCGGGAGATTTTGGGGTTTGCTTGGATTTCCGCTTTCCTCCGCTGTATGACCTCACCAAAAAGTTTGTCAGTTGCATCCCTAAAAAGAAGATGATTATATCAGTTTGATATCTATATCAAACTAAGTAGGACTAACTTATCTCCGCGGAGCACATGAAGATAAACCATCTTGACACAGCAATGTCAAGGATAATTTGTGGGCAATCTGATAAATACTTCTTTTCTTTTTTTTTTTAATTCAATGGAGAGACGAGTGTCTGAATGACATCTTCGATCTCGGCAGCTGTTTTCAGCTGCATCTGAGCGAGAACATTTCCACATCTTAGGTTGAAACATCAGTATGTCAATCAGTTGTCATGCATTTCTTATAAACCGCACGTCCTTACCACAGATCATTAGTTCCTGGTTCCTCTCATGTCAAAATATTTGTGTCTAACATTTGCTCTCGTGTCTTTCAGTAGAACAAAAAAACGGCCATGTGACTGCGAGCTGCGTGTATGAGGGAGAGTGAAAGTGAAACAAATCACAGATATTATTGTAAAAGTGTTCACCTCTAATGTGGATTTTGCTGTGGTGAAAACATCACCAAGCTTTTTTTTTTCTCCATGAAACATAATCCTAAAGAGATTAGAGTCTTGTCCCAGAACTGAAATGGGGATCTTCTACCACTAAGAAAAAGCATCAAACTTTGGGCTTAATGTACTCACTTTATTTTTAGGATTTACTAAATGACATATCAGCTAGCTTCTTCCCAATCTTATATTGTGTTTTGCTCTTCAATAAGAGGTTATGTTGAAACTATAATGAATGTCTGCTTCTGGTGTAACTGCACACATCATTACTGGTCATCCAAACTTTCCATTTCTTAATAAAGCTAACTAAGCACGCTTAGTAGAAGTCGCCAGTAAGTCTCTGTGAGATGTGAATAAAGCAGCCAGAATATCAAACATTAACCCACTGATATGGCACAGCTATGAGAAGCATACCTCAGCAGTATGTTGATTTTAGGAAAGCCTTCCCACTTCTCCCGGCACTCTGGGCACTCATTCTTCTGCGAGGACTCCCACCATAGAGCGAGACAGTGCCGACAGAAGTTATGACCGCAGGTCAGGGTAGTAGGGTTGACCAAGATGTCATAGCAACAGTGACAAGAAAATTCATTTTCTGAGATGCCGCTCGCTGAAGACTTTAACTGAGGAGGGTCGGAAGACTCGGATAAGAGAGAAGACTCATCCATTAATTCCTCCACACTGTCATTTGCTGAATTCAACTTCATCTGCTGCAACATATCCAAGTCTGAAAGAGACACAAGGTTAATAAGCCTTAAATCAGAAACTATAACATTTAGGTTTTAAGTAGGATATGGGTGCAAGCTGTAAATCAGCGGTCTCGAACTCAAGAAATATATTGGGCCCTTGAAGTTACGTTTTTTGTTAGGGAGGACTGAGTTGTATAAACATGTACAAACATGTTGGATTGGCTGCATTAGTTCAGTGAGAGAGTTATTTGTAAAGAAAACAATTTTCACTAGCAGTCAAACACTAATGTGTACACTTATGTCTGCATTAAACACTACTTTTTTGGAAATAGGTGTCAGTGTTTTCTTGTTCGTATTACTTGAGCACTAAAGTGGCCCTCCAATGAGATGACAGTGCCAGCAGTGATCCACAGCTCATTTAAGTTTCAGACCCATGCTCTAAATGCTTCACGTAGAAAAATGTTTACTTTTAAAAAAAAAAAAAAAAAAAGAGAAGAAGAAGAAGAAGAAGATAGCAGTGCTTCCACCAAGCCTATCCTCGGCACTACAATCCAAATATATTTGCCAACAACAGTTCTTTTAACATTTCAAAACTGCATAACTGGAAGGCCTTGTGCTTTGCTCATGCTTGATTTAAGGGGTAAAGCGACCAGTCATGTTTTTGCTCAGTAAACAAATATTTTATAAACGAGAATTTGTTTTTCTGACATGACATCTCGAAACTCAAAACACTGTACAAACTGAAAACATAAAGTAGTTGGCATTTTCACTGGATTTGACAGCTTTCGTTTCATTTCCATATCACGTTTTTAAATTCTTGCAAAAAAAAGTGAACTTGAAAACTCGGTAAATGGCTAAAAATAAATAAACTTATTTGATTTTCAAATAACAAAGGGTGAACCATTACCAAGTCTGAATACATAAACAAAACAGACAGTTTGCTCACTTACTGTGACAGCACGCAGGTACAGTTTAACTGCCCTAGACGTTAGCTTCACTCTCTAATTAGCTAGCTAGTTGCTAGCTATGCGCTAGTTGCACATCGGTTACTGCTGATCTGTAAACATGGGTTAACTACAATTATTAGTACCAAACTGCGCTATCGTTAGCTTCAAGGCTTACATGCTAGTAAGCCTAACTTAGCTCAACAGTACGCGCTGATTGCTAAGTTACTAACTGCTAACTGGTGTGGTTCAGTTGGCTAAGCTACAGTTGTTACTCGCCTCAGGACTGGTCTCTGACAGGTGACCGACTGCAGGGTGGCATGACTATCCGGCTAATAACTAGATTGCAGGCTCATTTCGCGAGTAGAACTCAACGTATCCACACACACACACACAGTAGCAGTTCTCGAGCAGTAGTGATGGGACGTTCTGTATCGAGGCTTCGGAGCGTGTGTCGAGTAATGGAGGGGGCGTTTCCGCGAAGCGCGTATCGAGGCTTGCTTCATTTATGGGAGGAGCTGAAAAGAAGGACGGCCGAAGCTCGCTGCCCGGCGGGGGAACACGGGACTGGGTCATGAAGTGGTTCGAACTTTGCCGCGAGATATGACAGCGATATAAACCCCTCAGACTTCATTCAAAAATGTGGGTGTTTGATGGAGAGTTGCGGTTAGTGAGAGTTTGGAGACCGTTTGGAGGTTTATGAGAGTGAGGAAAGTCAGGAGAGAATGGAGCCAGCTAAGAAGAGGAGGATGTCCTCCCCTGTGTGGGAACATTTTGATCTTATTCCTCCCAACAAGGTATGTAAATTTCTACAGAAGATGTATTTTCATAATACTGATGGTGCAATAAAACTTATGTTAAGCTGTCTGTACTTTTGTACAAGGTGAAGTGTTTGCTATGTGCCAGGGAGCTGGGATATAACAACAACACCTCATCCATGCTTAGGCACTACAGAGCTTTGCATGAGAATAAGGGGGACACCGATTGTGGAGCAAGACCAGGTGAGCCATCAAATGCAATGATAATATAGGATGCAGTAATGTTACTAAATGATATAACAATATTATACAACTGTTATAAGTTACGTGTGTGATATTTATATTTGTGCTTTATCTTTATTGTCTTTCCTGAGGAGAACAATCTCAAATAGATGAAGACCTGGTCAGCATGGTGATTGAGGACTCACAGCCATTTAGCATTGTGGAGGACAAAGGATTCAAAAGATTTGTTAAATCATTAAATCCTAGCTATGTTCTCCCCACTAAAAAGGTCGTAAAAGCAGTGAAAATTTAGTTTTTACAGAATAAAATGTGAACAGGCAGGACTGAGGCTCAAAGCCTCAGTGTGTAGCTGTCCATACCTTAACGTTACAAAAGCACAACTACTGTCCACACCCCAACCACACCTCACCTCACAGTAAATGATCATTTCCATTTCAAGCATTTCCAAATAATCATTTCCCATACTGCCACTATAAATATACACAGTATACTGCCATCACTACAATATACATGTTTTACACACTCCTTTTGTTGTTGACATTTACAGGCTGTGTGCATAATGCCACACTCTTCAAATTCATGCCAGCTATTATTTTTACGTCCAGTAGGTGTCCTGCTAGAGCAAATGAAGCTTCATGAAGCTTCGCGTTGGGGTGAACCAATTGGATGAAAAGCTTCAGTGCTTCATGGGGCTTCATCTGCCCATCACTATCGAGCAGTTCTGCTCTCTCACAGCCTCTTCCTGCAGTGGAAACCCCCACATGCAAGCAACCACGCACGCGCCTGAATGCGTACCTGCCACACCGCCCACCTCACAAAGTCGTCACCGGTCACGCTCTCACCTATAAGAGGAAGAGGTCCGGTGTCCTCCTCCTGGGTAGAGTCAGAGCTCAATCCAGCAGACGTGACTTTTTTTTTAAACACCTGCATCAGTTCAGCGCAGATCCCCCCCCTACGGTGGCCCTGAGAGGCCAAACGGACTGCAACTTCAGAAAGCACTTGCAAAAAGAAAAATGCTGCAAAAAGAAAAACACTTGCAAAAAGAAAAATGCTGCAAAAAGAAAAACACTTGCAAAAAGAAAAATGCTGCAAAAAGAAAAATGCTGCAAAAAGAAAAACACTTGCAAAAAGAAAAATGCTGCAAAAAGAAAAACGCAACAAAAGCACACAAAGCACAACGGAAATAGGAAAAAAGACAACGGAAATGTTTCTGGGGAGACAATAACCGGACGGACCAGTTGCACGAACCAAAACATGCTAACAAGTGCACTGGGACTGGGAGACACTTCAAAGAAGTGGAGCGGCCAAAGAGTAAACTTTCAAAAGTAAGTTCTGAATATTATGTCACTTATTTATGTGCAAATGTTAGCCGTTAGATAGTCGACCTTAATCTTACAGAGAATGTGATGATTTTGTGGATAATTAAAGTCAGTCATATATCCACAAACACAACAGGCTGAAAGTCAGTGATGCTGCTCAGTTTGCAGTCCTGAATATCACGGCACAAGCAGGATTCACTGCACTGTTAATGTTCGCTATGTTATATTGCTGCCTCTGTTCGGTGGTGTCAAGCCAAACGGACTTTAACGTGTGTTTGAACGAGCTGACGGTTCACTCGTTAAGCAGAAAGAAAGATGCTTTAATCACAGCAGTCACACATGTGTCCACTGTACCATCTGGGAACTCTTCTTGTTTAGCACTCGTAATAACACAAACACTAAATCCTCCATCTCTTGTGCTGTTTTGTAGCAGTGTATACACCTGAGACTGTCACCTGTCTGTCTGTCCTGCACTCTCTCTCCATTTCTTTCTCTCTGATTGTGGAATAAAAGTATGAACATGTATTTATAAGTTACACTTGTGTTTGAATCCTGCAGCTTATCACACATTTGATTTCCATGTGTGACAACTGCAAGTGTCCAGAGTGAGGACAGACTGAGGGACCCACTGCTGCACATCATGTGTGAGGCTTTGCACCCCTGATGATCCACCAGGACAAACTCAGCAGTGTGTGAGGAAGAGGAGGAGGAAGAGCCAGCAGCAGCTGACAGATGGAGAGAATAGACAGACTGTTCCCTGTTTGTGAAGGACTGCTAGGAAAGTTTAACATAACTGTCTGTGCTGAATCAGTCTTATTAGGTAATGTTCAAATAATGTTATCATCCCAGTGTTTTCAGTGTGGGAGAAAGTACTCAGGGCCTTCAGGTTACACACTATGAAAGGCAGCAACAAGTTTAATGTTCAGAAACCTAAAGTATGTATCAGCAGCAGAATGGAGCTAAAAATAAATGTTTGTTTCAGTTCTATGAAGCTTTGAGTATTTTGGATCAGTAGCACTGCTGTGTTTGTTGCATCATATTGCTGTAATTGTTTATATGCTTTATGTATTCTGAGGTAAGTTGATCTATAGTGTTATATCATATTCTATAAGGATGTTATGTGTTTGTAGACTTTCTGCCCAGTTTGACCCATTTAACAGAAGTCAGCCTGTTTAAGGCTCTGATATCTATTCTGTATGACTTAAAGCAGTTATGACATGGTCTGATTTTCTCACCCAATAAAGGAATATTTCATATATCAGTCTACTCTTCATTCTATCAGAAACAGTTTTCACAGCTCGTACATTTTCTTTTTACACATATATGTAAGCATTGAGCCAAATTTAGTAATGCCAACATATTAAAAGAACAATATTTGTCTCTTATATATAATACATCTATATATACACTGTCACAGATACTTGTGTTTAAGTGAAGATTTAAGGTGATAGGAAATATAAATAAATGCAACTTGAATCTTTACTGAAGCTCAGTGTTTGGCACAGAGTTCATGTTCACTGCTGTAATAACTAATAATGATTAATATAATATTGGCCATATTATATTTACATTACCAAAGTGAGATGACTTTAGTCTCATGAACAACATTAGCTAATTGTTATTTACTAGCTAATCTTAAATGACTGTTCAGTACAAAAATGAAGCCCAACAATCATGTTTTACAGTCCTGTGGTCTCAGCCTCAGATACTTATCAAATCACACAAAGCTCATGTAGAAACAAATGTACAAAATATGTTCTCCTTCATTTCTGTCAAACAAAGCTGTATGAAACGTTTCCAGCTGTTAGTATCATGGTTGCTAGGCAACCTGGGCAGCGCGACGGAGGCTAGACCGTCCCATTTCACAAGCCTACAAGCCTCGCACTTCCGGCCTCAGCAGTCTTTGAGTACGCGGCCCTTGAGGACCGTTAAGGCTGCGTACTTTAAGGCTGCAGACCCTGAATTGGGAAACAGTCCCTGAATTGGGATACAGCCATACATACATGTTTTGGTTCGTGCAACTGGTCCGTTCGGTTATTGTCTCCCCAGAAACATTTCCGTTGTCTTTTTTCCTATTTCCGTTGTGCTTTGTGTGCTTTTGCAGCATTTTTCTTTTTGCAGCGTTTTTCTTTTTGCAGCATTTTTCTTTTTGCAAGTGTTTTCTGAAGTTGCAGTCCGTTTGGCCTCTCAGGGCCACCGTACTGATCAGATCCTGAGGCTCATTTTTATTATTCCTCAGCACCACATTATAACATTAAAATACACACTAGCTTTTTACAGAGACCCTGTCGGGTTTACAGTGAGTTATGCTTCTTCATATTATCCTAAATCACCATCCTGATGGCAGAGTGGCAGAAAGTACCTGGCACAGTGTAATCGGTTCATTTTATGCTGCTTTCACTCTTCTGCTTTACTACAGTAACCGGAAATAAATGTGCTTCTATTCCCTGGAAACACTGGTATTTTGCAGATTAATATGAATAATAGTGAATATAATCAGACGGCGAATAAGGTTTATAACTCGAACCCAATCCGCGTGTAAAGTACTTCAAATTCACAGCCTTTACTTGCTACTTTGAGTAATAGTCAGTAACTACTTTCTTTTTGTGCTTTTACTTCAGTCATCAATTGTGAGAGTTTTATTTCTACATTGTGATCATGTGTGGAAGCAAATGCATGTTTATTTTTTTAGGCAATGTAATCTCTCGTGAATAATCTTTTTTCCTGTCCCATAGTTTTTTCTCATCAAAATTTGTCTTATTTCATTTTAGCTTCCGAACTGATTTGAATACTATTTGACTTTGTTTGAGATCTGAGACATTTTCAATAATGGATGCTTAAGTTTACTCCAGTTACTCCCGGAAAAAAGTTTAAATACTGTATTATCATAATGATAAAAAAAAAAAAAATACCAGTTGATGGGAATACAAACTCTAGTCTAACTTTTATTTTAATTCTAATTATACTCAGCTTGAATCTGAAGAAAAAGGAGGAAAATAAAAAATACAGCTCTATTTTCAGTCTACATTGTAGAGGGTGGTTTTGCCTCTAAACAGGAAAATGTGTACAGTCAGGAGTTAAAGTGGGATTCAGCGGGTGGAGGGACCCTAAAATTGGATGTAATGACTCAGTGTGGGGGGGGAAAAAATCACAAATCACAATCATTTCTATTGAGCGCTCAAGTAGATTTTCTTATTGTACAGGCTGTGACCAGCTGATCTGCTCCTCTTTGTAGATGTTCAACCAGATGTCAGCAGATGTTAGTGGATCTCAGCTTCATCATTTAAAATTCATATCAATGATACTCTGCTACACTTGATGTAACTTAACTCAGACCATGAAACCACGATCACTGTGCATCAGTCACAGACACTGTTCTTTACATTAAACCCATCACAGTACAAAAAACTAACCTGTTTATCCTGCACTAACCTGCAGAGGATTTTCATGTAGCCTTTAAATATCACAGTTAGTCTACCTCAGTTTGTTTGGCAGCATATTGCCTCATGTACAGACCCAGTAAATGGTTTAGACACATGAAGACTTTAAGTTTTTAATTTCCCTACCTTTAAATGTAACTTCTTATCTTCCTCTCCTGTCCTGTCTCTCTTATCTTTCTCCATCTCTGAGTGAAATACCCTGTGAAATACAGCTGGACCTTTAGCTAGCAACACACTGCACACAAACAGTTAGTATGTTTGCTGATGTTTATTGACCTGATAGAAACACTGCATTTAAAATCACCTGACACTTAAAAAAAAGTCACTCCCTTTATGCTCCTCGTCTTCTGTAGTCCTAGCTAGATGCTGAAGTATTGCAACCATCAGAAACAAAACAAAACGAAAAACACATCATTTGTTGCAATTTCTTTAGTGAAATCTACAAAAAACACAAAAGATGGTAGTTTGAGAGGCATAAACGTGTTTTTGCACCAACATGCCCAAAGTCTGCTATCAGATTACAAATGAAATGCTAATGTTTTCAATGTTCTCTGATGAAGAAGATATGGGTGTATAGGATTTCTCAAATCTTTGTGTTCTGTTTTTATTTACATTTGACCCAGCATCCCAGCTTTTTGGGAATTGGGGGTCATAAAATATTATTGTCAAGTAGGAAAGCTTTTGGAAACAATCAGAAATATGGTTCGTCAGTGAACCAGGGAAAGGGTTTTACCTCACATATTTCAACAGGCTACATTTCAGTCTGCAAGTGTGCAGCAGGAAATAATAGTAATAAATTATCAGGAAAGAAGTAAATATGCATATTTGCATATAGCTATTTCACTTTCAGTGTGACTGCTTATGGTGATGGACAGGTTGATAGATGAGATCAGGCAGGAGTTTCCATAGACTGTGATGTTTGCAGACAACATTGTGATCTATAATGAGTAGGGAGCAGAAATGAAAGAGTTAAAAGGAAGGTTTTTAAGATGGTAATGAGACCTGCTATGATATATGGTTTGGAGACATTGACAAAAAAGCAGTAGGTGAAGCTGGTGGTGGCAGAGTTGAAGGGGCCCGAATTGTTACTGGGAGCGATGAGGACAGGCAGGATTAGACATCAGAGGGACAGCTCAGGCTGAGCGGTTTGGGGAAAAAGTTAGAGACGCAAGGATGGCATGCGCACAGGAGGGATAGTGGATGCTGAAGATGGAGCTGCAGTCAGGAGGAATAAAAAGAAGGATGTAGTGAAGGGTTGGGGTATGTCGGATGTGACAGAGGAGGATGCTGGGGATAGGGTGAGATGGAGGCAGATGATCCGCTGTGGCGACCCCTAAAGGAAGCAGCCGGAAGAAGAATGAGAATAGGAAAGATGTCTGAAAAAGTGGAGGGCAGAAAATGGATATTTAATTTTGTCATCTGTCTGTAGAGATGCACACCTTGTAATCACGGGGAGGCAGTAATTCAGCAGCAGCAATTTCAGCGTCGAAGAAGAAGAGGAGGAGGCGGAGTAGAAGAAGAACCGCTGTTTAAAAAAAAAAAAGGAAAAAAGTGGTGGCGCAACACAGTTTAGCTAGCACAGAGTGCACGGTTAGTTCATGACAGCTGCTCCCATCCGGAATAACGCTTGTACTTAACCCCGTGTGTAGCCCTGTTTCTCCTATGACATCCTTCACAGTCGGCTCCGACCTCGCACTATGTTTGAGGTAACGTGACAGCGTAGCTGCTTTCAGGCTGTTACTGTGCAGCTGGCTGCAGTTTGCTGTAGCTGCTGTAGTTAACCAGTTAGGTAAATGCACGTCGTAAACAGGTTATCCTCATAGGTCAGGGACACCGTATTAGTTGAGAGTGCACCGGTGTGGACTTGATGCTAACCTTCTTACGTTCATGCACAGAACCAATTATGTCATTATAGCTTTAAAGCTAGCTTGTTAGCAAACGGTAATTGTTATTAAACAAGGCAGAGCTGCATTCATTAAGATAGTACAATGACTTATACACTGCGACTGACTGATGGAGACGTGGAGGCATATATTCAGCGGCCAAGTGAAATAGTCAAGAATATTTTCCTGCAGGGGATAACGCAAGCAAACGAGACAAAACAAGTTTATTTTGAAAGGCTGTTCAGGTTGCTGACTCTTGGAACCCAAGAAAGGTCTACACAGAACTTGCTGCTAAACTATTAAACTAAATCTAAATCTCTTGAAATGGATTGTTTTCATTTTACAATTGTATAAGAGAAATATTTTTACTTTTGTGAATTTAGAAACTTGAGAAAGCGTTTTTCTTTTCCCAGACACTATAACTATCAGAATAAATCCAGGTTAATTTTTGGCCACGTTTCAGACTGTGTTAGAAAATATTCTGCAGCACTTAAAACAGAAGTTTAACATTATCCTGCAGGAATGCTTTATGGTAGGAAAGGTTATAATTTTACCAGGGTGGAATAATACTGACCACATTACATTTATGTGAGTCGTCGGGAATTATGTGTGTGCAGTCCACTTGTTAGCCTCATCAGCCTAAATAAATTGAGAAGGTAATATTTCGAGCATACAGTATTTAAGGGGGGTTACGTTGAACTGTAACAGCAGATTCTTGAAGTCGTTCATACGTCCAGTTAAACGGGTCAGTTAAACGTTTTAGGCTGGGATACAAATCAATTCAAGTTCATGCTCGAGTTTATTTGGTAATTTTAATGCATATTTAATACGTTTCTTGACATTTTGTTGGTTGGTGTGGTTGTTAAAGACATATAAACGTTAAATTAGTAAGGTAACTAGTTAAGTGGGATTCACTGGTGGTTGTTTCGTTGATGATGGTTGGTTGATTTTAGGCCAGTTTTAACATGTTTCATAATATATCTGCTAAATGTACTCTAACATTGTCATGTCGAGGCTGTGTACTCATCATCTGTGTTCAAAAAACAAAAAGTGAACTTTTAGAGTTTATGTTTGAGGTGGTTTCCTTTTCGTGATGTGTGCAGTTACAGCCTGTGGCTCAGGTGTATTGTTTCTTTATATTATATAATTAATGCACAATTATATAATGTTTACATTACACAGTATTAGTACCAGTATATCAGTATTGCACTTAACGAGAAGTATACATGAAGAGACATATTTCAGTTATGTTGTTACTGTTGATGTTGCATAATTTGTCCACCAGGGGGCACTCTGAAACGTCCATGTTGGTAACGTGTTTGGAACGGCAGCCAGCTGATCCAAGCAGATCAAGTTATCCACGACTTGTTATAACAATAAAACAAGATGGTTATGTTAGTAAGGTCTCATAAATAACAAATCACAACATATAATCTCTGTGTTTCATCTGTCTGACAGAAAAAGCAGCTTTTATATCAGATTTTTAAAAGCACCAAATATTGGTTCCTGTATTGGTCTTAAAAATCTTATGTCAGTCGGGCTCTAGAAAATATTATATCAGATGTTTATTCAAGTCAATACAAAATGTATTTGTATAGCACATTTAAAAACAACAGAGTTGACCAAAGTGCTTCACAATCGGTTAAAAACAAGAGAAAACAATAGAGAAACAAATATAGATAAATTAGAAACAAATACAGATCAATAAGAAGACAGTGAATTAACAATAAAAACATAAAAGAGGCCTGGTGGTACTCATTCTGAACTCGAATTAAAAGCCAAACTAAAAAAGTGAGTTTTAAGATGCATTTTAAATGACTGAATAGACTCTGAAGTACGAATCTCCTCTGGCAGATTATTCCAGAGTCTGGGTGCTGCTACTGCGAAGGACCGATATCCTCTATGCTTCAATCGAGACCTTGGTTGTGCTAAGAGCATCTGGCTAGATGATCTCAATGCTCTTTTGGGGTCATACATGTTTAGGAGTTCGTTTAAATAAATAGGCGACATATTTTTTAAAACTTTAAAAGTAAGTAAAAGAATCTTAAAATCAATACGATATTTTACAGGGAACCAGTGTAAATGTGCTAAAACTGGCGTATGGCGTATCAAATTCGATGCATCCATGTTGTAAGAGTGGTAAGAGTTTTTTTTTATTCTTGCCGTCATTAATCTAAGTAGTTTTAGTTGTTTAACCTGAACTCTCGAGTCTAGGATGTAACGCCATATTATGTAATCACTTGACAAAATGCAATATCACTTACATTACAGTCATCTTCAAATGCTTCTGGGTAGCCACGGTAAACGGAAGGTTTACCGTGGCTTCTG
The DNA here is from genome assembly GCF_900408965.1 of Simochromis diagramma. Lineage (NCBI taxonomy): Eukaryota > Metazoa > Chordata > Actinopteri > Cichliformes > Cichlidae > Simochromis > Simochromis diagramma. The sequence goes on from NW_024386736.1 coordinate 1,144,520, forward strand.
TTGGCAGCGCGAGAAGTGTGCCAGGAGAGTACTGGGTTTAGCCCAAATGACTTGGTCTTTGGCCACAAAGTTCGGGGACCATTGAAAGTGCTGTGCGATAAGTGGTTGTCAGGTGAACCACCAGTGAACTTGATAGATTATGTTAATGGTTTTCGGCACAGACTGTATGTGACAGGTCAGTTGGCCAAACAGAATCTTGGAAAGGCTCAGGTCAAGATGAAATATTTTTATGACCGGCGTTCTGAAGAGCAGCAGTTTAGTGCGGGTGACCAGGTTTTGCCTTTACTGCCGATTGCAGGGTCACCGTTCCAGGCACGGTTTGCTGGGCCTTATACCGTGGTACAGAAACTGTCTGAACAGAGGTATCTGATTGCTACCCCAGATCGCCGGAAAAGAAATCAACTTTGCCATATTAATTTGTTGAAACCCTATCATGTTCGTCCCTTATCCGTCGGTCTGTCGGGCTCTTTCGTTTCTCCTTCCACATCGAGTCCAGGGTTGTCGGCTTGTACAGTGGCGAAGTCAGTTTGTGGGGGGGAGGATGTGGCAGCACCTGATGATCCTTTATTGCTTGGCCGTCTGAAGAATTCAGAAACTCTTCAGAACTTGGATGTGCTGTTGGGCCATTTGCCTGCTGACAAGCGTGCAGAACTGTCTGCATTAATTAAAAGGTATCCAACCTTGTTTAGAGACACACCTTCTATAACAACTTTGATGGAGCATGATATTGATGTGGGTGATGCAAAATCAATCCGGCAGAGGTTCTACAGAGTCTCTGAGGGAAAGAGAAAAATTATTGATCAGGAAGTTCAGTACATGTTGGAAAACAACATTGAAGTGCCGCCCTCATCAAGCTGGGCTTCCTGTTGTTTGTTGGTCATAAAAGCTTTACTGTGCTCAGAACCTGTCCTCTTAGTACCTCGTCTGGATCAGCCCTTCAAGCTGTATGTGGATGCAAGCCACATTGGTGCAGGTGCTGTTCTAGTCCAAGCTGACAAGCGAGGTACTGAACATCCAGTTAGTTTCTATTCCAAGAAGTTCAACTTCCATCAGCTGAATTATTCGGTCATTGAAAAGGAAGCTTTGGCATTAGTCTTGGCCTTGCAGCATTTTAGGGTATATTTAGATTCTGCTCGGCCAATTGAGGTATTTTCTGACCATAACCCTCTCACGTTCTTGAACACATTGCAGAACCCAAATCAGAGGCTCATGCGGTGGGCTCTCTTTTTGCAGCCTTACAATTTGGATATCCAGCACATTAAGGGCAAAGATAATGTCTTGGCAGATGCTTTGTCCCGTGCCCCTTTGTAACCAGCAGCTTCACTCCTCATATGCTTTGAAGTATGTACTCTCCAGTATCGTTTTCCTTCCTCTTAAATTGCTCCTAGGTACCAAGGTTGCTGAGGTTGGAGTTGAGCTGAGTTGAGGGACTTTTGAGCATACAAAAGGTGTTGAAAGTGAGGTTGCGTGTGTGTGTGTGTGTATGTTATGGATTTAATATATGCATGTTCTTCTAGCTGCAAATTCATAATGTAAATGTGTTTGCCAATTCAGGGTGAGACCCTGTTCTATGGGGGGAAGTGTGACGGCCAGTGGGCTGGCCTTGTGTTTTGCTTTTTCTTTTACCAGTTTCTTGCAGGTAGGTGGAGCTGACCCAATTAGTGATGCAGCACACCTGAGAGGCCAGTCCCAGTGTTTATAAAGTCTCTCTCCGTCTGGCACCCATTTTGTTCATTTGGAAGGTTCAGTTATGGCTGTTAAGTCCTTTAAATTGTCTTTAAGTTGCTTTACCTTATTTTCATTAAATATGTCTTACAGCCTTTAAAAGCCTGTGTGCGGTCTCCCTCTTGATTGTCACTTCCTATGAGCCGGGTTGTGACAACCTGAACTCTCGAGTCTAGGATGTAACGCCATATTATGTAATCACTTGACAAAATGCAATATCACTTACATTACAGTCATCTTCAAATGCTTCTGGGTATCTATTTGGGCAGATATTTTGAAGCATTACCTAAATTAAATTAACTTAACCTCATTTCAGTGGTCAGTTAGCCATAAAAGCAGATATAAGGTCAGCTATGAAATTTGATAAAAGCTGCTCAAAATGTTCGCTGACTTTTTAATCTAGGTTTGTTTGAGTGTCATCGCTCTCTCTTCTAATGTTTGCATTGAAGAGCCTGTTACAAAATGGGGCAGCACGGTGGTCAGCACTGTTGCCGCACAGCAAGAAGGTCCTGAGTTCAATTCCACCATCAGGCCGGGGTCCTTCTGTGTGGAGTTTGCATGTTCTCCCTGTGTTTGCGTGGGTTCCCTCCGGGTACTCCGGCTTCCTCCCACTGTCCAAAGACATGCAGTTTGTGGGATAGGTTAATTGATTAATCCAAATTGCCCATAGGTGTGAATGTGAGCGCGAATGGTTGTCTGTCCCTGTGTGTTGGCCCTGCGACAGACTGGCGACCTGTCCAGGGTGTACCCTGCCTCTCGCCCTATGACAGCTGGGATAGACTCCAGCGCCCCCCGCAACCCTGAAAAGGATAAGCGGATGGATGGATATTACAAAATGTATAAGTTGACTTTATGGATGAAAATATAAAGTTGTTATCTGTTTTATAATTGACCAAAATGGATGTTTAACTGCTGTATTATGTCAAGTAAAAGTATTCAAAATGATTAAGTTATTGTAATATAAAAATAAACAGTAACTTCTGATGGCTTTATATAGCAGCTCTTTTTTCTTGTGTAAAACTTGAGCTGTTGTAGAGTAGATGACCTGTTTTTCCTTCTGTTTGATATCTTAATAGGATCCTGAACTTCAAGATCCTTTATCACTGAGTCTGAATGAAAACTGCAGTGACCAGTCTTCCCCCAAAAAAGCACCGGCAAGCCCCGACTACACCTGTGAGATTCCAGAGATCCGAGTAATCATCAAAGAGGAAGAGGATGGCTGGACTGTGAGTGAGAATAGTGAGTGGAGAATCTTGAATTATAGCTTCTCTTCACTACATGATACACACATCGTTGCTCTTTGTGATTTTTCACTTTTTATTTTTATATATTAAACGCAGATGAGAGCCTCAGCTCAGAGAGAGAAAAAGAGGATGCTTCTGTAGACGCCTGCCTTCCCCACCAGAAAGCGAGTGGCGTGGAGAGCTCTGCTTCATATGGCGTAAAGAAACCCCAGAGAGGATGTGCAGCGGAGAAACGGTTTGAGAAGCCTTGCCCTGCCACAGAGAGCCTGCAGAGACACAAGCTCGCGAGCTCCGATGAGAAACTGCAGATTTCCTGCAAATGTGGGAAGGCATCAGGAAACGTGACTGTACATCAGTGCAATAACACAGGAGAGAAACCCCTCTCCTGTCCAGGACAGGACATGACCCCCGGTCACAAAAGGAACGTGAAATCCCATCAGGAGCGCTGGGACCGAGACCAGAGAGCATCTTTACACACAGAAGAAGAGCTACAGCAGACCGAAACGTCAGCACCTTGCCAAACTGTATGTTGTTTTAGATTTTGTAGATATTATGAAAAGATCAACACATGAAGTTTTCATTGTTTGTTTTTTTTAGTCATCTAGTTTACTAAATTTTATTTATGTGTTATTCGTGAATGCATTTATAATGTCCCAGTCGGCCTCGTGCAGGAAGGTGTTCATGTTTGTTCTTAAAGATCAGGTCTTAAAACTCATGTGACCATTAAAACTCATCCCTCGTGTTCATGCTGCCCATTAAAAGATCACATTCTGTTGTTTTTGAATATGAGTACAGAATCAGTCCTTGTGCTGTGCGTCTCAAATCAGTTTAGATCTCACAGGTTTAGATCTGACAATCTGCTAGACACGATCACATGGTGACAGTCAGGAGTAAAAACTCCCTTTTAACTGGAAGAAATCTATATTTTGCTATTTTGACTGCAGTGGAGGGACGATGATAAGACGAGGACTTTGTAACATTGCTTACATTATAAACACTTTAGGAAGGGATGTTTTTGTGTGGCGCATACTAAAGGAATGACATGTTGTTTTAAGACCGACTCAAAGAATGTAGCTTTTAATTTTCCCTTACCAAGAGTGGTCCAGCTCTGCTGTGTTAAGTACAAAAAAATGTTACTAGAAGAAATCCTCAGTGTTATATTCAGTTTTAATTCTCTCGTGCCCTTTTTTTAAAATCTGTGATTGCTTCTTAATGTCACGGTGTAGTGCTGCTCTGTTGGAAGCTGTATAAAAACAAAGTGAATTTTGAATTTCCCACTATTTTTCAGACCTTGTTTTTTTTTTTTTACCTTTTTCCCCTTAAAATTTAGAAACAAAATGCTTATTTGTCCTAAGTTTTGACTGCATGACTTGGAAGTTCCCCAGTGTGAGACTGCTTTTTACAGTTTTTAACTTTTGAAACTAAAATTGGATCTTTTGCGTTAGATGGGAGAAAACAGCAGTGATAAGTGTGGTTAGTTGTATAAATAAGACATGCATTTTGTTATATTTAAATTAGTGGTAATGCTGGAAAATCTGTGCGCTTATATTCTTCTTGCTATGTTTTGCACGTTGGGAAATTAACTCCCACCTCTTACATGCAGTATTGTCACTGCACTGTCTGTGTAAATACAGAGAACACTTTCTTTTTATTCCAAAACACGCTCATAAATCTGGCCCTTTGGGTTCAAAATACTAATGATGACTTTCCACGAATATGCAGCTACTCTCTAAGAGGCTTCATTAATATTGGCGTTTTTGCAGTTGAATGTTTGATGGCTCCAATTTGAAATGTCACATGCGTTAGGGCAGAGGATGAGAATAGGAAGTTGTTTTTGTGTGAGGCCCTTTGTTTCAGTCCAGTGAGCTCCGGTGTTTTTGGACAGTGACACATTCTTTGCAGTTTTGCCTTTGGATTTGAAATCAAGCATTCAATATGTGATTGAAGTGCAGAGTTTTAGCTTTAATTCAAGAAGTTTAACAAAATTATGTCTTTAACTTTAAGAAATGCAGGATTAAAATTATTTGACAAACTAACATAATCCTAAATTTAATGGTTGTTTTTAATACTTGGATAACAATTCTTTGCAGTCATGACTGCCTGAAGTCTGGCAGCCACGGACATCACCAAATGCTGTGTTTCCTCCTTGAGAGGCTCTGCTTGGCCTTTACTGCAGACACCTACGGGTGTTGGTTGTTTGTGGGTCTCTTTGTTTCAATCTGGTCATTGAGGAATGTTTCATTTATTTGCATTGAGAAACATTTGGGTTGCTTTTGCACTTTGCTTTGAGTATTAATGATTTACACCGTAAAGCACTGTTCAGTCAGTTTTGCAGCATGTGGGTGAATCTGAGCAGACAGTGTAGCCCTGCACACATCACAATTCATCCTGCCCCTTCTATCAGCGGTCACATTATCAGTAATCACCTGCTTACATTGGTTAATGCCATAATATTGTCTCATAATATTGTCTCCACCATCACCATTGTTTGATAGATGATGTGGTATGCTTCAGATCATGGGCTGTTTCTCTCTTCCATACTTTTCTCTTCCTATCATTCTGGTACAAGTTCAGCTAAGTTTCACTCAAAGCTTTTTTTTCTGAACTGTGGAGACTCATTTTGATGTTTTCTGGCTGATTTGGTCTTCCTGTTCTTGAGTGTAACCAGTGGTTTGCACCTTTCTGTAAACCCTCTGCACTGCATTCATGTAGGCAGAAGCTGTTTGCCTTAACCAAGGAAAGGATTCGTCTCATAAGTGTATCTACCAGGAGGCTGAGGCGTAGCGCTGGCCATTGCCAGCATTTTTTTCCCCTTTTGGACTCAAATAAAAGGATAGCAAATACAAATTCAACAATGATAAACAACTCCAGATACTTCATCTGCCTAATTTGTCATGGAATAACAACATAATGGACCTTTTGCTCTTAGATTCTGACAATGGGAAACAATGTATAAAATTGGATGGCTATAATTTCTACATGGTTAATGCAATGCTTTGGTTTAAACCCCCTGAATTAAAGCTGCAGGTCTGTACTTCAGTCTTGATTGTTTCAGTTGAAATCCACCAGTAGTGGTGTAATGAGTAAACATGACAAAACTGTTTCATTGTCCAGAACCTGCAGATAACTTTGTCATTCAGTAGCTTCTTGACTTCCTTTCGACAGATGTGCTCTGACGTCGTGAATTCCTTTTAGCTCTGTTTTCTGTTTTTAGAATTCTCCTAAACGTAAGCACCCGAAGTCACGCGGGCTCAAGATGGCATCTGAAAACTTAAACGACCAAACGCTACATTTGACTGTAAGACTGCATGCAGGGGAGGAGGAGGAGGAGGTGGGCGAGGAAGAAGAAGAGGAACAAGATGAAGAGATTGGAGGATTAATCAACTCTGATGGAGAAGTGGTTGAATGGGATTCTGGTGAGTTATCAGCACCGCGGTTTTAATAAAAACCCACGACTTCTGCAAACAACACTCATTTATTTACACAAGGGTCCTTCCTTGATTCTGTTTCTCATGTGAATTTGTAAGCTTATTGGCTAAAGAATATCTTAAATAACAGAAGAAATGCATTTATAATCTTTCCCAGATACTCACAGCACTCATAGTTTGCATTTAGTTTATCACTACATTGACATTCCGTCTGGATTGCAGACTGTCAGTTTTTTCTTTAACCTAAGGTAACTGTTTTGATTTTTACAGCAGGCAGCTCTGACCGAGGCTCTGATTGCTCAGCAGGTCCTCCGCCTAGCAAGGTAATTCATTTTAACACAGTTTATCAGTTTAATGTCTAAGATTGGGTAATTACTGCATCTCAGTCACCACGGGAGTGCTTAGTCTTGTAGTGTCGACTGTTGGTGTCATAAATCAAATCAAAATTGCTCATTTACATCTGCAGCACCACTCTTTGCCTCCTGCCCTACACACACCTACTGCCATTGAATAGTTGGGATGTCGTACATACAGTAGTTTAAAAACTGACTGTCAGGGAAGATTTTACAGGTGGGCTTCTGATGTTTTTTAATGATTGTGATCATGCAGGAGTCTCAGCTGCGAGGCCAAAGCCAGAGAGACAGCAGCAGCCCAACGCTCATCATGGAGGTTGTTTCTGTGGGGGAAGATGAAGAAAGGGAGGACGCAGAGGAAAAAACAATAGGGGCAAAGATGAATGCTGCCTCCCCCTCATATTGTGGTAAACACAAGTGAAGGAAAACCAAAAAACGGTTAAATAATCATCACATTTGGTCCTGAGGTTATTTTGTTTTGCACTTGTTAGCAGAAAAAAGACCAAGAAGAACTAAAAAGGTTCCAGTAGTGTATGTGGAGAACTCAGACACAGAGCTAGATGTTCCTGCAAATGCTGGTGAGTGACATGAAGTAAAAAGGTAGCACCCGTGGCACATTCAGAAGAGATGGAAGGAGACCATCAGTGTAATAGATTTCTTTTCCGCTTTTTTCTTCATCCGAAAGCAAAACGAAGAGGCAGAAGAAAGATTTCTCGAAGTCCACTGTTGCCAGCTGAAGACTCAGAGGCAGATGCAGGAGGTCAGTGAGTGATTCTTGTGTTTTCTACTGCAGCTTAACGTATGTTAACTACTCTGAAGTTACGTTATTATGACTTCATAAGTCATAATTAGTCTTTTTCTTTATCTTAAAGTATCACAGCGTACCCGAAGAAAGAGAAATTTGCATGCAGCAGCAGAACCGGAAGAATTAAACTCAAAAACTGCCCGCCGTGCTGCTGGTAAGAAAAGAAAAAAATAAGCCTGACTCTTGAATATTACATCCAAACTTCAGATATTTGCTTATATGCTGTGATTCTTAAAATCTATGACTTAATTTTTTCAACAGCAAAGCGACTGTATAGACGAAGTAAAGATACCAAAACATCTGGTGAAGCAGAAGGAGAGAACATGGCTGTTTCACCAGGTAAGAAATAATAAAATGACCTAATCAGTGAATAACCAGCTCAGTGTTCAGCTGAGGTACTAAAATGGTGTTTTCTGAAAACCCAGAAAAGCTTTTCTGGTTCAATGCTCATTTAAAAAAAGACTGAGGAAAAGTGGAAAAAATTTTGTGGTCAGGCAAATTGAAATATGAAGTTCTTTTGGAAAATATAGATGCCACGTCCTTTGGATTAAGGGAAAGGGACCAGGCAGCTTGTTATCAGCTCTCAGTTTTAAAGCCTGCTGTGATGCTATGTGGGTGCATTAGTACCTGTTGAATTGTCAGTTTGTGCATCTGGAAGGGCACCATCAGTGCTGAAAGGTATAAACAGGCTTTAGAGCAAATTACGCTCCCATCCAGAAATCGTTTTGAGGGAAGGCCTTGCATATTTCACCTCAGGTCCCACATGCTCCCAGACTCTGTTAAAAGAAGAGAGAATGATACACAGTGGGAAAAACAGCCCTGTTTCCCACTGTATCATTTCAAGAAATATGTTTCTTGACATGATACGTTTCCTTAGTTCGAGACATTTGATATGTTTTCTAGGGCTGTTCGATATAACGATATATATCGGCTGACAATATAAAAACATCTATCGTTTCATTTTACGCTATCGTTTGTTTCCTGGTGTCAAAATAAACCGTTTACAGCAATATTTTTTCATCTTTTTGATGGACACTATAGTGGCTATATTAATTTCCTAAAGTTCTCTCTTTCTCTTATACTTAATATAACCACACTACGGATGGACAAGCGCCTGTTTTTATGCGTTGTGGTTAGCAACAACAATGGTAAAACCATCGTGTGTCCGCTTGTTTATGTTCCACATAAACCTTTCACAATAAAGCTCAAGATCCTGTTGAGACTTTTCAAAATAAACTGAATCCCGTGAAAGAGCAGATTATTTACGGTTGAGAAGTAAAACAGAGCCGCCAGGTGTTAAAAAATAAACCTTAGATTCAAACGTTAGAACAGGCTTTTCCCCGCAGCACGCCGTGTAATAAATACTCACAAAGAAAACGGCGGCCTTTACAACTTATGTCTAAAAATGTATCGTTTCATGCATCGGTTAAAACACTCGACTCCAGCTACACGACGCCCAGCTGGAAACACTTCACGCAAGTTGAGCTGCCCGAGATTCACAGAATTTACAGAAAATGTTCGATTTTTGTGATTTATATTGTTATCAGACGATAGACGTCTTATATCGGGATATGAGATTTTGGTCATATCGCACAGCCCTAATGTTTTCTATGTTCTGTTGAGAATATAATATGGGCTTATGGGAATTGCAAATCATTGCCTTCAGTTTTTATTTCCACACCAACTGTTTTGGAATTGGGTTTGTACAAGTACTATATATATTTCAATTGTGAACATACCCAAACCAGTCATACTTAGTGTTGTACTGTATCCTGTGTTATTGGTGTGCTCTCACTGAGAAAACACACAAAGTGTCTTTAGCTGTCGTCCTTATGCTACGCAGGTTACTGCTTACTGGACATCCTCTGTAAACCTTAGAGATGGTTCTCTGGGAAAATCCCAGTCGATCAGGAGCTTGTGAAATACTCAGTCTGGCACCAGCAACCATGCCACATTCAAAATCACTTAAATGACCTTTCTTCCCCATTCTGATGCTTGGTTTAAGCTTCAGCAAGGCTTCTTGATGATGTCTACATGCTTAAATGCATTGAGTTGTTGCCATGTGATTGGCTGATTAAATATTTGCATTAAGGAGCAGTTGAACATATGTATCAAACAAAGTGTCTGGCAAGTGTATAGAGTATAAGCTTTCTAATGATAATTTCAGTGTAAACAGTTTGGAAGCATTTAAAGACAGAATATTATCTGAACATGTCTTCAACATGCAACAGAAACAGGCCTTTAGAGTCTCTACTCTTTCTTTATATGCATAATGAGTGTAGGGGTAATGAGATCTGTATATAAATATCTTCGGGCCAAAATGTTGCTGCTTCTGTTTTTCATTCCTATAGGTGTCAGATATGTAGGATTGGTTTGACTTTGAACAGATCGTTTTGAAGAAGACTTCAGTTTGTGAGCTACACGTCATGTTTGAGCTTTAAAATAGAAGCCTAACCTTGTAATTTCCTCTTGTTTTCCATCTCCATAGGCAAGAAGCGCCCTGGCAGAAAGATGATCTGTGTACCAATTGAAATACCTCCTGAGCTCCTGAAGAAACCCAAAGAAAAAATAGAGTACCACTGCTCAGTGTGTGGCAAAGAATTCCCACATGCCTACAAACTAGAGCGGCATGAGCTGATCCACACAGGAGAGAAACCGTACTGCTGCTCCATCTGTGGCCGTGGTTTTAACCAGAAGGGAAATCTCAAAACGCACTACAAAGTCCACTTAGGTGAGAGCTGCTAACAATGCAAATATAATACTTGACAAGCCAGAAGCATTGCATTGCACTGTTGCAATGCAATGGTGGCATCTTTCGCTATTTTTAACATTGGCACTGTGTTTTATTTGCTCCAAATGCATTTTATCTTGGAACTGAAGATGCATGATTTATAGTTTTTCAGAGCAGCATTTGCCATGTATACTGCTGATAGATTTGTCTTGGTCATTAACTAGGAAAATTGTAATGATTAGTATATAATAATTAACCAATTTAAGTTTTGATCTCCTACCTGTTAATCCTATGACCTGAGTTATTTGCACTTTTACCCCAATGTAAAAGTGAGGTAAGCCTAAACTTCTATGAACTGCAGAGGTTTTTATACCTCAAAGCAAAAGAGTAAAACATGGTTTGAATCTTCCACTTCTCTGTAGGTCGTAAGGGTGCTGTGGATTTTGATGATGAGGTGAATCCGATAGCGTCAGAACTCTCTGAATATTTAAAATCCCTGCCTGGCGAGTCCAGGATTCGATCATCCCTCCGTTGCCTGGAATGTGGAAAAGACTGTGACAGTCATTCAGCTTTGCAAGCACACCACATCACTTCACACACTCAGACAGCCTCTGAACTGGGCCCCGTCAAGCCCGGCGCACCACCTCTTCTCTTCTGCCGCCGCTGTGGCATTCAGTTTAGTGAAAAAGAAAAGCTGGAAGAACACATGAAGACCCACATCAAGGAGAAGCCCTACTCCTGTCCCGACTGTGGCAAGAAGTTCATTAACGAGAGCTACATTCAAATCCATCAGCGCATCCATACTGGGGAGAAACCGTTCCTCTGCTCTCAGTGCGGCAAAGGATTCCATACTGCCTCCTCCCTCAAGCTGCATGAAATGCAGCACTCCGGGGAGAGACCGTTTGCATGTTCCATTTGTGGGAAGACATTTCGGATTAACTCTTACCTAACAGCGCATTACCAGACCCACATTAAAGACAGGCCATTCATTTGTAGCATTTGTGGAAAAGGCTACTCCAGAGCAGAGGAATTGAAGGTGCACCACAGACTTCATACCGGAGAGAGACCCTACGAGTGCGGGGATTGTGGGAAGAGTTTCATTTATCGTCAGGGCCTTCGGCAGCATCAGCGCACACATGCTGGAAGACGCATCGGGCCAACCAGACAGCTTGGTAGACCAAAACAGCAGGCCAGGCTTGACATCTAACACTTAATCTATCGATGAATTTTTGTTGTTAACCGTGTTTGAAAGTATTGCAGTAAATTGTGTTTTTCTTCCTTCCATTCCTCACAGCTGCAGAAAAGATGATTACTGTGTCTAAAAAATGTACACCACAGACTTCCTGTGGGTTGCCAAGAGTTTGACAGTTTGTTGTGTGGTTTTTCTTCTATCCATGTTTTCTATTCATGTTTTTATTTACCATCACTTGTAGCTCATCTGTATAAATTTGAGTGCCTTTGTAACCTGCATGCCAAATACTAATTAATGTTTAAAAAAAGATCATGCACTATATCCTTGATATTTTAAAATCCATGTTGATGGAATACAGACATTTTTAAGAAACAGAGATTGTTTGTTTTCTGTATTTGATATGGCATCTTCATATCAGACTACAGGCCGAATTAGACAGATGGTTTCTCTCAAAAGCTCCACCAGCCAGGGTGCCGGTTTGGCTCAGTGGGTGAGCCTGGGATGAGTTAACAGTAGAGATGGGTACCGGTGTCCGGTGCCATCTGACATAAACGGTAGTAACCAGACCGAAAAGCAGCGCACATTTCGGTGCTTTATTTCGGTGCTTTTTTTCCCTGAGCTGTGATACACTTCTAGCCAATCATTTTATGTTTCCGAGGATAGTAGGCGGGTCCAGGTACTTTCGTTCTTTTAGAGCAGAGCTACAGATTAAAAATGCCCACGGCGAAGCGGTCAAAGGTCTGGCTGTACTTCACAGCAAAATATGCAAACTCAGCAGCAACAAGTGCTTTAAGCTGATACTGTCAAAGGAGGTAACACCTCGAATCCGATGAAACACGTGGCGACGCATAGCGTTTTTTTAAAAGCCGAGAAATGCGCCGTATTTGATAGCTTGCTGCGAGACCTCACACCGAGCACATCTACTGCGGGTGTGGTGCCTGTTATCGGACCCGGAGTTAGCAACATCAAACCTGAAGAGGAGAGTCCTGGCCCCTAGCCCTGCCAGTGTAGCAGAAATGATGACGGATGATGATGATGGCAGCAGCAGCCGTTCTTCTCTGGGTCAGTAGCTTAATGTTGTTCGTGTGTAATTTACGTTGAGTAGGCTCACCACGTTATTACATTAATGCATGTAAGGTGAACTAGCAAACATCATCATAGCTACATGTGGCTGTCTTCTTGTTTGATGGCAGATACTCCCTTCACCCTGGCCAAAAAGGCTAAAATGACCAAAGAAAAAGAGGGAAACGGCTAAACATGAGAGGTTTTTGGACAAAGTTTGTGTTTTTTCCATTGTTTAAGCACTGCTTCCAGCCAAGAGTGATACCATATATGCCCCATAGCTGCAGAAAAGGCTAACATTGTTATCTTTTTACAAAAAACCAGCTGAACATGAGAGGTTTTTGGACCAATTTTGTGTTCTCCATTCTTTAAGCACCGGTTTGAGCACCGTTTAAGCACCGGCACCGTTTCAAAAGTACCGATTTGGCACCGGTATCGGATAAAACCTAAACGATACCCATCCCTAGTTAACAGAAGCTATGACTCATTAAACTTGGCAATATTTTCCCAGTCTTCTATTGTCCAACTTTGGGAAGCCTCTTTGGACTGTAGTCTCAGTTCCTGCTCTTAGCTGGCAGGACTGGCACTCATTGTGGTCTTCTGCTTCTGTAGCCCTTGTGCGTCAAGGTTCAGGGATGCTCTTCTGCATACCTTGGTTGTAATTTGTGGTTATTTTAATTACTGTTGCCTTCCCACCAGCTTGAATCAGTATGACCATTCTCCTCTGAGCTTTGACATCAACACAATAGTTTCAGTCAGAGAACTGCTGGTCACTGAATATTTTCTCTTTAGTTGACCATTCTTTGTAAACCCTAGAGATGGCTGTTTGGGAAATCACAGTAGATGAGTAGTTTTTACTGAGACCAGTATGTCTGGCCCCAACAATCTTACCAGGTTCGAAGTCACTTAAATCGCCTTTCTTCCTCATGATGTGTACATGCTTAAATGCAAGCTGTGGCGACATGATTGGCTAATTGCGTTTTATGATTATTACTTTTACAGTGCAATCACCACACAGTTATACTTTTGGGGTCTTATTGTCAGTAACAGGAATGCAATAAATATTCTGAGAACGCACACACACTTATCTACATAAATAAAACACAGACTCAGCTTAACACAGACTCATTCCATATCAGCTGACCAAATTTTAAAAAAAAATTCCCAGCCTCACCATCTCTGATTTGGCTTAAAACATTCCAGGATAATGATACACTTCTTATTAATAGAAAAACTGCCCAATTTTAGCTCTCTAACGTTATTAATTTGTTCATTAAATGCAAAAACAAAACTACATAACTGCATAAATTTAACATCAAATCCATGGAATTACAAAGATATTAGAACTTTAAAAAAGAAAAAAAAAACATTCATATCGCACTCGAAGAAGACGCTGATCGTGAACGCGCTGCGCAGCCCCTGTTCTCCGCGCATGCTCTCTTCAGTCGCACCGTCAGGAAAAGTTTGCAAACACAATGGCTGAGGAGCAAGCTCAGACATCAAACGAAGAGCCCGTTCCTCTGTTCCTCATAACATCAAACACGGCACAGCAGAGTAAGAGAAAAAAGGTCGCAGACAAAGAGCGGGTTGAGGAGGGAGTGTCAGATGAAGCCAGGATAAACATCGGAGCCGCTTTTCAGAGGTGGAGGGAGATACGGGAACTGAAAGGGTTCAAAGCTGATGCAGAGTTCGCGACATTTCTGCTGGACAGGTAATAATACCCCTAAATATAACGGTAATAATAATAGCTCAGCTTCATTTCGTTTTGCTTCAGATAAAACACAACATACTGGCTGAAATGACGCATATCTTGTGAGTGATGTTGCGGTGGGCTAATGCTAGCTTGTTCCCAGTACTGAGGTTTGTGATGAGCGCGTGAGTGTGAGGGGTTGTGTCAGAAAGGACATCCGGTGTGAAAAAAAAACAAAACAAAACAAAATTGCCAAATCATACACGTGGAGCTGCAAAATGTGAATAAAGAGCAGCATGAGCTTTAGAAATAGGTTCACTGAGCTAAAGCTGAGGTACTGTTCATATGTTGATTAATGGTTTTCTTTCGTTTTTGATGTACTGCAGAATACTTTTATAAAATCCCAAGCCAGGAAAATCACCTTCATGTTTTTCTGTGTTTTATCTTCAGCTAATTTGACACAAAGGCATCTGCTGTGATGCTTACACCTTTGATAAAGTCTTGCAACTGTCAGCTTCCTTTTTATAGATACAAAAATATGTAAATGTACTGATCTGAATTATAATGTTTCTGACTATCTGAGGCAAAATTTCCCAGATTCAAATCGAATTGAATTGAATCGAGGATCGAATCGATTTGGGACCTTGTGAATCGGAATCGAATCGATTCTAGAAATTAGTGACGATACCCAGCCCTAATAGTCTCCTTTGCATTAAAAAAGACCTCCTTCTTTCGGCTGCACCCTTTAGGGGTCGCCACAGTGGATCATCTCCCTCCATCTCACCTTAGCATCCTCTGTATGGAAATCTCATTCTTTATTATCTGTATGTTTCTGATGTAACCCTCCTCCTTTATCCGGGCTTGGGACCGGTGTACACTGGCTTATGCACTCACGTTGTGTTTCAATAAATGGAAAAAGGAAAAAGAACATGAACGCCCTAATCAAGTTGGAAAAACATCATGAAGTCTAAGAAAGTTTTTGAGTTGTTGACATCATACTCAAATTAATGGCACATAAATATTTCATTAACTGCAATACATTTGATTAATTGTGCAAATGTTTGTTATTCAAATAAATATTTTTCCCACACTTAATCTGTAATATGGTAATTGTTTGTAACCATAGACTGTATATCAAAGATGGATGTAAGCACATCACCCAGTGCTCTGGAACACTGCATTTTGAAGCCTCAACGTTAACGCTTTGGCCATCATTATGTAAAGCAGAATTCAAAGTACATCAACTGACCCCATTTGTGGGCATTTATCTATGCAAAGTGAAGGATTGTGGGTATCCCTCCTACACAGTTGTCCTTCTTCAGCGTGTAGTGTGACAGTGATCACCCTATGAAGAAGTAAAATGCTGAGTGATTGAAAATTTAGAACAGAGAAGAGAGAGTTTACCAGGAAGGGGAAAAATGTCAAAACGTCAGGTTATGTTTTTGTTTTCCATGTTATGAGTTAGCTCTTGCATACTATGCTTTTGTGCAATTATTTAAATAATTAGTAACCCGATGTAATTTTTCTGGATTTTAGTTTGACCTCCATGAATTGATTTTCTGCAGAGATGCTGACTTTGAAAAGGAAGAGCTGAGTTTCAGTGAAGCAGAAAAACCTTCTGCTCAGGTTTCAATGTCAAGGTATATGTTTTTTTATTAATAGTATTTATTAGGTTTTTTTTTTAAATTAATTATACTGTTGTCACAGATTATAATTTCTAGGTCAGACATATATGCATACCTTGTACAGTTAGGTCCTGTATTGACAGACAAAGTTCAATAAAACAGTCATAATCTGAATGAATTGCAGACTTTTACGGTTTTTTAAAAAGTAGTACATTAGCAGAATTGCAGAAGTTTTTCTATACAGTCTTGTATTTTTCAAGGTCTCATATGTAATTGGACAACTTCACACTACCGTAAATGGAATGCTTATTTTTAATGAGTGAAAAGTCAACTTGTCCAAAACAAGTATGCACAAAACTGCAAAGCTATTTGTCATCCCTCAAACTTGATGATGACTTCAATTTCATCGTAATTCCCATACACGTAATATTTACATCAACTTATAAGTCATTGCAATAATGTCCGTTTTCCTTCGCTGTAGTGTTGACCGTGCAGAGGACTGGGTGTGTTCTCCGGGCGAGGACAAAGGAGACGTTTCAACATCAGAGGATGAGGATGGCGTCAGTGACAATAAGGATGAGGACTACATCCCTCCAGTATACATTCAGTAAGCCCTTCATTTAAAAGTTCAGGTTCATGAAAAGTTGTTTCATTTTTCTCACTGTCTTCCCTGTTCCTCCAGCGGTGGCAGTGCCAGTAAAACTAAAATGCACTCGGATGCTCCAGAGTCTATCAGCAAAGGGGACGCTTCACATGAAACTGCAGAGCCAACGGAGCAGCTGCCAGGGGGCATGGAAAAAACGAAAGTCCAGAGTGAGGACAAAACTGGTTATCCTGCATCCATTATTTACTGCTGACTGATTTAAACACCAGCAGCAGTTGTGTGAGATTAGAAGGATTTTATATAAATGTCTCTGGGTCCGGTGCATCAACAGATCGTTATGAAGCCTGGTCTTCACTGATAACTTAGTTTTTGTTTGGACCAATTTGTAGGATAGTTATTGTGTACAGCATCCACCAAACAAACCTAGTCTTACTTATACCTGCTGTTAGCATGTGAGTGCCCAGGTCATTTTGGCTGTTGCCTAGCAACCACAATGTAAATTTGTCGTTTCAAAGTTGGCAGCAACTCTGAAATAAGACAGTGAACAAAGTCAGTGGAAGATCACACTGATTATGTAAATCTCTGACAACTCTGTCTTTTAACTTTAGCATAAGTGTTACTTTGACAATATGAAAAAAGTCTGAGTTACAAGCCTTTCAAGCACATGCAGTGGGTCAGAATTTAGCTTTTTAAGTCGCCATATCGAGATCGCCCCATGAAGTTTTCTCAAGATCAAAAGAATATTTAACAGATCTTTAAAGGAAGGAAGTTACAGTTTCAGAGAGTCACTGGGCTGAGTGGGTGCACTGGGTCCTAGTATTCAATAAATGGGGATTATTTTCAGCTTTCTGTCATGTAATGCTGCTTCTGAATTAAAAACACTGGGGCCATGTTGGTTCAGCCTCTTTATTCACAACAGAGTTCAAGCCAGTATTTTAAAAATGTTATTGAACACTTTTACACAGGAAAGGCAAGTAGGCCTTGAGTTAATGTAACCTGACAAAGTTTTTTACATATCTTAAATTTTCTTTTTAAAATATGTTTGCTTGAAGTATTGAGTAAAACAATATTACTATAGCAAATCGGTTTATTTAAATATGCTGTAGTTTAAAGAAGTTGTAGTTGTTAACAGCGCTGATAGTGGATTTCTCAAAAAAAAAAAGTTGACATGTGCTATCCTCCTGAGGTTTTCTTTGTTACGATGGCAACACATCCCCACAAGTCACTGGAGAAAAGTTAAACACGAAAGTCGTCATTATTTTCTCTGTAACTTGGTGTCTATAATGTTATGCTGATTTTTGTGTCATTTGTTCCTACAGGAAACAGGCCTCATCATCAGCTTGGAAACCAGGAAATAAATGCTGCCAACAAACACCTCCAAGTGAGCAAATTTACACCTTATAGATTAAGACTTCTTAAACTGTTGATAGCTGTGCACCTATTTAAGGGGGCGGGGTGTGATTCAGGGCTACACAGAAAAACTACATCCATTAAAAACCTTTGCACAGCATTTTTAATGTGTCTGTTCAGAGGATGGACCTTTTTAAAGGGACCTACACTATTATCAGTGATTACAAGCTCCAAAGTTTTATTATTGGACTCTCATAGAACAGTTTGGAATGATTCATGGTTCAAAATAATCCCTGTTATTTTATACTTTAAACCGGGTACCCGGGACAGGCTTACTGAAGTCTTACCTGGAGCCAGACTCAGGGTATAGGCTTGGGGACAAGCATTTGGTTGCTCAACCTGAAAAAGGATGATGTGGGTCCATCCTCTTATGGGCCCACAACTCACAGAGCAGGCCATAGGTGTTCGGTGATCTGTGGCAGTCAGAGGCGGAGGCCCTGGCTCTCTGATCCTTGGCTTACAAATCTGATACGTGGCACGTCACCTCTCTGGTGGGGAAGGAGCCGGCGCTTTTGTGAGATACCGACTAGATGTAGTCAAGCTCACCTCAGTCCATATCTCAGGCTCTGGAACCAGTTCACAGATAGATTGGGGAGAGCTGAAAGTAAAAGCATAGGTGTCGATTTAAACTCATTTCACAATGAGTTTCCTTTGAAGACTGGCTGGGCTCTTCCTTAGAGGTAGGGCAAGGAGCTCGGTCATTCAATACTGCTACTCCTCCACATAGAAAGGAGCCAGTTAAAGTGGTTTGGGTATCTCCTAACGGGAGGAGACCCTGGAGTATTGTGCAAATATGAGAGCATGTCGGTTCAAAACCCAGATGTATCACCCAGAATGAATTGTGCCTTTCGGAAACACCCACATGTTGAAGTACCGCAACTTCAACATGCAGCGCACCACAGCGAGTAGTTCTACATAAAGGATCTGTGAGTCCTCCTGACATTGTTTGTTTTTTGGGCAAATGTGATAACCACTCCACTGTGGAGCCTTTGCTCAGGCAAATGCTGACAGTTTAAAACTTCATGTGTTCACAGTGGAAAACAGAGGAAGGCCACGGAGCTGAAACACGGGAGCAGGATCATAGAGCAGCACCTACAGGTAAGTTAGACTATTTTATTTTGATGTCATATTTTTTCTTTATAAGATCCGATCTACAAGACACATAAAAATATCCTCTGCTGGCCATAAAAGATTTTTAAGGTCGCAGAAAAATCTCTTGATGTTTTGATTTTTGCATATAAGCGTGATTGAATCAGAAGAATTTTTTTATCTCTTTAATGCAGCAGTAATCTAAACAGAGTTTTGCTGCTACTGCTCGATGCCTTCCATACTCACACTAATGTTCTGAATATTATTATTATTATTTTCAGGTATTTATTTTTGTTCAGGAGAATTTTTAGGTGCGAGTCCAGAATCCACCAGTGAGCACACCGGCCTCGCTTACAAGACCGAAGAGATAAAACCTCCGCAGGCGCTTCGCAGACCGAAGAAGATCTACAAGTGTCAGACCTGTAGTAGAGTGTTCCCTCGGTACAATGCACTGCAGCGCCACCTTGTGATTCACTCGGGAAAAAGACCTTTCAAATGCTTCATATGTGGGAGAGGATTCACCCAGAGTGGAAACCTCAAAACACACATGAAAGTTCACAGAGGTGAGAGGAACCTCCTGCTGTGCTCAGGACACTTTAACCACAAGCAGTCATGTGATTAATTCAGTTGTGCTCATGAAAGCATCTGTCGAGTTTCTCCTCTTGTGTATCACGATGGTTCTTCTTTATTTAATTGCCCATCTGCATCTATCAGTCACTGTATTTGTTCCTCCTCACAGGTGAGCTTCCAAAGTGGACCTTAGTTCAAAAGAAGAGCGAGCCTAAAGAATCGCCTGCTACAGTTCACGTGTGTGGGGAGTGTGGAATGGACTTTCCTGAGAAACATCAGCTAGAGGAACACCGTGAGACTCACAAGAAACCCTACGCATGTCCCGACTGCGGCAAGAGATTCAAACAGGAAAATGGCGTTAAAATCCACATGCGGCTCCACTCGGGAGATTCCCTTTTCTTCTGTTCCGCCTGTGGGAAACACTGCACTACGGCTAAAATGCTTAAAATACATATGCTCACTCACACTGGAGAAAAGAATTACCATTGCGATCAGTGTGGGAGGGCGTTTTCACGCTCTTCCTATCTAAAGTTGCACCTCAGAACTCACACTGGAGAGCGACCTCACCTGTGCTCGATCTGTGGTAAACGTTACTCCAGAGCAGATACTCTTAAAGCCCACCTGAGAGTTCACACTGGAGAGAACCCGTACACGTGTAAGATGTGCGGGAAGTGTTTCTATTATTATCAGGGTTATCAAGCACATGTGAAGACTCATAACAAGAAGCCCAAAAAAGCTACAAGACCTCTGGGGAGACCAAAACAACAGCTGATAGTGGTAAATAATCAATAATGGGATTTTAGAAAAATAAGAAAATATTAAATTATTTTTGTTATATAATATACCTTTAACTCTTTACAGAGAAATTTCTGAAGTGGTTGGAGAAGCAGTGTAAATGTAATGTGTTTTTTAAGCACAGTTGCTGTTATGTGACTAGAACTGTGAAGACAATAAATCCTAATAATTGTTCCTGTGTGTTTTGTAATTGTAGTCTTACCAAACTCTTAAACTTAATGTTGATTATTCCAGATATTGGAGACTCAGTGGATCTGATACAAGGATTTGCCATTAAGCCAAAAGCTTAATCCAGTGAAGCTAGGAATATCACTGTTATTTGTTTTTTGTCCTTGAAAACAATCAGCCAATCACACCTGAACCTGAGGTTAGCTTATCAATCACATTACAGCAACTTAGTGCATTTACACTTGTCAAGATGGCCTGCAGAAGATCAGATCAGGAAAGAAATGTGATTTAAGTGACTTTGAATGTTGTGTCCTTGTTGGTGCCAGACAGACTGGTCCGAATTTGTTCAGAAACTGGTCTACTGGGCTTTTCCCCCACACATCTAACCCTAGGGTTTACAGAGAACTGTCTGGAAATGACTAAAAAGACTAATGGTTTTACTTTGAAATTCAGATTGTAGATTGAATTTGATGGAAAGAACAAGAAACCATGGATCCATCCTGCCTTGCATGGAAGGATGGATGCTGGTGTGAGCATCATTTAAACACCACAATCTACCTACCTGAGGGGGTTCTGACCAGGTCTTGTTGACTTGTAAAAGCTTATGGGACATTTTGTATTTCACCATTTATTAACTGCACAGAGAAGGCATTGTTTACATAGTTAGTTTTCTTTAAGCAAACAGTATTATTAAAATTCTTTATGTCCTCTTTTTTTGGAAATCAAAATATGGTCACCCTATCCAAATAGATCTTTTGAAACCTAGTCTTGAGGTTTCAAAATATGCAGTACATCTTGATGTCTTGAAAGGGGTCACAGTGACTGCATCCACTTTTAATATAGAGTCTATGTTAGAGCATAGGGAAGCACTTTCATCCATAGCCATGATTACTTCCATGTTGATGGCCAGTATGCTCTCAATATAGTTATAATTTGTACTCTTTTTTTTTTTTAATTTAAAATACCCTCTCGTTATCCGGTACCCAGAAAGTATATTTATTTCCTTGAAAGCTCCCATTTGTTCTGCCGTCGATTTCTCTAACTATTCAGTACCAGGGGTTTCTCTGAACACCAGCAGTGCGAGAAGAACGCCGGTTCGTGAACGCGCCGCGCACCGCCTCTACCTTGCGCATGCGCTCTAGTTCCAAATCTTCGGGAAAAGTTTACAAACAATGGCTGAGGAGCAACCTCCAGCATGCGACGAAACGCCCGTCCCCCTTCTCCTAATGCCAGCGAACACAACAGAGCCAGTTAAAGAGAAGGTTCCCGACAAGCAGCGAGCTGAAACGAAAGCGTTAGCCCGAGACAAAAACAGACTAAACATTGGAGCTGTTTTTCACAGGTGGAAGCACGTACGGGAACAGAGAGGATTCAAAACAGATGCAGAGTTCGCCACATTTCTGCTGGACAGGTAGTTACCTGTGCTTGAATCGTGTTTAAGGTAGCTAAGATGTCAAATGTAACACGCCGTGCTCTATCACTGTCGTGTTGTAGTCAAGCTAACGTTAGCGTCATCATAAAGCTAAAGTCGCTGAGTAGCATAGGGGTTTGGTTTTGTTTTAACTATGAGTATCTGGTAGTAGTCCAGCTGCAGCCACTGACCGTGTGCTGTCAGATGGGCGTTTCCTGATTAGGCTCAGGGGGTGTGTCCTGCAGGGTTTGCGACGCAACAGCTAGACTGTATAGCAAAGAGGGAAGTGATTGGTCCCAGGCTTGCAAAGCACATAGGCACACAAAGGTAGTTTCTGATTTAACAGTTACCGGAAAAGAAAGTAAAACAAATAAAGTACAGCAGTGAGGGTTTTTATTTTTTTTGTATTGCTTTGTTTTTTTCTTTAAAACACTGTTGGACTTTTTAATTAAAGCTCCGAATGATGTTTGAAACATTTGTTCAGTTTGTTAGTGTGTCTTTAAGCAGCCTTTCTTTACAAATCAGAAACTGTTTAAACAAATAAACTAGTCCAGATTTGGTCAGTGTAGTAGTTTTTGATCTGGTCTCGCTCTGATGTGGGCTGTGAGAAAAGAACATAATAAATGCCTCCATAACTTAGAGCGATGGTTTCAGCTGTGTTAATAGTTAACCCTCAAATGTATGTTGCACTTCTACAAGATTTACAGTACTATGTAAAAGTATTTGCCACCTCCCTGATTTCTGAGAATTTTACATATTTGTCAAATGTTGAAGAGTTGCATCATCAATACATTTTAATATTAGACAAAGATAACCTCAGTTAATAAAAAATGCAGTTTTAAAATGATGATTTAATTTATTGACAGCATTTCTGAATGGAAAGGTTTCAGAAGCTGTGACCACATGGAAATGGAAATGGCACACAACGTGGCACCTTTAATTTAACTTATGCTGGATGCAGCTTGTTGAAAAGCAGCGTGTGCAAGCCTGCACTGACATGTGAAACAGGGTATAAAGTAGCGTATATTGTGTTCATCAGTGTTTTATTGGGTCGTAACTGTCTAATAATATATTTTGCATTTTACAAAATATTAACAGGACAGAGGAAATTACTTGTTTTCCACGTGAGTACAAAGGACATGGTTCGACATCAGAAGAGGAAACGGCAAAAGGGGATGGTTGCTATGATGACAGCGATGATCAGGATTACGTTCCCCCTGTACATGTTCGGTAAGCTCTGAACCAGAAGTTTGTATCAATAAAAATGACTTTTTTTTTCATGACCTTTTCTTATTCCTACAGCGCTGGCTGCCTGAGTGCTCCCAAGTCGGTCACCAAACAGGTCCCCGTGCATGATGCTGTAGATGCAGAACAAACAGAACAGCCACCAGGAGCAGAAACAATCCACGTTCAGAGTGAGGACAGCAACACTGGTCATACTGGATTCATTATTTAGTCATGATTGTCTGGAAAACGGTCAGGTTTTCTGTGTAACCTTGTTAGTGGTTGTAATATAATAATGGGTTTGTTTATATAGGAAACAAGCCTTACCATCTGCTTGGAAATCAACACAAGGTTTGGAGAAAATGCATCCTGTAGATGTTAAAAATCCCACCATTTCACAGCAAACACTGCTTTCAAGCAAGAGAATTTAAAGCTCTTTGTGTGTTCACAGGATCAGGAGCAAAAACCTGAAAACACCTGTTCAGCAGATCAGTCTTCCCAGACCCCAGGGGCTTCCTCCAGACCTCCATCGTATGAGCTGGAGCTCACTCCATCTGTCTCATATCACAACGTGCCAAAGAAAATAAACCGGAATGAGACGAACACTGATGAAAATCCCAGTGAAGACCACAGACCTGAAACACAGGATCACAGCACGGCACCCACAGGTGATGGAGTGTTATTAAAATGTATTAAAAAGACTGACAGACAGTACATGTGTTGCATAAGATGAAGCTAAAAATCATGTTCATGTCTTGGGCTTCACCAACATTCATTATGAAAGATGGTCCTTCTTTTTGTGGTACACATATGAATATTATTTTGAGCTTCATTTAATTTGTGGTTTAACTTCTTGCCTTCTGTTAGAAAGATATCAAAAGTAACAGACAGTCGATTTTCTGTCTTCTCCTTTTTTTTTATGCTTTATATGTCTGAAAACTATTGAAATAAGAGAAAGATCTACACACACTTTAATATCATAATTTGATTATAAATGGAAACCATACACACACAGTGCATGCAGTGCAACAACTTCATACTGATATTTCTGTATTTTGAGGAGAAACTCTCACTCTAGAACCTACCAGTGTACAGAGCAGCTCCCAGGAGCTTTGTAAACCAAAGAAGACGTACTACTGCCCGACCTGCGAAAGAGTGTTCCCCCGGCACAACGCCCTGAAACGACACCTCGTGATTCACTCGGGAAAAAGACCTTTCAAATGCTTCATATGTGGGAGAGGATTCACCCAGGGTGGAAACCTCAAGACACACATGAAAGTTCACAGAGGTGAGAGGAACCTCCCGCTGTGCTCAGGACACTTTAACCTGTTTCAGTTAGATGTTTGTGGCAGTTGAAAATCCTCTTTACTCATCTTTTACCGAGCTGCACAAAGAACAGTTAAAAAATGTATGGACTGCTGAGTAGACTCGACTGGTATCACGGTTTTGTTGAATACCTGGGTGTTTAGGCATTTTGATGTTTTGATGGTTTTCAGTACCTTCAAAAATACAGCTGCTCCTCTTTCAAATACTGATGTTAAGGTGATGCATTTTGCACGGCTTGTGCCAGCAGAGGGCAGTCTCTACTGGTCGAACAAGCATGAGCTGTGTAAAGATTACAGTCAGTTTAATTTAAAAAAATAGTGTTCACTAATAAATAGAATAACATCTTCCAAAAAATTGATGCACTCTCCTAAACTTAAAAAAATCCATTAAAAATGCATGAGAGCGGACGCCGATTTGTAGATGCCGCCATGTTGCCCCACCAACTTGACTATAGTGGGCGAGATAGACATCGCTGCTCCACCTAATCTCATTGTGGCTGTATGTTGTTAGAGACCAACCACATTTGTATTAGGCCAACAGTCGGGGAGAAAAAAACTCATAGGTGTCCTTTTAATTGGTGTCTGCAACCGTTAGATTCAAGATAAAAAGCATCATAACTTGCCGACGAGAACAACAACAATTTTCCAAGAGATATGATGATGAGAACGAACTGTCTCTCTTGCCCAATCCCTCGAGGCCACCTGCATAGGCTGCAGACTGTTGATCTTCGCCTAATGGGCGAAAGGACACTTTCTCAGGCTGAACTGGTATGCCAACAGCTGTGCACATTGGCATACCCCCCCATGTTGCTTGTCTTGTGTTTTTATGGTATTACGGTGTGATATTTGTGCTTTTTATGTGCTGGAGTTTTTGTCTTTTCCTCATGCTGACTCCTTTTAAGGATCAGTATGAGCAGAAATTCTTTTTTTTCTCCTGATCTGACCTTTTGTTTTATACATTTCATTGTTTTTCCTTTTGCTACCTAGCCTGACCTGTCTCCCTAGCGTGAAGTTGTGTATTGTAAGTACGGTCGGCAAGGTTTGTTATCTCAGTTGCAGGCAACTGCAACTGAGAAACAAATGCATTATCCAATCCAATCCAATAACTGTGTTTTATCATCTGAGAAAGGGTGCCAAAGAAACAAAAACATAAAGGAAAGAGAAAACATGATCAGCATCTGGACAAAATGTCATCTTCTTCCTCCTCAACTCTGACCTCTAAGCCGTCAGCAGAAGTCAGGCCTTTTAACACATGAAAATATCTGTGAACATGCTTATTTATTCTCAATATTGTCACAATTAATTATTGCCAGCAGATTAAATATGTGATCCTCCCGTCTCCAGACAGTGAACAACACTGATAAACAGTTTGATCACAATCACTGAGCATCAGAGTCCAACAAAGTCAAAGAAAGTTTCACTAATCCTGGCTAACAGCAGCTAACAGAGGTTAACAGCCGCTAGCAACAGCAGCAGCTTACCAACAGAAAAGTTCAGGATATCCAACAACTCGCCTAAGTATTGCTATCATCGTATAGAGGTGAGTTTCAATGAGTCATTGACTCATATCGGACTACTTTTAAAAAGTTTTTTTTTTAATTCAGTTGACTGCAGTCAGCAATCTACTAGTGAGATTTTACACACTGTACCCTTACTTTATTCAACTGGAAAAAAAACAAAAAAAATCCAATTAAAAACAATTACATCATCTTCGTTCAGCCAACTGCTGGTTGGTAGTTTCCACATAGCAGGATGAGTCATCAGTTTCTTCAGCAAATGTAATGAGAACTTAGTGTGAACTCAACAAAACAATCAATGCCTCGACCCAAGTTTTTCAAGCAGAGGCTCTCACTGTGTAACATCATGAGCAATTTTATTCAGTTCACCTGTCTGTGAACTTGAGGTTTTGTTTTTTTTGTTTGTTTACTTTATTTTTAATTGTGTACATGCTTGTATTTTTCACAGGAGAGTTACCAAAGTGGACATTAATTGAAGAGAAGAGCGAGCCTAAAGCATCTCCTGCTACAGTTCACATGTGTGGGGAGTGTGGAATGGACTTCCCTGAGAAACATAAGCTAGAGGAACACCGCGAGATTCACTGGAAGCCTTTCGCATGTCCTGACTGTGGGAAGAGATTCAAACATAATAAGAGTGTTAAAATGCATATGCGCCTCCACTCAGGAGATTTACCTTATCTCTGTTCAGAGTGTGGGAAGACTTGCGTCACGATGGAAATGCTTAAAAAACACAAGTTAACTCATACCGGAGAAAAGAACTACCACTGTGATCAGTGTGGGAGGGCATTTTTGCAATCTTACAACCTCAATTTGCACCTGAAGACTCACACCGGAGAGCGATCTTTTCTGTGCTCGATCTGTGGGAAACGTTACTCCAGAGCAGATACCCTAAAAGTTCACCTGAGGGTTCACACCGGAGAGAACCCGTATGCGTGTAAGATATGTGGGAAGTGTTTCTATTACAATCAGGGCTATCAAGCGCATGTGAAGATTCATGACAAGAAGCCAAAAACATCCATGAGAACTTTGGGGAGACCGAAACAGCAGCTGATAGTGGTAAACAAACAGTAATGTGATCAAGAACATTTACAGCAGTCTGAGAAGCCTTTGATTATTAAACCTAAACAAAGACATGTACTCCTTTCTGTTAATCTGACTTCTGAGCTTCAAGAGATATATGCATACTTATGAATGTGGCACAATGGCATTAATCTGATGTTTAATAATTACCCTAAAATGGAGACAGGATTGGTCAAGATTGTCTGATCGATTGATTAAAGTCCCGTAATCGCACATACAGTGTGGCCTCTGTTTTAAAGAGCTGATGACAAGACTCTGACCTCGTGCATTATGTATGCCAATTGATGTATCTTTATATCTCGCAAGTAGTACGCAATACGGTGCAAGTACGGTGTCTCGTCCCATCAGTGTTGTAATGAACGCAGCAGTCTGTTGTCACTTTAACAGATTCATCAAGCCAGCAATGTTACATATCCAGTGTCTGAAAAGAGTTAATTTGAAATAAAATCTCTCGGATGACTCAAGTAGAAAAAGTATTCCTGTAGTATATTTTGTATGGTCACTTCCATTGTCCGTAGTTTGGTCAATGGTTCTTAAAAAAAACAAGTTCTTTGTATTTTTGGTTCATCCAAACTTGATCGTTAGATTAGAGTTAATGAAACATGACAATGAGCACATTTGAAATGTGGTGGATTGGGAGAGTTGCATCACGGATGTGCAGCCAACATATCTGCAGCAACTGTGTGATGCTATCATGTCAACATGGACCAAAATCTCTGAGGAATGTTACAAACACCTTGTTGACCTTCCTAATGTTGTAAACCTGCTCAACATTTGGCAATAAAAACCCTTTCTGATTCTGATTCTTGAATCTGTGCCACGAAGAATGAAGGCAGTTCTGAAGGTAAAAAGGCCGTCCAACGTGGTACTGAAAAGGTGTGTTTGGCTTCCAGAAAGATTTTAGGTTATCTTATGCATAGACTTTCTAACCCAGGTACATTAATGTTATTAAAGTGATAGGCATGGTCATCATAGTGCATAGGTAGGCTTTGAACAATGCTCAGTTGGTACGGAGAGACCTGAAGTGTGCCAAAAATATATTCCCATGTCATTACATCATGCCAGGATGGATGCTTTCATGCGGTTTACAACAAGTTCTGACACTACTGTCCAAATGAAGACTTGTCAGATCAGGCAACATTTCTTCAATCTTCTAATATCTAATTTTGGTGAGCCTTGATGTCAGGAGTGACACCTGGTGTGTTCTTGAAAGCTGTAACACAACCGCTTCAAAATGATAAGTGTGCATTCAGAGATGCTCTTCTGCATACCTTGGTTGTAATGAGTGGCTGAGTTACTATTGCCTTTCTAGCAGTTTGCAGCAGCCTGGTTATTCTCTTCTGACATCAACAAAGCATTTTCACCCAGAGAACTGCCGCTCACAGGATATTTTCTCTTTTTTCTAACTGTGTCCAATTCAAAAACACTTAAATTGGCTTTCTTCCTCATTGAGTTTGAAGTGATTTGATGCTCTTCTTCAACATGTCTACATGCCTGAATGCACTGAGTTGTTTCCATGCGAC
This sequence comes from Simochromis diagramma, assembly GCF_900408965.1. Classification (NCBI taxonomy): domain Eukaryota; kingdom Metazoa; phylum Chordata; class Actinopteri; order Cichliformes; family Cichlidae; genus Simochromis; species Simochromis diagramma. The sequence continues at coordinate 1,173,091 of NW_024386736.1, forward strand.
TGGCTGAATATATATTTATATTTATACGTTGTTGACAAGGTTTACCTAATGAAATGGCCAGTGAGTGCACATTATTCACATGCATTTGACATTTGCAGCACTTGAAAAGTAAATAGAGACATAATTGAATGCGTCATAGCAGAAGCTCGTGAATGTATTAATCTTGTATGTTGCATTTATTAGTGCAGTGCAGCAGAGAATTCCAATAGTTACACCTGTGCTTGACGATCCTCTTCTGTTTGAATATTTAAGGAATGACTGACTGCAGTGCGGTTTTAACACATTTCAAAACGGTTTTGCATGTTTGCGAATTGACAAAAAAGCTCCACGAAATGTTATTACCGATGCTTTTATTGTGATTTAAAAGGCCAACCGGAAGTTCCGACGATACTTGAAGCTAGAAGCTAAAGCTAGAAAGGTTGTCATCAAATCCAGACGCTTATTTGCCGTAACTCATTAGTTGACATTAATTTGACACACTGTGTGAACACATGAGCATGAACCCAAGGGAGACGTAGAAATATTTCTAGGTCGTCTCCATAAACTTCTGTCGAGCGACTACTTTTTTACCTGGGGGAAAAATCTATACAGAGGTTGGTCAAAATGTCTATTGTCTGTTGTTAAGTGTTAGCTAGCTGAGTTAGCGTCGTTTGCAGAGCTTAGGGGGAGTCTGCGCAAATTTATCACTTTTAACGTCGGAGCATGAGACGGTGAGACCTGTTATTAGTTGCTGAATATCGGTTGTAGCTTAAGGGGGCTGATAGCTACCTGCTAAGATGAGCATAGCTGGTAAACGTTAGTGGCTAGCTGTTTAATAACAGTAGATGGAGGCAGAGATGGTGGCTGACCAAAGCGCTGGTCACCGCCGCGTCACGACTCACAGGCATCATTCAGCCTGAGGTCAAATTGTCTGTACTACTGTGTACGTCTGCTCCGGCTGAGATGGCTATTCATTGCCACGACTTATATACACCAACAGGTCAGTCAGTCAGGCTGCTGCTTAACTTAAGTCAACATTAATGTGACACTTCATGGATGGAGACAGATTAGCCCCTCCGAGCTAATGCTACTGAGCTAGCCGAGACACTCAGTTGACACAGATGTATGAGTACAGCTTCCCCTACTGCAGACCACTTCAGAGCTTGCTGAATTATTTTATTTATTTATTTTTACACAGAATTCACAGTAATATAGGTCACTGAAGAGGCAGCTCAGATTTAAAGGCCCAGCCTGGTTCACCTCCTCTACAGAGCAGCATCTAAGCTGCCCAAGTGTCCTTGAGCAGGACGATGGAGGCAGTTTGCTCACTGTGACAAGAATGCCTTTATTACTCAGATCCATCTGTCGATGGATCTAAACTTAAGCAGACTGCAACCAAATGAAGAGAACATCAGTCACTGTGTGAGCCCCAGTGGGTTATTTGTGGCATTAAATGAATCAACCTAATGAGGTAATCACAGCTGGGTTAAATAAAAATCTGTGGCTCATTATGAAATGTAATAATATCAGAAACAACACTGTAATCATTTGAGATGCCCCACTTGTGAATTTATGTACCCATACTAGTTTTTAATACCAGTGTTTTTTTTTTTCTTTAGCTGTTATTCCGTCTTTTGTGCCAGAGAAATAAATAAATCTTCATTTTAAAAAAACAAACAAACATCTTTCTGCTCTTCATCACACTGTCTTTGAACATTTAGCCACCACAAAATTGATGACACAACAGATAAACATCGGCTACTGCCAACAGTAAATCTCATCATCTGCCAATCGCAGTCAACAAGAACACTGGCCAAGGCCGATGTCTGCCTGATATATTAATGCATTTGTAATACACATCTATTTTATTGCTGCCAGTATGTCATGCTTAATTCTGATAAACATTTAATCCTAATAAGAAGTACCTTGAATATGGTTTCTGCAAAGAAATATGTTTTCTGTGTGGTCTGTGCTTGTAACATTTGTAATCGTTATCACCCAAGTAAACAACTTATATATATATATATATATATATACACACACACACACACACACACACACAATAATTTTTTCCTTTTCTTCACAATGTGCTGATCCAAATCAGGAAATGAGAGAAAATTATATTTATGATAAATAAAACTACTCAGGAAGCCAAATCAGGGAATTATGTTTATATGTCCCTTTGTAGTGTAATGCTAAAATACTTATGTTTTTGCTCTCATTATTTCAAATGCATGTTTTAGACATATAATATAGGGGCCAAAAGGAAAGAGTCTAAAAGAAGTCTGATACTTTTGGCCAACTGCAGACAGTAGTTTGGTGTGAACTATTACTTTGGTGTTTGTTTACTGACAGTTATTCACCTTTATCAGGCTGTATATTTGAGAGATGGGCTCTGAAAACCCAGAAGACTTTGGTTCAGTTGTGATCCTTACTGAAGATGATCAGCAAGAGATTGGAGGGCTGATCAACTCTGATGGTGAAGAAGTGGATTTCTCAGATCTGAGTGAGTTAAAAAAAACAACAGCAAAAATTAACCACCGACAAGAAAAATAGAAACTAGTGATGTTTTAAATACTGTGTGAGTCGTAGGAGTTTTGATTCTTGTGGTTTGTGGTGATTTCCTGTGTGAGGCATGTACCTTCCTTTATTATTCAACGTAATTCAACACAGTAGCAGTATAACTGTGTGCTGAAAATTGGAAGTTCTCACGTTAGGTGCATTTGTTAATCTAATTAACTGGACAGTGTCATCTGTGCATGTCCTCTCCTCATTAATGGCCTATCAGAAAAGGCATTTTTGGCTTTCTTTCTCTCAGATTTAGTTAGTTTCAAAGAAAGTACAGTTTTACACCTGCAGTGTTTATTCTGTTTAAAATCAGACTGTGGTTTGTTGCAGTTTGCTTGTGCAGATGTGAACATGGTGATCGCATGCTGGTGTGGATGAAAACAGCTGGACCGAGACCCTTGGTCTCAGTTCAATTCCAAACAAACTGTAAAGCGTTTCATTTATAGCATGAATGCAATCTGACCCAGCTACCAGATATATGTTGCAAGTTAGAGCTAAACACTTCCCTTTAGCCATGTATGCATTGCATTCTGGGATGCGGGCGGGTACCATAGTATATCAGTACGGCCTATTAAGTAGCTGTGATATGAGCATAAATTCTCCATGTTCTCCACTCATCCAGAACACAGCACCTTCTTCCTGTATTTACTTTCAGGAAATAAGTGGACTGGATATTCTCACATGGTTTGTAGTGACACATTTGGTTCCTCTGTGTGAAAAGAAACCAAATCACAGGAAAAAGCTACAAGTTTACAAACTCATAAACTGATTTATACCAGAGTAAACAAACTATAGATGGAAAAATGCTCTAATATACTTCTCAAGAAGAATTATTTCCAAAGGTCCTGCAGCTGCTCCGATCTGCCACTAGTTTGTTTTTTTGTTTTTTTGAAGAAGCATGGCCTGCTTCTGAAATTGTTAAATAAATTGGTAAGAGAAAAACTAAAATAAGTGAATATAGCCACTTTTGGATTTTGGCAAAAACAGTAGTGATAATGTTTGATCTAAGATGGGGAAGAATCCATCACTTTTGACCATCTTCACAAAGTGTGTCTGAGTTTATTAGATAATTTATTTATTTTTTGGCAATCAGCTCAGTTGGTTCAGAATTTTAATGTTGGTCATGAATCATGTGACTGTGTATTTGGTGACGATCAGAGAGAACTATGCAATCCATGATTAGTTTGACTAGTGAGCAATCCTCTTGCTCTCATTTTGATTGCTCAGTGGCTGCTAATCAGTCGGCCCCGGCGCTTCCTGTCTCGTGTGTCCATGTCTGCAGGCTGGTTACGTTGCTGTTGATATCCTAAAGCTGTCTCTCCAGAGAGTCTCTTCCTCCACGGTAAGACAGATGCCAGCTTCACTGACAGAACTTATTGTTACGTCCAAATGAGGACCATCTTCAGCAGCTACATTCGAAGGACGTGGAGCTGGAATCTGTGTGCAGGATGAAAGCTCATTGGAGAGGCTACTGACTCTATTGTTTAATTTTTTAGTTATTTGGGAACTGTTTCAAAATTAAATATTGGCAGTTCCCTCGCCCAGTCAGCTTTATAGACAACATCTGGTAACCTGATTTCTGAAGTGCTTATAAGCATGGTGTTAGTTGTTCACACAGATTCTTGGTTGCTGATCTGTTCTTTGTGTTTCCACAGGAGTGAGTGCCATCCCTGGCGCCATACCTGCAGATGCTCCCTCAAAGACATTTGGTCCAAGTGAGAATGAAAAACCGCCTTCTCTTCACACCTGCTCAGTATGTGGGAAAGACTTTCCTTATGCCTCTAAGCTTCAGCGTCACCTACGTACTCACTCGGGAGAGAGGCCTTTCCCGTGCTCCATGTGTGAGAAGAGATTTCCAGAAAAGGGGCTTCTCATGATCCATGAAAGGGTTCACACTGGGGAAAAGCCATTCCCTTGCACTTTCTGTGAGAAAAGATTTGCCAGTCAGGGGGAGCTCCGGCTACACCGGCGGACACACACTGGTGAGAGGCCTTACCACTGCTCCATCTGTCTAAAGAGCTTTTCTCGTCACTGGCACTTGAAAACGCACTTGGAGGCAATGCACTCTGAGGTTGTTGCAGGCTTTACGAGGAAGAAATTTCCCTGTTCAGACTGTGAGAAAAGCTGTAACTCAGCTGCTGAATTGAGGGATCATCAGAGGACTCACACTGGAGAAAGACCCTTCCAGTGCTCTTTCTGTGACAAACGCTTCGCCTTGTCAGGTACACTTGTAAGACACGAGCGCCTCCATACTGGCATCACGCCTTACCACTGCTCTGACTGCGGAAAGACATTTGCACAGCAGTGGACCCTGACCACACACATGCGGACTCACACGGGAGAGAAACCTTACAGCTGCACGCAGTGCGATAAGTCTTTTGTTGCTCCTGGAGAGCTTCGGAGGCACACCAGGATTCACACTGGGGAAAAGCCATACACCTGCGCAGACTGTGGGAGGCACTTCTCATTGGCAGGAACTCTCAGAAACCATAAACGGTCATGCACACAGAGCAAGAAGGAGTCGGATACAGAGGTTGTGTCAGACTTAGTTCGGGCTGCAGCTGAAGAATCTTCCCAGCGAGATCTGGCCAGCAGCATCAGCTCTGAGGTAGTGGCAGTACACAGATATGCAAAAGTAGTATCTCTGTGTTTTATTTACTTCCATTTCTTCTTCTGAAATTGTGTTTTTAGGTGTCTGTCAGTCAGACTGTGCCTTGTGCAACTGAGCCCACTTCCTCAGAGGGTTTTAAAAAAGCAGCTCAGTGTGAAAATACCCCGGAAGGACCCATCGGCCAGCCGGACGACACTGCTCCCACCCCACATATGAATGTAATCGTGAAAGAGGAGGAAGAAGAGGAACCATTGTGCGGTAAGTAAACATGACATTCCAGAGTATCTTTTTACGCATTAAGAGGAGTGTAAACATGTTTGATCAGCAGTGCTGTTTTTGTGTTGTTGTTTTTTTCCCAGTGGAAGAAACTCCAGAGCAGGTGTCTGTTGGTGAGGACTGTACCATACCAGAAGAAACTGAAAAGCAGCATCAGGAAAGCACCACAGAAATTAGTATTACAGTAAAGGAGGAAGAACAGCAACCTCTCAATAGTAAGAATACACAACAGCAAATCCTACTGCTGATGAGTAGTCACTAACTGGGATGTGGGTAACTAGGTTATCTAATATCCCTTTCCCACTAGTATCTACTTGACTGGGCTCGACTCGGTTTTTAAGGTTTCCCATTAGGAGGTAGTACCTGGTAATCAAATCCGTCATTTTTGAAACCTGGCAACAAGGGAAATGGCCACACAAAAAACAATACAGTGGTACCCGAATCTGAGAAAAAGCCACACACCGAGCAGCAGATATACCATCATTTTGTCATACTCCTTTGGTGTGGCCTTTGGTGGACCTTTGCTGGACCTTCGCTGGTGTTGCTATAATGACTCCGAGTATACTAGGTGGTTCTCGATTGTAGTGGAAAACAACCAAAACCGAATCAAGTCGAAGTTGAGCCAAGTAGGCACAAGTGGAAAAGGTCTATGTGTTTTATAAAGTGGCTGGGCAAAAATATGTTCTTTATCCCAGATTTAGAGCAGCATTAAGTAACACTATATAGCAGTCGTTTAAAGAGGTGGGGGGAAAAAAGGTAATTATAGGTTATTGTTGCACATAATTCTTCTGGGCTTTGACTTTCAATGGTGAAAGCTGTTGGGTGACAGCCTTCACTTTTTTTAAAGCAACAACAACATCTTAAACCAGTAATTTTACTTTACAATGTAACGGGAAACTTGTTAGGTGTAATTTAGCTAAATGTGATGCTTCTCCATTATAGAAATAACGAATGGCAGACACTGCATCAAACTTATATTCCAACATACTTTACCAATATCTAGTAGCTTTAACTTTTTGTTAGTTGTTTTTGGTGGTTTCAAATGGCTTGTTTTAGCTCTTCATATTTACATTTCCACAGTGTCTGGAAAAGATCCCGAGCGTGTTGCAAACAGTGAAAAAGAATGCCCTCCAACACCGCCAGTGCGGGGAGAGTCAAATACCAACATACCAAAGAGCTCTTACTGCTGTGGCCTCTGTGGAAGAGACTGCCACAAGATGTCTGCACTTCAGATCCACATGCGAATTCACTCTGGAGAGAAACCGTACCGCTGCACCCTGTGTGGGAAACAGTTTACCCAGAAAGGGCAACTCAAAGGTCACTATAAAGTTCACACAGGAGAGAAACCGTTTTCCTGTCCGGACTGTGGGAAGAGCTTCGCCCACTCGGGGGCCATGAACAGACATCGGCTCACGCACACAGGAGAGAGGCCCTACCACTGCTCCGTGTGCGACAGGAGCTTCAACCAGTCCGGCCGCTTGAGGGAACACGAGAAAATCCACTTAGGTGAGAAGTTTGACTGTCCTGAGTGTGAGAAGAGTTTCACACGAGCTTCAAGCCTAAAGAATCACTTCAGGCTCCACACAGGAGAGAGGCCGTACGGCTGTGACATCTGTGGGAGAGGCTTCAGCCGCTCACAAAGCCTGAGACTCCACAGACGAAAACACGAGCAGATTCAGACTGAGGAGGAGTCTGCGTTCAATATGAGGAATGATGACTTCTCACACAGCGATGATAACTCTCCAATTAATATGTGCATAACAGACAAGAAAGATGGATGATGTATTTAAAAGACATGTACCTGTAGTATTATTAAGACTTCAGACAGTAAAACAGGAACAAGGTGATGTGGAAATAAGGGACTACCTCTGTGATTAGAACTTAATTCATACTTTTGTGTGGTTTTTCACACTAGGGATGTGCAGCACTAGTCGGGCAGGCGACTACATGTTGCTTTCCTCACTAGTCATCGCAAGAAATGTTAGCGCTATAAGCAAAATATTCATATTTCTTAATGTATAATGCCAGTAAACTGTTCTAAGGTGTTATGTAGGAGTGTAGCCCCAGCAGCACGCCTCTCTTTCTTTCTGTGACAAGAACCTGAAAGCAAGCAATGTGAAAAACAAGCAGACGACAGACGCACTAACCGGTGCGGTATGGAAATATTTGGATCTTTTAAAAAAGTGAACAGCTGCATGTAGGCCATGGCAGAAACTGCTACTGGAGCGGTGCATGAACACAGTCTGCACAGACGTGTGGACGTTTACCTGCACGGACAGAAACGTTAGCCACACTTGGTAAACTAACCTTGTACACTAATGTTGTGTGGGCAGTGCTAGACACAGCTCAGCACACATTTCAGCTGCATTATAATATGGTTGAACATTTAAAGAATGTGATTAGCTGTTTTAAATGGGTCTCAAGTACACAAGCAGTATATGTGCGTCTACTAGACTGAAATTTTACTGTCACAAGTTTTTTTTCTCACATTGGTTGACTGGTCCTTTTCATGAGTTTTTTTCCCGAATTTACATGAAAATAATACTAACTTTAAAAAATGTAACTCCCTGAAGAGTGTAGACAGGCTTCTAAATAGATACACACCAAGTGATGTTCAGTAACACCAACCAAACATATTTCTACTAATTTATGTAACATCTTGGAAAGTGTTTAAAATTCTACATGTTGGAGGTCACTTTTACCTAACTCTGTCACTGATTACCTGTCCTGGAGCCACTGGAATAGTCCACTCACACTTATTATTATGAGTGACTGATTTAAAAGTCTGTGATTACACTTGTTTTTCATGCAGTATTTGTTATCAGGCTAATGGTGTATGTGGAAATTTGGTTGAATTTTTTTGTACTTAGCGTTATAGTGGCCCATTAAGCAGTTTAAGAATCAGGTGAATCTGAACCTTCTTTCAGACATTTAGCCAGAAATGAAACTAAATGTCATGAAATAATCAATAATGAAGCCAGTCTTCTGTAAGTGGCGAATGCTTATTAAGTCTTGTTTTCGATTGTTACTTATTAGCCAGATAACAATTCGGGTTCACCTGATTTTGTCGTCTTTTAAAGGCCGAGTAACCGACATGATTAAAGGTACCATCCTCTAATTCTGTGATGCTAAAGGCAATAATTTGAAGCCATGTAGGTGGTTAATTATGCCATGTGCTGCCTCTGTCTAAATGTATGGGACATGTCATGTTGAACAATAAAAGTTCTAAACACTACTTTGTTTGGGATTTCAGGACCTGAATATGCTAGGGCAGGTTTAATATTGTAGTTTTTGCAAAGACCAGAACGATGCAGTTTATGGCAAACTTAAAAGAACCTTGCAGTGACAACATGTGGAATAAAGTAACATGATTACCAGCTACAGTGAACAAATAATATAATGCATATGATTCGGAAAAGCAACGTTCTACAGTGAGTGAGTATCTTTACTCTGGAATATATTTTGATCATTTAATTTGAGCCCCATTATTTTTATACTTTGCAAAGCAATTATCCAACACAAAATTCTGTTTACACTATTGTGCATCACAAGTTTCACAAATGAAAATCTGTAAATCATATTTCTCCACCTGAGATTGAAAATGTTTCAAATTGGGACAGCCATTTTTCTACGTTTTTTTTTTTTTTGTTTGTTTGTTTGTTTGTTTGTCTGTCTGATTCCTTGAAATTGGGAAAATAATTTGAAATTTTGGGATACCAAGCTGAAATTTTGCAGTAATAACTTGAAATTTTTACTTATGTTTTTTTCAGTCATGATAGATGTTGGTCATCTAATCGCCTCCACATATTGCCACCACTTTCACAGAAGTCCCAGCTGCTCCTAAAGGCAGCACTGCTGAGAGCAAGCGTTCTTCTGACCAGTGTTGGGAAACAAAAAATTACTAACATATGGTCGGTAATTTTTATTTTACCGACCATATATATCAACACGAGATATTTGTTTGTGGAGCATAAAGGCTGTATGCTCAAAGTTTGTTGGAGGGGACTGCGTCAAACGGAAGTTGTTGGAATTACGAGGTATTCTGAAAGCGCCGTAGAGATAAATAAACGCACACCGCGCCGAGCAGGCTGTGGTGGCAGAGGTTATTAACACTACGAAAAATTTAGCTTCGTAACGCGTAATTTAAAGCTAACTCTGCGCCTGCAGAGAATAAAGCATATCCGGTTGGACGTCGCTAAAGGTAACACTCCTGTCTGTAAACGTTTGCTAAACTTAAGACTGCTGCTAAAGTAAGCTAACGCTAACGTACGTAACCTTAATGAAAAACAATAGCGTAGCACTGTAGCAGGCTAGGGTGAACAGCTGTTTTATCTATTGCTTAACACCTGTAAATAAATCTGGAATGAACTTAGAGGCCGTACGTCTCCTAGGTGAACTTTGACATTCACGTGTATATCTACGCAGTAGCTAGCTAAAGTTAGCCACAAGTTGTTCAGGACCTCTCATTAGTGTGACTGGGAATAACACCGCAGCTTGGATTACGATATTAAAATATAAATTGCATTAAATTCCTCTCTTTGTTTATATAAGCTAATATAACTGCAGTTAACGCGTTTTTTCCGCATGTGTGACCTTTACTTGAAGGCTAAACTTGCTGCAGTTCAAAATGCAGCATGCCCAGTATATTAGTCACGGAACAGCTGGTGTATGGTGGTATTAGGCACATTAATTGTGACATTTATTACAGTTGAGTAAATGCCTAAATGTTAACCCTAATGCTTAATAAACATTAGACATCGCAGACACTGTAGTTTGTTTGTATATTTTTTCCATTGTGCTCATTGCATTGAAATGGGAGAAACTAAGTTTCACTTCACTGTTTGTCATGCACTTCTTCCAGCAGCTTCACACAAAGGAAATGAATCGTGACTGCATGTCTCGACTGATTTTGCTCTCCTCTGTCTCTCACTGTCATAGACTCTTATTGCCACAATGGTTTCCTACAAGAAGTTGAATCCTGAAGATGTCCAGTTTTCCAGCGCAGTTTTGTCAGAAGAGCCTGTTCAAGGCGAGGCTTCAGTGAGTTAGCTTGTGTTTATAAATTTGTCATTTTATAATCCGTAGAGGCTTACAATCTTACGTTTTAGTATATTATCTCTTTCATTAGGATGACTCACAAGAATTAGGATCTTTATGAGCAAAGTCTGTATTTTACTGTATCCAGTGCTGAAACTGGATTTTTACTTCATTCCTGTGTTTCAAGGCGCTGGAGCCAGAGGACGCCTCATTGCTTCAACGTGGACCTTCATGCTCCATTACCACGGGCCTCCTGGTGATCGGCTGCCTCCTGCTGGTGCTCTGTGGAGCATGGCTACTGGGTGCTGTGTTATGGCTGCACACTCCCAACCAACAGGAGCATAAACCGCCGCTGCCGGGCCCAGGACAAACACCGGGCCCCAAAGTGCAAACATCAGCGAACGATACTGCTGCCTCTTTCCGCAGTGAGACATGCAGTCTGATACCAGAGGCGTGGAGGTTTGATTGCTACCCTGAAAGAGGGGTGGTTGTGACCCGAGAGCTGTGCGAAGCAAGGAACTGCTGCTTTATCCCTGCGTCCACCGCTTTCTCCTCTGCCAGTCGCCCGTCAGGGAAAAATGGAATCCCTTGGTGTTTCTATCCTTCAGAGTTCCCTTCGTACTCGCTCGTGTCACTAAATGACACGCTGCTGGGACAGAAAGCTACGCTCGTGAAGGAGGTGAAGACGTATTACCCTGGAGACATCCTCACCATAGAAGTGGAGATGCGTTATGAGACGGACAAGCGGCTGCGTGTCAGGGTGAGTAGAGGTTGCACATTTAGTCATGGAAAACATAGAAGGGCAAAATTTTGGAAACTTACAAGTTGATGAATACATTTTGCTCATGTTCATGTATTAAAGAGCCTTTAAAACTTATAATTCATGCTGCGTTTTTGCGCTGATCTTCTGTTTCTGTGTTGTTCATTTTCTTAATTGGAGGAAGCAACAGACCAATAAAAGAATTGGTATTTGGTTTAAATAAAAGGGTATTATGTAAAGGCTGTAATTTGGAAATTGGCACGGGCTAAACTGCCTTATAGTCTTAAATAAACATGATTGTTGGACAGCGATAGTTAAGAAACCTTATATGAAATGACTGAGTCACACTGTAAGAAACCTAAATGTGGAAAAAAGATGGGCAGATGGACTTCCAGTGCACACCTGTTGATTCTTGCTTTGCATATAAAACAAACATGTTGACCTTTGCACTGTGATAATTTTATTGATTAGTATTCATGACAATAAAGATAAGAGAAACTACACCTGTCTATTACAGATGTAAGAAAAATTTGCTCTCCTTTGCATTGCATTTTTCATTTCATCAGGCTCGAATCTAATCCTGTAAATTTGCTTGATTAAGTTGTTTTTTTTTTTTTAAATTCTGATAAAATGTTTGTAACAATTACTGTCAGTTAACCACAAATTGTTCTCCATCAAGATCACCGACCCTTCAAGCTCACGCTTTGAAGTTCCCATCTCCGTCCCCACCGTCACCAACAAGACAGAAAGCCCAGATTATATCATCGAGCTCTCAAAGCAACCATTTGGTCTTGTGGTGAAGAGGCGCGCAACAGGAGCAGTACTGTAAGTCTGAGCTGAATGGGACATTCTGAAATGTGAGGAATAAAGTATCTGATTCAGAGGGATTTTTTTTCCCACTTGCGGCTCTGTGTTGTAGGTCTCATTTGGCTTACGTTGAAGAAAAGGGCTGTAGTTAGATTTCCTCATTCATATACATATTGGATACTCTTAACTGTATATATGTATTCAGTTATGAAATAACAGTCTCATTAATGCTTGTCCAAATGTTTCCTGTTAGTCTGAACACCACTGTGGCGCCTCTCTTCTACGCGGATCAGTTCCTCCAGTTCTCCACTTCCCTACCTACGCAGTTCATTTATGGCCTGGGCGAGCATCGCTCCACCTTCCTGCACGATGTCCACTGGAACACGCTCACCATGTGGGCTAGAGATGTGCCTCCAACGGTAACCATCAGTCACAGACACAGCTGCTGTGTGATCCCTCAGATGTTCACGTTAATATAGTTTTTGTCAGTAAAATGATCAGTTAGTTATTCTGTCTGATCGTCTTTGATGCTTTGCTGCCATGCTCTCACGTTTGCAGTCAGTTCACAAAGCTGTTGCAGGCCGTCTTTGGAGGATGACAGGAGGCTGAATTAATTTTGTTAACTGGCTGGATAAAACTGCCAATTATATGAAATGTATTGTAATATCTTTGCATTCTTCTTCTGTACTGTAGGAGCAGACAAACCTGTATGGGGCTCATCCATTTTACCTGGCAATGGAGGATGGAGGGAACGCACACGGCTTCTTCCTGCTGAACAGCAATGCAATGGGTCAGTCTGTTAGTCACCCTAATACCATCTGGTTTCACAATGTGCAATAGGTCACATACACAAACACTCAAGAGCAGCAGAATAAAATGCTTAAGCTTACAAGTCAAGTTCACATGACAGCAGCTGACAAAGTTAAGCAATTTCATAAAAGCAGAAGTTACAAATGGACTTTCCAGTGTGTGACGATAAACTTCATATCATACTCAGATGTCATATTGATTATTCAGAGCTTTGCCAACACAAACTGTAAAATGATTTGCAATGTACTGAAGTTTTAATAAGATTTGTTTCATTTTGCCATTGAACTAAGTTATGTTGAAAATCACCTTTAGATTATTATACAGACCTCTGTTCTTTTCTGTGTTTGTGTTTTCTGTGTTGTTCTTTCACAAACTGAAGATGTAGTTTGGAAATGAGAATAATCAGCTGATACCTTACTCTATTTTCTTCTTAAGTGCACGTTTCTTTTGATGAAAAATGTCTCATCAGTTTCTTATCTTTTTTGTCAGACGTGGTCCTCCAGCCTACCCCGGCCCTTACCTGGCGTACTATTGGTGGGATCCTTGACTTTTACATTTTCCTTGGTCCTGATCCTGGTTCAGTGGTTCAGCAATATGTGGATGTTGTAGGTCAGTAGTAGCACTGTGATGAGATGCACATATATGTAGGCATGTGTACTGCACCCTGATCCATGTTTTCATGGGAGAAAACCTCAAAAATCAGACAACCACCCTTTGAGCAAACACTTGGCAAAAGTGGGAAGGAAAAACTCCCTTGTAAGTGCTCTACTGGGGTGATGCAGTACTATAGTACTATATCAAGATAAGATGGAGCCTGATTATTCAAGACCTTGTATAGACCTTGTATAGTAGGATTTTAAATTTGAGTTAGGATTTAACAGGGAGCCAATGAAGAGGAGCCAATATAGGAGAAATATTCTCTCTTTCTGGTCCCTGTCAGGACTCTTGCTGCAGCATTTTTGGAACAACTGAAGGCTTTTCAGGGAGCTTTTAGAACAGTCATATGAATGACAGTAGTCCAGCCTAGAAGTAATAAATGCATGAACTAATTTCAGCGTCACCCTGAGACAGGATAATTTTAGAGATGTTGCACAAATGGAAGAAAACAGTCCAACATATTTGTTTAATATGTGCATTGAAGGACATGTCTTGGTCAAAAATGACTCAAAGGTTCCTCACAGTGTTACTGGAGGCCAAAGTAATGCCATCTAGACTAAGAATCTGGTAAGACAGATAATTACTCTGGAAATATCTCACATTATAAGCAGGAAATCGGAGGTCATCCAGGTTTTTATGTCTTCATGACATTACTGTAGTTTAATCAATTTGCGTGTGTTATCTAACTTCATGGATAGATGAAGCTGGTTATGATCTGTATAGCAATGAAAATGTATTCTAGGCCTGAGGGAAGCATGTGAACTGTAAACAAACTGATCCCAGCATAGAACCCTGTGGAACTCCATTATATAAATAACTCCAGCCTTTTGCCTCTGTCACCTTGAGTTTGTCCTTGTTTTTTTTTTTTTTTTGTTTTGAGAATCGCCGCTTTCTTTTTATCCATCTTTGTTGACACAGGATACCCAGCGATGCCAGTCTACTGGGCCTTAGGGTACCATCTCTGCCGATGGGGCTACGACACGAGTAATTCTACGTGGGAGGTTGTCAAGAGCATGAGGAATTATGGGATGCCTCAGGTAATTTCTTTTGTAGTACGTGTCAGTGTTTTTAGTTTTTGTTCTTTTGTAATTAACCCTAAACATATGCATTTCTCTTAAGTAGCTTTAGGATGAGTGAATTCATTTTATTAATAATAATGAGAGTCTGTTTAATCGCAGGATGTCCAATGGAATGACATTGACTACATGGACAAATTTATGGACTTTACATATGAATCAAAAAAGTTTGACACACTACCTGAACTGGTCAGGGACCTACATGCTCATAACCAACGCTACGTCATGATCCTGGTATGCAAACACACGTGTACTTGGTCTCATGTGTTGTGTCTGCTTTGGCATGTGAGTGTTTAAGTGAGTCGTTTATTAATCCTTCAGGACCCGGGTATCAGCAGCACACAACCCGAGGGCTCATACTGGCCCTTCGATGAAGGTGTAAAGAGAGGAGTTTTTATTAAAGATGCTGAAGGGAAAACGCTTATTGGGAAGGTGAGACATGAAGCCACACAACCACATTAACTGAGCCATATTCTGTGATGCAGGATTAATGAGTTAGGGAAACATGTTGAGCCTAGAGCCTGTATATGATGGTGCTGGGCCTTCTTGTTCCAGAGTAGATTTAAGTATTTGTGAGCCCCACTTTTTCATTGATTCTTTTGCTGATGAAATAATCAAAGTGCACAGTAGATACTTAGCAGAGATGTTCGTTGTTGTGCGTCTTGTTTCACAGGAATTTTAAGCATAAATATGCCTGGGCCTAATCTGCTGCTAAGTCAGTATTGCTGTTATTAAGATGTTTTTATTGGTATTTATCACAGAGAATATTCATTCCTTCATTATGGAGGCCATGTCAGACCTGAATACACTTATCTAATGTTAATATTGAGAGTGCACCCAGGGGTAAAATAAATACTTTCACTGATGAATTTACAGGATTAACAGTTTTCTGAAACATTCCCCTCTTCTCTACTTTGATGTACCTGTGTTGTGCTGTAATAAGTCTTTACATCCTTTATCTCTCCTGCTGTTTCTCTTGACTGATTGGGCAGAACTTAATTGGTTCATTTTGTGCAGAAGATGCAAATAATGCATCAGAAGCCTGCTTTTATTTTAGCATGCGCAGAGACCCCGGGCTTTCTTTGAAAGCTGCTAACTATCATTGTGATACCTGCTGTCTCAAATCAAATCCCCAATCAAAGAAAGCAGAGTTACACTGAACCAGCTTCTTACTCCACCAGTTCTTCGATCACTTAAACCCATGTAGACGTCACTGATTCAGAGGTTTTGATAGAAGTGTTCAGTGTCCTGACACAGAATGTGAGAATCCATAAACTTTCTGTCTTGAGCATGGAAAGCGACCTACTCCTGACCAGGTTATGTTAAACATAAGTTACCATGGCGATTTAGCAAGACAAAAAGAGAGCCCCGTTCATGTACCAGAAAACTCTGACTTTAGGCTCATCACAGCTCACTCACTCATTAATCTGGGCGGTACTACAGTAGCTACAGTATAGCTGAAAGCTTTTGAAAGTTCTCCAGCTTCATTAGCTCTACGTAATTCAGCTGGACCGGTTCCTAAGTGCAGCCAGGCGAGCCCAATAATAAATGAACATGGTTTTGAATGTTAAGCATGAATTTAAACTAATATTCTTTCTTCCCGTTTCCAGGTATGGCCTGGTCTCACGGCATATCCAGATTTCTCTGATGAAGTGACACATGAATGGTGGTATGACAACCTACAGATGTTCCACGATAAGGTGGCGTTTGATGGATTATGGATTGTAAGTATGAGAACGGTGCAGGCTGTTAAATAAGTAATCACTCACTCCTGCCTAGATGTCTCCTTATGATTATTTAAAGATCTGACAACACTTCACTTGGTTTTAGGACATGAATGAGCCATCAAACTTCCTGGATGGATCGACCAGCGGCTGCCCAACAAACAATCTTGAAAACCCTCCTTACACTCCAGGTAGGAGATTGGATCTACAACAGAGATCACACTACAAACATACAATACATTTGGGTTTCATGGGGTCTTCTGCTTTCAGGTGTACTGGGAGGTTTGCTGAGAGCCAAAACCTTGTGTGCCACCGCGCAGCAGAAGCAGTCCATACATTACAACATGCACAGTCTGTATGGACTGATGGAAGCTAAAGCCTCTGCAAGGTTTGATGCTCTCAATACTCGGATGTACACACGCAACGGAAATAAAACACTACAATACTTCTTCATTACACACTTTGTCTTGTTGTTTTCACTTCCTCTCTGTCCCCGTGTTCAGCGCTCTGAAGCGAATTGTGGCAAAGAGACCTTTCGTGATCTCTCGCTCCACCTTCCCCAGTCAGGGCATGTACTCTGGTCACTGGCTTGGAGACAACAGGAGTCAGTGGAAAGACCTTTACACTTCTATAGCAGGTCAGAAGTTCAGCAGATACAGATCATACACACGGATGCATAAACGACGACACTGTGGCTGATCTGTTGTCGTAAAACTGCTTATTTGAATTCTTGGATAATCTCTATTATTTATCATTTTGGATTTGAGGATGTTTCGTGTGAAATTGTCCATCTCATCGTTTGATATTTAACTCCCATTTCCTTCTGTGCAGGTATGCTGACCTTTAACCTTTTGGGCATCCCGCTGGTGGGAGCAGATGTCTGCGGCTTCAGCGAGGAGACGCAGGAGGAATTGTGCGTCCGCTGGACTCAGCTGGGAGCTTTCTATCCGTTCACACGAAACCACAACGCCATCAGCATGAAGGTAAGAGTGTCCTCTTCAGTTTATCACTTACAGGTTTAGCTGTGCTTCTGAAAATTGTACTTATTTGTTTATTTATAGTTTCATGATGACACCTGAAACTTTTACATCAGTGTTTGTTTTGTAGCTTGAGACTTCATTCGGAGAATCTAAACATGTAACTGCATGTCTACTAATGGATTCATTTTTCTATTTTGCATCTCCTACTGTGTGTGGGGCTTATTTCTGTGGTTTTACAGCCTCAAGACCCGACAGCTTTCAGCCCGCTTGCTCGCACAGCCATGAAGGAGGCTCTGCTGCTGCGCTACTCTCTCTTCCCTGTTCTTTACACTCTCTTCCATCACGCGCATGTGCACGGACACACAGTGGCTCGACCAATAATGTTCGAGTGAGTAGGAATCCTAAAAGCACAGATTTTCATGTATTCCGTGTGTTTCCGGGGTGCATAACTTTACGTACTCAAAAGGTTTCCCAAAGACGTGAAAGCCTACGGCATCGACAAGCAGTTCATGTGGGGGAAGAGTTTGTTGGTGACACCAGTGTTGGATCCTGGAGTGGACTATGTGGATGGTTACTTCCCTGAGGGACTGTGGTACGACTATTACACGGTGAGACTCTGTGAGCGATAGTGCGAGGACAGAGCGTATGGTGACTTGATCAGAGTGCTTATATCATGTGTGTTCCTTTACTTCCCAGGGCGACTGTGTGACCAGTAGGGGCGAAGAGCTTCGACTCAATGCGCCTCTAGATAAGATCAACGTGCATTTGCGTGAGGGCTCCATTATACCAACACAGGTAAAAGGTTTTTCAGCTAAAACGGGCCTGTTACAATGCTGGATGCTCAAATTAACCATGGGCAGACTTTTAAATAGTACAGTCAGAATATGTGGCTGTAATCCCTGTAAACCTAAGGGCATCTTACACTGCAGTTTGTTTACTCGAACCAAAATCTGTCATTAAAAAAAAAAAAAACATGTGAGAATGTTCAGTCTGCTGATTGGCCAAGTGCGTCTGAGGCGGGAGCAACAAAAGTAAACACAGGAAGAAGGTGCTGTGTTCTGGATGAGTAGAGAACATGGAGAATTTATGCTCATTTTACAGCTACTTGATTGGCCGTACTGACCTTCACATATGTGTGGTACTCTCCCAGATCCCAGAATGCAAAGCATGACAGAGTGGGTACAGGAGCTGCTGTAGCCTAAACTTGCAGCGTGCACCTGCTAGTTTGTTCGGATAGAAGTTGGATCCTGTTCACACCATAAACAATCCACTCTGCAGTAGCACTCAGCAGTAAAAGTGGCAAAGTGTAAGAGAAGAAGGTGAAAGCTTTGCCTTTAACTCCAATATTATTATTTTTGCGACGTTTGAAGGAAATTTAGGCTAAAATGGGACTTTTCACACTTCACGCTGAAGCACTCAACTTCGCTTCACATTACCTTGGCCAAGGTGAGAATGCAAATGTCTGACTCAGACTGAACATCAAACAGTCTTTAACCTGCCAGCCGGTCAGTAAACCTTGTGTAGCAAGCAGCACAGACCATACTGCACTGTGTAAGGGGGAGGCAGCCCTACCTCGGCAGCTTTCTCGTCAAAATCCCACAGAGCGTTTCCAGAAGTGCCAGCGTGTCTGAAACAGACAATCTCCCGTTGTGTGCTAGATCTGAAGGGAAAGCACATACATATCTACACTTGTCGCCGATATCTATCAGTGCATATCTGGGAGGGGTGTCCAACTCCAGGCCTCGAGGGCCGTTGTCCTGCATGTTTTAGATGTGTCCTTGATCCAACACAGCTGATTTAAATGGCTAAATTAGCTCCTCAACATGTCCTGAAGTTCTCCAGAGGCCTGGTAATGAACTAAACATTTGATTCAGGTGTGTTGACTCAGGGTGAAATCTAAAACCTGCAGGAAACCGGCCTTGATGCCTGGAGTTGGACAGCCCTGATACATGGTTTATTGGATTATATTATTTGAACCTTTTGAAACCTCTGCATCTCAAACATAAAAATATAACATTTAATCCAAACACATTCAGATGTAATTCACACAAATTACACCACAATTTGAAAAAAATAATAATAATTTTTTTTTTGTGCTATAACAATGATATCTGTGGCTCCATATGCTACCTCCTTGTGTTGGACTTTTGCCTTTTAAAAAAAAAAAAAAAAAACTCTTAAGTCTGTGCTGAAAACCTGATGTCTTTTCATCCGACGTGTGTGTGTGTCTGAATTTGCGATTCTACTGGTCAGGTGTGTGTGTGTGTGTGTGTGTGTGTGTGTGTGTGTGTGTGTGTGTGTGTGTGTGTGTCTTCCACTTGATTCACATTCATGTTTTCTCTCTGTGTGCATGTTTGAACAGGCACCCAACCTGACCCTGTGGGTAAGCACCGGTCAGCCTCTCCACCTCGTCTCAGCTCTCTCTCAAGATGGTTCAGCCAGTGGAGATCTGTTCTGGGATGATGGAGAGACCATCGACACCTACGAGACCAACCAGTACGCCTACATCATCTTCAGCATTGCTCAGGTGCTCACCTTCATCTATTTTGTAGAATACAGTAATCTACCCTGCGTGTTTGCTCCTGTTTGCTCCAGCCTACTTTATCTGACTTCACACATCATGCCGCTGCTCGTGTAGATGAACTGTGTCTGGACCTGTTTAATTTAGCTGTGCTTTACAGAGAATCTCACCCGTGTTGTTGAAAAAATGGTTTGAGCTTTTTTTATTACCTTATTTTGTAGAACACAATGACATCCCAGGTGCTCTCTAACCACATCGAAGCGTCATACATCACTGTGGAGTCGGCCTCCTTCTATGGTGTGAAGGAGAAGCCAAGCAGAGTGTTGGTGAACTCCCAAGATGCACCGTTTACCTACAGAAACAACCAGGTGAGGTTCTGAGTTATGTGGGGTATTTTTTGTTTTTAGGTTTGGAAAAAGAAAACGGTGACACATCATAAAAAAAAAAAAAAACCTTAAAAAGACTGACTGGGCAAACAGAGAAGTGCACATGGTGAACCTATGGAGTGCCAGGACTGCCATAATGCATTAATTAAATACACCATTAAATAATTAATTAAATGTGGCAATAATTAATTAAAATTGGAATTAATTAATTAAATAAATAGTTATGACACATGTAATTAATTAATTATTGACACATTTAATTAATTATTTATGTATTTCACATTTTAATTAATTATTGACACATTTAATTAATTAATTAATTATTGACACATTTAATTAATTATTTATGTATTTCACATTTTAATTAATTATTGACACATTTAATTAATTATTGACACATTTAATTAATTATTTAATGATATATTTATTTATTTCATTTTGGCAGTCCTGGCGCCTGGCTCTCATCATGAAATAATTTTATCTGTCAGCCTCACCCATCAAACTCAGGGGGCGGGGTTAACGCTGATCGAGTCAAAACCATTGCTTTGGCCTGGTGGCCATTGTTTCTAGCACACAACAACCGGCATGTGGAAGCTAACAGAACTGAACTTTGAAAAACCCTGTTTTAATATTTTTTTAGCAGAGAATGTAGTGGTTTAATCTTCATGTGTCTGGTCGGTTTGTCAAGATACAGCCTCTTTGCAAAAGTGCTTCGATGATTTCGGAGATGTCTGCCCAGTCTGACGGCAAAGCGTGGGATAGACCCGCTCGCCTCGCAAGCAATCCCACCGACAAAGCGCAGGCCCCGGTACACAGCTGTAGTAACCCCCGCTGACTTCTTTTACTGAGGTTATATTTATCGGTGTTTTATTTCCTGATGTTCTTATGTGTCCTACGTGTTTCAGTCGCCAATTCTGAATTATAACTAACATTAAAAACATGTTTAAGGAGGAGAGAGAGCAAATAAATCTGTTTAACATCTGATCTTTGGGTTTTTGTTCAGTAATCATCGTGACCTGTGTATAGACGCATAAAAGAGATAACGTTGGTGTTTCTGTCATGTAGTAACTGCTGGCTTTAACTGTACAAAGGTTGTTCGACACTATGAAACACATACAGACTTCATGATGTTCGGCTAATATTTTTATAGTGAATATTAATCATGAGGGTAAACGGCCCTGTACACCACGGAGCGAGGTCAGCATATCCACGATATCCTCAGCTCCATGAGTTAACACAAAGTTTCCCAGCTGACTATCTAACTGCCAACTATTCCAGAGACGTGAAAATATACAGCATAAAGAAAAGTGTAAGAGACTCAGCAGCAGATTAGAATAACAGTTATACATTTAATAAATCACCAAATGAATCCAAGAAACGAGCAAACCTGTTCGGACAATTTGAGTTTGTATTCCCTCAGCTGCAGACTCGCTGCTGTTTAAATGTTTGAAAAGGAAGATTAGATATAAAAAACGTCAAACATAGACTCAGTCTGCCTTCACATTTGATATGAGGCCAGCACGTATAGTGGCTGTGTCCTGTTTTAAGATCATACATGTAAAATTGTTGTCTGACCTCCGTCGATCCAGCCGCTTAGAGTCCGTGGTTACCATGGTTACTGCATAAGCAGCTATAATGTTAACAGCTGGCACTGAGGAAACCTACACCAGCATGGGTGTTTATGTTTTTCATTGCAAAAGAACTGTCTGAATGGTTAACTGAAGTTAACTTGGATAAATTATAGTTAAGGAGTTTCACAGATAACGCCTACGTGAGCTGTGCGACTTTTCACCTGAAATCAGCAGGCTATTACTGAAATACACGTGCTATATCATAAACTATGATATAAATAGGGAGGTCCTATTAACATGTTTAGTTTTAAAGGACACCTTCCTGCCTTTAGTCTCCTTCATGAGCAGTATTAGTTTTCTTCTAACATCCAGAAGTCTGCACCATGTGTTTCATAGTTTGTAACAAGCCTTTGACAGGTAAAGATAACATGACCGAAAAAGCAAAAAAAAAAAAAAAAAGAGAGAGAGAGTGTTGACATAAGAAGAGAAAATGCTCTCAATTATGGAGACAGGCAAATGGTTCATTTATGTTTGATGTGTGTTTATTCCTCCCTAAATATCGTCGGTGAAGTTTGCCATGCACGTCAGATTTTCCTGCGCATTTTTTATACCTCTGCCAACAGAGAGAAAAAAAATCACATTCTAACAGACAGCTGGTGCTTAGAATACAGTTGAATAACTATTAAAAAACAGATGATATTTAGATGATAGTTCAGTCTAACACATGTGCCAGTGAACCATTAAACGTCTGTGAAACTATGCAGTTATGAAACGTAACTTTAACCTCAGCCAAACCGATTTGCTCAGTTGTAAATAAAACAGCGAAGTAAACGTGACCCGACAGACAGAACCTGAGTGAATGAAGTCCAGCGTTTAACCACTGAGAGCTAAAACTCAGCTGAGGTTTCAAAGCTGTGTGCCGGTGATTGGACATCAGCCGCTGATGAAGCTGCTTCGCCTATAAAGTGCTCTGTAAGGAAACAAGCTCCAGCAGCTCTGCGCTCGGGGAAAACACTATATTTACTTATCTTGTGCAGAAAAATGCGCTGACATTGCTTTATATCGAGCACCGGCTGCCCGGTTAAACTGTGACTATCACCAGGTAACGTAGGCGTGTTTCTTGAATTAGCAGCAGGTGTTAAACAGCTGACAGATGAGGAGGAGGATGCATGCAGGTAAACTGAGGGTCTGTTGAGCTGATCGCTGGTTTCGTGAGAAAAATGTCAGCTCGTTCTTTATGTTACAGAAGCACAGAGACACAAGACCAGGCGGAAAGAGACGATCGTTCGGTGAAAATGAGAATCTGCGAATGCAACATGTGGAACACGGAGAGTGGAATATGTAAACAAACCGGTTAACGTAACCCCCTGGGTGCACTCTGCATGCTAATTGTTAGCAGAGCTAGTGAAATCTCTGAAAACATCTGAGCACTTTTGCAAACATGTTCTATGTTGACAACCTGACCAGACATACGTCGCGACATTCGCGGCTAAAACACTGTTAAAAGTGTAGCTGGTGACAGAAAAACGGGGTATTTTAAAACTACACCACCACCATTGCTGCCTGTGATTTGATCTGCATTCTGGGATACCTGGCTGCCCCAAGTCTACACAAGCAATCGATTATCTAGGATCGACCTGTTTTGACTTACTTTGCACGGCAACCAATCAAATGTTAGAGAAGCTGCATGGGCAGCGTTAACCCCGCCCCCTGAGTTTGATGGGTGAGGCTGACAGATAAAATTATTTCATGATGAGAGCCAGGCGCCATGACTGCCAAAATGAAATAAATAAATATATCATTAAATAATTAATTAACTGTGTC
Organism: Simochromis diagramma; assembly: GCF_900408965.1. Lineage (NCBI taxonomy): Eukaryota > Metazoa > Chordata > Actinopteri > Cichliformes > Cichlidae > Simochromis > Simochromis diagramma. The sequence goes on from NW_024386736.1 coordinate 1,196,678, forward strand.
AATAATTAATTAAATGTGTCAATAATTAATTAAAATGTGAAATATATAAATAATTAATTAAATGTGTCAATAATTAATTAATTAAATGTGTCAATAATTAATTAAAATGTGAAATACATAAATAATTAATTAAATGTGTCAATAATTAATTAATTACATGTGTCATAACTATTTATTTAATTAATTAATTCCAATTTTAATTAATTATTGCCACATTTAATTAATTATTTAATGGTGTATTTAATTAATGCATTATGGCAGTCCTGGCACTCCATATGAACCAAGTCTGCAAAGCATCACAATTATGTCAATAGAGAGAAGAAGCGAGTCTGAAATCAGTTTCTCATGACAACGACCTTTCTCAGTTTAACAGACTCCACAGCTGGAGACAACCACATCAGCAGCACAACAGAGCACTCAAGTATCTACTGAGACCCCCCCCCCCAAAAAAAAAAACAACCAAAAACTGGTACCTTCGGTTTTTACCGAAAGAGCTGAAAGACGCTTCCTTGTTAAAGCTGCTAGGTTTCATAAATCAGCCTTGTTTCAGTTTCTAGCACAGGATGAAACTGGATGACAACCCAGTATTTCCATCTTTTTCCTCTTCCTTTATTTTCAATTAAAAATATTTTTTAAATTCATTTGATTGTTACTTTACACGTTTGTCACACAGTGTGTACAGTGAAAGCTGTCATTTTTTTGCATTTGGGCATTAAATAATTAATTTGATCAGTTATTTCGAGAAATGCAAAACTTTATGATATTAGTCCAGCACAGAAAAACTGGCAGCAACATGTATTTAAAGTATGAAATGTAAATGTGGTTATCTTAGTTTTATATTATAGAATTTTCTGATGGCATTGTTATAGATTGATGGACAAAGCAGTGATTTCAAAAAAAAAAAAGGATCACTAATATTATTGAATAAGTCTTGAATAAAATATCAAATTAGTAGATTTTAGATTTAAAACCCTGTAGTACTTGTGCTCATGAAGCCATGTGTTATTGCCACGGTGTTCTGTAGCTTTAATGCAGACAGCAGATAGTGTTGGCTTTGGTTTCACATGAAGATATTCTCCAAATGGTAATGAGGCTTTCCTTCCTCTCTGCAGGTGTTAACAGTCGCTGATCTGGGTCTCAGCCTGAGTCAGAACTTCACCATCAGCTGGATGTAAGCAGCTGTGAAGCCACAAGCTTGCACAGCGCGCCATCTCCAAGAATAAGAACAGCCATTTCTTTCAAATTACTTTGGCTCTTGACTCAAAGACACTCGATGCGAAATAGGGATGTCGGGTAATTTACTTCATTGATTGTCGTCGCCCTTTAAAGAGCAGTATTTCACTTAACTCTTCAAACCTTTCCTTGGGATATGCCTGTATAGCTCTGCAGCAAGCGTAGAAATGAAATCACTGGGGCTCAACATTTTCACCATTCAGATGTCCTTGTCAGTGTTTCCACATCTGCATTGGGTGTCTTGCTTGTAGGCTTCGTAAGGGAGGGATTCACTTAAAAAAAAGATCACAGCTGCTGACGTCAATGCAAACGCGCTTGAATACAAAGGTTGCGTGAATGTTAAGAATTTATACCCGATGATTAGGAATAAAGAGCCAAAGCAAAGTGTCCGTCAGTTAGGAGTGAAATTTAAGGTACTCAGGAGCGAGGGGGTCATATTGTAGTGTTAATATCATCCTAATGCAGGCTTTGCACAATTAGACAAAATCGCCTTCCTGTGCTCGGCATGCTTTGAAAAGCTTGTCATCACTGACCAATAGCAGTTTAAACGCAGCTTTAATGTCTTTGGAAGACCACTCTCTTTGTGTGTATCTGATTTATATTATAGTTTGGTCTGGGTAGTCTATACTAAGTTAATGTAATCAACACTGCATTTTTAATTTTACTTTTGTTCCCTTTTTTTAAGTCCTCGTGAGCAGAAAATGACGTGCAATAAATGAGTGAGATAAAATTAGCTTCCTTAAAATGTGACAGCATAGTTCATCATGTAGTTTGTTCCATGTGCTTGAAAGTTGTTTACAGTCTGTTTTGCACTAATTAGTACTGCAATATAGGACAGGTGGGTGTGCCTTATGATTCCTTTTCTTCTTTTTCTTTGTTTTTAAGCATCTCTGCTTTATAACGTCAGCCCCTTTTCAACACTGAAGACCGTATTACTGTTAAACACAAGAAGGACTTTGCTGATTACAAGTGTTGTACAATCATTTTACTGTGACTCGTCACTCTGACAGAGCAGAATACAAATGAAAGCTAAAACTGGATCCTTTTCCTTGTTTTTAGATCAGCACTGTTCATTTCTGCCTAAATTTGAAATTGATTTAGTACATTTGCCGTGAATTAGTATTTCTCACGGATTCTTGTAGACAACACTGGAAAAGAATATGCTGACAACGACATGAATGCGTGTTTGTGTGATGTACTCATACTTCACCAAGTGTCACCGACAGTTTGCAGTATTTTATTTTGAAGGTATTATAAATTGTATGTGCTCAAATTGAATTTCAGTTTGACTTTTGAGTGTAACATCAGACAATAAAACATTTCAAAATAAAGAGACTTCCTGTTTTATTTGTTTATTTTAACTTGATGTACAGTTTTGAGGCCTTCTCTTATAAAGTAGTGAACAGATGTTTTTTTTTGTATTGCTTCTTGAAGTGCTGAAGTAAACTCGCCAGCAGAGGGCACGGTCTCCCAATGACCAGGACAGGACTAAGCAAAGTACATCCTATGTTCAGTAGGTTGTAGAATCACATTCAACAGCAAGAACTTGAAGTAATCAGTTTCTCTGTAACTTTATCAGTCTCGTGTCATGTTGGAGGAATGCTGTCCCACTCGTTACAGTGTTACTTCATTTCTTTGAGATATGTGGACATTGGTTTATGCACAACTCTCACAGCATTGGAGTCCGCTGAGGTATTTGGCTGAATCATTGAAACACCTTCATCCTTCTGTTTCTCACCTGTCCTGTTGCAGATTTGCTGCTGTCATCAGGATCATTATCCTGTTGCATGACCTAATTTTGGCCAAGCTTCGATTGTCAGATAGACGACCTCACATTTGACTCTAAAGTCCTTTGGTATACAGAGGAGTTCAAGGTCAACTCAATGACTGTTAGCTGCCCAGGTCCTGTGTCTACAGAAGAAGCCCAAATCATCACCCCTCCACCATGCATCACACTTGTTCTAAAGTTTTGTTTTTCAGCAACTCTGTTGCTGTACACTAAAGCCAAAAATCTCTACTTTGGTCTTGCATGTCCAAAGAAAATTGCTCCAGAGGTTTTGCTGTTTGTTCAGACACAATTTGGCAAACCTAAGCTGTGCTGCCATCTTCTGACTTCTAAATAAGTCACACTTGTTCAAACCTTTTCCTGATTTAACTATCATGAAGTTTAACATTTAGCATGCTAACTGAGGCCTGTAGATTCTGATATAACAGAGTAGCTCTTGGGTGTTTTGCAGCTTCACTGAAGGTTGCACAATTGTGCATCTGCCAGAGAACCTGCTTTTATAAAGGTACTCACACTTGCGGATGATCACCTTATCAAGTGCATTTGATCAGCACCACCTGGCTGCTGCTTACCACCTTAATTATTATGGAAGCAGTAAAGGTGTGCTTATAAGGGACTACAGGGAGTGCAAAATTATTAGGCAAGTTGTATTTTTGAGGAATAATTTTATTATTGAACAACAACCATGTTCTCACTGAACCCAAAAAACTCATTAATATCAAAGCTGAATGTTTTTGGAAGTAGTTTTTAGTTTGTTTTTATTTTTAGCTATTTTAGGGGGATATCTGTGTGTGCAGGTGACTATTACTGTGCATAATTATTAGGCAACTTAACAAAAAACAAATATATACCCATTTCAATTATTTATTTTTACCAGTGACACCAATATAACATCTCCACATTCACAAATATACATTTCTGACATTCAAAAACAAAACAAATACAAATCAGCGACCAATATAGCCACCTTTCTTTGCAAGGACACTCAAAAGCCTGCCATCCATGGATTCTGTCAGTGTTTTGATCTGTTCACCATCAACATTGCGTGCAGCAGCAACCACAGCCTCCCAGACACTGTTCAGAGAGGTGTACTGTTTTCCCTCCTTGTAAATCTCACATTTGATGATGGACCACAGGTTCTCAATGGGGTTCAGATCAGGTGAACAAGGTGGCCATGTCATTAGTTTTTCTTCTTTTATACCCTTTCTTGCCAGCCACGCTGTGGAGTACTTGGACGCGTGTGATGGAGCATTGTCCTGCATGAAAATCATGTTTTTCTTGAAGGATGCAGACTTCTTCCTGTACCACTGCTTGAAGAAGGTGTCTTCCAGAAACTGGCAGTAGGACTGGGAGTTGAGCTTGACTCCATCCTCAACCCGAAAAGGCCCCACAAGCTCATCTTTGATGATACCAGCCCAAACCAGTACTCCACCTCCACCTTGCTGGCGTCTGAGTCGGACTGGAGCTCTCTGCCTTTACCAATCCAGCCAATCCAACCTTAGAAAAATCAGTCTTGAGATATTTCTTGGCCCAGTCTTGACGTTTCAGCTTGTGTGTCTTGTTCAGTGGTGGTCGTCTTTCAGCCTTTCTTACCTTGGCCATGTCTCTGAGTATTGCACACCTTGTGCTTTTGGGCACTCCAGTGATGTTGCAGCTCTGAAATATGGCCAAACTGGTGGCAAGTGGCATCTTGGCAGCTGCACGCTTGACTTTTCTCAGTTCATGGGCAGTTATTTGGCGCCTTGGTTTTTCCACATGCTTCTTGCGACCCTTTTGACTATTTTGAATGAAACGCTTGATTGTTCGATGATCACGCTTCAGAAGCTTTGCAATTTTGAGACTGCTGCATCCCTCTGCAAGATATCTCACTGTTTTTGACTTTTCTGAGCCTGTCAAGTCCTTCTTTTGACCCATTTTGCCAAAGGAAAGGACGTTGCCTAATAATTATGCACACCTGATATAGGGTGTTGATGTCATTAGACCACACCCCTTCTCATTACAGAGATGCACATCACCTAATATGCTTAATTGGTAGTAGGCTTTCGAGCCTATACAGCTTGGAGTAAGACAACATGCATGAAGAGGATGATGTGGACAAAATACTCATTTGCCTAATAATTCTGCACTCCCTGTACAGAGTCCTGTGGAGTCCTTTTCTTCCACATGACTGTAACTGTGTAATTGCCACTCTGGCAACAGAGGATGTTTCTGACACACTTTGTAACATGAGAAGAAAATAATACATTCGCACCCCTCAAAACCTCACCGGGAGTAGCACTTTATCACCAGCAAATATTCAGTTAGAGTCATTGCACATTGAAATATTTCTTATCAGGAAATGACAATTGTTCTTAACTGAAACTGTGAGCTGTACGGTTAATGTTTACCTTATGCTTATTCATAGTTACTCCTGGAGCTATAAACAAGGTTGAGATCTGTGTATGTGTGTTTGTGCAAATTATAAGGCCACTCTCCTGTTCCTCCTCTTATTTTCTCATCCTGCTGCTCTGCTTTTTCCACCTCTTTCTCTGTAATGCTGTTTCCCTTTAAAACCCTCATTGCATCTACGGACTAGACTAGACTCTCCACTCTATGAAAGTCAGAAGTTATTTAGATAACAGTCTCAGGATGTCCGTCATTAAGATACCGGGGTCATCTGAGGACTCTTATAAATCATTTTGACTCTTAAGAGTTGCATGTTCTAGTACGTGTTTCTCACCATAACAAACTAACTGGAAAACATCATGGAAAAGGAGCCCTGACGCTACGCCAGACCTTTGACCGGATCTCTGAGTCATGACAGTAAACTATTGCTTCGTTGTACCAACAAAAGCTCCAGAAAGTGAAAGTAACAATTGCATGCTGAAATTGTCCTCCATTGCTGATAAACTAGGCTTGCAATAGATGTGTTTTTATTGGCTGTGTGGAAATGTTCACAGGCTAACTGTTTCCAGATGGGACTTTGAGGAGAGCACATATATCATTCAGCAAAAGGGGGAGGAGAGAGAGCTCAGAGAAAGAGCAGCAGGGGTCTGTCAAAAGCATTCAGCTCTACTGACGAGGGCATTTCCTGTCTGGATTTGGGAGGATTAGGCATTCATGCGTAGGGGGGTGTTTGTATGCTTTGCATGTGGAGAGTGGGACCAACACACAAGACTTTTTGTGGGATTCTTGTCCGTGTTTGATGTGTGCAACTTTGCTTGTAGGGCAAACAGTGATTTAGTGTCAGTTGTCTGAGGAAGAAACTTGGAGCTGCCAGATTGTGTTCCAGTCGGGCTTTTCTGAATTTCTGCTTTGTCACATTAAAGTTTTGCTGTATGCTACATAAAGCAGAAACTGAATTTAAAATAAACTAGCAGTGTTACTGAGAAGGCCTTGTTGCGTATAAAAAAAAGGAAGAAAAATCTGGAAAGTCATAAAAAGAAGTTAAATGCAGCTTCATTGTTCACTTTGAACGTTCCTTTGCAGCTTGTGGGAGATATTTTTAACAGTAAGAGTTGCTGACATGGGACAGAGACAACACCAAGCTCTTTTTTTTTTTACTGCACTTGCATTTGTTTCCAAGACACTTGACCCGTTGCCTACTGGTGGTGGTCAGAGGGTGGCTGTGGCTACAATGTAGCTTGCCATCACCAGTGTGTGAATGTGTGTGTGAATGGGTGGATGACTGAATGTGTAAAGCGCTTTGGGGTCCTTAGGGACTAGTAAAGCGCTATATAAATACAGGCCATTTACCATTTTTACCATATTTCTGTTCACTCTACAATGCTGGCTATTATGTGAAGTCTGGATTTTTGACCTGACTCTAAAGATTGTACAGGTTTCTGTGCAGTTTGTTTTCAGCAATGAAAAATCAGAAAAAAAGAGGAAAGAAAGTCACACATGGACGAGCCTCTGTGCTGTTTAGTATGTCAAAAATGTTGCATGTTAATGCTTCACTCACCTGACTTTCCTGAAAAGGAAAGTAGATTAAATTAGTAGATTTTGACTGATGGTAGACGTGCATTGAGCTAAATCTGACCTGGTGGTGCTATGAAGGCACCGTGTTTCACACACAGACACATTAAAGTTGGATGTGTAGTATGGTAGGTCTGAAAAGTGAAGCCTTAAACTTGCATTATTTTGGTTTGCCAGCATATGGTTGCAAAAATTCTTTGGGTTGTACTGAGGTTTTGCAAAAACATGGCATTTTGTGGTGGTATGGATCAAGCCAGTACAGCCTCAGACACACCGGCCTAGAGACTGGTCTGCAACCGTTTGGCAACCACTGTTTGTGAGGGAAAATGAGTATTCCCTGACTGTTTGCTGGAGGTTGATGGCAGTCACTAGAGAAATGACTGATAAACTTCCAGTTACACAGGTCTACAGACCAGTAATGGATCACCCCCTGACAACTACCTGTTGATAAGAAAAATGTGTTTGTTAAATAGTCAGCATAAATTTCCCTATTTTTGCTGTCGGTTGAAGTGTGTATGGAAGTGACGAACACTACAACTACTCCATGAGTTGTAGTGTAAAATACTACGCACAACAGAAATAGGCACCTTTTGGCTTTACAGTAAAATTTGAACTTTTTGAAAGATCCCTGCTGTAGCCCTGAGGTGCAGCTTTTACTTTGAAGGCTACCATTCTACATTTCTGTCTTGCTCTGAAACTTTTCAAGATTTACTTCTGCTCGGCTAGTAGTTAACAAGCCTTTGTAGACAAACATGGAAACTGCATTCAGCCGTGTCAGTCAGCTTGCAGCCAAAGCTATCGCAGTGAGGTTTTTGGTGCAGCACCTCCTTCACAACTGGTTTCACACAGCCAGAGCCAGCAACTTGCCAACCTTTCCAGTCTTGGAAAATACGCTTTTCCCAAGGAACCAGTGGTTTGGTATCATGTCCAACATGGCTAACAACTCTTGTAGTCTTCAGGAGAAGTTTAAGGAAAAAGGGAATTGGCTTTCTTGCTCTTTGTCCATGGTAAACACTTTCCATGGGCTCAGTCACTAGTTTGCTTGTGGATGCATTCATGGTATCGCGTGAGAATCCCTCTGATGCACTGCAAGATATTTCAATCAAAACCAGGAATGTGAATCTTGTGCTGGCAGCAGATAAAAGTTTATTCTCCAAAATATCACCTGGCATCAGAAACGTATGTGAAAGTTAGGGCTGCTCCAAGTATTCTGCAGGTTGTTGTTGTTACTCAGGGGCTGTCAGTTTATTTTGGTAAGACTTTGAAATCTGGTCTTGCTCAAAGGTGTGTTGAAAACTGCTCGGTGACAGTTAGCCCAACATCAAGCCAAGTGTTTACTTCATTATCAGATTTTGTTTCCTTACTTTTGCTTTCTGTTTGCCCTCTGCTATGTGATTCATGCTCACATTGTATCACATCATCTGCTCTCTGCACAAGCCAACTTTAGCCTGAAAGTCCAGTAAATTCCACCTATCAAGCTGAAAGATTTCCTTGATGGTCTGAAGCTTGGATTCATTATTTGTGATCTGAATGGCATCCATTTAACTGTTCCCGTGAAAAACTCGTATGCTGCAGGCAAGCAGCATCTAACTGTGAAATTCAGGAGAAAAAAAAAACCTATTTGACCTCAAACAGAGAGAGGAAAAAGATGATTCAACACACATGGAGTACATACAGCTGACTTCCCAGAAAATCCTCTTCATGGGAAATAGTAAGCCAAAATAGGGGTGGCTGTAGCTCAGGAGGTAGAGCAGGTCATGTGCTGATCGGAAGGTTGGTGGTTTGATCCCCGGCTCCCCCAGTCTGCATACCAAATATCCTCAGGCAAGATGCTGACTTCCCAAGTTGCTCTCTGATGCATCCAGCACTGTAAACCATAGAAAACAGTGCTTTGGTGAATGTGGCGTGTTGTATAAAGTGCTTTGAGTGCTCCAGGAGAGTGGAAAGACGCTATATAAGAATCAGTCCATTTACCAATTAACCAAAGCAGTAGTCAAGAAAATGAAAGTTTGGTTCAACACAAATTGTAAGTGTAAGAATATAACCCTTTTTTAAATGTTAAGTTATGCCAATGAGTGTCTGAGACATGTTCAGAGGTGCATTATGCTTTACAACTAAAAACCACAGTTTCACTATCCTTTTCTGGTTGGAGGGTGAAAGCTAGACATGTCATTTCCAAGAGATGTGCTTCTACATCACTGCTAGAGGGTGGAAAAAACCCCACATTCACAGCTTAGAGTCATCAAAGTAAGGCGTTAATCGTTACCTTTTTTTTTTTTTTACCTCTATTTTTGGTTTCCACCAGTTGTTCAAGACAAAAACCAGCTCGTAAAAGCTCCTCTGCCACTGAAAATAATGCTCATATAAAAACCGTGACCTGAATCATGAACGAAACACAATGAACCAAATCAGAGAGAGCTCGGAGGAACTACCGCGTTCAGCAATAACTATGTTTGAGAGTTAAGGTTCAGATGTGAATGTATACAGCAACGCCTATGAGAATCTGAACACCAGCGACTGGAAAATGAGACAGAGGTGAGATTTTTTTTTTTAATCTTGTGCACACAAGTTAGGAGCTCTGCATCTGTAGATTGAACAAACTCAGATTTTAAGGGTTTGTTAAAATGCTCCAAATACAGACAAAACCAAGGTTATTTTACTCTGCTTGAAAATCTCAGTGACAGTTTAATATGTGGTGTCTAACCAGCTACTTACTCTGGATGTCATTACTTTGTGCCCCTGTAACATTGCAGGGAACCTGGCAGTGATTTGGAGTAAACATGCTCATTAAAGAAGTGTGTAGGTGTGCCTTCTTTCATCTTCAACATTGCTAAAATTAGAAACATCCTGTGTCAGAGTGATGCTGAAAATCTAGTTCATGCATTTGTTACTTCTAGGCCGGACTGTTGTAACGAGTTCCAAAAACTCCTTGGATTCATGAGACAGACACCCTGTCTATTATTAAAATTAGTCTTGAAAGTTCTATTTTGGCATGTAGAGCTGGATCAGCTGATCCTGAGCCATCCCTTAGTTATGCTGCTGGGGCGCTTCCCATGATGGACTCAGCATTTCTTGGCCACACCCACATTTTCACACATCACGTGGCTACATGCCATTACTGCATGCCATGCACTTTATTTTAGACTCTGCTTTTGTTTCTTTGTTCTCTTCTCTGCCCCCTCCCGGAGCCTGGTTCTGCTGGAGGTTTCTTCCTGTTAAAAGGGAGTTTTTCCTTCCCACTCTCAACTATTGTGAACTGATGCAATGAAAAACAGAATTGAAATGCAGATCAAATTTGGGTAAAACAGAACAGAGACAGTGGGAAACTGTTCTTTTAAAACTCTCTCTCTCACACACAATATAGGAAATCATGTCAGCAGAAAAAAGATAATCATATTTGCCTTGGATGCATAAGCCAGAGAAGACACAAAGGAGCTCCTGACCTCAGGAAGTCACAGACTTGTCTACTCTGAGTGCTGGGCCCAAGCCAAGATACACGAGAGGATTGTAGCAGGAAGGGCATTCAGTGTAAAATCTATGCCAAATCCAAACATGTGGATCCATCCATCCACAGTGGTGACCCTTTAGACAGCTGTGGAAAGTACCTTTAATACCAGCAGATACAGGTTATACTGTTTTTGTTTTTACCTATCTTATGATCAGGTATTGCTGCCTCTATCATTTTTTCTCTGCATCTAATTTAACTGAATTCTTTTAAGAAGCCTGGCAGAAAGGTGGGTGAAAATGGATTCTTGCACGTTTGAATGAGTAAACCCGGCCTTCTGTTCTTTTGTCTTACCCTGCTGGATTTTGCAGGTGTCAGGTAACTCAGTGAAGAGACTACACCCCTCTCCTTCAACACACCCAGCAGACAGAACAAGACCGGGCAAGCTGACTTACACAAGAATAAGCCACACCTAGCTTTCACTCTTTATCCCCTTATAACTAAAATAGCTCATTACAGACATTAGGTACATACTGGGGCATGTGTTCCTGTTGTTAGGTGGGATGTGGGTACTTATAGATTTTTGTTTGTTAAGCTCAGGATGGAAATCCTTCAAATAGCTGCAAGTCCCCAGTATTGTTTCTGGGTATCTGTGGGAGTCTAATGACCTGAGGTCACGTTTATATTACATACTTAACACATGCAAAATTACACATGATGGTTTTCTCTTTGTGGTTTCTACGTCTTCTCTGGAACAGCACTTAGGGAAGTAAGTAGAGGGCTACATTTCTCTTTGTATAAATTTGGATTTATGACTTGGCTTTATAGCAGACAGGCAAACACAGACAGATGCAATATATGTGGGTGGAGTAAACTAAATGTTGATATCGGATCGATACTTTACGGTCAGTATGTAGCCTACTGAATTGTAATAAAATAATGTTTTTAAACTCACAAAATATACCTCAAATATGCACTATGAAAAATGTCTGAATATAAGCTTTCATTGTTGACTGTCACATCTGTTTTATTCATAGCCTACAACACATTTAAAATACAGAACCCGACCAAATGCTTTAAAATTTACATTCCAGCTCTCCAAAAAAACAAATTCCAAAATATATGAAAAGCTGAAAGGTGTGTTTTGTTGTGTTAACTAATTATTGTGGAAAATAAAAATCCCAGTGGTCATTAAAATCTGTTCAAAATTTGCAAATTGATGACGATTCATCTGATCTCATCGTTTGTAGGTTACAATTATCGGTATTGGTATCGGTACACTGGCCCTGTATTTGCTTGGTATCGGATCCCAGAATCTGCGGTGTCACTCGGCAGATGAACACAAAGAGTTAAAAGACAAACTCCACCCACACCATCGCGTCATCGTCGACCTCTCGCAGGTGTCACGTCCAGGTTCTTTCCACTTAACTCAGTCAGTGAGGTGATTCACACAAACGCTAAAAGACTTGCCTTCCCAGTTTCCCGGATAAGGCGTCAGTCTGGGCTTCTGTGGAAAGTTTCTAAAGTTTTACTTGTTGGACGCTGAGGAGCGAAGAAAGGAGGGACCTCTGTGAGCGCTTCCAGAGGCACTGCTGCGCTCTTCACACGGATCAGTCCGGCTCCGAGCTCCGGGATGGCGGCCGTGAAGGCTCTGCAGCAGTGGTGCCGGATCCAGTGTGAGGGCTACCAGGATGTCTCCATCACCAACATGACCACGTCCTTCAGGGACGGACTGGCTTTCTGCGCCCTCATCCACAAACACAGACCCGATCTCATGTGAGTACACCTGAAACAGGACCGGAGAACGAAAGCAGGAAATAAGTGAAACTTATTGGCTGCACTCCTGACTTGTCTGTTGACAACATAAAACTATTTTCATGGAAGATTGAAGTCACTGATTTTGCTTCCAAGTTTAATGGCAGAGTTTCGCTTTCCCCCCCTTCTCTTTGTGTTATTTTGTCAGAGACAAATCTGAACATTTGCTGATCTGTAGGAAGCAGAGACGAAGCTGAGCTGTGACCCAAAGAGCGTTGCAGAGACGGTCACTTATGGTTTTGTGGGGGGTGATTTCAAGATAGCACTATTACATATCTGCACTCGATTTCAATGCTCAGCATGTCTGCGTAATGGAATTGGGCATTTTACAAATCCCTGTGACTGCTGCTGGCCACATGTGTCGTGTCTAACTTTGTGATGATCTGTCCTCAGAAACGGTCCCATTTTAAACTATGTGTCCTTGATAACTTTAATTCGAGTCACAACAGAAACTAAGTTTTGTAATGTCATCATCACAATTGGACAATGAGCTACATTATTATGTCTACGTTTAGAGTTAGTTGTACTTTTCCAGTACCTACTATAAAAATCTGAGGACTTGCACTCTTCACTGCAGAAGATTTGCAAGATTGATGCCCAAGCCTCTAAGCAGTATTTTCTCATCATCTTTAACTGACTCCTGGCCAGTCACTCTCGCAGAGATGCCTGCTTTTGTTTCAGCAAGGCCATTTGACAGAAAAGACACAGCTGCTGTAATCGCCTCATTCCAGTATTTATGGCGAGCCAGAGCAGAGCGAAGGCGCTTGCCATGTTTACATGAGCCGCAGCAGTAAACAGTGGCTGAAGGCTCAGTCGTGACCGTGTGATTAATGCAGGCTGAACCTCATGTTAGTTTCAGATCTTCAGCGTGGGATCAGTGAGGCAGGTGTCACGCTGCTGTTGTGATGTATGCAGAAGTGAGTCAGCAATGCATGACTGCATAACACATGTTAGTCTGCGCTGCTTCAAAACTGAAGACTGCAGGAGGGAAGTTGATTTATGTGTTTTGTAACTTCTGGGTTTTTCCTGCTCTGTTGCAGAAAATTTGATTCGCTGAAGAAGGACGATGTCTATGAGAACAACAAGCTGGTAAGACACGTTTCCATTCTGGATGCTCACACTTACCATTTTTTTTTTATTTTACAAACCGATTTCCTGAATCCAACAAAGGCTCCCTTAATCCTCCCCTTTTTTAAATTTTGTTCTTGAATATGACAATGCCAGCTGAAGACTGAAGTATGTCAGCAGCTATTTGATGGATTGAAATGAACTTTTAATATGAACATTCCTGTTTTGGAAATAATGAATCCCTCAGCCATGACTACTTTGTAACTGACCACACAAGCTTGCATTGTCCTCAGTTTCTCAATCAGACCCAGCCCTCATTCGTCACATCTAGTTTTATAAAAACCCAAGAGTGCGAAGGTCAGAATATCCCCACCAACTGGTGACTGCATGCACTGTTTATACAGAGTCTATGGTTCTGCATTGCCATCCTATAGACTCTTAGTATTGTTAGCAAAAATTATAGAGTTTATTGATTTATTTAAATAATTAAAGTAAAGCTGATGGACAAAAATCACCACCCTAGTTATCATTTATGATGCGAGTTAATAAATCACAGTCTGTTTTTTGAAAACCAGTTTGCTCTGAATGTAACCTGTTCCAGTCCCAGCCCAGAAAACTATAAATATGTCCTCAGTTACAGGAGCAGGACGCAGAAGGGCTATTTTCCAACCACTGTCAAGTCACTAAATAAATCATGACTTGTTCCTTTATTTACTTTTGTTTTTATTCCATTGCCAGACAGATGCTCTTATTTTTGCCTTTGCACATATCTAAAATATGGTGATGCCATGTGACAATAAATCTGAATCTAAGTCTCAATCATAGACTGTATATAAAAGATGACATCATCCAAGGCAGCCATGTCATCATTTAAAAAAATAAATCCTTAGCTGTATCCACAAACTGTAAATAAAAGATGGACACAGCCACTTTGGCTAATGAGTTTAAGCTAGTTTTTGTTGAAGCTGTTTTCGTGGTGTGTGGTGCTGTTTGCTCACCTGATGTTAACTTGTACATCCCATTTATGAGTGAATTCAGTCAACGTAACTATTGATTTCTTTTTTACCTGCGTGTTAGTTTTCCAAATACTTTCAGCGACATCTGCTGATCCTTATCAGTGGATGGGGTTTTTGGCAAATATCAGGTGGTGATGATGGTGAAAACAAACAGAATACCAGCGGGGGCTGGTGATTAGTCCTCTTGTTTGTTGTGAAACAAAATAAAAGTAACTCTGCCATCGGTGTCATTAGAATGCACAGGTATATTTGTTATTTAGAAAGGATAGCATGACTCTCTCTTTTGTGTGAATGTCCTGGCCAAGACAGACAGCAGAAAACCAAAACAAAACCAGTCTCTGTGGGATGAAGAGTAAAATATAAAAACAGACACAATTTATAACCTCAAACATCAGTGGAAATTGTCTCGGGCCAAAACACAGGGCCCAGCGCCATCAGACTTAGTTGATTTTCATCCTTCCTCCCTCCAGGAGGAGGAAGCTGCAAATATGAGCGTTCTTTGTCCAAATTCAGTGTGAACATTCAGGAAAGACTGAATGAATAACACTTGGGAATGTAGACAATAACATCCCACGCTCCTTTCTTTTTTGATGAATGTAGGTCAGTAAGAATGATTGAAGCAAAGCGAGAATAACTTTTATAATGACACTGATAAGCTAGACCATCTGACCTGAGTATACAACCTCGAATCGTGGGCGAAAGCTTTAAGGTTTTGTAATTGGTCTCAGTGTTTTATGACCCAGCATACATGCAGTATGCAGCATACCAAAGCACTGTGATGATGCGTGCATATAAATAACATCCAGCACTGGTGTAAAAGTTGAAGCAGCCAGTGTCTGTCTGGGCTCAAAAGACAGATCAGGCTGGACTCTGAAGTAAAAATACAGTTTCATTTTCAGTTCTTTCACCAGTTGCTGAACTCTGATGACTCTCCTCTATAAAAGGAGTCATGAGTTAACTCCACTTCATAGCCCTGGACTTTTGCCCTGTGATGCCTGCTAGGGAAAACCCTTGTCTCTCTTTTCTGTCATATTTCAGGCCATGTCCAGAACAAAGGTTTGGATCAGAAGTTAGTGAGGATGATCGGCTTACTAGGACTACCCTTGTAAAACCCTGGTACCTATTGCAATGGTCTTCAAACCACAGCTTTATTGACGGTGTCAAAGCTCGACATTAAGGGTGCGGGGGGATAGTTAATGATACATGAAAAGTTCAGTGTTGCTATCTGACATTGAAGAACATCATCATATTTATATAACCAGCGAGGAAGCAGGTAATCTTCGTGGGGTAAATGAACCATGACCACAGGAGCCACACCTGTGCCCCTGATAGTGTTTGAGATTTACAGCTGAGTGTGCAGCTCCTCTACACAGATGAAGCTCAATACGCCAAGAAAACAGACTTTAAGTTAGTCAGCTTGAGTTTAAGACACAACTTCGGTTTACATCAGCACCGTGGGATCTTGGGTAATTGTGGAAATAACGTTCAGCATGGGCGAGCAGAAAAGTGGTGGCAAAAAGCAGACTGCTTCAATGCGGGCACTTTGCATTCTTCACTTACTTTTTCTTCACAGATTCTTCATTGTTAGACTGAACTCGGGGAGTGCCAAGAGCTCGACATGTCAAAACGCCTGCTCTTTGGGCCAGCAGAGAATAAAGCTAAAGTGCGGGAACTGTTTGACGCTGCTCTGGGTTTCAGCTCAAAGCTGAAACAACATGTTGGGCAATCAAATAAGAAAACACTGTAAGAGATTAACAGGGCACAGCAAAGTAAACAGCATCTGAGTGGCTCTCTTCATTATCTGATTACCGATTAAACAACGACGCTGGTGCTCGTTGGCCTGCCACTGCTTGTTTCTTCCGTGGAATTGCTGGATGTTAGTGTAGTGTGCAAATTCTTGATTTATTTTTCACTAGTGACTCACATAAAGGGTAGAGGGAATAGAATTCAACAAAATCCAGGTTGGTGATTTGTATTTGACGTAGATGGGGACAGTAGAACAATGAAAATGGTTTGTTCACACTATGCAAACATCTCTTCCTCTTTCAAATTAAACTTGTGTTGTCTGCAAACCTCAGAGAATGCATGCATTTTTTAAACAAATGCCCACCTTTATCTTCTTTTGCTTTTCTTTGGGACATCTAAAAAACACAATCATGTTTGGTGTCCTTAAAGATCTAGAAAGTCTTTCATAGACATCACACAACGTAAGCTTTTATGATTTATAAGTGCATTGCATTCGTCTAGATTTAAAACCCAAAGTCTTGTTTCTTTTCTCACTGGATAAAACTGGTTTTATCTGCAGGCGTTCAGTGTTGCAGAAGAACAACTGGGAATTCCAGCGCTGCTGGATGCAGAAGACATGGTGGCACTTAAGATTCCTGACCGCCTCAGCATCCTGACTTATGTCTCCCAATACTACAACTACTTCCACGGACGCTCCCCGAGTGAGTATTAAATAAAGTCTTACTGTATCCCTCTCTGTCCATCTGCACACATCTCATCTGTTCATCTGTCTTTGCATACAGTCGGTGGAATGGCGGGTATAAAGCGTCCAGCCGACGGCCCCAGCGATGAGCCGTCAGGGAAGAAGAACCAGGCTGTGACGTCTAAGGTGTTTCCCTCTTCTAAGCCTGCCAGAGAGAACAGCCCTCCCCCATCCTCCAACATCACAAAGCCACTTCCTTCCCCAAATCAAAACAAAACTTCAACACAGGTAAACTTGAATAGTTACTATTACATTTCTAAATTGGGGCGGAAGTCTAAAAGTAATTCATTTACGAAATACTGACCAAGGTTGTGTACGTTCATCCACGTCAACGATGACCAAATAACTACAGACAGGTCACTTGGTCTGTGTCAGCAGATGATTACCATGACGTCAATGTAGTTACTTAAAAAAAAAAAAAAAAAGGCCCACATTGCGTGACATCAGTTAGTTGTAACGGCTGAAGTCCCCTCTTGTCCACACTCTTTTCTCTCTTTCTTTCTTCTAGGAGGTTGTGGTTGGAAAATCTCAGGCAGGCACCCTGAGTAGCACATGTGCATCCTGTCATAAGCACGTTCACCTGGTGCAGCGACATCTAGTGGATGGGAAGCTTTATCACAGGAACTGTGCAAAGTAAGATGATAGGAATGCTAATGTTGGCGCCATTTAGGTCCATTACGTTTATTCCAAGTCTGCCATTAGAACAGGGAAAGACTGATTTGTGTAAGAATGCTAGAGAATTATTATACTTATTTTAGTTTTTCTTATTAATTATTGTATTTGTAATGCCTCCATATAACTCAGTTTTTATTTTTTAATCGCTTGTATTAAGAAAAACGGTTAAAACAACTAAAAAATATTCTAGTTTTCCTTTCTCATACAGTTTAACTAGTTTAATAATTGAAAAACACATTAAATATTTCAGAAGTCTCTTAATCAGATAAATCCATGGATTTTGTTAGCTATTGACTGCTAGCTCTGCCGCTACCTTGTTAAACTTAGCTAGTTTCTTCTTAGCAAAGACTATTTTACTTTTCTCATTAAATAAAAAGCTTAAATTGTTTTATTGTTTGTTCATTTTTTGATATATTGGTTTTTTTTTTTTTTTACATAGGACCTTAATTTGTCCTGCTTTTTCTATCATGAGGAAAAGAAAGATGAGTAGCTTTAGCAAACTAGCCAGAACACTGTTACCGCTAAATGTAGATTTTTTTTTTTTTAAATTGCAAATGTTACACATTTCTATGAATTCAGAATGTTCATTTATTAACATAAAATGTTTAAAAAAAAAAAGTCAAATTGAGCTTAATTTACGTTTTGAACCAATACAGTCTTCCTGTAGCTTGGGTTTGCAGGTTAGCATCATTATAAACGAGGTGTACTGAGGCTAAAATGGCACCAACCGCAGGTTTATGTTCCTAGTTTGTGACTATGTTCCCTGTTGTAACCTGTGTGTGTGTGTTGTACTTTCTCTCTCACAGGTTGCTGTCATCTGCAAACACAAGCACGCCTCTTCAAGATTTGACCCCAAACTCCTATGTTTCCAAATTCACTCCTCTTAAAGACTCGAGTAAACACAGTACACCTGCTCCTACTTACACATCCTCCAGTCTGAGTCCTTCACGGGTGTCGGAGAAACCCACCACTCCCAAGTCCACTTCAGCGTCCCCAGCCCCCTGGGCT
Source organism: Simochromis diagramma (assembly GCF_900408965.1). NCBI lineage: Eukaryota > Metazoa > Chordata > Actinopteri > Cichliformes > Cichlidae > Simochromis > Simochromis diagramma. Next base: position 1,215,169 of record NW_024386736.1, read on the forward strand.
GCATCATCTAACTCTTTGGCCAGACCCACAGCTTCACGTGACACTACTACCACTGTGACCCCATCTATCAACACCAGGCCGGCTGAAACTCCTCGACCCTCGGCAACCGCTGCCAAGACACTCCAGTCCAAACTCAAGTTCTTCCAGGAAGATAACACGGCAAAGGTGGAGGAGAAAAAGACTTCAACCTTCAATGTGGACATAAACAAAGGCCAGAGTGTTGGTGGTAAGGCACAACAGGCCACGGCAGGGAAAGCTGTTACTGTGGTCATAAATGTCGGTGGTACTGGAAAAAAAGAGGTAAATGAAAGTTTGGACAAAGGTGGGAATACAGCTAAAACAACTGGCACTGGCTGGAAGGTGAAACAGGAAGACGAGAGTAATAAGTCAAAATCATCAGCAGCAGCCTTCATCTCCAAAAAACTGTCTGAGGAAAACAACAATAACAACAAAAAGCAATCGTGGGCGACTACAGTAGTAAATAAAACTGAGAAGTAAGTAATCTAACCTGAGACTCCCAGAAACGTGATTACACTTTGTATCCTGCTCTACCCTGACCTCTGCTGGTGAAGAGAGGCATTTAAGTTGCATTCTTCACCTCTATTTAGATCTCAACCTAAAGTCGAGACACCAAAGAAGGAGAAAGAGGGAGTTGGAGGGAAGGTGAAGCTGAAAGTGAACCCATCGATCCTGTCTGACCTACAGTTTGAAGACACCACGAACTCTTCTGAGAGCCCGGGCAGTCAGAGCGGGCTCAAGGCCAAGACTGCAGACAGGGCACCCTCGAAGACGGGCAGTACATTACCCAACACATCAGGTTAAACTTACACACTTTACAAGCAGAGAGTTGATACACAAGGTCTCACACACACTTTTGACACACATTTGACCTCTGACCTTTATATTTCACATCTGCCTTTCTTCCAAGTTGACCCTGAAATGTGTTCTGTCTTTAAAGAAAGTATCGTTGAGAGAAAGAGAACAAGCTGCCTAGTTAGAAATCTACTATAGTATAATTTTATATACAATAATCTCAAGTTATTTACAAATCAATACATATTATCCATCACCTACTCCTACATTATGTTTGTGTATAAAAAAATAAAAATGCTGCCCAGAGAGTGAGCTGCCTTGGTTTGTACTCCCACAGTGCTTCTTATTAATAATTTTATTAATACTGTGTCTAATCTGCTGCTTATATGCTTATTTGGGAGCTACTTTGGGTGTAATATCATCCTTGGCTTTTGTGCATTTGCTGTCATTGTTGTAAAAATGCCATTTAACAAATAGCATTTACAACCAAACAACAGAACTAGGAACTGACATTGACTAGTGGATGTCTAATGAGGGAACTGAACTGGTTTCAATTGTTTGGTTTTTTTTTGGTTTTTTTTTCCCTTTTCCCGCAGCAGTGAAGGAGACTGAGACTCCTGCAGACTGGAGGTCGAAGCTCAAGCCCGTTTCCAAAGAAACAAAGTAAGACTTGTTTGATTGATTTAATTGATTCTTACTACTTATGCTTCTCGTTGAGTCCTTTTCCTTATTGACTCGTGCTCCTGATAACAGCAGGGAGTGTATGTACGTGGGTGGCCTCTCAGCATATCGACATCGTGAGGCATTAACTGTATGAGGCCCCCCCCCCTCCTCCTGATGTCCTGTCCATCCATCCATCGTGTGATCCAGTCTTTCATCCGTCTCACCAAACATTCCTCCCACAGGAAGCCTGTACCTGCTGCTCCTCCAAATGTCTCGGCCATCATTTGTAGTCAGAGCTTTCAGTCTCTCCTCTTCCGCCACATGCATGCGAGCCCCAAATGGTGTCGGGACTGAGTCGAGTCCTCCGTGGTGCAACATATGCTCAGTGCTCGGAGTTCCTTTTCCACGAATGACCTTTCCTCTCGCTCTCATGAATCAAAACTGTAGCAAGACGGGAAAGAGTCTACTTGTAGGTTAATCGAATCCTCTCCATTTGTCCCTCTTCCCGCCCACAGGCCTGCTGGCCCTTCCACTAAACCAGGGTCTAATGAGGCTCCGAAGACCTCAGAGATTTCTGCGAGGCCTTCCTCTCAGTTTCCCAGCCTGAGTATTTCTGTCACTCCACCGACATCAAAGGGTAAGAGCGTGGTCATAACCAAACATTTACAGGAACAAGCCTTCCTAACAGTTTACTGTGAGTCGTGCCTTTCTAATTTTTATCCGTTCTCAGCTTTGTTGGTTGATTTATTCTCTGCTTTTCATCTCCACCTTTTTTTTTTTTTTTTAGGATTACAGGAGGGTCTGAAAGGGCAAACAAAGAATGGCACCAAGTCAGAGACAAAGAAGGTAGTGGGTCTCTGAAAATAAGTTTGCCGTAGCTTTTTTTTTAAATGAGCATGTCATTCATGCACTTTTCTCTGCATCTGTTTGCGTCTGTAGATGAAGCCAGACTACATTCCCAAAGAGGACATCACGAAGGAGCTTGAGGAGATTGAACAGAATTTAAACGAGCTGGAAAAGAGGGGAGTCGATCTGGAGGTGAAGCTGCGCAAATGCGAAGAAGGTGGGATGCACGCGCCAGCTGTGTGTTTTGTGAAGGCTTTTCAGTCAGGACGTGCTGTGAATGTAAGAAATCTTAATGTATGTGTCTGGGATTAACTGTGTGCTCTGTGTTCCTCGTCAGAGGGTGACGATGACACTCTCACGGACGAGCTCATGGTTGAGTGGTTTGGTCTGATCAGGAACAAACAGTTGGCCATGCGTCGGGAGTCTGAACTGGTCTACATGTGAGTAGACACACACACACACACACACACACAGGAAGGGGGCATGCCACTATTTAGCGATTAGTGAAACAGACTTGTGGCCAGAAGGTTGACAGTGTGAATTCCCAGTGTCCTCCCTCCTCCGAGTCACTGCAGGGTGTCCTGGAACTAAGCAGCTAACCTGCCTCACCCCTTCCACCCCCACCAACCCCCGACTGTCTGCAGTGTCCACACAAGTGTGAAGCACGACGCTGCTGAACACAACAGCGACAATTCCACTGAAAATACTAATTTGATAAATAAATGGTAAAGACGGATATAACACTGACTTGTAGCTATAAAGCATTTCCAGACATTTTATTAGGTACACTTTGTCCATAATGGGTTGGACCGCTTAATCCACTGTACTGGATTAAGATCCTGTGACTGTGGAGGCCGTTTGAGTATAGTGAACTCGTCATGTTCAAGAAACAAGTTTTAGGTGGTTTGAATTCTGTGACATGGTGTGTTATCCTGCTGACACTGGTTATAAAGGGATTGACATGGTCAGTAACAATCAGTAAGATGGGCTGTGGTGTCTACACAGTGCTCAATTGGTACTACTTCCACCATCAGCCTGAACTGTTGAGACAAGGAAGGATGGATCCATGCTTTCATGTCGTTTACCCCAAATTCTGACCCTACTGTCTGTCTCAGCAGAAATTGAGACTCAAGCCAGGCGACATCTTCTATTGTCCAGTTTTGATGAGCCTGAGTGAACCGTAGCCTCAGTTTCCTGATCTTAGGTCACATGATCAGCACCCAGTATGGTCTTCTGTAGCCCATCAGTGTCAAGGTTCTCTGTGTTGTGCATTCAACGATCATCATACCTCGGTATGTAATAATTGGTTATCTGTTGCCTTCCTAATGGCACGAAGCAGTCTGGCCCTTCTCCTCTGACCTCTTCTCCCAGAGAACTGCTGCTCACTGGATATGTTCTCATTCTCTCTCATTCTCGTGAACTTGAACTTCCACAGGTAGTTTTTTCCATACCTAACTCCATTCAGTTGCTATCACGTGATTGACTATTTGCATTAGCGACCAGATGAACAGGTGTACCTAATGAATATGTACATAGTACAGTATACCCTTATCAGCCACTTCATTGGGTACACCTATATTTTTAACAGAGTGGAAACTTATTCTTAAAGCTTTTGTGTCAATATGTCAACAGCTAAGGAAACAAGAACTGAGAATCTCAGGGGGAGGTGGAGGCCAAAACTGAGCTGTTGGGAGTCTGAATGTCAGATTTACATTTGTCAGGTGGCACGAGAAGACTTACACACCTGCTGCTGGATGCGTAAACATGCATCTGTTGCCAAATGATGTTTGAAAAATTTTGACTAAGATACAGAATTATCCCAAGAACTACTAAGTATGGAGAGGATGACGCAGTGTTTTTCTAAAAACGTTGAAAGTTTCAGATGTGTCGACAATAACACGCGAGGTCTCTGTGAATGTGTTTAAGGTGGACCATCTTAACCTGCTCTCTAAAGGATATACTCTTTAATAAAGCCATGAATTAGGTGTCATCTCTATTTTCAAACATGTGCAGTGGAAGAACCCAGGAGCTGGAGGAAGAGCAGCCCACTGTTGAGCAAGAGCTCAGGAGGCTGATGGAAAAACCAGGTGAGGACGTTTAGGGATGAAACTGAGCAGAGTGCACAACAGGGGAAAAGGAAAACCGACCGCTGATCTGAGCATGAAATGTGTGTGTGTGTGTGTGTGTGTGTGTGTGTGTGTGCAGAACATCTGAAAACATCCTGGGACAGGAAGAAAGAACAGCAGCTGATGAAGAAACTGGTGGCGATTGTCAACGATAGAAACGCTATCGTGGAGGGTCTGGATGAGGACAGACTCAGGTGTGTGCAGAGTATGTGTGTGTGTGTGTAAAAAGTTTGGATTTGATAATGTTTAACTCCAGAGTTAACTGCTTAAAACTCAAAGATATTAAAAGCATCGCACGAGATGACTGACTATACTTCTTATCCTGTGTCACTTCTGTGACTGTAATCTATCAGCAAATCAGCCATGTAGTAAATGCATTAAAAATATAACAGTTTTAGTTGTGTATTGAGGAAAATGTCTTGTATTTATTATTTACTTTGTCTCAAATGTAGCAAATTGGCTTAAGCTTGTTCATCAGTACTTTTTAAACAGCTTAACTAGAGGAAAAAAAATCAACTTGAACGTCGGCCCTCTGGGACACTTTTTGCCTTATTTTGACATTTTGTGGACTAAGTACGACGTAATGAAACTGATTATTTAAATTGCTCTAAGTGTAGCGGTCAGTTGCTTACTAACCTGTCTGTCTTCTGTGTGTTTCTGCTTCATCTTCTCAGGGAGGAAGAGGAGGACGAGCAGCTAAACAAGATGATGCTGGATTTCAGTGAGTGCCCGCACCACCTCCACAGCCCCCCCACCCCACCCACCCTGTTCATTAGTTATCATAACCTCAGTGTCACTGCAACTTAGTTGGCTTATAAATTATCCAATTGAGGATTTCCATCATGGACACCTCTAATTGAAGTAGATAGAATTCTGTGTGTGTGGGGACTCGTGGTGCATTTTTTTCTTTTTTCTTTTTTTTTTTTTAATTTTTTTTTTTTAAAGGGTGCGCCTGGGCATGTTTTCATCTCGTTTGATCTACTGACTGCTAATGGAAAAAGCATCAAACAAAATGCTCCCCCCTCTCTTTTTGTCAGCAGCGTCCCTATTAGACAAATGGATAATGCAGCTGCTTAATTTGACCCTCTGATAGAGCAGCGTTGGATCCGGCTTCATTTGCAATTCATGACCGGCAAAGCAAGGCTGAAAATTGAGGAGATTTATTGAACTTCAGTGAAAGGTCATTACATTGCAGCGAGCGAACGCCGACCGTGGGCTAAAGACTAGCCATTTCAGTTTTAATGTATTCATAAAGTTAATGCCAAAGTTTCACAATTCGTTCTCACTCCGAGTGCAGTTGTGTGTCCGTTTACACACACGTGCCGTGTCCCATGCGGTGGAGATGTGGAAAATCACCTGCTTTCCACTGGATGGCAGGCGTCAGGACATCCGTAGTGGTGACTAAGTCAGACTTTTGTGTCTGCAAGCTGGCTGCAAATGTGGGGCTTTCTGAATCACGGTGCAATATTAAAGACCCTTAAATGGGCTCATGAAAGGAGCTGTTTAATTATGTATACAAAATAAAGCCCACTTAATAATACAGTGACATTTTAACATTTTTATCTGTCCCCCAATACTTAGTCACTCACAAACAGCTCCTATATGCTGTTTCATCCTTTAAAATCATTTTAGCCAAACTACACTGGACTTTCAAAATAAATGCTCAGAAGGATTAAAGTTGCTTTTCGGGGATATTAAACGATTTCCTTTTTTCAAAAACACATTTACAATTCGCCATCTTGTGGGTGGCGCAGTCGCCTGAATCATGACTACTACTGTGTGAACAGGATGTTTGTCGATGTTGATGATGCTCAGACTCTAAATCTCTTTAGGAATCGGGTCATAGTGCAGCTCTGTGCCTTTAGCCTATCAGGATATTTTACTTATATTAATTATTGGCAACAACCCTCTTAGTTTCCCCCCTCATTTTGAACAAGTTGTTTTAACTCCTCTTCCTATTGAGGCAACTTTCTGCTGATTGACCGTCCCTTGCAAACAGAAGGTCTGGACAGAAAGTGGGTGGGACTTCTGCACCTACATTGAAAGCGAATAAAGCCAGTGACACTGAAACATGAACACAGTTTGTCTCACAGGATTATTTGAAAACATGAAAATTCACCATCATGACAGTGTGTTCATAATGCAATGTAATAACTGTTTTTTTTTCTTTATAAAGTAAGAATTTGAATGATGTCTCGCTCTTGCTTTCTATCACACAGACATTAAGAAGGAAAAGGAAAAACCAAAGAAGGAAAAATCAAAGTCTCCGATGTCCAAACTGTTCGGCTGGGGAAACAAGAAGGAATCGTGATACTGTGCAAAGCCCTGCTGTTGTTGCTGTTTTCTTTCAGTCTTCCTTTGATGTTTGCGCTGCTTAACGTCAGTGTGCTCAGCCTGTGATTTGCGGGATAACACGGATGCTGCGTGCGTTTGAGTGTACAGCATATGCGAGCATGTGCAATCTGTCGTTCTCGGCACTTGTTGAAAGATGCCCTTCCCTCTGTCAGCTGTGTCACTCAAGATCTGACGCTTCTCCTGCCTTACTCCACTGTACACACACACACACACACACACACACACACACACACACACACACACACACACACACACACACACACACACACACACACACACACACACACACACACACTTACAGCATCGAGGGGTTAATGACTCACCAGTCGTGATGTGATTGGGTTCAATGTTCCAGTTGTTAGTTTTAATCCCCTTCTAGTCTTAATCTGTCTTCTTAATGCTGACACACACACACACACACACACACACTGTCTGCTTACATCTCGCTGCTTGTGTATCTCATTGAAATGTTGCTTGTATACAGTAACACTGATACAAGTCCTTCAAACCCATCGTGAAACAAGCCACATCAGCAACGTCGGGGTCGCTGTCTGAGTCTGTTTACTGCATTTGGACAGTGACCACTGTGCTTCTTTAGCTATGTCTTAATGATATCTAATGGCGTTTTCTAGATGAGTGGTTCCCAAAGGGAGGTCATGGGAGTAGGAGGTCTGAGTCAGAAAAGACACAGTCACTACAGATAAATATGAAAGCTGTAACGAGGGCTGCTTTTATGGCTCAGTAGAGGGAAAGGATGCGTGTGGTTTGCGTCATGTGACCTGAATGTCTCATAAATACTCAGTCGTTTGCCCGTTTTTATTTGTTTTTGTTTTTATTGAGCGCATGAAATGCATGAAGTGGTCCACATTGGACCTTGATTTGTACATGTTTTAATAGTTCTGAGCCAAACTGACTGTGTACTGTCTGAGTGCCATAAATTGATGTAATTCTGAAGCAACTTTTTCATTCTTTTGTGTGTTATGCACAGATGTTGTGTGTATGTTTATGCTCTCATCCCCTTGGTGGCTGTCTGACTATTAAAAGGAGAAACTTGCCTGGGTTTTAAATTAATTGCTGTTTTAAATATTCTTACTTTAATAAAAAAAAAAAAGATGGTAAAAATAAACGGACCGTGTTGATGTAGTTGGTGAATGCGGTGCACAGTGAAACTCAAGAATTAGTAATAAGCATGCCTGGGTCGCCACTATGGCTCACCACGTTTAGCTGGAATCCCATCCTATACTGAAGGCTGGACCCCTCGCTGTAGGGGCCCGGGTTTGAGTCCACCTCAGACCATTTCCTGCGTGTTGTTCCGCCTCACTTTCATGTCTCCTCTCTGCAGGATCCTATTGAATAGAGGGGGTGGGGGGTTAATTTATTTATCCAAATAATTTGACTTTATTTTTTATAATGTACTGAATAGTTTTCATTTCCAAAACTAAACGAAGCAAAGTGAAGTGCAGTGTCTCTGTAAAACCACCAGGAGGCAGCATGGGCCTTTTCATGTCACCCTCGCTCTCAGTATGACATCAGTTTCATATCAGTACAGGCACCGATTAAACAGGTTTAAAGGCACATCACAAACACGAGGTTGCAGGTTTATCATTTGTAATAATAATAACAAAAAGCTGTCAGTTTTCTTTAGTTATCTTCATTTTTCTATTTATTTTTAAGAATTCTTAGAAAATTGCAAAGCCAAACAAGTTAATGGAACCAGTTTCACATCAACGGGTCAGATATTTCTCGCCTCTTTCTAAATTAACTTTTACTGCTTGAACACAACAGAAGCTGCTTAATTTCTGTTGTTCAAATCATACACTTAAAAAGAAAGAAATGCAGATTTCCTGACCATGCATTTTAAGCTGCTACGGGTTTATTTTACTCTTTTATATCACAACAAATAAGACACACATTTCTTGCAGAGGACAAACAAAATGTCCTTTTCATTACCAAGCGGAAGCTAGCGTGACTGCAACTCTTTGTGTAGCTGTAGCTATCTAAGGGTTTTGGGGCCTCAGTTTAACCTCCTAGGACCCGAACTCTTCCACAGCATGCATTTTTAATTTCTCTTTGATATTTGGGCATATTGGGGCCCGATGAATGTAAAAACAAAGAATTACCAGATTATTGTTTGTTTTTTTTTTTGTTTTTTTTTACCTTATTTTTGTTTTTAAGAAAAATAAGAGCCACATATGAGGATATTCAGTTAAAATTTTGATAGAACAGTAGCAGTATAATGTCCTCGTAAGTGGATATCAGGCCCTTGTAGAGCAAAATTGAGTATTTTGGTCTAAATAACCCAAAATGTGATGTCCACATATGTGGACGCCAGGTCCTAGGAGGTTAAATAATAAAAGAAATAGCCATAACTGCCTCCACGTCAGCTACAGTATTCAGAATGTGCAGAATCCTCACAAACTTACAGCTTTCCAAAGAGGCCATTGTAGATCCAAAGTACACTGGTGAACACAATGCACAGCATTTGATTTATTTTCCATTTTTCAGATTTTAAGACACACACACACACACACACACAAATCTTCTGGTCTCAAACTTGTTTTGTATACAAAACAAAGCTCTGAAACACAAGAACAATTTCTCTGCCACAGTTAAAATATCCATTTAAAGAAGTGAAGAGGAGAAGAAAAAAATAATACAATAACAGCAGAAAAGAGCAGGGAAATTGACTTCGAGCTTTCTTTTTTTTTTTTTTTTTTTTGGCTTTTTTAAAAGTCTGTTAGTGTGAAAATACAAAACTGTGTAATCTTCCTCTCTCTAAAAGCAGCATCTGTTCCTGTTGTTATGTGTGAAAATGTTTGTTGATTCCTCCCTCAAACCGTGATAAAATGTTCCATCACTACGCCGCTGTGTGTCTGAATCAATCATGTCTCTGCTTAACTTTGGAACATGTTTATCTTTCGTGATGTGTGGAGGGGAGGGGGGAAAATTTGCCTTTAAGTCGACTCGGCGAGGTTACAGCTGTAACACGGGAGACTTTGAGGTGGCTCATTTACATAACACAGTGGGCCCTCGCGTACTTATTCACGCAGACTTTTTACACAGTTTAGTGAATTTCGGCGAGGCTCGACTCTGCTCTGACATAATGTGACTGAACCATTCACAGCCCCTATCTCTTTAATCCATGTTAAAGTCACATAAAGTCGACGTTAGCGTACATTCAGCCTGTTGGTACTGTTGTGTCACACTCTTTTGTACATTTTTCCTCACTTTTTTGTTAAGATTAAAGAGAAGCTGTGTTCATAATTTGACACACTGTGGACATGCCACTATTTCTCTTAAGCGCTCTGTGACTTAACTTGCTATTGCTCGTGGTGAAGATGTGATTCTGCTTTCAGCTCGACTCAACTTGTCAACATTTTCTTCTACCATGTGTGCATTGTCTTATTTAAAACCCAAGAAGCCTCAGTTTTGGGAGTTGAACTCTCTTAAGTATTACTTGACGCCACCCTCCACCTTAAAAGCATATATCTGGTGCTTTTTGCCTGATGAACTCAGATCCACTCAGATGTGGATGTTTTGCATTAGTCCAGTGACATTCTTCACTCTATTTTCTTACGTTAGCATAAGGTTGAATATTACGATTACTAAACCAATATAGGCGAATTTCATGTGGCATTTGAAGACTTAGCTCCAGAGTGATATATATTAGTTGGCTGATATTTGCATATCACAGATATATCATTAATTTGCATCTTTGTATATTCTGTGCAGTATTAAATTCTTTTATAGAAACAATTCACAACAAGAGTTGTAAGATTTGCTGCGCCGTGTGCAGTACATGCAGCCCTAAAGGACAACTTTCAGCACTGAAAACAAAACAAATTTAGAAGGAGCTAAAGCTACAAAAGGGAGCCAGTCTCCATTGACTCCAGTGTGAAATTGCTCACCTTTATAGCATTAAAAAGCATATCTACAACTTGGTACAAAATCGTCTTGGCCTGTGTTAACATATTGCTGACACCTAACCACTAAACATGCTACGTGAAATTTTCCACTATTTTGAATATGTGAAGGCCCAGTTACAAAAACCTGGAGACTTGTCTGCGACCATCGACCAACAACCGGATGCTAGAGGAAAATGTGTATTCCTTGACCATTAAGTGAAAATTTTGTTGCGATTACTTTGGTTGCTAGCAGGTTGCTGTGGTCACAGCAATTAGCCCTGAGCATGCCATCTACTCCTTGAGTGGCATTGTGTGAAAAGTGGAACGAAAACTGGAAAAAGATTTTTTTTGCCTTCAAAGTAAATGTTGCACCTTTTGCTGTGGCAGTGAGGCACAACTTTTACTTTAAAGTTGAATGTTCTCCATTTCTAGTATGTAGCAGTGCTTTTTTAAGTTTTAATACCACTTTGTGGTTAATTAACAAATGTTTGCAGATACTTGCTAATTAAGTATCAATGTCTTCCATGCAAACTACACGTGACCACATCAATCTGATACTGCAATCATGAGGAATTTTTTTGGTTCAAGAAGACTCATTGCAACTGATTTTACCTAAAGACAGCTAGCTTGCTAACAAGCTAGTTAGCATTAGCTAACAAATTAACACTTAACATTCTTCTGCGTAAATTAACTTCTGGCTCCTAAAATGCAACATGGTGGGGGCCAAAACATTACCACTGAAGCTTTGATGTATGGAGTTTAAAACCAGCGGATACCGTCCTGGTTACTATGTCTCTTTTATAGATTACTGTCTATCATAGCACAGCTGAGATGTATCTTCATGATAACCTAACCAATTGTGAGTTAAAACACAATACGCCATTATTTTTTTTTCTTTGATAAACTCTAACATGTGATCTATGTATATACAATATATATAAAAATATATGAATTCTTTTGCTCTCTAAAAACCAATATGGCGTAGGCCCCCACAGCTGTATTGTTCAGATCTTACTCTGCTAACGAATCTGTCTTTCTTTCAGCGGGTGTGAATCGATCTGCCCTACAATTGCTTTTGTGAGATCTTAAGATGTGTAATTTCCTCTGTGTATTTATTTTGGTGAACTTCACAGGATTTTTTTTTAAAAAGCGGGAGGTCATAAAGCAGACCACACGAGGAACTTAGGGGTGCTCGATCTCACCCTGCTTGCAGTGAAAAAAAAAATGCTGTAGATATTTAGATGCTTGGATACGTTTCTTTGTTTTCACACACAGCAGCGCAATATGTTCCGCTCTGGCAAAACGGTGAGAATAAGGTGTAAAAGTGACGACAGATTTCAGAGCGAGACAGATTCTAGCATGTAGGAAGAAAGGAAGCTGATGTGAATGGAATCTGTAGCAAAATGATTTTTTAGAACTGGTGTGAGGCGTATAAATATAAAGCAGAGCCAAGCGGTTGTGAGTGAACCGTTTCTTCTGATTTGTTTTTGTCATTTCCTTTGTTTTTGTCTGATTCGCCGTCTTCATGTTTCGACAAAGAGCTTACTCTTAGTATAATTGTGTCTTTGTGACAACACTGCTGGAAAAGTGATCATAACCTGGGGACCCCCCCCCCCAAGAACCTCTGGATGTCGCCCGTGGAAACCCTTTGCATGTGGTCTCCAACACAAACAGGCGCACATGTACAGTAAAAACTTGCACACAAACTTGGTGGTGATGGTGACAGGAGGGAAAATCATTTCGGGGTTCGGGTTTAGGTCTCCCTCTTTGTGTTTCTCCAAGTGTCTGTGAAAAACCAGCAGGGTAATGATCAGTGTGTGAGTGTTGTGTGCACACATCAGCTCTTCCACGGATGGATACTTATGTTTCTGTGAATGAGTAATGCGAAAGACAGAGAGGATATGTGCTCAATGAATCACAAACACCATCTATCAGGGTAAATATTTCCACTCACATTTTCAAGCTCTTTGAAAGCTCAAATATTGGTCTGATAACTTGTGTCTCTTAAATTTGAAAGGAGACATTTTCTTTTCCTTAATTAATTTTTGGCTTTTGACTTAATGTGGCAGCCACAAATTGTCAAACCATTTTATTAATGGAGCACACAGTCTTGCATGAACACAGTCCGACTCTATATAGATACACCACATTACATTCGTTTAGTTATTGCTTAATTATGCAATTCCAAAAGCTTCGGACCCACATAGCTTTTTAACATGGGACACATGAGATCATAGAGAATCATGAAGACATGTTTTAACACGCTGCAGCCCTCATCAGCATCTGGTTAAAGGTTAGGCCTGAGAATGGCACATGGCAATGTGGGATTCACACACCTTTCAGTGGTCAAATAACTGCGGCAGCATGTCCTGTCAACCTCTATCAAACCTTGGTAAAAAACAAACAAAAAATAAACTTGTGGTGAGATACCAGTAAAGATCTTTAGATGATTATGCTGTTGATGACAACCGTTTGTCCTGCAACAACACTGGCTGGAAGTCCTTTGATTTTCTTAGCGATTGTTACTTGAATTGATTTCAGTTAGCAAAGAACAAGGTAATACACGCAAGTTTTACACGAGACAAGAGGCTCTTGAAACACCTGATTGACGAAAATAAATAAAACCAACAAGTTTTAAAAGGCCCAACTTTGACTTTGAAGGCAAATGGTCTCAGTTTCCTATTAACATTGTACCTTTTACAGTTTTGCAACTAATTGGTGAGTAGTTGCTGACTGATTGCAGACAAGTTGGCAAGTATGAGCAACAGCGCCAAACTGCTAGTGAGCAAAACAAATGGAAAGAGGTTTTAAGTGCAGAACCATATACCTATTCACAACCTGTTTCACCTAGCAACAGCAACCTCCCACAACTACTTGCCAAGTGGTTGCAGAACACATATTTTTCCCTAGCAACCAGTAGTTACCATGGCGATACCACTGCTGGTTATGACCTATCCCTAGGCGTGTGCTACAGGGGTTTAAGTCCTATAAATTATACCACATTCATGTCATGTATATTGTGAGGTTTACTGAAGAAGAGCAGTACTTGAAAAACTCACCAACCATCACATAAGACTGTTACAGTATTGAAATTAGACTTTTTGGGGTAATTTTCATACCTATAGTTAATTTACCCTGGTCCAAATCAGTTGAGGAGTCTTTTTCCTATGGTTTGGTTTGTTTGTCTCACAGCAAAAAACTGAATTCTACGTGAACCAAAATGTGTCACTACAAACCACATGAGAATGTTCAGTCTCCTATTTGGCCAGATGTGTCTGGGGCGAGAGCAACAAAAGTAAATACAGGAAAGAGGTGCTGTGTTCTGCACGAGTGGAAAACATGGAGATTTTTCATTCATTTCATGGCTAGCTAATAAACTTTGCACATCTGTGGTACCTTCAACATCCTAGAATACAAAGTATACCTGGCTACAGGAAGTTTGTTTTAGCTCACAGTTGCAAGATACATCTGGCAGTTGGTGCAGATCAAGGTCGGATCACGTACACCATAAGATTTATTTAGAACCACACCCAGACCGCCTCCGTCAAAACAGTCCAGATTGTGGTTGTTTTGGTCCATTCCAGGCTGTGATTACTGTGTTCACACCTGCACAAACAAACCACAACGAAGGAAAACTAACCAGAGTTCAATTTAAATGAACTAAATGGCGCAGGTATAAAAATACCCTTAGAGCAAAGAAAAGTGATTGCATACTAGGACATATTCCTTAAAGAAACGTGTATCATCCCAAAAGGGAGAAGCAACAAGACAAGAAGATTGTAGCTGCCACTGAGGATGAGAGATCATGATTTTCTTAGCTGTCACATAATGAATGTGACATTAAAAGAACAGAGTCATGATTGTGTGAAGGATCATGACTGGCTGAGGCACGTATGTGTAACAGCAGTTGAGTGAGTTTAATTGATCTGGACCAAGTGAAAGAAAGATACTATGCTGGTGGTCTGCAGCTAGCAGAACAGAGGATAGTCCAGATGAAACAGCATGACTTCAGCTCTCTCAGGCTGCGTTTTCTACTAGAAAAGCTGTAGTTCTGGAACAGGATTTGTTTGGGAACCCTAGCGTGAGGGTGCTGCCTCACCAACCTCACCACATTTCCACCAACTTGGAGTTTTCTTCTTTCTTTTTTCCACAGGGAATATGGGTCAGGAAAAAACACAAGTATAAGAGCTTCATTTTTTTTAAAGAGAGCACACATTAGATTCAGACTAAAGAACCACCATAAAATACACAAATAAAATAAAAAATGACACCAAGGGAAATTTAGACATGTGAGCAGGAGGTTTTATGCAATAAAGAAGTGATTTCCAAGGGAGTGTTAGGAGATTTTTGGGAGACTGAAATTAGATTTCACTTGTGAAATATCCGAAAATCGCATTTGAGTATATTGTGTCAATATGTCGCTTATGACATGTCCAAAAATCCATGTGTATTTATGAATTTCCCCCCTTTTTACTGTAGTGCTCATGTATGATAGCTATATCAAATGTGCTGTTTGAAAAACATGGCATGATTCAAATAATTACAGAGGTCCAAAAAACAAACCAAAGGACCCAGCGTGGCCCAAAAGACCACTTAATATGATTCTTTACCTTCTAAATATAGGCAGTTCGGTTAAGTAAACTGGCAATGTATGCCAAGTGTGGTGTATGTGTGAGCGCAGAGTTATTGTTAATTGAGCTGAACTGAGATCAGCAGCAGCGAAGGCTTAATGCTGAAAATGAGAGAAGCACTCGAGTGGCTATCGGTATCATAAAGGAACAAAAGTGAAGGAGGAGAGGGAGGGAGGAAGGATGAAAGGAGATGATTTGCGGCGTTAATCCAAATTGAATTACGCTGATAACATCTCTTTCTTCTGCCTTTATTTTGTGTATTATTTCCCCCATTTCATTTCAAACACCCACTTTACACCTTTTTGTTGCACTTAAGAGTTCCTCGAGACAATATGAGACACAGTTTGTCTTTAGTTAGAATGACAACATCTGCCCGGCCGCTCGCAACAAATTTCCTTAAAATCACACAGCTAGTAATGAACAAACAGCAATCAGTAGGTATTTATTAGTCCCTCTTTCCACTCATTTTCTCTCACCCACTCTCTGTTAATAGTGTAAATTAGCATATAAATGAGAGATAGCACGTGATAGAAACCGCCCTCCTTCAATCGGTCCATTGGGACTTATGATTATCTCTTTCTCCTCGTTTTTTTCATCTCTCTTTATTACTCTTTTCTTCCCCTCTGTCTGCCTTTTTTGTCCCCCACGACTACATTCACTGAGATTCATTTTAGTCTTTTCTTCTGTTCCTATTCAAAGGACGCCTTTTGCTTTTATTAACCCGTGCAGTTAAAGTGAGTCACTCGTTCTGTTTGCGATTATTTGTTTACCTGGATGTGTGTTCTGCCTGCCACTGTGTGCGGTTAGTTTAAGTGCACCTAATTGCTCCTGACTAATTAGTAGATGAGTTGAGGCATTTGGGAGATAGAGAGCACACAAACACGCACGCAAATGTGTATGCACGCATACACAAACACATGCATTTATAGCACCTCTTCGTTCGTGTCCTAAGTGTTCATCTGTTGTTCCTTTCCTCCCTTGGCTTTGTGTCCCCAGACAGTTGAAGGCTGGCGATACGCAGCAGGAGGTGTTAATGATGTGAGGGCTCTGTGTTCTCTGCTGGGAGCGATCTGTTGTGTGTTAGCTGCTGTCTGTCACCACACGAATGGAAAAACATCTTCATAGTTCATATGTGTGTGTATGTGTGAGCGAGTGTCTGCTTTTCCACTTTTCAGTTGCTCTGCATATTAAAAATCATGAATCTCCTGCCTGCCCTCGCTGCCAAACAACACTTGAACAACTTCATCTGCGCATGAGCAAGCGCACGCGCACGTGGTCGTTAATTTTTAGTTGTGGGGTCTTCGCCATGAGCTGCAGTTCCCCTTTTTTTTGTAATTCAGATTTGTTGGTTGCATTTCCAGTTTTGCTGGATGCGTTTGCGCTGTGTTTGTTTTTGCTTTGCTGTGTGGCTGTATGAGGTCACGTTAGCCTCTGTGACAGAGGGAGTATGGCTAACACTGCTGTGGCTAATGTGTCTGCACCTATATGCAACAATTTTGGACACTGAGAGATAACAGTGCTTTAAAAAAAAAAGAAAAAAGATAAAGTCAGCATTCGCGGGCTGGATGAGCTGAGTAAGTCACACACTCTTCAGACTGGAGACAGCAGTTTGCGATGTTATGATTGTTTTTTTTTTTACTCTCTTTTATATTGTTTTAAATTTAATTTTCACTTGCTGTCTATTGCAATAGTAACACTATAGAAAATAGTGGTTGGAGACCGCGATACAACCAAAGCAATTATGACTGTGTGCAATGGTCATTGAGCTGACCGGGCCTGTGAGCACTTGCAGTCAGTTGCTGTTTCAAAAGCAGCTTTGTTGCATCAAGAGTGAAATCAAACGGCAAGAAGATGGAGACAGTTTGGGGTTGAATAGGGTCAAGTTGACAAATGCATGCAATCTGTTTGTGATAAAACAGTGCAGTAAACTGACAAATAGGGATGGGTACCGGTGTCCGGTGCCATGATGGCACCGGTTCTGACATAAACGGTAGTAACCAGACCGAAAAGCAGCGCACATTTCGGTGCTTTATTTCGGTGCTTTTTTTCCCTGAGCTGTGATACACTTCTAGCCAATCATTTTACGTTTCCGAGGATAGTAGGCGGGTACAGGTACGTACGTTCTTTTAGAGCAGAGCTACAGATTAAAAATGCCCAGGGCGAAGCGGTCAAAAGTCTGGCTGTACTTCACAGCAAAATATGCAAACTCAGCAGCAACAAGTGCTTTAAGCTGATACTGTGATACTGTCAAATGAGGTAACACCTCGAATCCGATGAAACACCTGGCGACGCATAGCGTTTTTTTTTTAAAAAGCCAAGAAATGCGCTGTATTTGATAGCTTGCTGTGAGACCTCACACCGAGCGCATCTACTGCGGGTGTGGTGCCTGTTATCAGACCCGGAGTTAGCAACATCCCCAAAAACACGAAGAGGAGAGTCCTGGCCCCTAGCCCTGCCAGTGTAGCAGAAATGATGACGGATGATGATGGCAGCAGCAGCCGTTCTTCTCTGCGTGAGTAGCTTAATGTTGTTCGTGTGTAATTTACGTTGACTAGGCTAACCACGTTATTACATTAATGCAGGTAAGGTGAACTAGCAAACATCATCATAGCTACATGCGTCTGTCTTCTTGTTTGATGGCAGATACTCCCTTCACCCTGGCCAAAAAGGCTAAAATGACCAAAGAAAAAGAGGGAAACGGCTAAACATGAGAGGTTTTTGGATAAAGTTTGTGTTTTTTCCATTGTTTAAGCACTGCTTCCAGCCAAGAGTGATACCATATATGCCCCATAGCTGCAGAAAAGGCTAACATTGTTATCTTTTTACAAAAACCAGCTGAACATGAGAGGTTTTTGGACCAATTTTGTGTTCTCCATTCTTTAAGCACCGGTTTGAGCACCGTTTGAGCACCGGCACCGTTTCAAAAGTACCGATTTGGCAAACAGTTGGTGACAGTAGGAAGGAAAAACTCCCTTTTAAGAGGAAGAAACCTCCGAAGAGGGGTCAGAGTTCAGCCTGAACCTCAAGGAATCAAAATTCCTTCACAAATAGTGCCTCAGTTGCTTAGCTCAGGCAACTACTTTGTAGGCCACTGAAAATACTATTTTAAATTAGTTTATATTACCAATAAAGAATGAAAAAAAAAGGTTATCATTCGTCCACGATAACACTGCCAAAAATATTTAGGTTACAAAACAAAATTAACTCAAATTATATCAAATGTTCAGCAGCTGAAGAAGTGAATTGTGTTTCCTATTCTTAGCTGACAGGAGCGGGACCTGGTGTGGCCATCTGCTGCTGTAGCTCATTTCCTTCAAGGTGTAATGTTGTGTGCGTTCAGAGATGCTTTTCTGCATACCTTGGGTGCAGCAAGGTAATCTTGACCATGTCTAAGGGCACTGAATTGCTGCCATGTGATTGGCAGGTTAGAGGTGTACAGTGTTTAATGAAGAACACTTGAAGTATAACTCTGTCAGGTAATGTGTATAATAGTCCAGAGCTGTAGTGCATGTGTGCTTAAGAGCTGCTCCATGACTTAATACTTGCGATCTTGGAGACACCGAGCGTCTACAGAGATACAAATGGGCTAATGTGTCCATCATCGGGACGATGAGTTTCTACTAATACTTTATGCTGTCTTGCCATTTTCCCTAGATAAATATTCAAAGTTGGAGATGGGTTATGAACACACACACATGCACACACAGGCAAGCAGAATAAATGGAGAGTAAACATTTGAATAGTCTTAATTATTGCCTCGTGAAGGCATTTTTCCAGTGACTGAACAATGAAGCCGCGCCAAGTGAAACACACACTTTGGCACTGTAGCTTTAAGAGAGAAAACCAAGCAAAATGATTTATCATGCTGAGGAACACTGGCGCTTCTGTTTAACCAAACGCAGACATTTTTCTTTTCTTTCTTTTTTTCCTCCGGTCTGCCGCTCACTGCTTTTCCTTTTTCATAAGTATTTTTTGTTTTAGCAACCTGGTGACGTTCAGTCCACACACACACACGCACACACACACACACACACACACACACACACACACACACACACACACACACACACACACACACACACACACACACACACACAGCAGTGATGAGGATGTATGATGCTAGACTGAGTGAATTAAAGTGAATCAGAGTGTTAGACCATTGTCTGTTGGCTTCTCCTCTCCAGGAAGAGAATTACAAGACACACGCTCAAATATCTGCACACACACACACACACACACACACGCACACACACACAAACACACCAAACCCTTAAGATCCGACACCCTTTCAGATATCCGCATTAGACCCTATAATCTAATTCTTGGCTATCGTCTTACAAATCTAATCATGACACACCACTCATATTCAATATCACCAAACCTCCAGCCTTTTAGTTTGGCCTCTCAAACCACCGTGTAAAAGCTTCATCATGGGCCACGGTGATGAAATTAGCCCCTATTATCCCCCCTCTCTCTTTCTCTTCTTCTCTCCAACTCTTACTCGCTCCATTCTGTCTTACTTGAAGGAGTGTGCAGATTTAATTTACAGCAGGACTCATGAGCCACTTAGCGCAATCTCTCTCCGTGTGCAAGGATTGATTGATTAGGCCTTATCTTGTTATCTGGGTCTGTGGTCGTTTGATAGGCCTGTTTGTTCTCTCACTAGTCTCTCAGCCTTTCTATCTATATCCCTTTCCTTCATGTAATTTCATGCCTCTGTCTTCTATTTAGCGCGTGTGTGAGTGTGTGTGAGAGAGAAATGGCCTCCAGCTTCTCCGTCTACTTTTCCTCCAATGTGGGAATCAGACACTGATAAGGACGGATTGTCTTGCAAGATCAGAATTAGGAAATTACACGTTTCTCTGTCACAGACTCACAGCCACCCCTCCCTCCCTGCTGGCGGACTGCGAGCTGATATTGTTTCTCAGAATTTGCTCAAATTTCTCAGCTGTAATGACTGGATAAGTAAATACTCCACTGATGCTGCTTCAGGCCAGAGACATCAGCATGTTCACTGTGAGGACACTGTTTGTTCACTGTAGGTTTTACCTTTTTTTTCTAAATGTCATTCATTAATTTAATTTAGTAACAAATCTTTCACCATCAAGGGTTGGATTTGGATGGAAGCTCTGAGATATATTGTGTCGGGAGCAGGTGAAATGTAAGATAGAAAAATATAATTCTTCTTAGTACTTTACAAAGATTTGCCACATAGCAAGAAGAATGATCCAGCCATCTTCTGTGACGCCCAACCAATCATAGGAGATGAAGGTCCTGCAATTGAATCCACCATCTAGCCAGGGCCTTCGGTGTGGTGTTTGGATTCTCTCTGGGGTACTCTGGCTTCCTCCCACAGTCCAAAGACATGCAGTTAGTGGGGTTAGGTTAATTGGTGATTCTAAATTAACCATAAGAGTAAATGTGAGTGCCACTTGTAGTCTGTCTCTGTGTTAGTCCTGAGATTGGCGACCTGTCCAGGGTGGACCCTGACTCTTGCCCTATGGTAGCTGGGATAGGCCCCAGCCCCCTGCCACCCTGATAAGGATATGCCAAAGAGAATTGAATTACATTTTTGACTGATTTGTTATTAAACATAGATTGTTTCAGCTTAATTTTTCCACTGAGTGCCACGTGAGGGCTAATGGTTAGACCGTTACTGTCACAGGCTAAGCTAAAACCACTGGCAAATAGTTGTGCAGTGGTGCTTTGGTGAAAACTAAACCCTAATGTGAGTGCTGAACTGGGACCAGAGCAGAAAAAAAATCCTCAGATAAACAGCTTAGATTGACTTGTTGCTTTTTTTTTTTTTGCATTAAAAAGCATTTTATTAGCTGTCAGTCACCATCAATATAATTCCCAGACACGCTCTCCTTGAACATGGTCACCATCTTGCAACCACATCACAAGGAAAATATGTATATTCTCCGACTGGTTGGTGAGCGATTTCTGGAGGTTGATGGGAGCTGCTGCAATATCAGTTGGTAAAGATGCTAAAGTCGCACAGGCCTGCAGACTGATCAGTTATCCAACAGGTGATCACAGGTCACTAGGGATTCCCTAAACAGTTGGAGAATATTGTGGTTAATCTAAGATTTACATCACTACCTCGATCCCACGCTGTCAAGCTCATTGCAACATCACTGGTCTAGTCCAATCATCTTACTGGCTGTACCATAAATCTCACAGCTCATTGGTCATTCTCCCTTGCGGACGCCTTTTTGCAACCCACCTTCTCCCCATCCCGGCCTCTCCCGTGTTACTCAGGCTCCATCCAAGCCTTAATCCTCACCTCCACCACCAGCGTTTAGATTTCCGGGGTCCTGCCATAATTCCTATCACCACAGGGATTCCATTCTGCTGGGATGGGCGATCGTAATCTAATCGCCAAATAGTTTCGTTGAATTATGTAACATGTAAATCATGTTCATGTTCTTTCTAATGATCTCTCCTACTACCAATCAGCTAGTAGTTAAAGAGTGTTTGAAAAAAAGATGTTGAAAATAGTTTGGAGGAGCACAAGAAGGTGACCTTGAATGGGAGATTGGCCCTTTGTTCACATTTGTAACGTGTGCTTCCACCTTACTCAATATTATCAGTGCAGCCCCTCTTCTTGGTAGTCAAGTTAGCAGATGAATGGCCATTCATGCACATAGGGAGAAACTACAATAATTAATTCCCCTCTCAAATCTATAAAAGTATACACACTACTACAATAAAAATTATGGTTAAAGGATATTATCAAAACTTTAGTACTAAAGAGAGGAATGCAACGCCTCACGGGCACAGACACATACGTAAAAATGAAAAACAGCTTGCCAAGTATAGAAGTTGAGATTTAATTTCACACTGTAAGCACAGAGCACAGCATGCAGTAAAAGACGGCTTATTCTGTGAAGCCAAGAATGCCTCAAAAACAGACAGTTTATTTAAATGTGACAGTAACAAACTAGTTATAAACGGTTATGGGCAGTAATAAACCTGCCCTCCACGTTTAAAACATGTAGAAACTGTGCTTAATGGTAAATAAGTACCAACAATGTGACTAAGAGCTGTACACCCAGCATCTTTTCATTTCCAGAGCACCAAATACTGCTTTCAAAAGCGCTGGTGCGCTAGTATTTGACCCACTCAGTTAACAGGTTTGTGTGTTTGTAGGAAGGGTTACTGTTACAGTATAACGAGTCACCAAAATAGTGAAAATCTGATACAGAAAGGTGTTAAAATAAATGGAGTAACTGAAGTTTTTTATGTGAGATTATAAAAAAATAACTAGTGAAAGTAGCTTGAATGACTATGCTTGTTAAAATGGATTAATTTTAAACCACGTGGTGCATCGCAGCCCTGACTTTGGCAAAGACTAACAAACTTTTCAGGACTTTGATTGTTTTGACCTGACAGGCTTGAACCCTTCATCGCCTCTCCTGGCTTGAAATCTAAACTCAGCTCCCGTTATGGCACCTAAACTATACCCTTCCTCACCCTGCCACTCCCTCTTCATCAGTCCTGGCCACCTGCACTGTTCATCTTCATCCGCTCTCTTCATGAGAACACCCCACCTCTTCCAGTCTCCTGCACTTTTCCCACCGTCTGTGCCAATCTGACTCATAAACACACTCATCGACACAAACACACACACACACACAGCTACACTCATCTACAAACGCACACACAGAATGGAGCGGCAGGTTCTCTCTAATGACGTCCTCGGAGTATAATTAGTCTGGCCAATTAACAGCAGTAACGATGCTTGCATTCATTATGTCAAATTACAATGTGCTGACAGAGTGTCAACTCAGCTACGTTCACCTGCTGAGGGAATCTGCATGCGTGTGTATGTGAATGTGTGTTTTGCTAGTTTATTAAATCCTACTTCATCATCCCAGAGATGAAAAATGTCCAGCTCATTTTTTCATTGCATTCACGTGCACACACTTACACACACACACACACACACACTCACGCTTTCAATTAATACACTTGAAGCAGATCTATTATTCTGTTGCCTGTTGTCGTGGTAATGCTCCAGTGACCAGGAATAAGGCCTGTGAAACCAGTTGGATCGGTACATTGCTTTATTAAATCACGGATATTGATTTTATGTGTATGTGTGCATGTGCACAGTGTTATTAAATGCTATATATTACGATGAGTGAGATGGGACAGTGGCCCAAGATTTTACACATGCTCATTAACATAACACTGCTGCATATGAGAGAGTGGTGTGGACAACAAAGACCGGAGGTGGATTCATCTTAATTAGCATCTCGGGCCTCTGGAGGTAAAACCGCTCTGGTGGGAACCACAGCAACACACAAACACATGCATGGAAAACATTCATATTTGTTAGTGAGAAATAAAAGTGTGAAATTAAAATTGTGCTTAGGATGAGTCTATGGGTATTATTAAAATTATTTACTTAATTAATGCAATTATGGCCTGGAGACTGGGCTTTCACATGGTGATACTTCATTGTACATTACTGCGTTCTTATTACAGAAACATGAATGCAGTTACAGTGGAAATCCCTGGACCTACTTAGTAAACTGCTGGGCAGAAAATTAGCTTATATTTCTATTACAAAGTATAGAATAAACTATTTTATATACATCCATCCATTCTCTTTTGCTTATCCTTGTCAGGGTCGCGGGGGTGCTGGAGCCTATCCAAGCTGCCAAAGGGCGAGAGGCGGAGTACATCCTGGTCAGGCCCACAGGTTGATGCGGGGCAGGTATAGGATGAAAAAAAGCGCACCAGATAGGAAATAAAAACTTACCAACTCTTAAAACTTAAACCCTCTGGTGACAATTAAAATCTAGACTCCGTTTAGACTCCTATCACCATATAGATGTTATGAATCTTAGAACAGTTTATAGCCTAAATGGCATGAAGATTAAACTATTTGTCTAAGGAGTTTGGGAGCACACATGCAGACATGGATCTGCTATGATCATTAGAGAATGATGATACTACTTCAAAAACCTAAATGGACACATACATTGAATTTTTAGTTCACTTTAAAATGTTTAGATTATTGAAAACTTGTTAACAGAATACAAAGAATGAATAGCTTTGATATTATATCAAAGATTTTATGTATTGTGTTGCAGGGATGGGTACAGAAGTTAGCATGCTAACCAACTAGCCTGGTCTGTACCATAATAATAATAATAATAGTAATAATAATAATAATAATAATAATACATAGATACATACATACACCATAGTGTAACATTACTTTGTATCTCAAAATTAAACAGTGAGTCAAAGCTTGAAAGAAGACGTGTGCCAGCTCAAAGACTGTATTTCTATATGGTTGTAGCCTTTAGTCAGCCAGACTTAGGTATAAGCACTGAGTGAAACAGTAAATGCATTGGGATATGGCTGCTGGAGAGCAGGAGTAATGGAAGGGTTGCCAGCCAAGGGATTTTTTTCTTAGCCTACTTATTGCAGGACTTATGCTTCCTCATGCAATGTCTTGCAACTTCTCATCCGACACCAATGAACTGGTCCATTCAGAGATTGCGTAGCTTGTCCAGCAGGTCATCGTGCAGGTTGGACTTTGGATGAGTTCTGAGTTGTAGCAGTTCCTGCTAGTCATGAAATACTGAATCCGCTAGCCACTAAAATCCACAGGCTGATAGTACGTTCCGATTGAAGCTGGAAGTCAGAATTCATGAGTTTATCGAGAATATCAGAGCAGTCCCACCAACCCCAACATTACAATCTAAGACTGACTGCAGTGCACCTGCATATTAGTAAAACTGTAAAACTGCCCTTTGCTTTTCTTTATTCCATCAATGGGCCTGAAGCAGGATAATTTTCCATGCTTCTGAAAAAATTCATTCAAAAAAGCATTAGGTGCATTGACACAGCCTCCAAACCTTCCCACATCCCAATCCAATCAAGCATCTGTCTCTGTGGCAACCACTACAGCACCGCAGCCAGTGGTCCTGTGCCCCTCCTCTGACAGGCCAGAGCCTTTCTGGTGGCACGAGGGGACCTACACAATACTAGGCAGGTGATTTTAATGTTGTGGTAGATCAGTGTACACTTGATCCTAGTGAAGGACAGAGACCTGAGTGGACCTATGATAGGCAATTAGCTCGTGAAGCAACACAGACATGCACACAAAGGCCCTGGCAAATACACAAACACAACTCCACACACACGTACACACACACCACAAGAGGCAGAGCTGGCTTGCTCTCTTGATAGGCAATTAACTTACTGCAGACACCTCATCAGCATGTGAACAAAAATCCCCTTTTAATCGGACACACAAACATGCATACGCACTTCTTCGCAGCTTTGCATATGCGGCGTTCATTGCAGCATTGACATGCAGCGCGAGAGGGAGAATCTGTTCCCATTGCTGGCGCCTTAGCATTGCTAAATTTCAAATGCACATGTACAAAGAATACGCGCACGCACACACACACACACACACACACGCACACACACATATATACGCACTCATCGGTGGGATCAGGGGGCAGATGATTCCTCAGGAGTCCTGCTGAGTTAAGTAATCACACTCGAGTGTTTAATAACTAACGAGAACCTGATGATGCTCTTTAATTAACACAACGCTAATTGAAGAGGGCTGGCGAATCACAGCTCTCAGTCCTGTCTGCTCTTTGAATAATTAGTGAGCAAAGGATTGTAGGCACAGAGTCTCCAGCTGTAGGTTAGTCAGAGGCAGCTGATGTGCACCATGGATATTTATGAGAGGACGCCATTATTGCCTAAAAGCGACAGCGTGATGGAGGTGTTTTTGTTGCGATTGAAGGACTCAGAATAAGCTTGGAAGTATTTACGCCCTTACTGCACATTCAAGTCTGTTTTCACGTGATGATTAAAACATCCTTAGTGCACTGGAATTGGAAATGCTTTCCTACTCCGACAAATTGCCTGCTGTGAAACAGGCCACCTGTGTCTCACGGTGGTCATGAATGTACTAAAGGCAACTGGACAAACTGTCACTTTAATGGAAATAATGCCCCTGATGGTTATGGGTCCAGAGCTTATGTCCACACTGCAGCACTGTGAGTTTTGCAAAAATAAAACTCTAGGCATGAGGGAGCTTTCACAAATATTAGCTTTCAGTGGATTAAAAAATGGCCAAAATAGAAAGTGTAAAAGAAAGTGTAAAAACTGACCTTATTTGCAGTGGTATCATGTAACTTTTGGATGTTTGGCTATGGCTGCAGACATTTTTCAGTTCCAGATTGGGCACTGTGCTTGTTGAAAAGGTCAGCAAACCTGACCACATGTTTGAAAGAAAAGCAAAAACCATAAAGACTATAAAACAGGCATTCACGTATTCAAAATATTGAATATCAATTGCATTTTCTTTTCATTGGTCAGAAACACTAAAACACAGCTAGCTGCTTAGCCACGAGCTGGTCCACAAACAGCAGGCTACTCTTGTGTTTTCTTATCCATCCATCCGTTTCCTACCCTTCTAATCCAAATGTGATGCATAAGTTGCAACTTGTGAAAAACAGGTTCAAATTAAACCTGTTTTTCGAAGACGTCAACTGCTTAACATCAAGTAACAAGAGGAGAGCCTTCCCAATCCTTTGTTCAACATAGGTTTTCATGTTTCACAGGCTACATGTGGAACATGAAAACAGCCATAATTCACGATTTACCGTGAAAGCACAAAGATTTGGGGAAGAGTTTGCGTAAGAAGCTGATCTCTGAGCTTGTTGGGCATCAAAACTTTGCCCAATCCTTCTTGTGTCGGCCTGAGAAGACGTTCAAGTTCCACTAGTTTGTCTCCAATAAATTAAGGCGAGAAGTTTGGAGAAGTTTCATGTGGCTGAAAGATGGGGATAGGAGAAAACATGGCAGCATGAAGGAGAGGATTACTGTTTTGTTAATGAGGATTATCATACAAACCGGTGAAAGGCAACTAAGCTGAGCTGCATCGTCATCAAACCGATTTAGTTTTCGTCTCCTATTTAGAAGGATTACGAGACAATGTTATTGTAATTACAATTGTTTAAGCAATGAGACCAGCTTTATAGCTATTCTAGTCTGTTGTTATTTTACATTGCATGGCTAATATAGTGGCAAGTGTTTGTGTGACGGTTTACTAATCACGTTATTATGTTTTATATATCTAGCTGACTTAATTTGGTTAATTTTGCAATGCTAACAATGTTACAAAAACGCAAACATCTGTACTGATTACTCACTTTAGCAAGAAAAAGATTACCCTGAGAAATTTCCTCCATCTCTCCTCCTTCCTCTATCCCCCCTAGAAAGCTGCTTCTGTCTGTTTATAGGTTTCACGTGGGAAAAGGACAATGGTTTAAATAGAGGGGGGATTTCAAGAGATAATTAAGGAGAAACGAACAGGGAAACTATTGAAGGAGGAATGGAGGAAGGATTGGGAGCAGAGAGGATAACGGAGGAGCGGAAGCTACCTTTGTTGTGTCTCAAACAAGTGGATCAACTTAACTGCTTCTGAAACACCATGAATATGTATTATATCAGGTTATTCATCCAGCACCATTGTTTCCTCTTCAAATTATATCCCAGCACAAGAACACTGAGTGAAGACAAAAGAAAATTGGTGGAAATAAAAATGTAACAAAAACAAAAAAGAGACAGAGCGGTTGTTTTTATGTCCACGCAGGTTCTTTTGTGGCATTAGAGTACTCTTCAGAGATGACTCGCTTTTATTCCTCCCAATAATGCTGTCTTTTGATGGTAGAAGTCTAATTAACATCTATTTGAATAATCTGATTATTCATAAAAAAAATGTTGGCGAGAAAGCAGAAATATATAGCTTAAATATCTTTTGTCACCATTCACTAATATACCAAAGGTAATATGTGGAATACTTAACTTAAAACCTCATTTGAACACAGAGGTAAAGCTAATTAAAGTGTTTGTTACTGGCTGGTGTCCCTACATTTAAATTTAATGTGAAGACTTGGCCGTAATGCATCTCAGCCCTTGCATTCCCCTATGCAGTCTTATTTATTGAAATATATTGTATTAAAAAAGGTTTTAAGCTTACTAAGATCGTAAATAGTCTGTTTGATACTTAAAAAATTCAAGTTACAATTACACACAGAGTTCCATAAACTTTATAATAATAAAGAAAAGAAGAAAATAAACTTACTTAAGTAATTACTTATATTTTTACTTACATTTATAGATAGTCATGATCCTCAGTGAATAGATAAGATCCCAAACAACTTCTTGATACCCTGACTTTTGAACTTTAAGAAGCTTCGAGTGTTCCTCTAGCCAGCATTACCAAGCTAACACCATGACTCAACATAGCTAAAACGTTAACATTAAACCTTTGCTATTGCTATTGTGAGTATGTTAGCATGCTTACATTGGTTTAATAGTGTAACAGAGCTGCTTTGCAGCATGCTTTGGTGTTTTAGAGGATTAATAAACGAAAGCTGAAGAATTGTGTTCACATCTGGGCCTCTGTACTGCTAGCCTTATGATTTTTCCTCATACATATAGTTAACTAACACAGTGAATACACAAATAATTTTTAATAAAGAGAAAAGTGAAGAAAAATATCTGGTTTGTCTGAGGAGGAAAAAAATGAGTGGCATTTACTTAAAAATGAGAGTGATTTAAGATTTTTCACAATTTGTTACAGGTTAGGCTGTTAGCATTAGCTGTTCTGTTAGCATAGAAAAATAAACAGGTCAGCCTTTTTTTTTTAACTTACTCTTTATTTTGAGACTGCAAACATCTGAGCTTATTGTGGTTTGACAGACATGTGACCGCTAACCATGTGACATTTACTTGCTTGCCATTTTGAATGATCATTGTGATAATGCAGGATCAAATGAATAAACCAGTCACATACAGGGTTACAGACTGGCCTGTGATCGATTGTGATTTCTTTGCAGCTGATTCTTTAAAAATGGGCATTTCTTGCTTATTTATATTGGGATTGCGGTGAATTAATTTGCAAGAACATTTTAGCAAAGGGAATACAGCTAAAAGCTAAGATAATATTAAGTTTATGTTTTTCTGTCAGGACGAGCATCAAATCTAAAAACAGATGCAAAATTATAACGTACATCTCAGACACCGTTGTCATAAAGCTCCTCGACTATCAATTAGTATGTGCATCTAATGGCTGCAGTTGGCTAATGTAGCTGAAAGCTATGATAGTTTCAATCTCAGTGGAGTAACTCTGTCTGTAATACAGGCGTGTCCGTCTCTCATTAAACTGAGTGGATCTGGGAAAGCTGAGAGGCTAGCAGCTTTTTGTCTAATTGTTGCGCATGTGCATTGATAAAACACCGTCTTTGACATTAAGAACAAGGAAGACCAGAGTACAAGGCAGGATGCCTCTGGTCGCTTTTTACTGCTCTGAGGTCAGTTACGATGTGTGCTTCGTGTGGAAACACAGCTAGCTTTAGCAAGTAGACGAGCTTCAGTGATTTAGCATCGTAATAGATGAGTTTCTGCTTGCTAATCACCTTGGCTAACATATGTAATGCAGAGAAGAGCGTGACCACTGTTCAGTTGTACACTGACAAAAAGACTTTTTCTCGTAGAGCCTGAAAAAGTTAATAACTCCTTTACTAACTTAACAAGGAAAGCTGTAACTATAATGGAGAAGTGGCAGTTCTGACCATGTCCGGTCAGGCAAGTTGATTAGGTGCAGGCCTGCATTTCTAAGCTCATGACAAACATTTTTTCACAGTTATGTGGTCTTCACAGGACAGCCACAACAAACATATGATTTATAGAATATGAAGCTGTAAATTAAACAGAATATAAAGTACTTAAAATGAGCTCAATGTTAATAATAACAAATACTTTTAATTAAGTAGATATTTATTCAACTAAAGAAGTAATACTATTTTACAATTCAGCCAGGGAGGAGTGCTGAAAATGATGTCCATGTGATCGACTTTATCTTGTTGGGATAAATAGTCGGCAAATAGTGAAGGAAAATTGATTAATTAAATTTAATTACATTTTTTTGGTGGTGGTGCTCTGCTTGCCTTTCTGCAAAAGTCACGGCACGCCACTGATATCCAGGGTTGTTTAAACTTGGAATATGAGCTATTTTCTCCCTGCAACCCTGTACAAAGTAGTAAACAAACACAAAACGATAACTAGCACGATAAAATATTTATTAAATATTGATTTATGTTAAAAATGTTTTCAATATGCACACAAAAGAACAGACTAAAGAAAGGGACTACCTTTCCTAAATCAAACAATGAACATGGGAAACACACACAGATATTCACACTACACAAGCAGAAACACAATAATGTAGGTAGCACTCACCTGGAGGGAACAGAGGAACAAGGGGCTAATTAGTGATGATGAGAAGTTAATTTAGTCAGACACCTCAGGTAATAGTCTCCCCCCTCCTGTCTTCGGCTCCCTCTTTCTCACCTTCTCTCTCCCTAAGTTGTTCCCCACTCTGCATCGTGGTTTTTGCTTTCCACCCAACCAATTTTCATGTTCAGACAAGGTGTCAAATGTTCTGTTGTGTGCTTTTGTATCCCTTTAATATGCTTCTCTCTCTCACTTGCACTCCAGGAAACACACATAACCGTGCGTATTCCTTAGAGATCGGAGAGGCTGCAAAGCAGGTGAGATTGTCAAGTGGACTAAGTGGGAAATTGCATTATTTTCTGCTTTGACATCGTTGAATTGTATTGTGATGTGTGTGTGCGTCTGTGTGTGAGAGAGAGAGAGCGGGGAGATGGATCCTGAGCTAAATGTTTGCTAGCAGGTGAGCCTGTTGTTGACAGATGGTGTTTGTGAGAGAAGCTCGCTCCCTGCAGAGTCTCACCCCAGGAAAACGCTCATGCTAACGCAGACAGGCCCACGGTACGAACACACACATACAGTCACACTCACGTACTGTACTTGTACATACATAGAGGAGTAGCACACCGTCACAGGGTCTGAGTGGATTATAACCTGTTCAATTTGTGTTGTTCACAACCAGTTCACAACACAACCAGGTGAGACAGACCACAGAGGGAAAGAGATACCAAGACAGTGAAGAGAGAAAAATATAACCAAGGAGATTTATTAACACCATTGTGTTTATAAAAGAAAGCTGCCTTTTGCATAAAGCACTGTGCAAAAGTCTTGAGTTGACCCTCATTTCTTCACTTTTTCTTGAGAAAATGAGAAATGGGTGCAGCGTTTTATAAAAATTTACAAACATACATAGTAATACAGTATACAAAAAAAAACCCAGCTTGCATGATTAGTGAAACTCAATATTGAGTATGAGCAACTTTATTCTATGCAAAAGCGACTGCTCTGTCACTTTTTTGTAATTAAAGGAGTCTACAGGAATAGTTCTCCAGGCTTCTTGAAGGACTTTCAAAGCTCTTCTTTGGATGTTGGCTGCCTGGATTCTGTTCTCCATTAAGATGATCCCACACTGAGGTCCAGGCTCTGAGGAGGTTGTAGCTGTGTCCCAAAACTTAGGCTGCATCCTTTGGAGGACCCGGCCAGCTGTGTGAAAATCCCGGAGGAACCCACCTTATGGATTAATAAAGTTTTATTTAATCTAATAATCTAATAACTTTGATCTCAGCCAAACCGATTTACTCCGGAACAAATAAAACACAGAAAAAAGCCAAACAATTAAATTTTAAGTTATCCGAGTGACTTATATATCATGTTTAACCTGAGTAGCGAAAGACAGCGGGGGTCTGAAACCGATGAAGCCAGGAGTCCGCTGCTGTCACCGGCTTGAGTGACCATTGAACCCCCCCAGCTAGCTATGGAGCGGGTGGGTAACAGACGTCTCCGAAAACATCGGAAACATCGAAGTTTACACAGCTACATTCACGCCTGAAAATATGTTAAAAGTGTATTTTGTGACCCAGAAAGCTTAATAAGAGTAATATTAAAACTTAGTAGCTGCCGCCATTGTTGGAAACTGGGCCACGCTATGAATTCTGGGATATGGTGGGCCACGAAGGATACCCGACCCATCCTTCAAATTCGGGGAAATGAAGGACGCATTTGAAGGAGTTAACGAATTAGGACAGCCTTCGTTGCCTGGCTGTGATGTAATTGACCTTCAAATGCGGCCTCCGAAGGATGCAGCCTACGTTTTGGGACACAGTTAATGTATGTGTTGTTGTTTCAAACCCTGCCACTTCTTCTTTTGCCCTGCACTTGTTCAGTTTCTTTAGATTTTTAAGAACACAGCATCAATCTATGCTAAGTATTCAGGTAACAGGTGTTTGGAAATCAACTTACTGGCATAAAATCTGTGGATGCAAATAGGAAGGAAATGTGTATTTTCATGAAAGGCTGCTAGTAAAGTTAGGCAAAGTGCCTAAAGATAAAAGATAACAACCAAGCTCAAATAATCCATTGGGTTTGCTATTTTAACTACACTTTTGCCTGATGAAAATTGTGGGAACCTGTGTGGGACAAACACAAAAAGCAAAAAGTAGTTTTTAAATAAGAATAACGTAACTTCAAACTCGTTTGGTAAAGCTGAACGGTATTCCCTCTATTAACGCTTTCATTGATTCATTTTGTAATAATTCATCAGGTCAAGCGATTCAAACTGCAAAACACGCCCGACCCTCCAAATTTATAATCCCAAACTGGGCCCCGGAAATAGAAACCATGCAAACAAACGACAGAGTGAAACGCACTTGTGCCAAAAGCCAAAATCCACCAACCGGTGACACCATTTTCCTCCCTGGCCGTCCAACCCCACGTAGACAGCAGCCATTTTGTGCCTCTGAGATCAGATTAGTAGTCTGGTGGCGGTGCTTTCCATCAGCAGGTCCACTGGAGCGTGGTTACTGTGGAGGAGTCACTATTAGAGCTAATGGCAGACTAAACAGCTTTTAAGTCAAGCCTGTTGTGTGTAATGAGACTTTAAGTGTGATGACAAGAGGAGCAAGAGGAAGGAAGAGCACGGCCACACTGACAACAAGACGTTAAAACGACCACTCACGCGCTTCTTCAGAGCTCTACGCGCGTGATGAATAAGCAAAGCAAAACAGACACGAGAGGAAGTAACTGAGCTGTAAGGAAATGACATAAACTTGGATCTGAGAGGGGTCAAATCACAGAGCATGAGAAAGCAGATAGAGAGAGACAGCCAGTCAAAGCATTAGAAAGAGATGAGAGATACAGGGAGGGGAGGGGGAGCGAGTGCGAGCTCCTGTAATTAGTCAGTTAATTACATCTGGATGGTGATCTGCTCAGGGGGATGGATGTTGTTTGAGCTGTGTGTGTGTGTGTCAGTGTGTATGAGTGTGCGCCTATCCTTGGCGGCTGTGTACACTCCAGAAAGCGTTTACTGAAATGGGAGCTAATTCTCGCTGTCTGAGGCCATTACGGTATTAATTTAATTTGGTTTAGCTGTCGCTAGCTCATTAACACATCTAATTAATTCATTGACATCAGAATTAAGTTGTTTCACTGAAACTGACACCTCTCTCTCTTATAAGAGAGAGTGGGAGGAGAGGGAGCGACAGATTGAACGAGAAACGGAGATAGGAGAGGAGATTGGGGGGAGGGGGGGAGCGCTGATGGATTGAATCATATCTACAAGAAAAATGCTATTAATAAATTTTGCTGGCCGCCGTGAGTAGTGTCAATCTGTTATGTAGGGAATAAGGATGAGGAATGATGGGTGACACAGAGGTGCAGATAATGCTTGTTAAAGGAAAGAGGAACACGATAGAAACTGCATTCATTCGAGATTTGGTACTTATTCTGAGACGCATCAGGATTTATGGTACATAAATGAAAAGATTAAAAACGATGTGACATTTTGGGGGATGTTTTAACTCTTCAAACACAAAGTAAGCCATCTGATTGATTCAGTGTTCTTATTAGCAAATTGTCTGGCACCTCTTTGAATAAGAGTTGTTCAGTTTAGACTCAAAACCTACTCGCAGTAGGTGAAACAAACTGTTTCCTTCCACTTAAAAGCGACAGACCATCTATCCACCCCAACATCACAAAGTGAAGTTTGCAATTTCATGTAGCCAGTTGCGTTTTTCACCAGTAACCTGAATAAACCGAATAAACCATCTTATCCAAAAATTGTTACTATTTAGCCCCTTTAACAACACTTGCATGTGGGACCCAAAAATCCCTTATGCTTAGAAATGTACCTGCATACAGGATTCTACGGAAGCATGTTTCTGCCACAAAAAAAAAGTATCCATAACTCGAAATTTCAACTTATTAACTCGAAATCTTGAGAAAAGTAACTCGAAATTTCGAGTTAGCTCTGCCAATCAGTAATCTACATGGAATGCGCACTCAAATCCAGATCACAACAAATTGGCGCTTTTGAGAGTACATTTGCTGATAGTAACGCCATGTGATTCAGCTAATAACACAAGGATTTCATCATTTGTGAAGCGACACTGAAAATAATCAGCAATGCTTGCATTCATGACTGGCTGGAATACTGGTAGCTTAGCTGTAGCATTTGTAGCTGAGGGCTTCAGCTTCCAGGTAACAAGGAAATTACATCATTCATGTAGATTACTGATTGGCAGCGCTAACTCAAAATTTTGAGTTATTAACTAAGTCAACATTTCGAGCTACTTTTCTTATGGATACTTTTTGTTTTTTTAGGGGCGGAAATGGGCTTCCACAGTATTCTGTTGCTGTATAAGAAGCTAAACGTGATCCAAATGCTCAGGCTTCACTTTGCTCTTCTTCCAGGGTTATTTCTACTTTCATGACGACTTTTCTCACAGAGGTTTTCTACCTCAGTCAGCATTTCCTGCACTTCTGACAGTGACATATATAAAAAAGCTTTCATACATGGCTCATGATTGAAAAACGAATCTGTCCCTCATGTCACAAAAACAAGCATAACACCCACCAAACAGCCGTCCTTCTGGGACTGTTGTTGTGCTGATGTTCAGGCTGTGAACTCTCAATGTTCTGATCTAATTTGGGCTCAAACATAAACAGATTTAAGAAGCTGTCGCTCTCAAACCACAAAGACAAATTGTGTTATTTGGGAGGTTTACCATAACCGCTCAATAGGCAGTGAAAAAAACGGACGTATTTAGCTGCCATGATGCCACCCACTGGTTTGTGAAATCCCATTTTGAAGCCTCGAAATGAGTCTTTTGAAAGCGAGGAAGGAGTGGATCTGGCGGTGAACATGCAAGCTCATTGGCTAAACACTTCACAGTCATCAGCCATTCAGCCTAGCCTAGATAATTCCCTTTTATGACACTAAAAGGTACAAATTGGCTTAATGTTAGCAGAGGTTGGCAGATAGATCCAAATATCGATTGTATCGATAAAAACGCGGATATTAGTATCGGATCGATTCTCAGCACGCAGCCCACTGAACTGTGTTAAATAAAAAAATGTTTTGGACATAACTTCCAATATTCACAATGAATAATGTCACTGTTGGCCGATTCTGTTGACTTTTATTTATTTATTTACTTATTTATAGCTTACAGTGCAACAGAAGTTCGGCCAAAGCACTTTAAAGAGAGACAGATTACATTACAGTGGTTTTTGCATTACATTACAGTCTCAGAAACAACAAAAAACAAACAAACAAAACCCAGTTACAAAATACATGTAAAGTTGAAAAGTGTGTTTTATTTTGTTAACTCAAAGCTGATTTCAAACTCTGAATCATGCAAAGCTACTCTAATGGAATCTCAAAATGAAAATGTGACGTTGAAAATAAGCATTGTGGGTGTTCTTTAACTAATGTATAGATTATTACAGTGAGAGCTCCCATATGAAAACCAAAACGTGGTGACACATGATTCAAGTATGACACGGTACAAATCGCCCCACGCCAGAATACTGGC
This sequence comes from Simochromis diagramma, assembly GCF_900408965.1. Taxonomy (NCBI): domain Eukaryota; kingdom Metazoa; phylum Chordata; class Actinopteri; order Cichliformes; family Cichlidae; genus Simochromis; species Simochromis diagramma. Next base: position 1,251,327 of record NW_024386736.1, read on the forward strand.
CAGTTAATTAGAGTTTAGGAGGAGGATTACTTCGGTGGTACCTGGCATGAGTGAATAGTTAGAGGTGGGACACCTTTGGAAGTGGCACGCAGTGTGAACCTGGCTAGACGTAGGGATTATTTGGATGTAACACACAGTGGGTTTCTTGTTAGAGGGGGGCGTCGTCACAGTCTGTCTCTGTGGTAAATTTGATTAAGGCTGGCAGGAGGAGGTGGTCCAACCGTGAACAGGTGCCCCTCACAGCTGAGTCAGGTTCAACCCTTGGTCTCCCTCTCCTTCTCTCTGACATTGTACTTCCTGCTTCTTCCTGCTCTTTGTTTGCTCCCTGTCTGTCCGTGTAATCTCTCTCCATTTCCCCCTCCGTCTCTACTGGCCGCCGCCGTCCCTCTGCTTCATCTGTCTCTGTTTATCTTGTAATCAGCTGTGGGAATGGAGGCCTAGTAACGCTCAGGACCTCCACCTTGAAACGCTTCTCCATCCTTCGCCCATCTTCTCTGCAGCGTGACTTTCACTGACCTTGACAAACCCCGCTATTCATCTCCCTCCTCCCGATTGTTGAGTCCCTGCTTCTTATCCTTTCACCACCCCCCTCAGCACAATGCACCTGTTTGGAACAATCCAGAAAAACCTGGACCGCTCAATCAAATCTTCAGCATAAACACTGATTTTACACTCAAGTTCTAATGTTCTAATATTTATTTAAAGTACTTTATCTATTATTGCCAATCACTGAGTTATTATTATTTTTATTGAAGTTTAGTTTATTAGTAGCAGTTTTGGACAATACAGGATCAAAGCATGAAGCAGATCAAGCCAGGATCAATGCATCAAGTCTGACAAGTCAAAAAACTGGTCACATGATTGACAAGTTGTAACAAGCCAGCGATTTAGTCAGATTACCAGCTGCATACTATAGTTTAACTAAAAGCAACTGGCCAGTTCAGTCTGTATATCCTTTAACCAAGTAGTTTTTAGTGAATAAACGTACTCAAGTAAAAAACACAATGCAACTTATGCCACCACAACCTCTCCATCCTAATAACAGGATCTCTAAATTGGGATGTTTATTTCCCCCTGGATAGTTTTTGGGACAATGCACAGGAAAAGACAGCTATAGATGCAGATCAGGAACAATCAGACATATATTTCCAATCTTTGTTAACTAAACTTTACTGTCTGCAAAAACCAGGTCTACAAAATATAATTTATTGAACAGTTTCTGATGCATAAAATGAAAATCCTGTGAACAACAGACTATTTTGCTCCAAATCCTGTCAGCTGTGAGGGGGGGAGTCCCCACTCAGCACAGCCACAAACGCCTGGGAAGCCAGCCAGCAAAATCTGCCGCTTGGTGATGCTGGTGACTTTTCTGTCTCTGGCCTGTGACAATAGAAAGGCCATGCTCACTGCACTGGCTGTCACAATGGTGAGCTCCACCTACGCAAGGTTAGAAGTTGAAAGGTGCACAACCGTCCAAAACGACACAAAAGCAGACCTGTGGAAATTTCAAAACTATATGAAGCACAAAAAAGTAAAAAGATGAAAAGTTAGCAGATTTTGCACAATCAATAAAGCTACAGAAATAACTCGAACTTCAGTACAATTGCAGTAACAGTACATATGTCATCAAAGAACTGATTTTTCTGCACCAAGATAACAAACAGACAAATCATTTCACCAAGCTTAAAAATGAAATTGTTATCAGTCTTCTAGCTAAGCTCTAAAAATGTATTGGCCAATCTTTCTAAGTATGTGCAAATAATAATAAGAATACTAAGTCATTTTTTAAATAACAGACTCAATGTTAAAATGGAGCAGCGTGAAAAACAACAGAGGTTTCCCTTCTGCTGGCACTGTGGGAGAGTACAGAACAGAGGATCATGCTGTGAACAACTAAAAACAGATGTACCCTTCTTACATGTAATCTGCTCTAGAGGTGCGGCTCTCTCCCCACTCGAGAGCCAAACATTTTAACTGGCTACAGCGTTGACGTAGCCGCTCATTAGCGCGGGCGGCGCAAACTGCGAAAGCACAATGAGAATTCGGTGCGATTATGTGGCGACACGGCGAGCTGCGACACTGATCACATATAAACTCTGTGGATACAGGGTCAAGTTTGACAATACGGGATCATTAGTGTCCATCCGTTTCAATAGAAAAACGAAAATAAAGTTGGAGTGCACTGAAATGATCCTTTGAGAAAGTCTCAGTCTGTCTCTTTCACACAGTATCAGACAGCTATTCCCTGAGGTGAGAGAAAGTGATCGACAGAGAGAGAAACCTCACCTCTTTAGTACCAGAGAGCTACATCACCAGCTGCAGCAATTAACCCCTTCTTCCTCTGGGGAACCATTAGAAGGTAGAATAGCCTTTAAAATTGCATATGGCGGCAATTAGGGCAGAGAAAGTGATGAAATGATTTGGCTTAGACTTTTTCTGTATAGATTTTTTTTTAGGAAATGGCCCTTTTTATAGCACCATAAATTGGAATTAAAAGAGTAAAGCGCTTTGGCTTCTCGTCTCCTCGCTGGTCAAATCTTTTCTCACCGCCTTCTTTGCTCTCTGCTCTCTCCTCCACTTTTCTTGGCTTCTCGTTCTTCCTCCTAACTCATTTTTCACTCCTCTTTTCACCTCTTACCGCTTCTCCTCCTTTACATTTCTGGTTTCCTTATTCTCTCCTATCCCCTCCTCTTCTTCTATTTCCTCTTCCTCTACTTTTTGCTTTCCTTCCTCTCCTTTTTTTTTTTACTGTGCCCTCTTTTTCTTTTCCCCTCTTCTCATTCTTTCTCACTCCCACATCTCCTTTATTTGCCACATTTTCTTTTTTACTTGTTCCTTGTTCCACTTTCCCAGCTTCACCTCTTCTTCGCAAATGTCCTCATTTGCTTTCCTCCTCCTCATCACTTCCCTTATGTTTTGTCTCTTCTTCTCCAAGTGTCCATTTTCCGCACTACCTTTTCACCTATCCCATTTCCTCCCTTCACTTTCTCCTTCTTCTTTTCCTTAATCCCTCTATATCTTCAATCTGTCCTCATCTCCTCTCCTCTGCTTCTTCCCCCTGCTTTCGTTTTTCTCCTCTCCTCCTCCACAATAACAGAAGGAGATGGCTTAAGCATCTGTGTCATCAGTGCAGATTAATGTTCTAATAATATTCACAGATGTCATTTCACAATTCTCCGTTTGTTTATTTTCACCCTCGGAGCTCACCCGCTCTCCGCAGTTTTCTCCTCCTTTTCTTTCTCCTGTCAATAAATCACACGACTAATCACGGGCTCACCACAGACTTCAAAGCATCCACTTAAGACAGCCTGTCTCACTCGAGTGTGACACTCACGCACACACGCCTTTCCGGCAGTGTTTTTGAATCATTCTTAATCGGGATAATTACACATGAGAGGAACTAAATGAGCGGAGAGTCGAGTGAAAAGGGGGCAGGTCGTGAAAGCTGATAGAAGAAACAGGGAGGGAAGACGGCAAAGTGCTTCCTGACACATTCATTTATTTGCTTATTATTTTGCTGCTGTAGTTGTTTGTTTACTCATTAAGGATAATCCAATTAAAACACTTAAGAGCAGCTTAAGAAGAAATGCACACACAGATACACACACTCAAAAACACAGCTCAGAGTGGCCCCAGTCTTGGAGAGAGGACAGGTTGTGCTGGGGTCTGTAAAGCCTGCAGTTTCCACCCCTTCCTGCTTCTACAAACAGCGCTTCAGGACAGCGTGCCAGGGGCTTGGGGCGCCGAGACCATAACATGCCTCCATGGCGGCTCCATATTGGCTCTGGAGCTGGTCAGTCGCCTGCCCGCCTGCGTCCCCCCGCAGCGCTATCCTGTTGTGTGTTGGCTGACTGGTCCCCCAGTGCACATATGCCCACTTACACTGTGTTCTTCTCTAATTAGCTGCTCTTGTCTACACAGACGCTCAGGCTTTGTTAAAACATTGCTATGCCTTTCCTGGCATGTTCTTGTCTTGTAAAGATGGATCCTCCTCACATCATCAGACGATGCAGCGCAGGCATTAATTTTGGCCTCGTGCGTCGCAGACCGCACTAATAAAGACGGCGCTCATGGCTCATTTTACACCAAACAAGCAGTAATAATGGGAAGGGCAGGGAGCGCACGTTACCTCATTCTGCCGCTTTTCAACGAGTCATTTGTTTAAAAAAGCAACGCTTCTTTTTGTCCAGTCAGATTTCACTGCTCCCTGACCAAATCAACTGCAGTCTCCTTTGTTAATGCTCATGACAAAAGGGGGAGAGGGAGCGAAAGAGGATGTGAGTGAGTATACTTTAGTTTGATCATTAATTATTACTCTTTGCTTCCTCTGAGAAGAGAAGCTGATGACAGCTAATTAAGGGTGAAGTGATGTATATGCTCCCCCCCCCTCTCTCTAACTCCCCCCACACCCCCCACCCTCCTTTCCCTCCCTGTCCACCTGCCAAATCATATGCTGGTGCTATGGATGGTAAATATACATATTCAATGGGAAGCACCTGCAACTTTATGTTCTCTGGATGCTTCACTGATCTTTCAGCAGAGTGGTACTCCTGAGTATGGAGGGCTTTCTAAGTTAGAGGGAGATTGTGCATTGTCATACGTGTTGTTTTAAATGGATATTTGCATTAAGATTATTCTATAGTTCCCTTCTTCTTAATAATAACCACAGAAGAAACGACAGTAAACAACCCAACCAGGATCATCTCTGCAGCTCAAAGTCCTTGATCTTTAAAAAACATTGTGATAGAATTCTGTCAATCTAGTCAAATCAAAAATAGATCATTTTTTTCACAGGTTACGGTCATGTTCTAAAAGTGCTAGGCAAACAACCTTACTGTGTCCTGACATTTTTTATTATATATGTTGATAGCCGTGAAATATTGAAATGTAGGCTATTTCTACTGTTGCAGCACACCGTTTCCTTTGCAATGTATTTTTTTTTAAAATAAGTCAGCTTTGTGTTAATAATTCGAATAAATCTTTATAGCTTCATACAGAAATGTTGATAAATATTCAAGTGTGACTTTTAAAGTATTACAGAAATCAAAACATTCATATATACAGACAGAAGGTGTTTTGGATTATTTACCAGCCGCTAAATATGTTGGATTAAATGAACTGCTTATGTTATTTTGCTTTATTTTTGATATTTATATGTTCACACCCCTTTAGATTCCTAAGCCTCTTCCAAGATTCCTGAAGGTAAGATACAGGTAGAGAGACATTTGACTCCCATCAAGGTGAAAAATTCTCATTGGTGGAGCATTACCAGAGGAGAGCCATCGTTTCTATGAAATGTTTTTAACTCCCTGGTGGAAGCTTGTATGTCAAAACATAGGGTGTTTTAGATTAAGCATGACAATGCTTAAAAGCATTTTTAAAGCATTTATTTGAAAGGACAGTTTGGCATAGACAGAAAAGCAGGGAAAGAGTGGAAGGAATGACATCCAGGAAAAGAAAGACTCAGACCCAGGCCCCTGCTCACAATAAACTTCACAATCACAGCTATAATTGGCAACTGAGTAAAAGCACTTTATATGTTCTTTAAAGAAAGCGCTGTACAGTTTGTTGAAGTTTAAGCACACGTTCATGTGTGTTAGATAAATTCTGTTTATTTATTTTATTTACAGTTAAATAACCAGTGCAACCATTTAAGTATTTCTTTTTACATGTATAACAAAGTTAGTGTAATTAAAAATCTTCACAAAAACAGGAAAAGCTTGTTTATTTGATAAGGAAATTGTAATATTCTGTTTTGTTAGTTGCATATTATTGACATCACATAACTAGTGAAACCATAATTAATATTTCTACTCTTATATTTGAAGAGTAATAAGCAGTCTGCTATTTTATTGTAAAAGGTCAAGAGACATGTATAGAATAAATTGCATTTCTTATATAGGCAGCAGTGTCCAGACTGTTTTGGTATTTCATGTTGTACATCCCACACAGGGATGTGGTTGATTTTAAGTAGTGGCGTTCCATCAGGGCAAGCAAAGCAAGCAGTGCTTGCCCAGTGAAATCTAAAAATAGACATCAGCATGCCAAATTTAAACAATCTCCTTTCATCTTAAACATTTTTGTGTCATGAAGCCTCTCTCCTCTTATCATCCATCCTTTCATTTATTGCCAGTTTGTGGCTACAGCTGGTTCTTGTCTTTGGAAGCAGAATCAGCTCTGCTTGTCTCAGATTCCACTGAAATCTGCAGCATCTCTCGTTTTGTGTCCACGTCCTATTAACAAAGGATTGAGTTTGTTAAGATGAGAGGCTTGTTTAAAAGCTTTCTTTTAATTGTTTTTGATCTTTCATGGGAGCTTGGTCTCAGACAAGCTGTCAATGCTCTGCTTTCACTGCTCTGAGATCAGTTACCATTTGAACTTTGTGTGAAATCAAAGCTAGCATTAGCAAGTAAACGAGCCCTCTCTGATTTATTATTGTAACAGATATGTTTCCTCTTACTGGTGACCTTGGCTAATATATATGATTGAGAGTAGTGTGAAGAAGTTTTTATTAACTTCTTTAGCATATTAATAAAAAAGCCTTAATCTAAGATAGAGGATGTCAGCTGATGCCATGTCCAATTTAATAAAACAGGCAAGTTGAACAGCTGCAGTCTCAACCAGCACATTTTAGCATCCATGAGAAATCACTTTGTTAATCAAAAGTTTAATCAGCTATTTTGCTAATACACCACATTCATTTTTCATTAATATTTTTATTATCTTTGACAGTTAATCATGATAAACAGCACTCAAGCCTTTTAATTCAACTGAGATAAACTTTTGTGGCTGAACTGCTGATCTAGCTACAAAAAATGTATTTTAATTGAATTTTTGAAAAATAAAGACCTAGCCTTTCTTTGGGAAAACACAGAGCTGATTCTTTGTCAGTTCACTTGGCATGGAGCAAACTAAACTAGTAATCTTGGAGAAGTGAGATCACTGTTTGTTTTTTGTTGTACAGTTGCCTCATAGTTTGTCTTCTCTGTCGATTCAGCGGCACACGGATCCACAGAGAATTGACCAGTGGATAGATCATCATGTCACCCGTGCTTTCCTTCCTCTTCCCTCTAACAGTGATGATGATGTCTTTATGACACATCCCTGTGCAGGAAGGGGGAGAACAGGGAGGGAGCCAAGTAGAGGCTGTGGAAAAAGCGAGGTGGAGTGAGGTGGTATTTTTAAGGTTTTGCAAATGGAAAATTGTGGCACTTGGCCACAGTTGGCCGATGGCTACGGCAGGCCCAGCTGGACAAACGACCTGAAGACTATGTTATAATTTGGAACAAAGGTAAACATATATTAGCTTGATCATTCTGAAAATAGATGACTGGATACCTAAATGATGAAACAGGTCAACATTTTGTTTTAGGTGTATGTTTTTGCACCCATTTCTATTGCTTAACCCTCCCCCCTCCTGCCCATGCCCCACTCACCAAAACCTTTCTCTCTTAAATTTGTGGTGACTCCAGCAATAGTAACACCAGTGGAGGAAATCATTTGTGCCTCAAGGCGAGTCATTACAGAAGCAGAGTGTGAGATTGCAGTGACAAAACTCTGTCTCTGGCCTCACGACCAGCCAGAGACCAGCATGCTTCTCCACACTCATTACTCCTCTCCTCTCCTCCTTTCTATATATTTTCCTCCCCTCCGTTCCGGTTTCATTATGTTCAACACGGTTCCCCTTTTTACTGCCCTTTCCTTTGCAGTGGTCACAGTCGTTAGTATTATTTTTGTCTACACTTTTTTAAAAAAACCCAAAATGTAGTTGTCATATGTCATATGTATTTTTATTTATTTATACATCTCACAGCTATATTAGCATCAATGTATAAAATAAAATTGTGTAAAAATATTTTATTTTCTGTAATTTAGAAAATGAATCAAGAGTTTGATATTTCCAAAGTTTAAAATACTGAATCACTAAGACTTGAGTCGTCTTTGCAGTGTTTAAATGCACAGATGTCAAACTAAGACTAATGGCTCAATATCTTTGGTTGTGGTGAGATGAGAGGCCTTCATTTCATCACAGCAAACTTGAATATGTCTGTGACACATATATCTTATTACGATGCAACTAGATTGCATTTGGAATATTTTATTTCTGTAGTCTTTACTAGGTTTCCTAGATTACAGTAATGTGTAAAAAAAAACCCAAAACATTTAAATGCCATTAAGGAGGCATCTGATTGGTCCCAAATCCTTAAAAAAAAACACCCTAAAAACCTACAGCCAAACATAAAGAACTATCTTCAGTGACGAGAAGAACAAGAAGTCCTGCAACAGATGGCATGGCCCCCACAGAGCCCTCATCTGAACAACATGGAGTCAGTCTGGGATTACATGAAAAGACAGTGAGGCAGCTGTGGCAGCTTCTCTGCAAGCATACCTGGCTTAGAAACCAACACACACACACACACACACACACACACACACACACACACACACACAGGAGAACTGATGCTGTTTTAAAGGCAAACGGTGGTCACCCCAAATATAATTTTTTTTTACTGCACACGGTGTTTAAAAAAAATCTGTTTATATCGTTGCATCACCTTTGCATTTCTATACAGAGTCAATCATCAAAAAGAGTCTTTAGTAGAAAGTAATCAGTGTTAATGCTGTTGTTTTATCTTAACTTTGTATTTCTTTCCAGTGAAACATGATCCAAAAAAGGGAAAAAAGGCAAAACCAGAAACTTGTCTTCATGTGTTTGACGGCTGTTTTTGCCCTCGCTGACCAGAAGGTGTCAGCTCTGTGTTGGGTAGCGGTCCACAGCTACACACACACGCACGCACTCACGCAAACACATACACGTGCAACTCTGTGCACTATGGCCCACTGATGTCCAGCTGCTCCTGTCAACACTGTGCTACAGCGTGTAATTCACCCTCACACACAACGACAGCTGAGACCTGACAGGAGTCCAGCCCCACCCCCTAACCCCAAAACACACACACACAGACACACACACATGGTGCATAGACATAAAAGTAGGGATATACAGGAGTTAGAAGAGATGGGTGGAAATGAAGAAGAAGCAAAGAAAAGCAGCAAAATAAAGTGAAAGTAGGTGGAGAGGAAGTCGGAGACTGGACGTGGCGAGAGAGAGAGTTGTGGGTGACAGACGCACAGAGAGCCAGACAGACAAAGGGGGGGAAGGGGGACACTGTGTTTAAGTGGCCTAATCAAGGGACCTCCCCTTCAAAGGGAGAGCTGGTGTGTGTGTGTGTGTGTCAATGTGTGTGTTTGGGCAGGGAGGATGGGGAGGCTGCACATTGACAGACTGAGTCCAAGTTCCCCTGCAATTATCAACTTACCCATACCCTCCTCCTCCTCTTCTCCCCCTTCATCCCCTGAGAGACCCAAGCTGCTGTACCCATCAACAACTCATTCAGGCCTTAACAAAGCAGCACCACGCCTACCCACACACACACGCACCCACACATACACACACATTTTACAACCGCACTGCCCAGTCGACTTTGGACATTAATTTGTACTTGAAAATGTTTAATAGGAAATTTAGATTTTTGTTCTGTGCATGTTTGAGGAGGTGGGGGGGGGGGGGGGGGGGGGTTCTGCTTTAAAAAATGTCTATTTGTGGTCCTTTGCCATACAAATTTCACATGGCCTGTGTGGCTGCTGCTTGGATTTACTGGACACGTTTAATGACTCAGAGAGAACGGGACCGGAAAAGAACATTTGGAAAACGCTTCACGACTTGATCCTTGTGCCTGGGCGGCTTTTTGAACATGAGTGCAGCGCCACTTTCGTCCTCGTTTTCAAACTGAAATCGAGGGTACGTGGCTTCTGTTCATTTGCTAATTCATGACAATAATTTCATAGTAATTTCCAATTGGCTGTAAAGGTCGTGTCAGCGCTCTCTGTTACAGGAACAAGCTGTTTTAATAGACTCTGACCGCCTGGAACAGAGGCTTTTTATGTGGTAACCCGTGCAGTATCCTGCCCCCTTTTATAGTGAGAACCTGGCTGTGTGTTGAGCACGGGAGGAAGTCGCTTTGTGCGTATGTGTGTGATGTAGGTGGCCGGCGTGCGCTGCACCACGTGCTGAACATGCCCCGAGGCCAACATCTCACCTCCGGCACTCTTTATATAGAGCGCTTGCTGGATTTGACCACACAAACAATCCGTGCATTTATGCCTGCTTCACTGTGTGTGTGTGTGTGTGTTTATACTTTAAGCCTGCAGTAATAAGGTTGGCCGTGGTGCATCAGAGATAAGGCATTAGGCTGTTGACCTCTGGCCTCAGCCTCTGTTTAATGCGGAAAACCGTTCACTAACACCCAGGAGAGGCCATGTTAAGAGGTGCAAACTGCTTAATGAAATCAGCACGCCTGTGTGTGCGTGTGTGTGTTTGTGTGTGTGGTAATCGAGCCAGCATTATGAAGCAGCTGTATTTAAAGCGATGTCTTGCATTTTGAATCAGCTTTAATAAGTGAGGTGTGTGAGAATGATTAAATCTATTTTTTTAAGTCAGCTGTCACTTTGTGTGTTGCCACTTGGCCCATGGCAGCATTTGTTGTTGCTTCAGATCAGTTCTAGTGTGAGAACCCTTTTAAACGTGGAACATTTGTTGTTTACTTTCTGATTTAAATTGATTTAAATGGCATGTTTTAAATATAGATAATCTTTTAAAAAATTTTTTTTAAGTTTTTGGCCTGTAAACTGTGATGTTTACCTATTATGCTTCTTTCCATCGTACATACTGTTGTGATCATTGTGAACATCGCAGCTGTGAATTGTAAATAACCCTTAAACTGAGCGGTTTCTGTCATATTTCAGCTCCACTTATAGAACAAAGTTTATTAAAGTGTGTGTGGCCTATGCAGCTACCCTCGAGAAAAGCCCGGAAACTTTTCTAGTGGCCGTCAAAACACATTTTTATTGATTTATACTGAGATATCAAAACTTGTCATTAAGGGTACAGGGGACGTAGTCAAACGTTATATTTGTGGGGGGAAGTTAAGCAGCATGTCCAGAGTTTCTAAAAATAAGATCAGCACATGTGCAAGAAATCCCTGTGAGACAAAAGCTCTGATTTTTCCTGCTCCTGGCCCCACCCACCTGCTGTACAAACCTCCTGTTTGCAAGGAGCCAATGAGTAGAAGTATGGACTAAAGTTACCGTCCCTTTAAGACGTTTGTTTCAGGCAGTGGAGGAGATGATGGGTGGCACCAAAGCCCACTATAGAGAAATTAGTAATGGATTTTGAACAAAAAATAAAAATAGGATGTCAAACTCATTTTACATTGTGGGCCACATACAGCCCATCTCACATGGGCCGAACCATTTTAGTTCAATTAATTTCAGTTTTATTTATATAGCACCAAATCACAACAACTGCAATGCATGAAGAATGAAACTCCCCTTTCTGTCAGTAAAGAAGTTTAACTACTCATTTTATCACCGAGATATCTAAATATCAGAAAAAGAATTGCAATTTCAACCACACGTCTCAGTTTTTCTGCATCATAAAGAAATGCTGCTGTGAATTAACGAAACTTGTCAGCTGTTTGGGTTTAAACTGTAAGAAAAATATGTGTAAAATTTCAGAGAAAGTTTTGGTAGCTCACTGCACAAACTTTCTGTAAATACAAAACAAAAGTTTTTTGTTAGCTGTTAAACAGTTTTTCTATTACTTAATAATTTTGAAGCAGGAACAGCTAAAAATGCAAGAAAACAAAATTGAGTCTAAAATTTACAACCTTCTTCACATTTTCCAAAGCCATGCAGTGGGCCAGATTGGAGACTTTTCTGGGCTGATTCTGGCCCCAGGGCCTTATGTTTGGCACCCATGCTATACAGTAAATTGTGTTTTATAGGGGATGGACTGATACATGTTTCCAGCGGTGTGAACATATGTTTTAGTTGAGAGAAGGCTGTTTCAAGACGGGGAGCTAACTGTTAGCAATGACAGTTAGCTTTAAATATATATTCACACTCTATGACAGTGACACTAATGGCCGAAGCGACTCCTTGTTACTGAACTGAGCTCTGTCTTTCTGTCCATGGCTCCCTTGTTCATTTGTAAACTGTGTGAAAGCACTTTGTTGTGTGTGAGACAGGAAGGTCACCATCTTGGTGCAAAGGTTCTCTGATTTTGGTGTTTATTTTTTATTTATTACAAAACTAATATAATGTTAAAGTTAAAAAAAAGTTCCAGATGACTTTTTTTGTTGTATTTTTTTTAATCGCTTGTTTCACTCTCTCTCTCTCATTTTATTACTAATATTTCAGTCAACTAATTATAATTATTAGCCTAAATGTATGAATTTTTTGGTATATGTATGGTGTTTTGTCCTTTTACATCTTTCTTTCACTGTGTGGTCTGGTTATGGTCATTTTACATCTCTTTGGTGTCTCACCTTAGTAGCATAGCGTGAATGCCTCTACATATTACTTTCCTTTTGTTCCTGTCACCTCACAGCACGAAGGACCAGGGTTTGAATCCACCAGCTGGCTGGGGCCTTTCTCTCTGGAGTTTGCATGTTCGCCCTGCGCCTGCATGGTTCCTTCCAGAGTCTAAAGAGAGGCATTTTAGGTTAACTGGTGATTTTAAATTGGACGTTGGAGTAAATGTGAGTGGAAATTCTTGTCTGTCTCTCTGTGTTAACCCTTAGAAAGACCCCACCTCTCAGCTTGTGACAGCTGGGATAGACTCCAGCTCCCCCACCATTGCTCTCGTGCAAACCTGTTTTGGATAAGGCGTTTAGAATATGAGTGTATGTCAAATTTTTATGAGATTCAAAAATACAACTTTACATCAGAAAGCAATGAGAAGAGATGAAATAGTCGCTGGCTTGTCAAAAACTGATCGAAACCTCTCTGCACAGCTACATTTCAGCAAAGAAGAGTTTTGAGAATTGTGCATTTTTCACACAACCAGGTTTTTCAAGGTTTTTCACTTCAGCCTGCTCTGTGCTGACACGTTTGTCAAATTGCCAACTTGTCTAAACCCAGGTATGAACGTTTTTGCATTTAGACAGGGTCGGACAACAAATGAAAGGTTTGTTTCAAGAACTTCTTTACCGTTATAGACTAGGATGCTTTTTTCCCTCTGCTTACTCTTATTATTGACTTTCTGCCACTATGTAAACTGTCTGTTTATTTTTTGATTACATAATATGTAATACATGCGTAATTTCAGCTTCCACTTTGACTTTAATCTCCTCAGCTTTGTGTCGCTCCTGGGTCTAACACAGAGTATAAAACACACATTTAAAGTATGGAAAAAAGAATTATCTTATCTTACTTGTTTTTGCTTTTTCTTTCTTTTTGTCTCATGGAGAGTTGGTGTGTGTCAGGTAGTTTACCAGGTTTGTCCAGGACACTGAAGACATTCTCCAGCCTCTCCTCCACTCCATTAGTCTGTAAGTGGAGGCGGAAGTGTGTATCAGATGCGCGTGTGTTGTGTCGATTTACGCATGTGAGTGTGTGTGTGTGTTTCTGGTGCGTGGGGTGTCACTTCAGCTGTATTGGGGTCAGGTTGGGAAATATAGAAGCTTCCAGGCACTCAGCACGTAATTGAAAATCTATTTCGCTCAAAGTGAGGAGAGGCAACGAAAGAGTGGAGAGCAAATGAAAGAAGGAAGAAAGACAGAGGTTGAGGAGGTGGGAGGAGATGGGGGAGGAGGGGACAGGAGACCAAAAGATAATGGTTAGGGGGGGAGAGTGCGAAAGCAGTGGGTATAGAGGGAGGAAGGCTGGAAACAGAAAATGAAGCAGATATTATTTTAAAAGGTGGACTGTGACACGGCGGAGGAGGCGGTGGAGGTGAGGGAAGGACAAAACCGCTGCTTCATTGCCGTCCTAAGTGGATAAAAAGTGAAGTAGACGGCTGAGAACAGTTCATTTTTGCGACTTCCACCCTGTATTATCCAGTCCCCACTGATCTGTCACCGTGTGCCTCTGCAAGTGTGTGATCTCTTCATGTGACACCAACTCCTATTTGCAAAGCCCTATTGCTACCTCAAATGCATTTGTCACACATAACCTATGCATCATTCAGTGCTGTAAGACTTATATACAGTGCATTTTAAAAATGACCGTTTTTACCTGTATAAACACAGAAATCAGTCATCACAGCAACAAGAAGATATCCCAGTTTATTAGGTCACACGTAAAGAAGCTTACAGGAAAAGTATTTTGTTCAAGACGAAAGGATAAATCGCGCTGAACATAAGATAACGTTTGTTTCCAAGAAATTAAATACTAAATGTTAGTTTAATTGCTTTTTAATTTCAGAGGATTATTTGAATACATGCACCAAGTTTGCAGGTATCTGTAAATAAAACTTAAAAATACACTCTGCCAATTTTCTGCATATTAATACCATGAGATCAAAATTCAAAATTTTAATTAAAAGGAAACAATGTCGGGTTTATCTGTGTGTTTGTCAGGTAAACAGTCTCTATGTTGACTGCTTAACTGTTTTTCATGTATAAATTAGGATCTACAGTATGCAAATATCTTACAATTGCATTTTGATCAGAAATATGCAAGCGCCTCCTCAGTTTAATATTACTAATTCTTTGCGAACAAAAGATATATTTACTTCCTTATTTTACTTAAAGAAGAAGAAGAAGAAGAAGAAGAAGAAGCCGGATCAGACAGACTGTATTTAGGCGAAGGACTGAAGTCAAACTTGGCTGAACAGCATCAGCTGCTTCATTCATGCTTCACAGCTGGATCGTTCCTTAGCTGCTAGGCTAAAAGGCCTACACACTGTGCGATTTCGGAAATCTTATAAATTCCTTCTAAGCCACACTGTGCAACATATATCTAATAATCTTGTGCAAGACATCAAGTTTGATGCATGCAGACTGTACGACTGATAATCTAATCTGCTGAATCGGGCCAAGATGCATGCCTGTTTTTCCCAGGCTGTCTTCAGCTGGAGGACCCACCACACAAATAATCTTCAGCTCCAACATCTGAACTACATTTTCTTCTTTGTTGGAATCCCAGACATATTTTATGTAGCTATTACTTTCAACTATGCGGTGTACATTGGTCGCTGTAGCAGTCACATTGTGACCTAAATTTCTGAAACTGTCAGAATTTTTTCCCCAGACTGTCTATCCATTACCTCTCTCACTCTGCACTGTAAGATGCACCTCTCTGGAGCCACGACCAGAGAGATCAGCACCATCCTTTCATTCAGTCACACAGTCCCACGTTTAGGTGTGGAATAAGCGGAAACGTTAACTTTTTCGTGTTCGTTAGTAAAACTGAAAGTTGGGAAACCAGATTTGAAACTGATATTTTAAGGATTCGTTTAACTGTCCGTTGTTTGTTTTATATATTTAGCTAAAGATGCTATTTTTTATTTGGAAACAAAAGTATCAAATATTAATTTGCATTTCATACTTTAATAGATTTCAAATGTTTTTAATAGGATTTAGCAACCCAGGGCAGCCATACAGGCAGCCACTTGTATGGCTAGACTACACTAGGGAACAACGTGTGCATGATAATTGGTTGCTGGTGGTTTCTGGCCGCTTGGTGAAACTGGTTGCAAAAAAAGTATGCAGTGCTACAATAAAAGCCTCCTTGCAATTGCTTTAGTCACGAGAAGGTTGCCAGTAGTTTGCACAGAAGACTCAGACTTGCCTGCAAACACTTGCAAACCACTCTCCAAGTTCTAGTGACTCTGAAAAGTGTGATGACGACATTCACTTTCAAAATAAAAGCTGAACCTTAACACTCCAACTAACACATTTCAAAAGGTGCAACTTTTAATTTGAAGGCAAACTGTCTCTGTTTACAGTTTTTCCTTGTAGTTTCATTACAGCTTGCAGACACGTTGCCTTGAACTTATTAGTTTTCTTGTTTTTTTATGTTTTTTTCTAAACTAATGTTTCTAAGAGAATGGTTAACATAGTGAGCTTGCATAATGGTGTAAATCACAGATGTGCACATGTCAGATTTACTGTGTTTTTACCCATTTACAGAGTCATTCATTTGATTCAGTTCAATTCAACAGTTGACTCAGTGAGCCTTATATTGTACGAGTAAGGCCGTACTCTACACTCAAAATACAAAATTTTGAATACTAAATCTGTTATGGGAAGGATAGAGAGAAAAACAGTGAAAAACAGGCTGGATTTTGATCTGGAAACATCATATTGAAACAGTGTTCACTAAACCTCCCAGTCTTTAAAATCCTTAAAGGGTGATATATTGTCTTCTCTTATAATAGATAAGATATAATTTGGAATCTTAATAAAGCTATTAAGATATTTGTGGAGTGCATTTGATTAGACCAGATGAGTAAAACTGCACGTTCTGTCAGTGTAAAGATGTTTAACTACACAATTAGTCCCTTAGATAGCTTAATATATGTTAAAGCATTCTACATGATAAACGTGTAAAATTAGCCCTCTACCCTAAATTAGCCCTCAAATTTATTATTATTTATTTATTTAGGATTTGTTTATGAAATTTTATGTTTTTGTTTTGTTTTTTACCAAACCTTCTATAGCAGACAGTGAAAAACAATAGCTTCTCTGTCATTGTTTATCTATTACTAACCCTACTTTGATGTAATATGAATGACTGTGGTCATGACGTTATCAGCAGGAAAAGCTGTAAAATTATGCCTTCTTTTCCAGTTGGCCGGATTGAACTCTTTGCCGTGTTGATTCTGACCCCCGGGCCTTATGTTTGACACCCCTACATTATGCATTATTGCACCAGCCACTGTCTTTGCTTTGCGCTAAATGTTTTAGTCAATGTAATGCCTGAGCTATTTCACACACTATATTATCTCACAGTAAACTCCCTTAATAACATGTCTGTGTAAAATTTCTGCCTCTAACAATTTTGTATAGAAAAGCTTCCTGGCTCTAAAGTTTTAATAAACATGTGTTTCAATGTCCATATTGTTTTGACAATAGATACACCTCTGCACTGGTTTTTTTTCACAGTTTGTTTGTTTGTTTGTTTTACAAATGTTTTCAAATCGAGTACAGTAACGTTTATTTCTGTAGCCCATTTGTGCATGTGTGTCTGTTTAGGTTTGTTTGTGGGAACTCGGTTTCTGTCTAATAACTGTTTATGTTCCAGCCCTTCACTTCATTTAATGGAAGGAGTTTTATGAGAAATCAGAAAAAAAAGGCAAACATGTAAAAGTACACGGACTAAAAATCTTTGGTAAATTATTTAGGCCAGAAGTTTGGGGGAATTTAAATTCTTGCTCCACTTTTAATTAGTGCTGCAACACCAACCAACCAACCACAGGAACAGAACACACATACAAAAAACCCACTGACAGTGTAGTGCAACACTTCACCTCATTAAGCCTACAAATGCGCATTCTGTGAAAGTGAAAAGACAGGATCATAAAAAACGCAGGGATTATTGTTCTGTACTGTGCAGAGCTCAAAATTACACCGCTGTGTGAGTGTCTGCACTGACTGACAAAAGCAGCAACAGAGACAATAAACAAAGCCCCCCCCCACCCACCCTCACTGAAGACTGAATGATTGGATGCTTGCATAACACGTCTGATGATTAAATAGTTAATTGGTGTTTTTTGATGAGTAGGACATTGTAGTATGATGTCACAATGCTACAAACAACAACATGCCCTGTAATTATCTAAATTAGCTTTGTGCTATTTACAAATTTCAATATTTATTTAAATTTTACAGTATTTTTAAAAACTATTTACACTTATTAACGTATATTTTTTTCAGTTAATTAGGAACAATTTCATTTTACATCACATTTTCTTTGTTCGTCTGTCCACGGATCCACGTGTCTATGCTGTGAGAGAGTGTGTATGTGTGTGTTGTTCTGTATGTGTGTGTGTGTGTGTGCCTGAGGCCTCTTCATCTCATCAGCAGAAATCTATTCTGCTCAGACTCATCCAATAAGGTGGGTAATGATACTCCACTCTAATATTGGGACCGTCCAAATTGAACACATTTAAACTTTAATGTAAGTCAAGTCCTGGGGAGAATGTAATCTGCCCCACTTAGTGTGTGTGTGTGCGCGAGTGCGTTTTGAAGGTTTGATCGTGTGATCTCGTGCGCAACTGTTTCTGTGTAATGTATAGCACTTTGACTTTTTTTCTTTTGTTGCTCCACTAATGAATTTAAATATGTTGAATTACTTTGAAGAAGAAGGTGAGAGGTGAGATGAGAATGTGTGTGAAGTGCTGCGAGAGAGGCTGTTTAAGCAGTTGAAGCAACAGTGTTTCGGTGTTTGGAAGTTCCTGCTGAGATGAACTGTGCAATGACAAAAACACATTGGACACCTTTTCACCCTCGCCCCCTCATCCTCCTCCGAAAGAAAGCACACGCTCCCTTACTTTTTAGCTGTTTTTCCATGT
The DNA here is from genome assembly GCF_900408965.1 of Simochromis diagramma. Taxonomy (NCBI): domain Eukaryota; kingdom Metazoa; phylum Chordata; class Actinopteri; order Cichliformes; family Cichlidae; genus Simochromis; species Simochromis diagramma. The sequence goes on from NW_024386736.1 coordinate 1,269,688, forward strand.
AAAAATGTAACTTTTTAACTATTATTTTTTCGCCTTCATTTGACAGCATCAGCAGAGATACTAAAAGTGGATAAAGGAGAGGAAGGACGTATGACCGTAGAGGTAGTAGGAAAAATTTGATATTCTTCTGGCATCTAATCACTTTGTTAAGAACTACTTGCCTACTGTGTGAGCCTCCAGGGTTTGTTTCTGTGCTGTGGCAACATTTTAAAAATAAGAAACCATGAAACACTGCAGTGTTATATTAAAAACGGTATAAATCAACTTTGTTTTCAGTTGTGGGTGCTTGGGTTTTTTAGTACTATGTTTTTCTGTAAAATTCTAATTTGCAAACCTTTTTTTTTTTTTTTACCACAAACGCCAGAGCAAAAAATTGGCTTTCATATCCCTAATCTGACTGCAAAAAGTGAAATAGTCATAAAAATGCATTTTATTAGTCTTTGTTTGTTCATGGACAGATGAACTGTCTCGTATTTTTGCTATAAGCACCACTAATTTTTTCAAAGGTCTTCAGGGGAAGTGTCACCGTGGCAACCAAGGAAACTTTAAAAAGTGGGAACTCTTACATTTGAAACTAAGCCAATTAAATGCATAGAGCTGTAGATTTTTATTGCCTGACCCTAAATATGTAGCTTCATGTCATGATTCGGCTGTGTGCCGGCAGGAATTGGACCCAAACGCAAACTCACTGGAGACAGGGCTGAACTTAAAATGGCAGTTTTTATTGCTGAACACAAAAACTCTACAAAATCTAAACTGGGAAGACTCTAACAAAACACACAGGGAGCTACAGGTAGAAACACACAGCATGAGGGAGAACGCGACACCGAACTGAGGGAGACGCAGACATAAATACACATAGGGTTAATGAGGGAAGTGGGAACACACGGGGAACACAGCTGACACAGATAACCATAACGAGACAGGGCAAGAGTGAACACAACATGACGCATACTGACGAGAGACTGTCAAAGTAAAACAGGAAGTACATGGAGGAACCAAACAAAAGACGAGGAGCATGAACCAAAACTGAGTCCACAAAGACACAAAAACAGTTCAAAACAGGGAGGCAAATGTCCAAAGAGGTCAGAAGGTCAACCCGGGGGACGACAGCACAAAAGTTCACAGTTCAGCTGTTCCGGGGGCCGGCCACGTGAAAAGTGGCAGTGGCGGCAGAACAGATCCGGAGGCCGGCCGCGCGGAAGACGGTGGCAGCCACAGAGCGGGTCCGGAGGCCGGCCGCGCGGAAGACGGCGGCGGCTCCCAAGCGTCGGGCGTACTGGTCGGGGCTTGGTGGGCACAGGACGGGATGAGGCAGGACCAGACGGTGGCGTGGCAGCCACAGGCGACGGAGCTGGAACAGATGCAGAGGCTGGGCCAGGCGAAGGCGGAGCTGAAGGAGATGCGGGGGCCGGACCAGGCGGAGCTGAAGGCGATGCGGGGGCCGGACCAGGCGACGGCTGAACGGGCCCCTCGGACCCGCCAGCGGAGACGAGGAGGTGCTGGCCGGGCTGACCAGAGCCACCAGCGGAGACGAGGAGGCGCTGGCTGGGCTGAGCAGAGCCGCCAGCGGAGACGAGGAGGTGCTGGCCGGGCTGAGCAGAGCCGCCAGCGGAGACGAGGAGGTGCTGGAGAGGTTCCCCTGAACCCCCAGCGAGAACAGACGCAGAGCCAGCTGGCTCAGCGGACGCTAACTGTAGCTGCACAGGGCACGCAGTCGGCTTGGGATGCAACGGCTGGGGCTGTGCAGGGCAAACAGTCTGTCCAAAGTCCGTCAGTACCACGCAGTCCTCAGCTGGCGGAGAAAGCTCACAAAGGCTTCCAGCTGAGGTTGGCAGTAACTGAACAGGTTGCTGAGCTACTAACTGAGCTGGTGACAGAGTTAATGACTGAGCTGATAACCGAACAGGCAATGGAGCAAGAAACTGAGGTGGTAACAGAGCGGATGACTGAGCAGGTAATGGAGCTGATAACTGTGCTAGAGACTGAGCTGGTGACAAAACAGGAAACTGTGCTAATAACTGAGCTAATGACTGCGCTATGGACAGAAGTGCAAGTTGTAGTGGTGGTTGCAGTGATGGTGGGTCAGCAGGTAGTTGAACTGGTGACTGAGCAGGTGCCTGACTCTTGGCTGCTCTCCTCCGGGGAACAGGAATGGGTGCTGGGCCTGGCCGAACACCAGCCTTCCCCACCCAAGGAACAGACACGGGTGCAGGGACGAGCTGGGCTCTGGCTGCCTCTACCCTGGGGACCGGTGTAGGTGCAGGAGCTAGCTGGACCTCTGCCGCTCCCACCCGAGGAACTGAGACGGGTGCAGGAGTCGGCAGGGTCACGGCTGACCTCACCCGGGGAACCGGAACAGGTGCAGGCAAAGGCTGGGTGTCCATCAACCCCAACCGAGGAGCAGGTACGGGTGCCAGGATGAACGGAGCCTCTGCCAGGTTGGGAGACAGAAGAAGGGACCAGCTGGATCTCAGCCACCCTCACCTGAGGAACTGATACGGGTGCGAGGGAAAGCTGGGCCCTGCGCTGCCCTGGGTACAGGAACTGGAGGTGGAGAGCGAAGCACAGGAACAGTAACAGTCACTGGGTGAACTAAGTTATTGGTGCCAAACTCAGTTTTAGGAGATCTAGGTTTAAAGCAAGCAGGTCCTAGGAAATCCACTGCTATAACACTCTCCAGGTTAGCGCTAGCAGTCCTGGAGGAGGTTAGCTCAGGGACAGTCACCGAAGCAGTTTCAAAACAGACAACATCAACAACTGTCTCTTGAGGAACGGTGTGCTGTCTAACACAGGTCAGAGAAGGAAGAACGCCAGAGACTGTTCTTTTCAGAATCGAGGCTGGAAGGACAAACACAGGTTGAGAAACAAAGTCAATTTTCAAACAGTCCATAGGTGAACAGACTCGGCAGGCTGACTCAGATCTAACTGGATGGGGAGCCACACAGTCCAGGGATGAAGTAACACCCACAACAGTTTTCACAGCAACAGGTTCAGAGGAGTAGCGAACAGGATCAAGCATGCGTTGCCGTGGGTCACAAAACTTGACCTGATCAGGCAACTCTTTAACGCTTAACCCCAGTCTTTCGGTTAGCTTAACAAAGGAAGCGACCATCTTGTTACTGCTCACTCGAGAAACTGAATGATTAATCACTGGTTGTGGACCTGACTGGGCACCACTGGACATGTCAAAAGACAGAACGGGTTGGCACATGAAACAGTTACTAGAAGGAGCATCAGTTACAGAACACTCAGTCTCAGATAGTTTGGCTGATGATGGTGGTGGTGTATGGCTGAGTTCAGACTGGAAAACCCCAGAGTGTACAGGCTGGTGAAAACAGTTCTGCGGAGCTGCAATGCTGGTAGCAGTATGTGGGTGAGTCTGGTGTAGGATAGCAGTCTTTGGTTCAGCTAACTCTACAGGTGAAACATTCATACTGGCTAAATCAAAGGAAACACTGCGAGCATTACAAGAATCTGATGGCTCAGAAACGCAAAGATCACTAGTGAGAGCTACGGGTGAATAATCTGACACTGAGGTGCCTCGCTGTATAGTGTCTCTAGAGTCCAAACACACAGTGGCGGAGTTATCCGATTCAGGCAACACAATGGCGGGCAAAACAGAGTTACTCACAGTGGTGGAAAAGTCATGAAGTCCGGGATCAGAAAACTTGGGCTGAGTGTGTGACGCACAGTCACTCTCTCCCACAGGTGCAGCCCGCTCAGCTGTACTGGCGCGACGGCGGCGTGAACGCCGTTTTCGCCGAGAAGGGGGAGGAGACGAGCCGGGCCGCGAATCCTCCAGCGGACCGGGCTGAACATCCTCCGACCCATCATACTGGAGAGGCAGCTCCGGGCGGATACGTACGTTGGAGACGAGGAAGTCCTGGATGTGGGGGTGTAGCGCGCCAAATAGCCATGGGAGTCCGGACACCATCCTCTGTAAACGGATGGCTACGGTCTCCCGATATTCTTCCCCTGGCAGCGCTACCCACTCCTAACAGTGATACTCCACTGTGTAGATTAAATCTGCCTGGAGCTCAGCGGAGGGATTGTGAGCTGCTGGGTCCATGTCGTGGTCGCGTCCCTCTGTCATGATTCGGCTGTGTGCTGGCAGGAATTGGACCCAAACGCAAACTCACTGGAGACAGGGCTGAACTCAGAATGGCAGCTTTTATTGCTGAACACAAAAACTCTACAAAATCTAAACTGGGAAGACTCTAACAAAACACACAGGGAGCTACAGGTAGAAACACACAGCATGAGGGAGAACACGACACCGAACTGAGGGAGACGCAGACATAAATACACATAGGGTTAATGAGGGAAGTGGGAACACACGGGGAACACAGCTGACACAGATAACCATAACGAGACAGGGCAGGAGTGAACACAACATGACGCATACTGACGAGAGACTGTCAAAGTAAAACAGGAAGTACATGGAGGTTCAGACAGGAGGAGAGAGAGCACGGGGAGAACACAGACATAACGGGCTGGGGAAAACATGGAATAAAACACAAGGAGGGATGAGGGCTCACAGATACACAGGGGCACACAGGAGGTAACCAAATAGGAACATCTTAACTAAATAACCTAGGAACCAAGGCATAAATAGGGAACAAAATACAAAACACACAAAAACTAAGAATACTGGGCCAACATGGCCCAGGACCATGACACTTCATGCTTTAAATTTGAACTGAGAAGTTTGTGGCTGCTAAACCTAAAAACACAAGAGTTAGACATGAAGTGAACGCGTAACTTAAAGAAGGTATAAAAATGATCTAGTTCTGCGATGGACTTAAACTCCTGAGAGAGAAATCATTTGTCATCAGTCTGTTCCGATGTTTAAAAAACAATTTATCTCTGGGAACATAGATTAAATATCATAATTTTTTCACAAACTGCTGTTTTCATTTAACATTGGTAGCAAAGCTAACTTTGTAGCTTCCCCAGTCTTCCACTTAGCTTTTGTTGTAGCACAGTTACAGTTACACTTTAAAATAAAACAGAAAATAATAATCAAAGATTCAAATTTAAGTCATGCTGTAAGTCTTGATTCCAGTCAGTGTATTCATGTAGCACACTTTAAAACAACAGAAGTTAACCCAAGATGCTTTGACATTAGCAAACACTGGCATGCTAACCTCGTAGAGGATAAACATAAGCATTAGCGAGCATCTTAACTTGTTTTTTTGTTTGTTTGTTTTTTAAACTTTGTTAAGGAACAGTATACAGAAAATGTATACAACTTGAACAAAATTAACATATGCCAGGGGGTGTAATATAAAAAGTTACATGCATTCAAATAATTTGTAATTAGTACAAATAATAATAGTTTTCATGTGATCCACGAATCAATTTTATGTAACATAAAGTATCATTATAGTAATGTTTAAAATTAGGCTTTTGGCTACTGTATTTGCATTTGTGAAAATAAAATTTAGCTAAGATAACTAACAAACAAGTTTATTATAAAGTAAACATCTTCTTTTTTTTTGCCTTCGAAAGAAACAAAATCCAGCGTTCTCCCATTCCAAATTAAAGTCCGTGTAGAGCTGTCCAGTAATGAATCTACTGAAGTCTTTCCAAAACGTTCTAGCGTGTGAACACAGAGGTGCAGCACAGTCTCAGGATGGCTTTCACAAAAGTTCACATTATGTCCCTTTTGAACTTTCTCATATAATGATTAGCAGGATAATATTTACGCAGTATTTTAAATAAAACTTCTTTTACTTTATTTGTTACCAGATACTTGTTAGGAATTGTCCATACTCTTTTCCAGTTAATGTCACTGACAAAGGAATTCCAATAAGAGATCACATGTGGAACAGATAAAGATATTCTGATTACCTTTACTATGGTTTGTTAGACAGATTCTTCCTATGTGTGAATCCACAGGGTTCAGGAGAGAAACAGTTGATATACAAGGTTGAATACCTTTAAATAGCATTATAATACCTGTAGGTATTTAACTTGTTAATGTTACAATGTTAGCATTTAGCTGCATGTGTCAGACTTGTCCATGCCGTTCGGCTTTCGTGTACCAGCAACTAGCTGAATCATGCACATCTGTTATTGTCGCTTTAATCTGATTGGGGATTGATTTTGATCTTTATTACAGCACCTAAACTCTTCCGGCTCACCTGGTTGTGCTTTCCCTTTTGTCCTTCTTGCCACGACTACTGCTACAACTGTGACCTCAAATAACATGTAGCACACATATACAACACAGCAAAGCTACACAGGGCGACTAAGATGTCTGTAATCTTTGACATTTAATGTGCGCAAAACTAAAGATGTATTTTGTATGTAGTTTTTTTTGATTTTATCTGAAAAGCTTAGAAAAAAGAAAGATGGCAGTCTGTAAGTAGTGCTGATTTTTCATGATGTGCTTCTATCAGTAGGCTAATTTATGAATCAAAAAATAAAATGCTAGCGTGAAATGTGATTTCTGAACGCTTTATTCGTTTATTCCAATGTTCTGACACACTGTACTACTGTGTACTGAGGATGCTATATACCTTTCTATTAATTAACTTGTTGTCTTAAGTCAGGGAGCTGATTATTGATATGTCAAATTGGTTGATTTGAGTTGAGTTATTTTATGTCTTAATACAGAAGAAGTGATTTCATTAAAGAAAAGGTTTAATTATATTTGATCAAAAGAGCAATTTTTCCAGAAAGCAAAGTGCTACGTTGAATAAACCAAACTGCAGACAGGAAGGAGGAAGGAAAACTGCTCTCTGGTGGGAGAATTGGCCAACTTCCGCCATCCACCTTGACCACTTCCTGTCTACACTGCATATATGTGGCCTCATCAGTCAAGATAGACATTACCACTGTGCCTAAACCAGCCAGTCCACCTAAATAATGATTTAGTTGCTTAAAGAGACATTTACTTGGAGACAGATTGTTTGTGTGTTTGACGCATGCTAGTCATAATTCTTGTGTGTTTGTTTTAAGAGAAAGTTGTTCTGATTGATTGTTTGGCCACGTTGAGAACCCTACTAACTGTGTGTGTGTGTGCAGTGCTTTACCACTAATCCATGAAGAATCCTCTTCCTCCTCCATTTCCTCTTCCTCTCAGGATGTCAGGGTCACATCAAAGGAAAGAGCAATGACTTCTGACCGCATGACCCCAGTTTAGCAGCTTTACAAGCGGACAGGGCGAGAATCCATTAGCCATGGGAACATCAACAAAAACAACAACGGCGACCAATGGGAAAACATTCGACTTGTACTTTTAATCAAGGAGTTTAACAAAGTCCAGCATGCTGACAGACGGCGGCGAGGACAAGTGATGGAACGCCATTAACATGTGATGTGTGATTATGAGCGCCAGAAATTATTCTAACAGTGACACTGATTAAATATATTTAATAATTCTCTATTTTAAAAAATTAATATTTCAATAACATGACTATTTTATGCCTGAAAACCTGATGAGAGTAGACTCAGATCCTTGTTTTCATAAGTAATGAAAAATGATAGGGCAACGTGAAACGGGGGCTTAAAATGCTGAGTGCTGTGTGCTTGCGTTGGTGCTTGTAAATGGGGCTAACCTGCATTTAAAGCAGCTCCCCGGCACTGCTCCCTGTTTTTGTCTCTTTCACAATGAGTAACTTATCTAAACCATCCCCTCTTCAGCACTCAACTTCAACTGCCTATTTATCCATTTCGGTTGCGCGCAGCCGGTCGTTAGTATTCTGGTACACACCTCAACAAAGCCATTATCATAAAAACACACACAATCACATGCAGATGGATTGCTCTTAGCCTCTTAGCTCGGCTGCTAATGGTGCTAGCCACTTAATTAAGGTCACTTATGGACAAACTCTGTTAGCATGGGCACTAATAAGTACTGCCCAGACAATGGGGCTGTGAGAGTGCGTGTGTGCGTGTGTGTATGGTAATGATATTGCTGTAAAGCCTGACCTGCAGTCTCCATTACCTCCAGCTTATTGAGTGGTTTGTTTTGCAGAGTGGCTCTTAGAGGTGGGTATCATTGAAATTTCACTGGATGGACAACTGGACACTTTAGAAAATGCAACACAATACATTTGGGACTGAAGTGTGTATGTGTGTGTGTGTGTGTGTGTGTATGTGTGTGGCCAAGTTGAGGGGCACCTAGAGACTGAAAAACGTGTCTGCAGCTTGCTCATCAAAACCCATGTGGAAACCGAATATCCGTCGCATTGGTAATTTACAGCCCCGCGCTTCCCTCCTCTTCTCCTGCCGTTCTTTGCTCCTGTCCTCCCTTCCGGAGCTTCTCCTCAGGTTGCCTCATCTAAAAACAATTAGTTCCCCCAAGCCGACTGACCAGCCAGTCAGACAGGTTAGGGAGTGACTGTTGTGTATGACTGTGTGCGGATGTGTGTGTGATCGTGTTGTCCTGCTGGGGAGCATAACATTACCCCCTAACATCACCACACAGGATGCTTCCGAAGACTTGCTGACCTTTCACCTTAGGCAGGGAGGATGAGAGACAAGGGGAAGTGATTTTTTGTGTGTGTGTCTGTGTGTTGGGGGGGGGGGGGGGGCTGCTGCCCTTATATGGCAGCTTAGTGCAGGTCACAGGAAATCACTTTGGGCTCAGTTAGTACAATAGATTTTTATGTTTCTAAGTGGTTCAAGTGCCATTGAGCACAGGGATTTGCACAGTTAGTGCTGGTTTTGTGTTATTGTAAAGAGTGTTAGCTTGTTTTCTGCTGTTCCACTGCATGCCTTTTCAAAATAAACGTAATGTAGTGTGTGGTGCAATATGTCCCATCATATTCTGCATTTATGCGCTTAATTTAAGGCTTTTATTTACCTGACCTGCTGAAGGCAAAGGACATTATTTTGAAGTCACTCTATTTGATTACAGTAAGTGGTCAAAATTATGAATACAAGAGTTACAAAAAATGAATGCACAAAGCGTCACTTCGCAATTTTTCATACTAACACAGGGACTGTGTTAAAAATTGACAGCCACCGCACTCATAGTGTCACTTTGTTGACCTAACAGCTGTTAGCTGCTGCTATTGTGTATATATATATATTTATATTCTTCATACATTCTTATATATTTCTATACTTTTTTTTGGGGGGGGGGGTTAGAAATGACTGAAAGATTAATAGGCTCTGTTTTGAGTTTTGTTCAAAAAAGAATGACTTCATATAGGGAAAAATATATATCACATGTGCAGGACACCTTAAACTAGTTTTTTAATTAAGCAGCAAGGCAGAACAAAATCGGGGCTGTATCAAGACATGAGGACTAAACCCCAATTCAACCAGACCCAGAACTGATCCGGAATTAAAACAGGACTACAGCAGTTCAAAATCAGGACTACTGAGGACTTAACCAAGACAGAACCAGAATCAGAACTAGATGATAGTAGCACTAAAAATCATCATAGACCTGCACTACACTTATTTTTTTAATTCTACCAAAGTACACTATTTAGATTTTGAAAAGTTTATATAATTATTTAGCCTTGTTGTGCAAACAATCCTGCATAACTTAATAAATATAGAATTTGAAAAATAGCAAACCTAAAAAGAAACACTAGGTACGAGATACATGAGGACCTATGATACGGTGATACTTTTGGTAAACAACCATTTGACTAACATGTGTGTCTCACCTGCTCTTGTTCATCTCTGTTCTGTCCTCATTCTCCATCTCCCTCTCTGTTCCTCTCTCTCCCTCTTTGTGCTGACAATCATCAAATATACAGTTGAAACCACATATTTATGTACTCTTCAGATCAAAACACAAACACTTTTTTAATTGTAACATCAAATCAGACTAAATGTATATTTTTTTAGATTGATAAATATAAAAAACATATTTGTTAACTTTAAGAGTAAAGAGAGAAACGATCTGTATTTCTTAATTGCAAATGGCACCAAATTGTATTCAAATTGAGCCACACTTATGGAGCTCCACAGTTCTTTTCCTGGTGTTTTGGTTGACATCCCTTAATTTTCCCATTTCAAAGAAACAGGCTCTGTGTTTTGCCTTATATGCATCCACAGGTGTGCCACCAATTTACTCACATGGACTCTACTAACCAATCAGAAGCTTCTTCAGCTCAGAATGGAATCGTCTGGAGTTTCTTATTAATTAACAATAAACTTAGTGTATATGTACTTGTAAATTTGATGAAAGTGATAAAAAACAGAAAGCTCTGTCTGTCTTTATTCTGACATTTAACTAATTCAAAAGATATTTCAATATTTATCTAAAACAAAAGTTTACTCTAAATTGATGTTGTACAGTAAAAATGTTTTTTGTTTTCTCCCTAAAGTGTATGTAAATATCTGGTTACAAATGTGAATATCCTGCTGTGTACTGAAATCCCTCTTGTTTTGCATAGAAATATACTGAACAACATACAAAGCATAATATATAAAATAACATTTACCTGAGTTTTTTCTTTGAAAGAAGCCTCTAATGTCCATTCTTATATTTCAGTACATAACTGAAACCGATTTAGTCGGGGAGGGTAAGAACTGAAAATATGAAATAAACACACATAAGCTAAGACTCTCTAAAAAATAGCATTTGTTCGGCTTTTCATTTCGCCATTTGTTGATTCACTTGAAGAGCAAGTAACGTAATATTGGTCAAGTGATCAGTTTGATATCAATCTTTCGTGATTCACCGTCATATTTACATTATTTGTACGGTATGAATGATTTGCTTTGGTACCTGGTCAAACTTAAGCTCTCCTTAGTATGGCTGGCTCCGTTTCTCCAACAGCGCACTCACTACTGGCAGCAGCTGCCCCGCCCCCTCGCTCAGTCGCTTAGTGCCTGAGCTCGGATCATACCAATATCAGGGGGGATTCACGCACAGTCGTAAATTCCCACAGTGTGCACTATGTGCTTCGAATATTGTGTGTACTTTTTGTTTTATACAGTTGTCAGCCAGGCATCTAACTATGAAAAAATTACACCCCAAAAGACCCCGGGCTTCTGACAAAACAACCCGGGCTTAAGCCCAGTAAGCCACCCCCACGCTCCGCCCCTGATACTGTGTATTGTGTATTTTGTTGTACAGTTATTTTATTTTCAACTTTAATTTATATATTTTATCTTATTCTTTCCCAGTTAAATTCACCCTTCATTCTAATTTGTGTTGTACAGTTATTTCATTTTTAACTTTAATTTTTATATTTTATTTTATTCCTTCCTAGTTAAATTTACCCTTTTTAATTTTCATATTTATTTCCTATCTTATTCATAGCCCTTTCTTTTTTTCTTTAGGTCACGAGCAGTTGTCTAAGCATTTCACTGCATATCGTACTGTGTATGACTGTGTATGTGACAAATAAAATTTGAATTTGAATTTTAACATGAAGATACATAGTTACAACATGAGTAAACAAACTGCAAATCTTGCTGCTAATACACAGACCCTTTATTTCTTAATGGGAGTTTTAGAAGTGAGACAATACAAAATAAGGATGTAGCTTAAACTTGCACTCTTATTAAGATGGCCACCAGGGGTCAATAGTTGTGGTTGCAAAAATACTCTTGGACCTGTGGAAGCATATGGAAAAACAGCCCTCTGACCAGAACTCTGTAAAGACTTTTCTGATGAGTTCATGGGCGCAGTTGCTAATTTCAGGCCATCCTGAATAAAATGGTAACTCTATGTTGCAAATTTTCATGACTCTATGGCAGAGTGATTGTCCAGTTTCACAGTCAACAGTCAAAACACCGAGATGGTGACCAATGCTGAAGTTACTCAAAAAACAGTAATGCATTACGGTAAGTACGATTTGTATTATTACCAGTTAACAATATAAATCTTAGGCTACAGCCCCACACACCAACACAAATCCCCATCCTAATGAGGACACATCTTTCTCTCAGTATTTAGTTATGAACACAAAGCTGAAAACACAAAGCAAATATGAAAACCAGCACAACGACACTTCAAAGTGATCTCAGCAATGATTCTACTGCAGAAACATGAACAGGTGGAAACAAAGACTGCAGCCTGACTGCTCATCCATTGTTTCCTGTTGAAGTTCAGGGTCTGGCTGCTGGGCTGGAGTCTGTATTCACTACACTTAAAAAAATCCCTCTCGCCTAGCTTTGTGTTAGCATGTTCTCTGAGCAAATACTTGCAATACTTGGATCGTATCTTTATCCTTTTTTTCACTAAAAATAAAACTAATGTCCAGACCTCCGCTCCTCAAAAGCTGTAGACCGGTGCACCATTTTATTTTAGGTTTGTGGAAATAAAAAAACAAAACATATTTGTTTGCTTCTATTTCTTTCTAATGGAACTAACTAATAATTGTAAATTTAATGTAATTACTGATATTAGTGCGATAATAAATTCAGTAGTCAGTTTAGTAAATAGAGTAATAATAATGTATGTATATACATACAATAAAAATACGTTATTTCAGCTTAATGTTCAAAGAGTGTAGTTATCGTTTTTAATTAGATTTCCTGTAAGATATTTTCATCACATACTGTTATAATAAAGCATTACTAACAAGCATTTTACACAGTGTATCAGCACGGCTGTCCTGAGTTGTACATTAGACTAATCTTACACAGTTATTTAAAAAAAATATACTTTATGGATGGATGGATAAATATTCTGTTGTTACAAATATTCTGAAATGTTATTTTCATTTAGGAATAGCTTGAAACGTAAACATAATATGTCCATTCTTGATTGCCTTTAACGGGCTGTGTACTGATTTTCTGCAAAGATATCTCTCATCTGCTCACACAGACTTGCTAAAGTTTCTTCAGGGACAGCGTAACACACAAACTCTCTAATTGTGTTCTCCCTTCTTGCTTTAGTTCAGTATTATGTGGTACAGTATGAAATCATGTTGTGGTTTCTCTGGATTGTTGTCTTATCGTATTTATTACTGCTGTAATAGATCATATCCCGTCTGCCACAGTATATTATGTCAAATCCTACTGGAATTTCTTTTTCTTTTTTGGGGGGCAAACCTAGTTTCACTCATTTGTTGAGCAGACATTTACTGAGAGACAATGACTTATTGCTCCCCAGGTGAAAACAATTGATTATATCCTCACAGGGACTCCAGTGAACAGCTGTTTCTTTCTCTTTCTCCATTCACTTCCGCCACCAACCAATCTGTCTTTCACCCTCGCTGCCTCTCTTGTTCCCTTTTTTTCCTTCCTGTCTGTCCCTTCTTTCTACCCTTTCTCTTCCAGATGTATATCCTGCTTCATAAGTCTTCACTTTTGTCATCTTTCATGCTTTTCATGAAAGCTTTTTTTAATTTCATTGTCAGTTGTGTCAGTGCATCTGACGCAGCAGCAGCATAGATGGTTTCACGATCAAGAGCGTAAAGTTCAGAGGCCAGATAAATAGTTGTCAGGGGTACCTCATCCCCAGAGAGAGAAGGATTATTATCCGATGAGGAACTTGAAACTGGAAGACAGGTTAGTGCATTAGCATGTTAGCGAAAGTGTACAAATCTTTCCCTCTTCACAAGCAGACTGACTGAGACTCCAACAGTTCAGTTAAAAAGTTTTATTACAGAGCAAGAGCCCCCTACAACACACAGAAACCAATGCCTTATAATATGGATGATTTCTGTATACATGTTAACATTTTTATGATACATTCAAGTATGTTATCATTACAGACTTTAAAGCACTGGAAAACACATTCATGTCATATTACCATTCATAGTCACCTTAGTATGATTCATGCTCTTGAATGTCCAGCACCGCTGAAGATTTTTTGCATTAATAAGGTTCTGCCGCACACGAAATAGATGGCCTCGCTTCACACACAGACTAGAGGGAGCAATCCCATTTCCAAAAGCCATGTGAAACAGATATGCCAACACAAAAATGAACAGGGAGAGAGGGAGATGGGGTTGGAGGTGATCCTGAGAGGAGGACTGAAGGAGAAGGGGGGAAGATGGGTGGAAGGATAAAAGATGGATTAAGGCTGCGTTTCAGATTGGCAGTAGAGGTTTGCATGTGCTGCATATGTGCGCTTAATATGCGTGTGTTTAGTGCATGCACTAAGCTGAGAGATGTACGACTTTGTTAGTGTGTGTTTTTTTCCTGCTGCCTGCCATTCCCCAGCCTCAGAAGGAGAAAAAAAGCCTTCTTACCCAACATACTTATCTCTGCCTCTGTGTGTGTGTATGTGTTTGTGTAGAAACCTCTTTACATGTGATAATGACAGCTGTAATGCCTGTCTGATATATACTCAGCTCTGGGACTTGGGTTGCCTGTTTGGATGCGTTTGTGAGTGAATGTGTGTGTTTGTGTATCTGAAACATGCGCATAGGACAGGACACGCTTTATAAGCTCTTTGTGTGAACACAGGAATGTATCGGAGAGGGATAATCTTAAACCTGTTTGTGTGTACGTGTGTGTGTGTGTGCGCAGAAAAACACAGTGAGATGAATGTTGCATGACAGGCGTTGGGGATGAGATCTCCAATGATCACACTTTAATACCTTTTTTTCCTGTTCACACAGAAACACACACCTCTGTGTGGACCGGCATTACAATTCAGGAAAAAGCGAAAATGTAGTGAGAGACCAAGACCAGTCATTTTTTGTATTTTTGTTAACCTGTGTGCTTAACGCCACTTATGTTTCTGAAGAAACAATGGCACCAAAACCCGTGACTATTTGGAACAAATAATGGAAACAACTACTTGTATTAGGGTTATAGCAGCACTTTGGTTTGTGTTGTGGTATTCTTGTTTTCCTTCCTTCCTCGCAAAAATGCTCAAGAGTGACTTTGGATTATGTGTAGAGAAGAGCGTTATGGGTAACCCCAGGTTGCAGAGGCTTGCACAAGTAGCATACTAACATCCAAAATCTGAACAGTGTACCATGTAGCTTGAAATAGGCTGAATGGTTGACCCTGATCCTCTCAGCAGGTTCTGAGGTTTGAAGCATTAAATATATTGTACAATCCTAACCCTACAAGTATAAATGGAAAAAGACAAACAGTAGATCCTCTCTTACTGAGCCTCGTGCACATTTATTCAGCTATAGTCACATGTACAGAAACTCTGTCCTGTGAAAAACCAAGCGCAGCCTACTACAATTGAGAGGGTAAGCAGAAACCAAGTGCTGCTGATTAAATGCGCTTGATTAATTGATCTTCAGAAAGTGTCAGCACATCTATTTGCTGGTTGTGTGTTAGCAAAATGCCACATGCTTGGACAAGGACATCGCAACAAACTCCCCCCAAGATCAGACCGTGAGCTACATCTCAGACTTTACAGCCCTCAGTTATGAAATGTTTAAGTGCGTGAAAGTAGTATTAGAAAACGACTGAACCAACCAAACACGGCATAGCAGCACCAACACCTCATACCACCTGTCAAGCATGGTGGTGAAGGAGTGCTCGTGGGTGGTGGATCTGGGCACCTTTCAGCCATTCGGTGAACCATGAACTCCTCTGTATATCCAAGTATTCTAGAGTCTAATGTGAGGCCTGCTGTCACAGCTAAAGTTTGGCTAAAACTGGGTCATGCAACAGAATGGCTAAAAAGTGAAGAATCAAGGTGTTGCAGAGGCCCAAAGTCCAAACCTCAGTCTGATTGACATGCTGTAGAGAGGTGCACATAAACAAATGTTCACAAAGCTCAATGAACTGAAGTATTTCAGCAAATATTATACCAGCTTCTCCTCTTGTTTTTCTTTCTCAAACAAATTTCTTACCTCAAAGTATTTAATTTAAAGAACTTGCAGGTAGACGATCATATTATTACAGTTTTCATTTTGTGAATATAAAAAGTCCTACAAAGATTTATTTTACAGTAAAGTGGAAAGTGTTGGATATTTTTTGAAGATTGCAGGTATTGATGTTTTGGACAAGATGATACAATGGAAGTGGGAAAATAAGGCAGGTATTAAAACTTAGCCATAGTGAGCCGTCTCCCCCACAAAAAAATAAAAAAATAATAAAAAAAACCCAATTCCAATAAACAAGCAAGCAAAACCAAAAAAGCCTTTATTACTACTCTACCCATTATGACTACTTTGAGTAGTTAACACTCTGTCAGTATACTGAACCTCAGCCAGCTATAGCAGCTAGCCATGTGCTACATGCTAGCTTAGCTAAAAAGTGCAGAACTGGGCCTGTGGGTTTTGAAACATTTTTAATGCAAATATCTAGTAAAGAACATAACCTCTACCAACAACAACAAGTCCAGGATATCAGTCCTGCTTGCTTTTTTTTTTTTTTTTTTGTGATACTGAATGAAATATTGGAAAGATTACACAACATTACACAGGTAAGGTTAGCTTACCTTCCTAAGAAGTGATGCTAACTTAGGTTAGATGTGAAAACTAAAATAAATGATGATAAAATGATTAAAATAATTTTTTAAAAAAAGGAAAAATGTGTCTTTGTGCATCAATGTTTTTGCCATTATCCTAAAAATCTGTAATTTTATTTCCTTTGTAGTTTAATGTTATTAACAATGTGGTAAATAAAACAGAAAGAGTGAACTGTTCTTAACTACGTGTCTTCATGCTTGTAATCACATGCAGACACCATCAACACTCGGTCTCCTTCTCTGTCACAAAGCTTCCTTTCACTTCCTCACTCCTCTTCCTTTGATCGCTCTGTATCTGCCGCATCAGCAAGGTGCCAGGCAGCACAATGACAGCGTGGGATGACTGACATTATCCTCTGCCTGTCAGTCATCATCACTGCCCTCTATGGCTGTGTTTATCTGTAGCTGTGACTGACTGAGTGACGGTGTGTGTGCACCTTCACACACACACACACACACACACACACACACACACACACACACACACACACACACACACACACACCTGCTTTTCACTCAAATTTAAAGCCACATACTGCAACCCTTAATCAGCCAAACTGGTAATAATTTGGTGGTTAAGGTAAACAGACTATTTAACTTACTTTGGACTGCAAAATTATTATATACTGTCATGGAGTTTGTGTTCATCTACAACTACTGCTTTCATTTCATCTGAATTTAATTTAGTATAACCTAAAAATAACTACCATATTATTACAAAGCTACAAGAATTTAAAATATGAGTTGATGTCTTTTAATCGGCCAAACTGGTAATAATTGTAAAACTGTCTTTTAGATTAATTCTGGTCACGAAACCTACATTTAAAAGTAAATTACAATTAAAAATCATCCCTGTTAGTGCAATTTTAGATGCATTAAAAAAATGTATTATTTGGTATTTTAGTTGATTTTCCATGTTTCCACACACTGGAGACAAACTTGCTGTTTTGGCTGCTGAAACTGAACTTTTGTTATCAAAGTTTTAAGTGCTCATTATCAGCACATAGGCTACTTAATAATTATTCTCCGTGTTTGTCATTTTAGTGCAGTTTTGTTTTTCATCTTAACTTTTCCAGCATCACCCTTTAAACTTCGAAAATGAGAGCGCATTGCAGTATTCGCTGTTCTCTGGTCTGTTGCCTCTCTTTGACATTTTTGCTCCAGCCTTGTTTTAGTTGCTGCATTATTTTATGCAAATTATTTGACCTCTTAAAGAGGAACTGTTGTTAAAACGATAAGATAGGACGATAGGATGAAAGACTGTGGGACAGCTTAGACAAAGTGCCAGCTGTCTGATTTAGAGTCAGCTGACAATACATGTGGTAAAATCAAGCGGCACTTTTAATTTGAGATTCTGGCTCCTACCTGATGGCCTGCACCATATGCTATTCATGTTTAATTTCTAATGTAATTTACTGTGTTTGTTTTAATGTTTTAAACAACACAGTAAATGCAGCATTTTGGTATGTATACTGAGAATTCCCTCTAAAAATGCATTTTCATTACAGTATATTTGGATTAGCCCTCTTACCTCTTATACTTATTTTAGTTTTGTTTATTACTGATTCAACGCTGAGTAGCTACAGACTGAGAATCACTTGTGGTGATCATTGCAGCATTTGTGCAGTTCTGTATGTTTTGACAGTAGGAGCGTGTGTGTGTGTGTGTGTGTGTGTGTGTGTGTGTGTGTGTGTGTCACGTGTGGCCTGCGTGTGTGTGTTAGGGTTGGATGACAGTCACAGGTTCATGAACTGCTTGTGATCCATGCTGGTGCGTACACTATGTTTACACATAGTACATTATGTGTCTGCATGCAAGTGTGACTGTGTGTATTTTAGTGTAAATGTGTGTGTAGATTTGTTATGACCCATGATGTGTTTTTTTTTCCCAAGAAAAAAAAAGGGGAGGCGAAAGGAAAGCTGTGCCTTGGCCTGGATCTCCGCTACCGAGGTGGCCGGGCATCCCAGGGGGGCTGTGACTCTGGGTCTGACCTGGAGAACGTTCTAGATCTGTGATGATGCACCCTCCACTGAAGACAAGTTTGTGTGTGTGTGTGTGTGTGTGTGTGTGTGAGTAAGTTTGTGTGAATCTCAGTGATTAGCCTGACAATCTGCCCATTAAACAGTGTTCCAATAAGTGGACATTCCTGAGTAATAATTTACTACAGAGGGCAACAAATGTAAGTATATTTTGTTATGTACAGTTTCTTAGTTTTAATTGTTTTTTTTAACTAGCCACTCAATTTTGTCATTATAAGCCTCAACCAAGTTGTTAACAGTAATATTGCACAAACTTTGAAACCCTAACAAAAATCCTGCAAAACGCCCAAATAATAAAACATCAGAATAATTGGAAAATTTTATTTCTAGACTAAGAAAAACAATGTAATTTGTTGATACAATAGAGGAAAACATGGTGGATGAATTTAAATATTTAGTTAATGGTGCAATGAACACAATAATGGCAGAAAAACAACAAATGGTAACATCAGGGGAGCACATAAATGCAGTGTCATGCATACTTATTGGGATATTTTATTGGTGCCAAGCTCGTTAGTTTCATTAGTTCCAACTGTGTGTTCCCAGCTATGACACGTCCAAATACATCCAGTGAAAAAAGGTTTGCGGTTTCTCGTATTGCTAATTTATTCATGAACGTAAAAGCCAGTCAGAGCATGTTTATTGAAAAGAAAATCTACAAATGTTCAAAAATCACTTTCATACAGTTATTTATGTACACATGCTTTGTTAGCCTAGTATTGTCAATTCATTTTTACCCATCCATCTACCCCAACCTCCTCTGAATGTGGATTTTATAACTCCCAATAAGCATCACTTGTTTTTTTTTTTCTTGGTTTTTTTTGTCACAATCACCATGGCTGTTTGTGTACTTTTTTTTAACCTTTGTGTACATGAGCTGTTTTGAAATCAGTTGTTTTTTTATTGATTCTGTCATTTTTCTCTCGTGTTACACCAAAAAATTCCATAAAAAGAGAGATTCAATTCATGATTTTATTCATTTGGTAGTCAGTGTTTTAGTATGCAAAACTTACAAAACTACAGGGACATTTTTATGAATATAAATTTAACTCGAAATACATCTTAGTCAATTATATATATATATATATATATATATTTAATATGTATATATATGCATTTATTTGATTTGCCTGTAACTTTTTGAAAGAAAGTTTGTAAAAGGAAGCAACAAGCACAGATCTGGTTTAAAAGGACATTTATTGGGGATTCCCACTCACATGAAGTATTTGGGCCTCTCCAAAACACTGACAGCAGCTTTAATTAGCACAATTTTTAACTTAGCAAACCAACTTAATGAGTAAAACATGAGGGACAATCCTGCTGCATGTATTTCCTGTGTTTATACATCCCAGTTTGGAGACTGCTGTCTTTGGTTGTATGTTACCTTTATTGTTTAAATCCTCCTGGGCGCTATAATCCACTGTTCTGTGTGTGTTTACATGTTTGTCTATCTGTATGGGCTTGTATCACAAGTGTGTGTGCGCGCGTTTGTGTCTGCAGCCATAAGTTAGCGAGTGTGTGTTGGTGTATGGTCCCTCGGTGGCTGTTCCCCCCGCTGTATAGACGCCTGTTCTGGCGATAGCATTGTCTCCATGTCCAAAGACCTGCCGGCTGCCCTATTTCACCACGTCTTTATCATGCTAATACAGAGAAAGAAGGAACAAGGGAGGAGGGAGAGGCGAAGAGAGAGACGGGAGAGGGAACGATAGCTCGACAAACAGAAAGAAGGGGTAATCTTTCCCCTCCTCTCTCCATCCTCGTCTCTCCGTTCTCACCACCTCCTCCGTTCTCTCTATCCGTCTTTACTTCCCTTTCTTCTCATCCCCGCACCCTCTTCATCTGCCGCTTTCTTATCTTCCCCCTTACTTCTTTGATAATCCCTCCGAACATTGTCTTCATAATTACACACAACAATGATTCCCATCCTTGCAAGAGAAATGTGCGCTGTGCATGGAGAATATTTCATAGATGAAGACCAGTGTGTGAATTAATAACTTGGGTTTCTCATATAGGGTTGCTACCATGTCTTTGTGTGTGTGTGTGTGTGTGTGTGTGTGTGTGTGTGTGTGTGTGTGTGTGTGTGTGTGTGTGTGTGCGTGTGTGTGTGTGTTTAAAGGGGGAGCACACAGAGCCCAGTGTTGTTTTAACACGACTGTTACATTATGCATGCTGACAGCCCTGCCTGTCCCCATTAAAGGCCCATCTTGTTTCCCCATTATATCTGGTTTCTCTGTTAATAGAGCTCTTTGTATGGCACTTCCTTTTATACTGGGGGTGTTACAACAGAAAGGTCAGCACCGGTATAACCTGCCACACGGCTGCGGCTCGCACGAGAACCAGAATATCAATGACTGCATAGTCCTCTCATAACAGTTCTGATTTTGGAAGAAGGAATGTTCGGATACTTCTTGTGTCTGTCTTTCTTAATTGTTTGCTTTTTAAATCCATAACTAATTGCATCATCTGTGTTAATGAATAGTTTATTACTGCATTATAGATAAGTATTACTAACCAAAAAAGGGCACTGTTTGAAAGACCCCAATAATGGGATCTCTATCTTCCAAAGATGTAGAAAGTAGTTTAGTTTGCTAAGTACATGGATGGTGGAGTTTGCAAAGCACAATGTTTTGACACCAGATGGATTCTTTTGATCCATTCAATAAAACTGTTACCACGAGATAGACTGTAATCTGCAAAGTCTGTTTTTTATTTTTATTTTCACCCTTTATTGAGATATTCCTGAGGTAAACATCATAAATATATTGTTTGCATCTCACAGAAATCCTTGCAGCCACTGGTCATCTGATTATGAGGCTTAGCTGAATGGCTTTATTTACCTTGTATTACATAAGGCAGTTTCAAAACTGAACCAAATGAAACCTTGCGATCTGTCTGCTGCTTTGGCTACACTGAAAAAAAGGCCATGTTGGATTTACTTGATTCAATAATGGACATTGGTTGCACACAAATGTTTTGCTTTCGCAGAAACTTAAACAACTGAGTTAAATCAACACAACTTTTTCATATTCAGTAAACCTGTGCATTTTGTGTTCATAAAACGCGATTGAAACATGTTCAGATGAAGTAAGTTGAGCTCTTGGAATATTTTAATCCTTCACAGTTTTGTCATTTTATTTCAACACTATTCAATAACTTTTACCCCAGTACTACTTGGTCACTTAAATACTACATGCTGTCTTCATATTACATAATGTTTAACAAAGTCTAGATCCTGGATCCATAAAAATTGAATGGGTCTTCAACAACTACCATCCTTCTATCTTTATCCTGGTTGCAGGAAGGCTGGGAAATAACCCTGAAGTGATAGGTTACAAGGCATGGTACACCCTGGACAGCTGACCAGTCTATCACATAGAAACAAACAACCATTTACACTTACATTCACAGATAATTTAGAATCACCAGTTAACCCTAACTCTAATAACTGCATGACTTTTAACTGCGGGAGGAAACCAGAATACCCAGAGAGAAACCTGCAAACTAGCCAGAATGTGGATTTGAACACAGGACCTTCTTACTGTGAAGCAACAGCACTAACCACCATGCCAACAATCTAGGAAATGTAGGAAAGCTATGATTTCCTGTATTTGATGCAGAATTGTTTTGTTTTTGTAATAATACACAATAAATAGCAATAGCATGCACGTGGTGCGTGTGTAGTTGTCTGCCTCTTATAACTCCAGTGATTTTCCTGCAGTTTGAAATCTTGTGCGATCTTGTGAATTTCATGAGTTCAGCAACTAACCACTCTCACTAGATTGTATCAGGTCGTCTCAACAAGAACAAATTAAGTTGTTGAATTTCGTACAGATTCTTCATGATTTAATTACATTCATAGAAACATGAAATTATTGTGTTTAAATTACAAGTTAGACTTTTTTAATGTAACAACCACCCAATTTACTTTTTTTGGTATACTAAAAAAAGTAGAGGTGGCTGCTCGACTTGACTGAGATGGATGCCTTCCTGAAACCACGATCTAAAGAGCGCGAGTCTGAAACCCGTGCAGTGTCGCGGGATTTAACATTGATATATTATTGACTTACTTCACTTGAACATGATATGAACAATTTAATCTAGCCTCTCTGCATATCATGTAGTTTCTACACTATGTAGTTACACTTAACTTTAAAGCATGAGGCACTTATGTTAAATACACGCAAGATGCTTATGTAAATCCAAGAGCTGGCCAATCCCCTTTTTTCAGTGTAGTCCCTCACATGTAATGCTCATTCTTAGTGGATTATTTGGTGATGTGTTTATTTTGCTGCTCTCACAAGACATCCATTGAGTTACTGCCTTTTGTTTGTATATCCCTGTCAGCTAATCAGGTTGCAGGACACATCCATGCATGTCCAGATTTGACCTTTGACCTTTATATTCAAACAGTCAGTGCTTCACCATTTTTTCCTCCTAGACATCTGTGTTAAATTTTAGCTTGGTTAGTTATATCGGCTGTGGAATATGAAAGTTTTAGCATTTTGGAGGCGGTTATGTCCGTGTTTTGAGCCAGAGGTGAGCATGTTTGCTAAGATACTAGTCGGGCAGGTTGGTGACCCCTTGGAAAAATGTGTGTTCCCTGATCGACTGGTGAGTGGTTGCTGACTGTTGATGACCGATGATGAGTCATAAAAACCAATGCTACACCAAAAACCTTCCTTTAGTTGCTAGGAGATTGCCACAGTTGCCCATAGTTCACATGGAAATGAAAAACTGCAAACACATGCTAACTAACCCCTCAGCGGCAGCAAAACCTGAAGTTTCAGATTCCTGAAATGCAACGCAAACCAGAAATCAAGAGCTTTTGTCTTCAAAGTGAAATCGGCATCTTACCGCTGACAACAAGACATTACCAAAAAGCCCAATTTTTTCATTGAAGGTGAAAATTCTCCACCCCTGCTTTGCATTGCAAGCTTTGGGTTTGGTTACAGCGACCAAACCAAGTCGTAGCAGATTTTCTCTTTGTGACTAATCTCACCTAGTGACAGGAAGCAACCTCCAGCAACAACTTGCAACCTGATTGGGGAATTACTCATGTGTCCCTTGTGACCAGCGTTTGCCAAGCAGTCAACAAGTGGTTTCTAGGCTTGTGAGACTGGGGCCTAATTAGTGTGAACATATTTAGAATTTCCTTCACCAAACTCGAGTGCAGACCTCTTGGTTGGGTTGGTACCCAATTTCCTTCGGGGACAACCTTCAGGATCAATAAAGTTTTATTGAATTGAATTGAATTAGTAGTTCACTGCACAGCAAGTCATATTTGCAAATTGAGTGGAAAGAATGTGGAAGGTGGGCTATTAACAGTGAAATAATGTCTGTAACTCAACTAAGCTGAGGTGATAACTGGCATACAGCTACTGGCTCCACCAAAGGCCACACAGCTTTACAGCCATTTTTTGTTGTACTGCAATGTTGACTTTTTGCTGTACAGTTGGGTGTTTTGACACTGGAGTCCGTTGGGATTTACTTCTAGAGCCACTCTCTTGTCCATCTTCTTTGTGATTATGATTTCTACTCCTGTATTTTTTAGGTTGTGACCAAAAACATGTCTTGGGTCCATGACCTTTGACCTCCAAAATATAACCAATTCATCTCTGAGTACAAGTGAACTGTGGTTTTTGTTACTGATTGTGACATTTTTGTCATTTTCCCCACATCCACAGAGGGTTTTTTTTTTAACTGCATTGAAGCACCAAAACAATTCCCACAAAATCTTCACCGTGCTTTATTTTGTCTGCAGCCATCATTGCAGAATAAATATAGGAACTATATTCATAGCACACAGAATATAAATGTATCCATGTTACACTGTAGAAAAAAAGAAAACAAAAAAAAAGATCTGCTTGTGCAGGCTTGATAATACCGTAATATTGTGGAGGAAGAGCCTTTTATTAATCATTCACTAACATCCCTCGGTCTGGAGCGAAATTCTTATAACTCTTTATTATCTCTTGTTATAAATGTTTCCTCCATCCATCTGCTGATTTCATCAGTCACGCGATGAACAGATAAAATATGATACATTACATGTAAAATTACCGAGAGGGATAAATCTTTCCTTGTTTTCGCTCTCGTAATTCTTTGGGTTCGAGGCGCGTTTGAACGCGATTTCCTTCCAAAATCCTGTCACAACAAGAAAAATGCAGCACAAAGTACGCTAGCCCGTGTGATTATATTTGCATCGAATCCATCAAGTGGTTTAATCTATCTACTACTTAGAAATCCTCCATCACTGCGACGACTGGAAATGACTTCATTATAATAACTGCATGAAATTATATCCTGCTCCTGAAGCCATCTTTTCCCTTCCTTCCCTTCTTCTGCCCTCCCTTCCCCATTCGTGGCACCTTTTTGACCTCCCTCTCCCTTTTCTCTTCTGAGTCCGCTGTGTGCAGGCCTCTGCCAGTGATCCGTGGATGGTAATGGCCATTCCTGCTGCTCCCACAGCACACCCCATTACTACTGGAACACCCAGACTGAGGAGGAAAGGGAGGCAGGACTCAACGAAAGAAAGACAATGACGAACGTGCAGACAGTATTTGAGTTAAAAGAAGCGTAATCGTGAAATTAATCCAGATCCATAACAGATGAGATTGTTGTGTGTGTGTGTGTGTGTGTGTGCATGTACGAGTGTGTGTGCATGTATGAGTGTGTGTATAGGTAATTTCATGGTGAGGATTAGCGAGGGGCAGGTAAGATATCTTGTTTCCTGTGACCTGCTCGTCTCAAGGTTTCCCACACTCATCACTTCACTCTATCAAAGCCGTCTTGCTTAGATATAAAACATACAGACATAATTTCTTTCAAACCCCTCCACGCACACATTTGCACACCTTGTTGAACCTCGCGCACCTTTATATGCTACTGAGCCATAAACTCAAACGATTTCTCCATCGTTCTCTCATTTTCAGACTCTTTGAGCGTGCGTAATGCTATATCCCGACCATACTGAAAACTTGAGGGATGTGTGCTTTCTGTAACTCACTACGGGTTATGATAACAACCGTTTCTCCTGTCAACAGCCCATAATGTCAGATTTACAGGGTTGCCCCCAGTAACCAGCCGGGCTGGCGTGGCTGAGTGATTCTACAGCATCTGTCAGGACGAGAGGAGCCATCTATCACGCACAGTCGCACACAAACACACACATCTAATGTGTCTCTCACACTGATTTTCAGTATGACGGCGATTCGATGTCAGCATAAATTACCCAGCACCCTCTCCTCTGTACCGCTGTGCTTCTTGCACCTCCTGTACGAGGCGGCCCTCTCAGGAAAGATGTCACTATTTGTCTTCTGTTCAAGCAGCTTATGCCAAAGAAAGATGAAGTTCCTAAAGTGTCAGAAGTGTCTAACTGTAGATTGTAGATTGATGTGAGTATATTGCTGTTCTGTGAGTGCAGAAGCCCCGCCCACCTGCTTTTTGCTAGGAGGGGCAGCCAATCAGAAGAAAGTCAGAAAAAGAAGGTGAACAAGAACAAGAAGCTAAAACAGAAAGTCCCAGTATAAAAAATAAGAAAAGTAGTGGGGTTGTGAATATACTTCAAGTTTCGCTGTGGATCGTTTGACCTTTGTTCTGTGTAATTTCTTCACAGGTTGATTAAAATCACTCCAAGTATTCTTCTTTTGTCAGATTTTGTATCAATTACTCTGAATATAAGTAACAAGCAACTAAAATCAAACTATCTGTTGTAAAAAGCAAAGCTACGTACCTCACATTAAATATATTTATTTAATATAACGCTGAGGGTTTATTATCTGTCTCTAAAATATGACTTTAACTGCTTGAATTTTGGCTCTGGAAAATTGTGTTGTTGTTGTAGCTTTCACCTCCAAAGCAAATGGCCGCTCTGATCAGACCGGACTAACAGTGGCTTCAGTGGACTCTAAATGTGAGCCAAAGTGAGTATGTGATACTAAAAACCTCGTTTGAACTGCCACGAGGGTCAAATTTAGAAAACCCTGCAGAGAATGAGGATTTATTGTTCACACTGTCCCCGCGCTGTTTCCTGTTTCTGCTGCTTTTCTGGTGCAACTAAAAAAGGGACTCGGGCTGAATGCTGAATTAAACACTGACAAATTTCAGCCTGAGATATTAGTTTGGAAACTAAACAGTAAAAGTTGTGCCTTTTTCTTCTGAACTAATGTGATCAAAGCGCTGTTTTAAGTGTTCTAAATGGGCCTCGCTGGCTGGTGTTTCCACTGATGTGAAACCTGCGGCATGTATCAAAGGATGCAGTTGTGTACCGCATTCATATTCTGGCTGTTTAGTTCTTATCACACCACACTATTCCAGATCTGATGGTGATAAACTATTTTAATTCTTATCATAACAGACTATTTCATGCACTGATGCCTTTTTACTTCCATGCAGCTGTGATGAGGTATAATTGGTTTGTTATGCACATATTCTCAGCTTGCCTCACTGTGCAGTGGATGGAAATTTATAGTGTTTTCTCTCATCTTTTCTTCTCTTTTGTTCTTTCACTGTTTTTGTTTTTGAAACAGCCGTGTTGGCCCACTTCTTTAACACTATATCTACAACCACGCTAGTACATACTGACAAGCCTTTTCTAATCTGAAACACAAAGTCAGCACACGCACACGTTCGGTGAGATGATGTCTCTGGGGTTTCTGCTGATGGCTCTAGCAGGCAGAGAGCACAGCGGTTGGCACTGTTGCCTCACAGCAAGAACGTCCTGGGTTCAAATCTGCTGGCTGGTGCCCTTCTGTGCATGCTCTGGCTGGCCCTGTGTGGGTTCTTCCTAAGTACTCTAGATGCCTCCTGCAATCCAAGGACAAGAATGTTTATGATCTTGAATTGGATGTGAGTACGAATGCTTGTCCAACATCTGACTGTCGATCAGTCCAGGCTCTACACCACCTCTCGCCCTGGGATCAGCTGCAGGAATAAGTGGCAGAAAATGCACAAAAGGATGGAATCCACAGCCTGGTAATGCCTCACTTATTCAAAAAGCGATTGAAATGACTGCAAATAATGAGTGAGGATCACACAGACACATTGTGCATACTTAAATCAGCCTGATTTTTTTCATCTGTAGAGTAACGAAGACCAGAAGTTGGATCACTTTACCTTTACATGAGTTTCCAGTGTGTTGAGTGACCTGGCTTTCCCTACCTGAATTCCTCTGTTGGTTTACAAATCAATGAATAGTTTGAGACCAAAATACATTTTTGATGCTGTCCATGACTTCCACACAATGTTGCACAGGCGGGTCAACAAAAACAGCCCTACGACATCCACAGCCTGGGGCAAATCTTATCCACCCCAGGGGACGGACCACTGAAGAGTTTTCTCAGTACCTCTGTAACCTTTGCCCCAGTGATGAGCGAGTCATCCCTAAACTCCTAAAAGTATTCCTTCTGCCTGTTAATGGTGAATCCCTGCCAGTCTGAAACTCTCTAAGATGCTCTTTTTTATACCCGAATCATGTTACTGACCTGTTGCAAAATAAAATCATTTGTTGCAAAATGTCATAGTTTTGAGCTAAGTTGATGATGTCCTAACCAAAGGTTATACGTCTTGCTATGTGGGGCGAAATGTTTGTGTTTCTTTTCAAAATAAAACAAAAAAAAATCAATAATTATCTAACTCCTTATATACCATCCAGGTAACTAATTATAGTAGCCTCAACAACTGGTGGAGGTTTCACAATAATGTTTGGGTGAAGTATAAATTGCTCCACAAAACAGGCTTCCTGTTCAGAGAAGCAAGATAAGACAATATAAGCTAATTATGAATTAGCTTTGAGTGGTGTTGTGGCTGACTCTGACTCAGTATGTTAGTGGTTACTGGTCCATGCAAGGATTTGTATGGAGATGCATAAAGTAAACTGCCAGTCAGTGTTGCTACACTTACACGACGTCCTTCACACCGTCTGAGCTCTCACAGATACTCTGATTTCCATTGATAAACACTGGGCCAAATCCAAACTGCTTGGCCATCTGTTTTTTTAGCGCTAGGCTGTCTATGGCATCGTTTAAGGAGGACGCCTCTGTAGCTCTGCTTACTGGTACTACTGCTTCTTTTATACAGCTTGATTGCAGCTGCAGGTGGATTTCTACTGATTTTAGTTTGCTCATCAATTTTTCATCTTTCATTTCTTTATTCCCCTGGTACTTCTTTTCCATGTAGACATGAAGACACACACACCACACATAAAACATTGATGAACAATAACTAACAGCTTCTAACTTGTGATGATAAGTCTCTCTTTGCTTTTATTCTGAAGTTTTTTGAATGTTCATAAGAAGAGACAACTTAAAAACACATTATTGTTATAACTGTTGTTATTATTATTCATATCTTTATTGCCGCTATTACGTCAAAGCTCGAGCACTTTTACAGTCTGGATGGAAGTGAAACCCCCTCTCATTGAATGATCAGCCCAAATAATACAACTGTAACTAAAAAAAAATCTGTCTTAAAAATGTAAGCTTCTAGCTTAACTATAGCTTCCAAGGTCACTGCTGACTTTAATGGTGTTCATATACTAACCTGCAAGTCAGCAAACGGTGGACACCACCTATTCAGAACAGGGAACATGTAAATATTTCTGGCCTCATGCCTCACATGTCCTAATCCTTTAATCAAATTATAGCCATGTACCAAAATGAGGTTAGGCCATAACTGAAGAACAATTCTAACCCATCACAATGTGTGTACACTGGAGTCGCCACCTGGGTGTGTGGGATATGTCATAATGTGTTATGTTACTCACTGCCCCTCTGACAGCTCATGTCAATAGGTGGGTGATACAGCTGTCATCATATTGTGGTGTGAATGAGCTTGGCTCGACGGTGTGAGTCTGTATATTTGCACTGTTTGTGTGTATGTGTGCGTGTGTGTGTGAGAGAGAGAGAGTGTGTGTCTGCAGCCCCAGACGCAAGCCCAGAGGACAGATGGTGGGTTCAGACGCAGACTGACACACCGTAACCAAGCGATTACACACTCAATGACTCCCCCTAAAGAGAAGGGGGGGGGGGGGGGGGGGAGTGAGGAAGTGTGATATATGGAAAAGATGGGGGAGAAACATTGATGGGAGCAGATCAATGCATGGAAAGTGTGAGACATCAAGGAGGAGAAAAATGGGAAAGAACAGTGAAGGGTGCCGTTTTTTTCCTCTCACGCTCTCGAGAAGGTAGGAATGGGGGAAGAGAAATGAAATCGCTGTAAAAGTTTAACTGAAATTGGGGAAATGTGGAGGATGGTTTAGAAAAGTGGGATGAAGTGAGCTGCACCGACAGCTCAGCAGAAGGAGAGATGGTGAGAGTGAGAAAGAGGGAGCAAAGGATGGCTAGAAAGACAGGCAGGTCTTTAGGGACACTGGATTACATGATAACCAATTAGAGCGAGGGATGTTGGAAACTCCCCTGATGAAACTGATATGTGATTGGTTCAGGGTTTATTATCCTCGCTGAGCTATCATTGCCTCTTTAACACACTCAAATGCGCACACATGCACACGGTCACAGATTAGATTGGGCGCTCCTGAACTGTGAATGTTTTGGTGTTTGACTGATGATGCTCTAATGCTCTGAAGCTGAAAACAGACGTCGCCTCAGCGGTGTCCACATAATGTGTGCAGATGTGGGAAAAGACACTTTATTTTTAAAGTGGATTCTACCCTCTGCCCAGAAGTAACGCTGTTTACAGTAGTGAGCCAGACGAAAAGCTAGCACCACCCAACATGCTCACACACTCACGCACGCACCATCACCACCAGCCGGCCCAGGTCAGGTCAGGCGGGATCATGGGAAACCATTCCTGTGGCCCTTCTCACCTTTTTCATCTCAGAGCGTCTCAAAAACATCCCAGACATCGTGATCTCTGCTCTCCTTCTCTTCCTCGGGTCCACACTAACACACACACACACACACACACACACACACACACACACACACACACACACACACACACACACACACACACACACACCACTGTCTTCAGAAACCCTCAGGAGAAAGTGATACTGCAATGGAGTGGGTAGGATTTTCCATCCATTTACAATGTACATGTACATGTACATTTACATCATTGATTTTTATCTTGCAACATTGTAATGGTGTTGCAGGTCTCCCTTGAAAAAGACATCCTAATCTCAGGGTACTCTTTTGTTAAATAATAGTTACATTAAAAATGATAAAACGAATCAGTCCCATTATGTTTATGCATAATGTTATCTAATAACAGAGGGCACAGAGAGATGAAATGAAATGTGTGTTTGGCATTTTAATCATAAATTTAGAAATTATAGGAAACATAAAAAGTAAAAAAAAAAACATATAGGTGTGAAAAAAATGCCATATCTCAGTAAGAAAATGGGAAATTGTGACCATATTTGGTTGGATTTTGAATCGGTGACACTAATCTTTTGTGACCACCTATTAAATCCCCTTTAAAATCCAGATAGTTGTGTTTGACTGGTTGTCACGAGACTGCAAGGCAGTAGTTCTAGTTCTGGTTTTTCCACGGTGTCTTTATAGGTTGGGCAGTGGGGGTAGTCATGATGGGGCTTCTTTCACGTTACTGCAGATTCATAGTAAAACTATAAATCCAGACCTTATGTGGACTTAAGCAAGTTGGAGCAGATAGTTACAGATTGTGGGATTAGGAAGATAACTTTTATTAAAACCATCCTCATCATTTGACTGTCACTCTGTTTAATCACTCTGTTTAATGGACTCATTAAATTCATCCTCTAGTGTTTCCTTTCAAACTCCCTGACTTTGATGTGTTGCACAGAAACACACACACTCAAATACACAGACAGCGTATTGACCCAGTCTAAAGAAAAGACTTTTATCAAATGTAATTTATCAGCTTTCTAATGTGACAAGGACTTGATGTAGTTAATTTTCTAAGAAGGATTAGTTGCGCGTGTTGGGTTTGAATAGTACAGTACTGTATGTGCAGTAGTGTGTAAGACAAACTCTTGTTTTCTACTCTCTGCTAGTAAAAAAAATAAACTGTGTGATATATAAGTGTAGGATAACAATACTTTTAATATAAACCTAAATTAAAAGATAACTGTTATCAAACAGAAATCCATTACATCACAGCATACTCTAGCTACTGAGAAAAAGACCTTATCAGAGTTCCTACACGCTCCTTTACAATCAGCTTAGAGCTCACCAAAACTGGACAAAAGAAAACTGGAAATGTTCTCTAGTCTCATGAGATTTCTCCTCTGACATTTGGATGGTAGGATCAAAATTGGAGGAAAAAACAAACAAAAGCAGGGATCCGTCGTGCTTTATATCAGTGTGGTGTAATGGTGTGGGGGACAGTTTCTCTGGACAATTTTAGCCCTTTATTACCAACTGAGCATCGTTTAAAGACCACAACCTACCTGAGTGTTGTTGCTGACCATGTCCACTGTGTACTAATCTTCTGATGGCTGTTTCCAGCATTACAACATGCCACAAAGCTCAAATAATTTCAAACAGGTTTCTTGAACATGAGAATGAGTTCAAGCTAACTGTAACACAGCAACTGTGTGATGCTATGACCTCAGTATGGACCAAAATCTCGGAATAATGTTTCCAGCACCTTGTTGAATCTGTGCCGTGAAGAATGGAGCCCGTTCTGAAGGTAACATGAAGTAGTGGGTGAGTACACGCACATAAGCTGGTGATCCAGTTCACTGTGGTGCTGGGAATTGTAGTTCATAAATTTGGTAGCATAATGACTTCTGTTGTGTTTTTGTGCCCTTTTGGTGTATTGTTGTTTCTATTTCTCTTCTGTTTTATTCAACTTCACTTGTGTTTTGTGCTATTTGCTAGCGTTTTCTTAAGTTACAGTGCATTTGACCTTTCAGGGCCACCGTATGGTTTAACTCAGAAGTTTCTGCTTCATAGTCATCAAGAGACTAGGGATATGCAGAGGTGGGAAAAATCTCTCTTTCACCCATTGTATTTGTGATGCAGTAGTTGTGTAGTTTTTATGTATGTAATGCAACAAATCTCCCACAAATCTGAGGTATTTGAACATTTGTTTAGGTATTAAATTATATAACCTGTAATATTTAGCCCCAAAATAACTGTAGTACAGCCTCACAGAGCCATACACATTTTAATGTGTATATGTGTCATGAATATATTTGTATTTATATGTGCATTAAAAAAATACAGTAAATAATAGTGTCAAATATCTTTTAACAGCATGCCTTCTATTATTCTAACCTTCCTTATCCCTCCTCAAGTATTTTTACTTTTCCTGTTCAAACCTTTCCTTCATGGTCCCCTGCTCTCCTCGTCTGTTGTATCTCCTTTCTATCGCCGCCAAGATGGGTTGCTGATGGTTAATAGATTTAGCCACTATACTGTCGGAGAGACAATGAGGGAACCATCAATTTATCCACCGTTTAACTGTCCCAATCTATCCTCCGTAAACTCAGTCGGTGAAACTCATTTCTCTGTTTCCTCACCAATCTGAAAAGCTATCATCTCGCTAATCTTGGGCTTTCAATTCGCCAGGGGGGCGGGCGGGGGGAGTTGGACCAATCCCGGATCTCGGAGATGATCTGTTAGCCCGGTGTAAATGTTTATAACACGGAGCAATCTCCAGGGTTTATACGTTGATGCACACACACACACACACACACACACACACACACACACACACACACACACACACACACACACACACACACACACACACACACACACACACACAACCTTTTCCCCCTTCTTGTGTCTTCCTCTCTCTCTCCTGCTCTCTCCAGGGCATTTATAGGGATGTGAAAGCTGTTATTGGGCAGGTCAGTGGAGTGGAACTGTCAGATAATAGGCTAGTTACCGTGGCAGCACATGAATGAGGGATGGAACGGAGGAGGGAGACAGAGGGAATAGAAACGCTCAACTCACTCCTTAATCAGAAGGTAAACTGGAAATCTGGGTAGTTTAGACTCCTTGCTGAATCAGATAGAGAGAGGGAGGAGGAGGAGGAAGGCGGAGAGGAAATGGAAGAGAAAAGGGGAGAGAAATGTAAGTGAGAGAGCGAGATAAAGGAGGAGGATAAAGGGAGGAGGACAGAAATGTGAATGGGCATGGAGCAGAGATAAAGATAGAGAGCAAGAGAGAGAGCTTATTACCATTCCCAGGGAGCCAGGTGTTTATTTCTCAATTTGTAAACGCTGGCTTCATTACCCAGAGTTCAACAGGAGCAGGTGAGCTGCGGCTGCACCAAGGTCACACTAATCAGACAGCGAATAGGGAGAAAGACAGAAGAGGGAACACAAATTATGTAATGTACCCTCTCCGTTGCACTTGCCCCTCCATCCTTGCCATTTCCTATTTGTCGCTGGTTTTCATCACCGCTCCAACCCCCAACCCTCTCCATCTCCCTCTTTTCTGCGGTCCACGGGGAACAAAACTCTTCAGACTGTCTCCCACACTCTCTGATGGAGACTGACAAAGTCGGCTTAGTATAATGAAGCTTGTTTGTATATCTGTGCATGGACATCCTCAGTTTCTCCGAGACATTAGGTAATACTGCGAAAAAAACCCTCTTTATTGGGGCAAAGCCAAAAGGAAAAAAGTATGTGCTCACCATACTGCCTGGGACGTCGTCTAACTGACATTTGAGTTATCGAATTGATTGGAAATTCCCAGAATAACAGCCACAGTTCAGTCTGAGACAGATTGTTACATCACAGAATTATGGTAAATGGCAGAAGACATTCAGTCTTGTATAAACACACACGGGAACATTACTAGAAATCAGCGAGAGCAGCAGCTTTGAGCTGTGGCAGCAAATGAAGTTGGCATGACTGTGTCATAACAGTTAATGCTTATACAGTAAAATCCCTGCTGTACGACCAGCCAGCTGGTAGGCAGACAGCTGATGAATAGTGAGGGTGAAGCATGAATGAAGCAGCTAGTTCCCTGCCAGAAACTACTTTCCTGAAATAAGGATGAAATGTTCCAATGCATTCCCCTGTAATTACTAGCAAAGAGAGATTGTTAACATAAATCTAACCAAGCCTCAGTGAAACCATAGACTGTATTTAAAAGATGTACATGGCCGCTGACTTTGCATGTAATTTAGTTGAGTTTTTCAGTCTTTTTTATATATCAACAAATCACAACAACAGTTTCCTTAAGAAACATATTATTGCAAGGTAAAGGTCCTACAACAATGGAGAGAAAACCCCAAGAATCAGGTGACCGCTTGGCAAAAGTGGGAAAGAAAACTCCCTTTTAACAGGAAGAAACCTCTGGCAGAACCAGGCTCAGGCAGGGGCAGCCTTGTGGGTGAGGGGAGGGAGACAGGCTGTGGAAGAGATTCAGAGATTAACAATAATGCAACGCTTTACTCTGAGGTTATTAGCTTTTTTATTATATAGCTAATTTATTATATAGCTAATTTATTATATAGCTAATTGCAAGTTGTTAGCTATAAGTTGTCTAATAACTAGGTAATGGCTACTTATTTATATTTATCTTAAATATCCACCATACATAACAATTCAGTAAAAAATTGTAGTCAATGTTGAGGTGCAACTAAATTTAGCCAATCAGTGTCCTTCAATCATAATGACATAACTCTAATAATGAAATGAATCAGGTGACCAATGATTCCACTCTCCGGAAATCAGTGAAACATCTTTTCCACTTGACAAGAAAACTGTTGTGTGGATATTGATCAGTTGAACATCAAAATCTTCAGCCTCAAGAAAGGCTTCTGATTGGGACGGCAAAAAGAGGAAGCCAGGTAAAGTCTTCCTTTGCTGTCCATACAAAGCAAACAGCCGATAAAACATGTAAATAAGAAAATGAAGAGCATGTTGTAGCTGCAGATGAGGTATCATGAGGTGTTGTTCAGAATGAGGTTAGCGACTTCATTACTTACACATCAAATCAAATGTGATACTTGAAGTTCATTTGGTTTTTCACATGAATTGAATTATTTCTTAAGTTCCTTTTAATCCATAAATCCCATAATGCTCTACAATACTACAAAGAAACACCAACAACCAAGCGACCCCTCACATGAGCAAGCTCTTGGTGACAGTGGGAAGGAAAAACTCCCTCCTCCAGCAGAGCCGAGCTCAGGGAGAGGCAGCCATGCCGTGACTGGGCTTGGAAGGTCGACATCTACTGATAACGGCAAACTGGGCGAGTCACACCTAAACAGTTTTGCTGGCCAGAAAAAACTGATTTCACTCTGAGGTGAAGTGTCCCTTTAAATGTGCTTACATGACTGTGACCACAGTGCTGTCATGTTTTGACCCAGGTCTCATGCAGTATTGTTCTCACTTACCCAAGCAAACCAAAGTAGGCACATAAACCTTCGAGAGCTCAAATAAACCACTTAAAACACACTCAGTGTGATTGCACCCTCGAGTGTGAATTATGGTTTTGGTATGTGAGGGTATCTGCATGCGTGTGGGTGTGTATTAAGATAAGAAAAGCGTTTTTTTTTTTAAGATGCACACGTGACTCCACGCAGTATTGTAATAATCACAGATTCGTTTGAAGTCCTGGACTTGAAAACGGTTCTCAACAAGGCTGTTCTTCAAACTGCTAATCTCTCAAAGGTAGTGAAGAGGAGGAGGACGACGAAAGGAACAAGGAAGGCAACGGAGAGAGAGAGAGGGAAAGAGGAGGAGGATGGAGAGCGGTGGCGGTGGACGAGGAGATCAGTAAGAACAGGCCAGACTCGTGGAGAGATGGAGGGAGAGGAGGGCAGAAATGGGAAAATGAATGAGAGGAAAAGTGATAAGAACTCTTGCTTTTGAACTTGAAGAGCTTAATTTGAAATGTCAGGGCTACCCCCTCCCCTCCTTTTTTTCCACCACCTCCTTCTTCTCTGCAGCACTCCCTCTCCTCAGGAGTCCCTGTTGTGCAGTAGTGTGGATTAAAATAATTAAACAGGCTCTGTTTTAATTAAGACAATAAAGCCAAGAGTCTCTAGGTAAGACCTGAGAGAGATTGAGAGAGAACGCGGGCGAGGGAGGGAGATGATAAAGAAGTCTAACGAGAGAGGCGGGATGATAGGAGGTACAGAGGGAGATACATTATCTTCATTACTTATCTATCTTGTCTATTTCAAGCCAGAGATTGCATTATCGCAGTCCACATAAAGCATGTTTGCACTGGTCCTCCACGAACCAAACGCCATGTGCTTGTGCGTACGTGTGTGCAAGTGGGGTGTCGAGGTGCCGCTTGTGTAATGACCGAGGCCTGTATGTGAGCATGAATGTGCAAATGCGTTTATATTGCTTTTCTCCCTCCCCCGTTTTTTTTTGTCCGCCCGCGTGTTTGTGTTGTCCCGCGTTGCGCACGTGCATGCGCATCTTTATTTCCTCTCTCGCTCAGGCTGCTAATGAAATATTTATTTATTTCTTGGAGCGAGGGTGCCGGGCGGGTGGGAAACTCAAATGAAATGTCATATCTCATTGTGTCTCTCCATGAGGAGGGGCGACAGAGGGAATAGAAGAGCAGAATTGCTACTAAATTATATACGGAGGATACAGAGGGGAGTGATTACAGGGGGAGGAGGGGAGTAAGGAGTAAGGACAGGGAGCGAGCTGGGGAGGAGAGGGGAGAAACAAGTCATCCTTTGCTCGTCGCGTTATTGTCGTGTCATGTTGCTTCTCTGTCACGGCGTCAGCCTGCGGTTCTGCGCTTCAGATGCTAGCTATAGTACTCACACATGCACGTAGCCCATCAAGACATACCAGAGGGACGAGCTTCTCCTTATCCAGTAGTAGCTGTTATCAATGCACACACACACACACACACACACACACTGTGCCTTGCCACCAACCTAGAAGAGATTAGAACTTCTTAATCTTCTCTCTAACCTAACCTCCCTGTGTTGCACAAACACATGCACACACACACACACTGAACGTACTGTTTCTTAATGGGAGACCCTCAAAGCACCATCGTGACCTGCAACCTGGAGGGTTACACACTGCAGTGTTTATTTGTTCTTTTGCCTCTTGGATTTGACAAAGTTAAGCGCTTCTTACTTGAGTGCAAGAAAACCTAAATGCAGGCAAGCCACCACACGGTTAGTATTACACATGCTAACAAACTGGTCAACAGCAATCTAATGGTGATCAATGCCTTAAAGGGACATCCACAGTAGAGGTGATTTATGAGACCACCGAAAGTCAGTGAATCTCAGAAGCTTCAAGTGATGACGGGTGAGATAACAACAAGCAACGCAACGTGGGACGATCTCAAATTAAGATTTTCTCAGTTTTGAAGTGAGCGAGTGCAAACCGGGGCGGTAAAAATGAGCTAATAATCATACTGTCAACACAAAAACGATAGGCGAGCAGTGTGGATACCCTGTAGACATCCTTAAGTCTTAGAAACATCTTCACGCTTCAGGAAGGACTAACATAATATATAACAGGACTTCTTATGATTTCCTCTGATTTTTGTCTGAAGGCTAAATATCTAACTAGTAATCATTGGATGGGTTACTATGAAGTTTGTAGATTCATGTTTCCCTCGGGATAGTGGGATCCTAACATTATATTAGGTATTTGGGTTTTTGACCACGTACCTTCACTGTCAGTCTCAGCTGTGTCCTGTATTGTATTAACTATCAAATGTTATCAATTTAACAGTCTTAGAACGCATGTAAAGTATTAAATCCACACACACAGCATACGTGTGCTAATGAGAAGTTTGCATGTTGATGTTAGTGGCTGTGCAATATTGTTAATATAAGTACAGCTTCGCAGTAGGTTATGGACTTTATAAAGCTCTTCTACAGTTTTATTCATAACTTATGTCACTGTTAGCTATGGCCAGGATTACGCCCAAACAGGCATCGTGCCCAATGGAGAGATGAGAGAGAATCTTAGATAACCATAGTTTCCAGGTCTGAAAAGTGAAACCAGTGCAGGAGTGCCTTAAACTTTGCGTTGTTTGAAATGGCCAGCAGGGGTCAACTCCTCCTACAGAGTCTACAGGAATCTGACACTGATGCGGGGTCATACTGACTAAAGCATCAAGTTTGTTTTGTAAGTCTCAAAAGACAGACCTCTCTGTCTCTTGTGAGGTTGTTTAACTCAGAGAACAGGAATAATTAAAGCACATACAGTAACACTGCTTGTAAAATAACTACACTCAAATGTATAATCTCCCCTGATTCATGTAGAGCGGTCACTATGTCGTTCATCTTGTTTTTTCCTTTTTTTTGACATAAAGTTGAAGTTGCTGTGTAGCTCTTCTCTCACACTTTTCACCATCGGGTATGTGATGTGTTTGGACAATAATATGGACGAGTGTGGATCTGATGAAGACATGAGAGAACACAGCGAGTACAATTTGACAGACTTCATGAAGCGATGCGGCGTTGTCGTGAGACGTGAACATACTCAGTTCCCAGATCACGTGGGTTAGGCGAACAGAGACTTTAATCCAACCAATATGAGAAAACACAACAGGATTTCACTAGTTGTGAAGTGGTGTAATCTTAAACTTGGTACTGGGAAGGAAGATTTCTTTTGCCTGAGTATTACTTACTGAGGGGATTTGTTGCTGTGGCTGCAGTTTGACTCAATGCACCATTTGGATCCCTCCATCAGCTGGTGCAGAGGTCCTCAGAATGACTGTGACTGTGTTCAGTGGATAATTAATAGATCCTGACCACCCGGCGTACTAACATCTAACATCTGTTGAACATCCGCTGCCTCAAGAAGCGACAACAAAAACAATTGGACCCTCACGCCACAATGCGTGCATTCGATTCATTTCATTTAACCTCATTCATATTACTGAGCTCTTGACTTTTTTGTGCTTGTTTTTTCTATTTAACTAAATTCCTTCTTTAGTGTATTGTTTCACATTTCCGAGCTGTGTTTTTCCCACGATATTGTGTTGATTTAATATGTTTTATTTCATTTTTTGTACTGTTATAACAGAACAATGCAGATACCAATATACGGAGATCCGTGGTCCACATCATAGATTGCAAAATCAAGAAGACGCTGATTGAAATGCTAGGTTATCTAGTCAGTGGTGACTCTAAAGTCTCCTGTTTCACATCATCGTGACCGTGTACTCTCCTGACACCGTGAGCCTTTCTCACGACCCTGCACCGCTGTGCTGCAGGTGCAAAAACACGCCAATAAACAAACAAACAAACTGTGAAAACAAACACGGGCTAATGACGGGACAGCTGGACTCTGCTCACCAGGGTTCTCTCCATTAAGGGTTAAATGCTCCTTTATGGCTCTCCGAGAGGAGTTAATGTGTCAGGGGGTGAGTGGAGGTGTGTCTTTAACACCTCAGTCTTCAATATGGCACATGTCAGAGTCATCTGTTTTCAAGAGGGCCATAGATTCACTCATTTAGCCCTGCACATAAAGAAGGAAAAGCACACAGAGTGCACAGTTGTTAACCAGTATGCACTTGCAAAAAATGAAGTCTGTTATTTTGATTCCTTTTCCCTGCTGCTTTTAATAAACACTGAATCATTTAGAGAACGATATGCATGTTATTCTGCACAGGTCTGCAGCCACCGGCTAACTCAGAACTGAATCCCCCCTGTAGCAGAAGAGCATGACCAAAGAAGCCATTTGGCCGTGGCACAGTGAGCCCACAGCCCACAGTTCAGAATCAGGAGAGAGGAGTTGATTATAACACACTTGTGGTTTATATAAACAGAGACCGCCTGCACTGGGCCGCCTTTTCCTCTATTAATGGTCCAAAAACAGCACACCCTTTAGCACATTAATATTTCAGTCTAGGATCACCAATAAAATACAGAAGCTATATTTGGGCCTAAAACGTCAGACTAAAATGAATTTTGTGGGCGAGAATATTGCAAGCGCTGTACTCAGGCCACAGGCAAGAAATGAGACTGTCATACATACAATATTCAATAACGAAATCCCATCATCCTCAGCTGCAGGCTATCCCTAAAACTATGCCAGTGAGATACCGGCACTTCCTGGAGTTGAAGAAATTATTTGCAGAAGTGAAGTCTCAGTAGTGCTCTGCTTGGGATCAAATATTATCCAAGTTATTTCCAGCGTGTTTTCATATTTGCAAAATAGCACAAAAAACATGTATTTATCTTCTAAAAGAAAAAGTGATCTAAAACAGTGCAAATTTCTTCTCCACATGCAACACATTTTTCTCATTAAGGGAAAAATTTGCACACTTTGCTATGTGATCCCTGCAGGTAACGCATTGCCCTTCAACCACTGGAAGATCAGTCTGATATACCACTGGGGCAAATTAGATTGCATGGTCTGTTAAATGTTAGAAGTTTTAAGCAAAACTTTAATAATCTTGTTGTGACTGCTACTCAGAGCATGTGAGGGCTTGCTTGTTAAATTCCTCCTTGACCTTTTGACACGTCAAGTGAAAACAAGCTTTTGGAAACACAAATGATAATTACAGGGCCAAATATACACTCAAAAAATAGAAAGTGTGAAATATTTTTTGTTTTGTACAGAAGCATCAGGTTAATTTCCTGAATTTGGCTGTTAGCAGCAGTAGTGATTCTTTCTTGTTGACGTGTCTTTGGAGGTTACACTCGTACATATGGTTGTATGAAAGTTTACCTTGACAAAGCCAACATACAACTGCTCATTTCCAAGAACCGAAACACCTTGCCCATTCATATAGACGTTTTTTTTGCTTGCTTTTGTTCTTCTTTACAAATTTCCATCACAGAAAAGCTGAAGAAATTAATTATTTGATTCCCTGCTGAATTTGTTTGCTCACTAACAAAGAAATGAACAGTCTCCAATTTCTACAGTACATTAATTTTAATTGGACAAAGAATTTCAAGAAAACAGTTAATGAATTAATTTGTGTGTCATTGAGTGACGGTATTAGTATATATATTAGAACGTAAGTATTTGATCCTCAAGTAAAACATGACTTGGTACCTAATGGAGAAGCACTTTTTGGCAAGCACAGCAGGAAGATGTGTCCTGTAGCTCGCATTTCAGGAGGGATTTTGGCCCACTCTTTATGTAAACTGCCTAAATCCTGTCAATTTCAGGAAGCTTCAGCTTTTCCCACAGATTTTCTTTAGGATTGAGGTCTGGAGGCTAACTACGCCACTCCATGACCTTAATGTGTTTAATCTCTAGCCACCCCTTTGTTGCCTTGGTGGTATGTTTTGGGTCATTGTCATGCTGGAAGACACATCCACGACCCTACTTCGGTCTTCTGGCTGAGGGAAGAAAGTTCTTGTCCAAGATTTCATGGTACGTGGGTGCATCCATTGTCCAATTTTTCTTCTTCAAAACACTGCAGACTCAGTGGATACCAAAGGTTTCAAATTTGGTTTAATCTGGCCACAGCTCTTTGTCCCAAGCCTTCTCTGAATTGTGTAGATGTTCACTGGCAAACTTAAGACAGGCCTACATGTGTGTTCTTGAGCAGGGGGATTTTGCAGGTGCTGTAAAATTTTAGTCCATTCACTCCATTAAGGCGCAGTATGTTACAATGTTATTCTTGGGGACTGTACAAAGATCACCACCTTTCTCAGGCAAGCTCTTGCATGGCGCTCAGACTGAGGGGACTTGATGGTCATTTTATATTTCTTCTACTTCTGAATAATCACACCAACAGTTGTCTGTTCTCACCAAATTTCTGGCTGCTGCAGGACAATTTGCAGTTGATGTTTAATTTTTAACCAGTGTAACTGTTATACTACAGCCATGCATCGTATCGTGTTAGTAGTGTGGCTGTTCAGTAAGGACCACAGAGCTCTGAATAAACAGCATTTAATGTTCTCATAAAAACAGGCCTAAACCTTGATTTTAAAAAAGTATATTAAAACAAAGTGAAGGCAGTGCATTAGCAAAACAACTGGTTGAGCTTTGTATGTTTATTTAACCAAGTGATTTCTCAGAGATACTAATCTAAAAGTGCCAGTGCAGCCTGTATAAGTTCAACTTGCATGTTTTATTAATCCACACATTGTAAGCGACGATCTCCCCTCACCATTATCAAGGCTTTCTTTCTCTCCTCATTAATGTGTTAAAGGAGTAAAAACTTTGACACTATACTCTGACTAATGTACACAACACGTTAGAGCAAAATAACTCTGGTTCCTGAGCTCAGAGTTTTCAAACCTGAGCCAGCTGCAGCTCTTCTAGCATGCTAGTCTCCCATCAATTTCCTGCCAAAGAGAATGTGCACAAACAACTAGAAAGAGGCTCCTGACCTCTCAGATTTACAAGCTCAAGGCAGACAAACACCTGTCCATGAAATTGAGATCTACTAGGATTTCCAGTGAGAGTTCAGTCAAGCAGAGTTAATCCTGCTTCCAGAGACAGTTGCCAACTATGTCCACAAGATGGCAATAATTTATTTAATGAATGCAAGCAGATAATACGCTTTATGATAGAAGGCTATCTGAGATTAAAGAGAAAGAGATCGGTGCATTTTTATTGAATAGAATAGTGCTTTATTGTCATTGTACATGTAGAATGAAACTACTGATGTCTATTTTTAGATTTTACTAAACAAGCACTCCTTGCATGCCTGACAAAATGCCACTACATTATATCTTAGAAATAGTTATATAGGAAAATATATATAGAAATGCTCGGATGATCTAAGCAGCCTTTCAGATGCTCAATTTGAATTTCAGCAGACTGACATTTTTTGAGACAACGTGC
Source organism: Simochromis diagramma (assembly GCF_900408965.1). Classification (NCBI taxonomy): domain Eukaryota; kingdom Metazoa; phylum Chordata; class Actinopteri; order Cichliformes; family Cichlidae; genus Simochromis; species Simochromis diagramma. The sequence continues at coordinate 1,312,706 of NW_024386736.1, forward strand.
ATTCACAAACGGTTGAACATGTGTACCTAATGAAATGGTCAGTAAGTGCAAGTTAAATTAAGAGTTGTTTATATCACAGTTTAACAGCTTGTACATGCAACTATTCGTGAAGTCAAAGTTTTGTTTGTTGTTTGTTTTCAGCTTTGAGTGTGCATACGACTCAGAAGACTCACTCGTGAACTGCAAAGCTCCACGTTGCTTTAAATTTTGCCCTGTGATGAATCAGGGTCTATTGTGTGGCACGTTAGGTCTTGAGATTAGCTTCTCCACAGCATCACCTCAGACGAATGTGCCTCTAGTTGTTAGGACAACTTTTCTCATCTTTTTCTATAATATTGTACCCATTTTGCATCTGCCCCAAGGGACTATTTTGCATTAGAAGAAGCACAACAATCTTTATTCCAAAATTATTTTGCTTGCATGGATGGGAGATTGAAATGTTCAGTCCTGCTGTTTTGGTAAAACACAGTACAGCATGTTTTCTGTTTGACATATGCTGGTGTGCTTATCTCATGAATAAAGCGAGGTTAGAACAAAGCTACGCAGAAGGCTGGCCTCAGTCTGGCACGTATGGAAAAGGCTGCACCGCTCGTAATAGCAGCAGGCATGTGGGAGTGTTTAATGGAGAGTGGAGTAATTTGCGCTTTTTAATGATGATTAGAGGAGGAAATTGGCTCAGATTTACAGTGTCACTCACCGCTGAGACAGAGGAGGGAGAAAATAGAATAAAGGCCTCTAAACTGTCTGTGTGCGGATACGCAGGTCTGTTTGTCTGTGCACAGGTGTGAGACAGAAAGAGAGAGAGAGAGACCCATGACGTATAACTGACCCCACCACCGCACACCCGTCCACCCACACACCTCCACACCTCCACTTCCAGAGGAAATGTATCACTTAAACCAACTGCAGCTCAGCTCACAGAACCTAATGAATCTGGACTCAATTTTACGCCTAGCTGCCCTTCACACTGACACACACTCTCACTCTCTGTCTCACACACACACACTTAAATACTGAGGCAGTCTTACCTATAGCTGGGTGGTAGACTTTGTAACATAAAGAGGAAATTGGAAAAGTGTGATTATAGTACTGATTGGCAGAAGAGTCTTTCCTCTGTCTTTTTCTGTTCTTCTCATCAACACTTTATTCTCCTTTTGACTTCTCCATTATCCATCCAAAACCTCCTGACATTCAACTCTGGCTCTTCACGGCCCTTTATCGCTTTTTTTTCCTTTTTCCTGCAGCTCTTGGTGCCATATTTTCTCTCCTCATTGTGGTATTTTCCAAATTAATAGAGTAAAGAGGAGTGGAAGAATAAAATGAATTTTATGAAGTTGTTAAAAGTGCACTGATCTTATCCATGCTAATGTTTCAGGTAAAAAGAATTCAGGTTGGTCACTCTGATGTCAAATTACCTCGTAACAGCCGCTTTGGATGATACAAAAATGCGATCTTTAGATGTTCTGCAGTTATTTTCAGAGTGAATTATGAGTTTAAGAAGAATAAAATAGGAATAGGATTAAACGTTTGACTTTCTGTGTTTTATTTGTTTCGAACCGCAGAGACAGGAGCCAAAATCATTTTGTGAGGGAATTTTTTGATTTGGAATTGTAAATAAAAACTGTGAGATATACAAGAGAAAAGACGTTTTGAGCGTTTGGATTTCCAGACCTGACATTTCTTTCGTGCTCACGTGATGTGACAGTGGGATTCAGTAGATTTTAAAGACCAAGACAAAACTGGCAAAACCATAAATGTCAGGAGAGAGGCTGAGCTACAGTACCACCTCCAAAGAAAACAAAAAACACCTAGTCAAAGCCGTCACATGACTGTCAAATTTCTATAAATAATACAATGAACTGCTAGAATGTGGTAATATTTTACATACAAGATTTAAAGATCTATCCCTTTATAAATGCAGAAAACATTTAAACTGACGCATTTTACTGTTCCATGAAAGAAATTCGATCCTTTTGAGTTTGATGGCAGCAACGCATCTTAAAAAGCTGGGATGAGGGTAACAAAAGGCTGGAAAAGTAAGTGGTACTTGAAAGAAACAGCTGGAGGAACAGTTTATAACTAATTTGGTTAATTGGCAACAGGTCATTTACATGACTGGGTATAAAAGAAAATGTCTATCACAGAGAAAGTTTCTCAGAAGCTATAAATCTGCAAACTGTGGAACAATTTCGGAATAATGTTCATCAGCTGAAAATCAGTACTGTATGTCTGTGATTCTCGGGTCCTTTGGGGGCATTGCATTAAAACCAGGTATGATGGAACATGGAAGCCATTGCATCCACTCAGGAACACTTCCAGAAACTGAACAGTTCAGTGTGCCATCCACAAATGCAGGTTAAAGCACTATTGTGGAAATAAGAAATATATAAAGATGATCCAGGAGAAGGAAAACTCTTCTCTGATCAGACAAATGAATTATTATTATTTTTTAATGATAATGGATGTTTTGTTCTCTGAAATAAAGAGAAAGGAGACTCAGTTCAAAAACCTGCATGTCTCTGATGGTACGGGGTTGCATTAGTGCCACTGGAATTGTCGGCTTCCACATCTCAAAAGGCACCATCAATACTGAAGGTATATACTGGTTTTAAAGCAACACACACTCCCAGTGTTTTGGGACATTTTACCTAGATTGTACAGTAAAACGTCATCATTGACTAGACTTCTTAACAGACATTCTTTTGAAGTTAACATTCCTTCACTCCTTTTTTTAACCTCTGTTTTTTTTTGTAACCATGGTAACGTGACACATTGATGTGCAAACTAGAAATCTGGAATAAAATTAATCTAAACTTCGGTGACTTTGTGACAGCACGGTGATATTACCAAAAAGTTGTAAACTAAAGTTCTGCTCATTCTTTCTCTAATCTGGGACGCAGCCTGGAGCAAAGGCAAACTTTTCTGAATCACTTCCAAAATTTGAAACGCAGAGGCGGCAGTTGAGAGGTCTGGAACCAGGTGCTCACGGGTCTCTCTAAAAGCATTGTGATATTTTCGAAATCCACAATGTGTGTCACCTTTTAAATATTAATTGTGAATATTTCAGAACAAAACTCTTCAGTTTGGGCAAAAACAAGCTGGGTCGGAGCTGAACTGCAACCTCCCCTCCCACCTCCACCGTGAGCCGCTGCAAATTCTGAGTGAAAAGCTCTTCAGAAAGGCTAGACAGAAAAATGACATTTAGTGCGAAATCATCCAAACAGTTCTGAACACGGATAACAACTGAAGAGTAGCGTGATCATTAAAACACAGAAGCGTCATGGGTCCACGTTGCACCACCCTAAATTTGTCACAAATACACACGGGTGAAACACATTCGACAAAGATGAGCTTTTCAGCTTCTTCCCTTTTTGGGGGTGAGAAGCCACACCATGCATTTCTCTATTAAGATATGTAAATTCATAATCTCTCAGAAGCCCATTTTTACATCCATTTCTGCGCGTCATTCAAACACACTTCGTTTTCTCTCTCCCTGCCGAGATTTCCCGGTGGTTTGTATGTCTGTCTTTCTGCTCTGTCACCCTCCCCTGCCACCTTCCAAACAGCAAATGTCACTAAAGGAGACTTGTCTCGTCCCTAAAGGCCAATTGTCACACATAATTACAATAAGAGAATAAAAGGGATTGAAAGAGCAGATTAGATTAAAGCAGGTTTTTTAACCTTCTCTGCTCTGTGCTTCACCCTCTTTATTTGTGGCATTATCACAGTATCAGACAGGAATTAAATAGAAAACAATTTGATAAATCAATACAGAAAAAGATACAGCACAAGGTGATCTGAAGGCGTCCTCTGCTGCTACTGCATTCAGCACATCCTCATTCTAAGATGTTAAATTTTGCCATACTGTCAGATACTGCTGGTGTTGCTACTGCTGTAGCACTATTGAATGACGGCCAATAAGAGTCTTCCTTTAAAAAAGCAGGTTGGACAGGTGGTGTTGATGTAAATGTCCCTCCGTGGTTGTATATTAATGCTATGCAGAGTTTTGTAGTCCCGTGTCTACTTGTTGTTGCTACAAAAATATGTGGAATATGTAGGCTACTCTTGTTCATTTATACAGAAGTCATAATTTATAAAGAACTTCTTTGTATGGTAGTAGAACTGTTGCGTGGGTTTATTTCTCCTCTTGTTAAATTTGTCTTTTGAGGTTCACTTTTCTGTTCAGGAAAACTTTTCACCCCATCAGCAACCGGTCTGTGCATTGTGTTGTTGCTGTTTGGCCACATGCTGATGGCCTTTTGGAGGACTGCACACAGTTCCAGATCCAAGCATTGTACTGTATTGGTACTCCATTAGTGATCCACAGAGAACCCACACTGACATGTTGTAGCTGTAGGCAGTGCCTTTGTTGCCGATTGGAAGCTCATGCCTTAAGTTTAGGCTCCAAGAACTACTTGGCTTGTTTTTGGTTTTTTGGTTTTTTTTAAAAGATGGTTAAATTTTGTTTGTTTATTTTGTTTGTAGGTGACCATACGTGATGAGTTTGGAATAAGATTTTTACTTCCAGTAATTAAGTAAATAAAATAACATAAATCCAGCAGTAGTTGTGACACAAGGACAAATAACTAGGGTGAACAGGCGGCATAACAGGGATACAGATACTGTGGCGTGTTGCAGTAAATGGCTAATAGCTAACATGTGTCTACAGAGTTGTGAGGTTATAGCACATATTATCTGAATCTTTTCCTCAGTGGACTCTTTCCCATGTTTAGGTTTCGGTCACTTCAGCAGCTGTTCTGTCCTGTTATTGTCTCCGCAAAAATACTTGTGTTTTTGTAAAATATTTCTATTGGTTATTACTTTATGTTGCAGTGCATTTCTCCTCTTAGGGCCACCATACTGAGGGGTGACAGCACTATTTATACTCACACACTAAGGGCTATTTAAGGAAATGAGACAGAGGTGCCCACAATCATCACAGTCACAGGGCAGGAAGTAAAACTGAGTACAAGAGACAGAAGATAAGTAGCTAGCAAAGTAAACCAGGAAGTAGGAAAGAATATCGTAACCAAGAAACTCAGACACAAAAGTAAACTTAATACAAGGAGAAGACAGAACACAGAGGGAAACACTTAGGAACCAGTAAATTCAAATACAAGCCCTAACTGAAATAATGAATTAAAGGCTCAGAATACTAAGAAAATACAAAAAGATGATCATTTAAACAATAAAGAACCTAAAAGCCAAAATGGAGAATATTTGTCCATAAACTTAAAACTCAGGATCAGGTGACACTTTTATAATTTTGCCTGCGTACCCAACAAGAGTGGATTTTAAATCATACAAACAAGATTTGATCGAAGTGCAGAGCTCAGCTTAAATTCGAGGGGTTTAACAAAAGTATTGAATTAGCATTTTTGTGAGATGGTTAAAAGGAATCTGGCAAGTGAGTGACAAACGACAGGTGAGACGGGTTTCCCTGGTTATGCTGAGACAAATTAAACATGGAAATGATCTGACGATTCAAAGTGTTGAGCTTGCATTTGGCAGCTGTTCACTTTCTGTGTGAGCTCCAGAGAGATGTCGATACAAAAGAGGGAGGCCGTCGTTAGGCTGCAAAACATATTAAACCTATGAGAGAAGCATCAAAAACTTTAAGGGTACTAAACAGCTGACGGAGTACTTTTCTTAAAACTCTTAAATTAAAACTGAAAGTCTGCTCTTGTTTTCTTGATTTAAAATCCACTGTGGTGGCGTGGAGAACCAAAACTACACAAAATGTGTCATTGTCCAAATACTTACAGATCCTGGCTACAATGGGAAAATCAGCAGACACAAAGATTTGTGAATGTTTGGCACCTCAACATCTGGATTCAGAACTCAAAGCATTTAATCATTTGGCAAATTTTTGTGACAATCAAGCTTCTTTCAACCGACTTGAATTAGCTTGAATTAAAGTGAGATGTGGTGCAAACCGGGCTTTATGTGGTCTTGGTGTAGCTCAGACACACTCACACACAAACTTATCGATTGACTGGGCGAACCTTCAATAAAGCCCCCCCACACCCACACCACCGCGTGCAGGCGCTTCCACACCTCCAACAAACACATAGACACACAAACTGCATAAACAGCTGCTCCACACACACACTCAAACACACACAATTCCAGTTTTTTCCAAAGCTACAACACAAATGAATGTTGTGCAACTGTGTCTGATAGAGTGGTGGAGTAAAAAGCTTGATTTGGTCCTTTGGCACCCTGGAGTTTGGATCCTGTCCCCACTCTTTGGCTATCCTCGGTCATTTCCGCCTCGCCAACTCTGGTGTTCTCTTTCTTATGCACACACACACACACACACACACACACACACACACACACACACACACACACACACACACACACACACACACACACACACACACACACACACACACACAGAGCATGCCAACTGTTACACTATCCAAGCCAGAATGACCATGTGTTGTTGTATCCTTCTAATGTCTCCATCATAACAGCAGCACTTCTAATAGCACTCGATCACTTCTGTGACACGACGCAGTTGCCTTTCCTTCCACATTCACATATTCAGGCCAGCAGCAGATGACATCATTAAAATACAGCAGACCCACCTTTACACACACACACACACACATACACACACACCTCCAAGAATCAACACAATAATTGAAATATTTTCAACCTGATTAGGTCTGGCCTGCTGGCTGGGTCGGTTGCTAGGGCTGTGCTCCCTGGTTGCTAGGGGGAGTAAATCATCTGGCATTATTTGATTTCTGTTCCAGATATGAAACCGTTACCGCGGCGATTAAATGTCTCACAGCTTAGACACCTTGAGGGGGGGAAAAGACTGAGGAAGAGAAAAGGGAGAGAGACCGAGAGAGAGATTAAGTTGAGGAGGGAGTGAGGGAGGGGGGGAGGAGGCCCCTCGTGAGAAAGAAATATGAGAAAAGGTGAGAATGATAATGCCTAAATACAGAAATACAGAGCGAGCGTGTGTGTGCGTGAGCGAGAATAACAGGGTAATAAGGATGAAATGTTTTCCTACACTTGCATGTCTCAGCTGACTGTTCTTTCCTCCTGACGACTGACAGGTTAGTGTGCGCGCGTGCGAGTACATTGCAATAACAAGTGTACGCCAGCGTGCACGCGCAGTTTCCAACGGGGCTGACAGCCGTGCGTCCTGGTGTGTGTCTGCGTGTGCGTGTTCTCGAGTTGTTTGCACTGTGTTGATATAGAGATGTCTACAGAGTCACAGTGAGGGCACAGGGATCCACCTACACATGGGAGCTGTGGGCGTTCTCGACTGTTTATAAAACACAAACTGAACCGAGTACTCCCACTGGAACACACGTTAAACTACACAGAAAAGGAGGAGACGCGCAAAGAGACGAGAAAAGACAGAAGAAATAGGAGAACTGACATTCTGAGAGACGCCATTTCCTTTCCCCCCCCTTTTTTTCTAAAAACACAAGTTGCTAAATCAGGGGTGTCAAACTCGTTTTAGTTCTTGGACCACATCGGTGTGATCGTAAGCACGCCAATAAAACCACTGCATGATAATACAAAACACCTGCAAGCTTTCCCCTTTGTCTCAGCGTAAAGAAGCACAAGTGCATTCTGATCTCTGTCTAAATAAATCTGATTAAATTCCCAGATGATTAAACATGCAACTATTTTGCTGGGAATACCTGAAACGAGTAAAGAAAATCAGCAGCCTATTCATGCAAGATAATTCATAATTTTATTCGGGGGTTTATATTGGCTGGGTCTGATTATTGGATTATTGGTTGGGTCATAACCCCCCTAAAACCCCCTGGAAATTATGCCCCTGAGATGTTCGACACATTTCCAGCATTATGTTTAATGTGCAAATGATTACAGACCATCCTTTTTTTTCCCATCTCCCTTGAGGGGTCGCCACATTGGATCATCTGCCTCCATCTCATCCCCAGCATCCTCCTTTGTCACTGTGAATGTCCTCCTTCACTGTGGTTTTCCTCTTTTCCTCCTCCCTGGGCACTTCCATCTTCAGCATACTTTGCCTCATATATCCACTATCCCTCTTCAGCACATGTCCACATCATGGTAAATGGGGTGGTGCATATATAGTGCTTTCCTACTCTACTTGAGTACTAAAAACACTTTATGCAACATGTCTCATTCATTCATTTACACACTTTTATTCAAGCACATCTTTAGACTTCCAAATGCTTTCTATCTACCATTCACACATATTTGTACTCCCATGAACGCTTTAACAGTCCTTCAGGGTTCTTGCCCAAGAATACTTCGGCACACAGACTGCAGCGGCCAGGGGATCACCAATTTTCCGATTAGTAGATGACCTGCTCTACCTTCTGGGCCACAGCCACCCCCAGAAACCATCTTAGCCTTGCCTCTCAAACTTTATCTCCAGATCACTCATCCTGAGCTGTCCCTCCAATCTAGTCATTTCTAATCTTGTCCATTCTGGTCACTCCCAATAAAAACCTTCACATATTCACCTCTGCCGCCCTAGCTCCTCCTTCTGTCTGTTTGTTAATGCCACCATCCCAATACCATATCTTTAATGCAACTTAATAATACAGTATAATATTGACATACTCATTAACTGCATTGTCGGTGCCAGGTTTCTCTTGGAAATAAGACTTTTACCTGGATAAATAAAGGATTAATAATAAAATTGTAACCTCTACGGTTTCTGTCAGTTTGGAGAAAAGCTTTTCAGACACAGAAAAGAAAAAGGTGATGTGACACTTTGCAGTCGGCTTATTGCTGGTTTCTGAGCTGTTTTGTTTTTTCTTGCTTATATTGATGTTGCTACAGCTGTTAACATTAGCCAAGAAGGAAGCTTTACATCACCACGTGGGATTTGAACCTGCAGTGCTTCTATCAGACGTGACAAATGCATGAGCATTCACCACAGGAGTTCAACAATACAGCAACACAAACTACCACATGTAGTTACACCATTAGACGCTAATGTCACTGCGGTGGTACAGACTGCTATTTGAGGGCACGCCCACAAGTCCTGCACTGATGACATCAGCGGGGATGAGAAGATTAAACAACATAAAATGTGGGCATACAGCAGTTCTGTGTTTGATCGTTCAGGTTAGTGACTGAGAGGGTTTCCTCCCACAGTCTAAACATATGCATGTTAGATTAATTGGCATTTCTCAGTTGGCTTTAGGCTTAAGTGCATAAAATAAACTGGTGTATGAATGTGGTTTGTAGTGTTAAGTGCTTAGAGTGGTTAGAAAGACTAGAAAAGCTCTATCTAAAAAGCAGTCCATTTCATTTGGTGAAAGGACATCCTTTATGTCCAAATTTGTTTGAAAAGAGTTATATAACTTTGTCCTCGATACACCTGGAAACTCTTCAGACAGCAAGCAGATGTGGACCCAGCCCTGGAGGTATTAATATCACTGTGCTACTCATAGATGTTTTATATATATATTTTTTGTTAATTCAGTAATACTTGTCTCTGTACTTGGAGTACGCAGCCAAGTAGGGATATTGATCTGCTCAGTTAAGTAGTCGAGGGGGATGTTAATTAGTTCCAGCTGCTTTGGTGTTAATGAAATTAACAACAGGTGCACTAGAGGGGCAACAATGGGACAAGCACCAAAACAGGAATGGTTTCACAGGTGGAGGACACTGATATGTTTCCCTCCTCATCTTCTCTAACAGTTCTTTCACTAGTTTTGCATCTGCGAGAGTCAGTGTGACTACTGGTAGCATGAGTCCATATCTGGACCCTACAGAGGTTGCACAGTACTCCAACTCCTCCAGGATGACACATCAATATATGTCGTTACTAGAAGGCTTTCTTGAGAGGATGGAGGAGATTCCAAAACACAGGGAGTTACTGTAGGAGAGCTGGACAGGGCTGTAGAAGGTCCTCAACCCATCAGCCAGAACAGCATCTGCTTCTTTGTGCAAGCAGGGTGATGGGTGAATGAGCACTGCCAGAACTATAAAATGACCTTCAGCAGGACACTGGTGTGAATTTAACTGGCCAAACAGACTTTGTGACGTGACTTTTGTCCAAAAAAAATAACCTGCAGCATGATTAGGATTATTTTCCACAGTGAATTCATCCCTCATTCATTTCCATCTGACAATGTGGTATCCTTTTGTCACTAACACACTGGGGACACTATATGAGTACACATAGATGTTTTTATTTGTTATTAAGATCTTGCATGTTTTCAAAGTGTTCCTTTAATTTTTTGAGCAGTGCTTAATGTCAGTAAAGTTAAAATAGTGGCTAGTTGTGAGCTACATCTCTGCTAAATGTTCTCTCTTGGATCACTTTAATCAGCACTAACATTTTTACCTCTAATCAACAGGAACGTGCTCAGTAGGGTGGATGCCCAGCTGTGATGGCCGAGAGGTTAAGGCGTTGGACTTGAAATCCAATGGGGTTTCCCCACGCAGGTTCAAATCCTGCTCACAGCGTTAGCATCCTCACTGGAGCAACTGTAACACACATAGTTTCCTTATGTATTGAAGTATTCTGAACTCAGTCTAAGGAGCTTGTAAAGAAAAGCGTCTGGATGCTTTTTTTTCCAAGCTCCTTAGACTACAATGACCTGGATGACTGAGAACCTTCACATATATATTCTGAACACACTGTTAAAAAGGTTACAATGTTCAGGTATTTGCAAAAGGCCAAAAAGCAGTTAAAGACTGCACAATTTGTCCACATTTAGACATAGAAGGGTTCCTTTTTAAAGGCTAACCGTGACGGGACGACCACATCTAGCACAGCAAACGATGTCCATGGATGTGTGATGCTCAGTGAGTGTACTTGTTGTTGACTATTTGAATCTGAGGAGCTCCTCTAAGCATTCCCCCCTCTCTCCATCATGTCCATGCAGTTCATGTTGACCTCTCAAACGCTGCATAAAGCCAACATGCCCTGCCTGATAGGATTACAGCAGCAAGCACTTGTATTTGTTGCTGTCTATGACTGCCTCCGTGTCCTTCTCTCCCTCCCTTCCTCGCAGAGTGTTTCTAACTGAGCAGCGACCATTGTTGAGTAATAGAAATCCACTTGAACGTGCTGACAGATGGAGAGATGAAAATGAAAGAGGAAGAGAATGATTGTGTACCACTTGCTGCTCTCCAGGTGAAGAGCTCCCAGACCACTTTACGTCGAGCGCCCCAAATAGTTCTGTATTTGATCACGGACCCCTCTTTGATAAGTTTGTGTCCTTACCTCACGTCCATAATGTCAGCAACCTGATTGATGGGCTACTCTTTTCTGACCAGTTGGAGCTGGTATGAGAGGCTCTGATGGTCTAGTACAGTTCAGTGGGTTTTTTCAGTGCTTTTCATGAGCAAGCTGTAAAAGACTAAGTGTCATAATGTTGTGTGGATACGCACAATGGGGAACATTAACTGTATAACCCAGACAGGCAGAACTATTATTTCTAAAATCAAGTGACAGAAACAACAGAGCGTGGAAATCTGGCTGGCTGAGGCCCAGAGACTACAAAACTTTTCTCTGTTGACAAGCTTGTTAACCTCCTGACCTTGCACGCTTCAGTCGCTCAGCTCAACTGGAAATTAATGGACTTGTAGTGACTTGTTGGCGGTGATATTTGCAGCATTAACATGTGGTCAGGAACCAAATCAGATAAGTATTTGGTGTATTTATGCTACAGATTAAGTATTAAGAAGTAGATTAAACTCCTAGGACCTGGCGTCCACATATGTGGACATCACATTTGGAGTTGTCTAGACCTAAAAACACAATTTTTTTCTCTACAAGGGCCTGATATCTACTTACAAGGACATTTTACTGTCACTGTTCTATCAAAATTTAAAACGAATGTCCTCATATGTGGATCTTATTTTTGTCAGAAACAAAAATCAGGTAAAAAAAAAAAAAATCTGGCAATTCTTTGTTTTTATATTTATGAGGTCCCAATATGCCCAAATATCAAAGAGAAATTAAAAATGCATGCCATGGAAGAGTTCGGGTCTTAGGAGGACTTTCTAAGGGAGTGAAGGTCGAGTACTGCAGGCCTCAGTAGCCATGTAATGAAAAATGCCACCACAGTCCACATTGCCATCATGTCATTTTTTAAAAATGTCTTTTTCCTCGATCACATAACTTGGATGCATCTTTGCTTTGTGCTAAAACTCCTGTTCTCAGCAGAACATTGTTTAATACTTACTCATACTCATTCTCCTCTTTGAAGGCAGATCAGACTTAATATCAGCTGAATCGCACAAAGTCTTGAAATCAAAAGCTGCATTTCAAAAACAGCCCCTTAAACAGGCAACAAGACAGATCTTTATGCTGATTTTTATTGCTCAGGGTATTGGTTATGTAATATTAGCACCATCGGTGATGAGATTGGCCTTCTATAAACTTTCAACCTGTGACCTGTGACTGGTACGTGATCTCTATGAAAATATAGACTTGGCCTTGAAACTCAAATAGGAAGAGGATAGTGCTTGTGTTTCCCCCCGCAGTGCTCGATGGCTTTCCCCAAGTAGTTGAATTGTGGATGCTTGGAACATGACGAGTAACACCGGAAACCAAGAGTTAAAAGTGGCTTATTAGACAGGCAATGTCACTCAATTGTGAGACCTCTGGGACTTTAAAGGGTTCAAAAATGACACTTAGTTGAAATATTTTCCACTAGATTAGCAAGAACTAAATCTGCCTTCTTGTTAACTTAATTCAATCAGGTGTTTTAAAACAGAAAGGGGTGTAATGCTCCTTTAAATTGTCGTTACGCTGAGTTAAATCTACAGTAGTGTTTCCACATCCATCCATCTATCCATCTATCCATCCATCCATCCGTCCGTCCGTCCATCCATCCTGTTTTTCCAGAGCAGGATGGATGGACGGATGGATGTAATCTATCCAGCAGGTCCTGGGTCTGGCTCCTCCTGGCACGACATTTCTAAAACAGCCTTCCAAGGAAGCGTCCCGGAGGCATCCTTGTCAGATGTCTGAACCACCTTAGCTGAGTCCTTTTGATATAGTGGAGAATTGGATCTATTGTTAGCCCCTCCTGAATGACCTCCAGATTCAGTTGTCAGCAAAAAGCACAAACGGAGCTTTGAACACATTCAATGATCAGTTTTTTGTATTTCCATAATACAGCATGGAGCTATAACTCTATTATTTGACAAAGGAAACATTTAAATACAGTTGTAATACACTGATATTGGGTCTTGCTGGTCTTCAGTTATTAGTTATTGGTTTCAAGTCAGATATATTGATCTCTGTTCCCATTCAGTCTTGAATACAGTGCTTGGGAGCGAGAGGTTGCTGACGTAGCTTAGATTTTCATCATGTAAAAAAAAAAGAAAGACGGAAAAGTAGTGTGATGCAAAGTTTTCACACTGGTCCTTCACAACTGCCAAGCAACTGTCTGAAGTGGTACAACCAGCGTGACACATACTGCACACATATACCAATGCAAAAAAGTGCTTTATACTAGACATGATATGATAGAAAAAAGTTGTAGCTGTTACATTCTCTGTGTGTTGCAGAGTAGCCTTAATAATGAGGTTACAGCATCTGGGTTCAGCAAAGTGTCTTCTTTTACTTTCTTCCACTGCTGTAATATTAGTCACACTTAAGGAGTATTTGGCTAACTGCAGTGGAAAAGATCATAGTGGGTTTCTGGTGGAAAGTACACTACTCTAATTGCCTTAAACCCGTTTCTCCCTTCAACCAGTCGATATGCCTGCAGTGTGTGTGTGTGTAAATGTGTGTGTGCTCCACTGGTCAATAAAATGTGTGCTAAGAGGCAATTGGTTGTTTTTCCTCAATTTGACACGTTAAATGCAGTCACACTTCAGGTAAACACACACATTTTCAAGCTCGCAAATGCACAGTGCACACACACACACACACACACACACACACACACGCTACGATGCTATTGGGTAAACGGTATTGATTCTGTCCTGTTTTCAACTTATTTTCTCTCATAACCCCTCAGAGCTCAGTCGCACTCACTAGCTGACGAGAATGAAGAGTCTCTTGAATCTTGCCCACATGCAAACACCAGCATTTATTCATAAGTGCAAACACGCCAACAGAAAGACAAAGCACTGTTGTAAATGTCATTTGTTGACCCAAATGAAAAATAGATGATGGAAAATATCCACTGATCACTTGAATTATTTATTTTTAAAGCAACTCTTCTCGAGTCCGGGTATTGTGTTTTGCCTTGATTAGCATTCGTGTCGACTGGGTTTAATTGGTTTAAGTTTGAGCTGCTTGAATCCCACGCACTCCAGTGGTGTTTGTGTCAGTTGACAGAGGTGGTTGTGCAGTATGTGCTGGCGTGGCATTCACAAAAACCCTGCCAGTATTTAGATGACTTTTAATTTAAATTAAAACAAACATAAGAATGTATTTTTACAACCAGGTTTGTTTGCACCAACAGGGCTTAAACTTGGTCTTAAGCTAATTCAGTTGTAAGCTGGTGTCTGTGTCCACAACTGAGTATAGTCAAACATTTAGCCTTATTTTCAGTAAAACCTACATGTAGTCAGCACTGTCCAAATCAATGGCTATTTCTGTACAGCCGGAAAAATTTGCACATCATACGTCAACTTTACAATAAGCATATTTTCAGGAGAAACAGAAGCAATCCAGTTTCAAAAATGATTTCTTTTTCTTCCTAAATTCATTCCACTTTCTATACATCATTTTCTTAATTAAGGTTTTCTTGAAAGAGGTTGCATTAGACTTTGTCATTGTCTGTGGTTTTGGTAGATCTTGTAAAAAGAATTCTGACATATTAAATGGCGTTACCTTTTTAAAGAAACAGTGTGTAAAATCTCACCACTAGATGTCAGTAGACTGCAGATTGCAGTCACTCTGTTTTTACTTCTGTTTTCCAGATTGAAGAGCATAATAATAGCTACCGTGGCTGCTGATGGACAAACAACTCTGGCCACCGTTCATCTGCGGAGAGTGGAGGTTGTGTCCGTGTCTGTTTACTCTAAAGGAGGCTGGAAAACTTTGTTAAAGGAGGCCGATATGAGTCGCTGAGTCATGTGTGAAGCTCACTTCTGTCTGAAGACAGCGATACTGAGGTGAGATGTTGCATATGCTGAACATTTCTGTCAACAAGCGCGGCTATTTTTGCTACTGTTAGCTGCAGTTAGCCTCTGTTAGCTACTATTAGCCAACATTAGTGCACTTTTCTTTGAAGTGGCTCTTCGTTTGACTCCGACACTTATTAAATAAACATCATATGATGTAAGAACTTAATCAAACTGTTCATCAAACAGAAAGTGACATTTTTAGGACAGATGAGCCTAACATTAGCTTGTGTATTGTTAGTTTCATTGAGAGAGGGAAGGGTTGTTGTCTAATCTCTCTTTTATCCTCTCCTGTGTATTTTTAATGTATTAATTCTACGTTTATGAGAATGTATCAGTTTATTGGAAGATTACACCACTGAATTTATGAGTTTAATATTGTTTTTTTCCTATTAAATAAACTGAAAAAAATGACTGAGGATGATGGAGGAGGTTTTTTGCAGGTCAATATATGTGATTTTTTTTTTTCATTTTCAATACCACCCCCACCCCAGTGTGGATTACATCTTATGTTTTGTGTAATCTGAGCTAGATACTGTCCTACCCTAGTTGCATAACTATTTATGGGGGTGTAGCTCATAGTCTGACTTCAATAACCATTCAAAATTGTAACTGTTGAATGAATTTGAATCATTTTTACCCCGTGAAGGTTTCTCACTGCTTTATCCATTTTGTGATGTGAGTATTTGGACCTTGAGGTGGCTATTATGTCAGATCAAACAAATGGATATCCCTGTTATACTTGCACAGTTCTTCAAGACATTTCGCAGGTAGATAGTTCCAAGTAACAGTCACAGATTGACTGGTTTTCTTTTCTGCTCTGAGCACCTGACTTTTCCTCACTACAGTCCACATTCAGACATTTACACACATTCACAGAGCAATTTATTTTATGCCTTTCAGCCCTTTCTAGTTATTACCCACTTGTCCTGCTCTGACGGATGCATCGGAAGAAATTTAGGGTACCAACTTCAACTGGTACCCACAACAAACTCCACCTCCTTAGCCACAGTCTTCCTTGGATTTGGTTGGTCACTGTGTCTTTTTGCCTCCATGTAATCTCAGAGTGACTCCATGTTTTTGTTCGCAGGGCTCTAGTGGCACTTGTTCTAGATCTTGTTGTTCTTTCTCTCTCTGATGATAGACCTCATCACTCTGTCTCCGTATTTGTCATGTCATGATGCAGAATGAATCACTGTGTGGAGGACAAGGATTTAAAAGTCTTATCCAAATGTATCATTCTTGGCTAACTGAGAATATGTGCTTTTGTAATTAAAGACGGCGTGTTAGCAGAAATATCTTTACTAAGAAAACAACAACTATAAGGAAACAATACTACTGCTAACTGGCAGCAAAGCAGCCAGCACCAAAACAGGGAGGGGAACACTGTTTGAGATGCAGGAGCTTTGACACCCTCACAGCTTCCAAGAATAAATAATTAGTGGAGCTGGCACCACAGAAGACGGGGGACAGAGATGTCATTATTTACGCCAGATTATGGACACACACACACACACACACACACACACACACACACACACACACACACACTGGCTCACACTTTTGTGCATGTACATGTTCACACACATATGCTTGCAATGGGTCATCATCAGCTTTTTATCCAGCATTTGCCTTTAGATGAATATAGATCTGCTTTGAAGAAAACATGGCCTCATCTCGTGCTGTGCATTTGTATTGAGGCTTATTCCTTAAGTTTTTTAGTCATCTTTAGCCATACTACAGTTGAATTTTTTTTCCTATTATATTTGTGCCACCCCACTTTACTTTCACGTCACCGGCAGTTCCACTTGTCTGCATGAGAGTAAAATATCGCAGCAATATTTGATCGATTGCCGTAAAACTTGCTCACCCTATTCATCCATCCTGTTCTCTTCCAGACTTTCAGAATGTTTTTCAAACCTTTGTTTATTTCTCACACTATGCCCTTTCATCGCCGTTCTGTCCTCCTGTTCACCCCACCTCACCCCGAAACTGCTCCGCGGCTCCCTCTCTAACTTACGTCAAGTGGACATCCAGACGTTTGCACAGCCACATCTGGAAACAGCGTTAAGCCCGGCTGACTTTCAGGAAGTTTTCACACTTCATGACTCATTAACCTGCAGAATCCTGCAGGCCTCCCAAGCAAGAGAATATGCAGCAGGGGAAGTGAACGGTAGAGGAGGAGGAGGGGGAGGCGGAATAGGAGAAGGAAGAATCAGCACAGATAGAGAGATGATGGGTTGGATACAGGAAGCTGAAGGAGCGTTTGAAGAATGATCTGAAAGCAAGGAAAATTAAACACAGAAGCACTCGAGCTTGGCTTAAGTGAGAGTTGAATTACTACGTTAGACACCAGTCGGGGCGGGGCCAAAGGGCCTCCCAGCACAACCGGTGATGGAGCTTGTTAAACAGGACGGCATGTTTGTGTCCGTTTGTGTAGGTATTCGGCATGCAGCCTACAAGCAGACGTGCTTGCATGCAGTAATCAAAAAAGGAAATAAAAATAAAAAAGTGCTTATGAGTACAGCTAGCTGTGCATAGGTCTAATGCTGATTGGTTGAAAAGTGCGACAACAAAGTTCAACATGAAGGAGCAAAAAGCATGTATCACTTAAGCTGTTGTTATTGTTGTGTTGGCAGAAGCTCTTATAGCAATTTAAGTAAAAGTAACCCTTTGACACTGCCCCCTGGTGACAGCGAACAGCTACAACATATAGTTGCTGAGCTGACCTTGTGGTAGTATGTATGTAGCTTACCCATGCACTCATAAATCTGGAGTTACTTATCTTACTTAACTTTATTAGGAAAAACGGGGGGTGAGGGGGTCTTTGCGTTAAAGAAGTTAACAATGAAGAATGAGCAGAATATGACAAACAGAAAGAGAAGTCCAGAAAAATAAGTCATCAAAGTGAGGACGGGAATGAAGGGTGATGTAGAGAATGGGTTGTGTGCGGTTTGTGTATGTGTGTGTGTGTGCGTGTGTGTGTGTGTGTGTGAGTGAGAGAGAGAGAGTTGTCCAGGGTGTCTGTGTCCAGCCCTCTGTGAGTAATGTGTCTGAGAGAGGAGCTTTCCTAATGAAACACTTTTCTTGGAGTGATAATTACACCAGTAGAAAGCAAGGACACCTCCAGTCAATGTGTGAAACTCAGCTTACTAAAACACAAAGTTTCTCCCTGGCTACTCTCCCTCCCACTCCTCACTCAGTGCGTGTGTGTGTGTGTGTGTGTGTGTGTGTGTGTGTGTGTGTGTGTGTGTGTGTGTGTACACACTTTCATAGTGTGTAAATGGGAGGCTGACATTATAAGCTTTGCTTAATAATCAGCCCAATAAGTGAGAGCAGACCTTCTCCCAGATGTGTTTGTGTTTTTCTTTGGCGGGGATACACGAGCTGACATTTACATGAGCTGAAGAAGCCGATTTAATGCATTCACTTTCTATAAGCTTACTGTATATCAAGGCAGCTTTCTGTCATGGAAGGGTCAAAAATGAAATTATATTAAGTTTGCCTCCTTCCCCCCTTCATGCCTTTGGTTCCTTCTTCCCTTTTCCCTCTCTGATTTCAATCTTTTTGGCCCAGCTGACTGACAGCCTCTGCTTTCACTGCATGTCACAGTGGTTGAAATCTCACTGAGGGGCTTGATGCAGATAAGCAGTGGAGATGTGGATAAGCAGTGACAGAGCTGGGGCTTAGATAGGGAGAAGAGAGGAAAGGAGAGATAAAATTCGATAAAAATGTATTGGAGATGCACAAATACACAAAAGATACCTGTGTCTGTAATGGATTTTGCAGGAAATCTTGTATCACACTTCAACAGCCAAAGAATTTAGTTAAACAAATCAGACCAGCAGAACAATTCAATTATTCTGCGTGGCTTTAATAAATGTTTGATATGCATTACATGGGAACTTTCTAATTCAAATTTTACGATTTAACAGTTAGGGCTTTTCCCATTAATTCTCGACACACAAAGTTACAATTTGAATTTCGAGCGTTTATTAAATAAATATGAAAAAGTCTAACAGAATTATAGCGGGAGCAGGATAGGGTGGAGATTAGCGCACATGAGTAAAACAAAAGTTTCAACTACCGGTGCGTTTATAATACAAAACTCCTGGCATGTGCGCGCTGGGATCTGGCAGATGAACTATTTAATTCTGCGCTTTAATAGATTTTTCCGGCTTCTTGGAAATGTGGAAATGCCTCTGCTCCTTTAGCGCATGTACACTTTTCCACAAAGTGCAAGTAAATCTCTTTGTTTGTCCTGCTCTCTCTGCTGATGAGATTTTGAGTCGCTCTAATTTCTATACGTGTCCATAAGGCTTTACAGATTTACAAACAGTAGCATCTGGACGCTCGCCTTTCGCCGCCTGTTCAAAACTCCTCAGAAACTTAAGTATTACTTCCCCTTTGGGACTGACTGTCAGAGAAAGCACTACTCCCCCAAAAATGTCTTGTGTGTCGTACAAAAACAAGAATTTAATTTTGCTAAACTCAGAGCTTAAGCGCAAATACACGAGATCAAACATTTCTGTTTTTTATTATTGTGAGTCCATTTCTCTTTAAAGTTTGGTCGATTGAATAAGGAACTCATAACTTTCCTTTTGATTTACTGTGGCTTACTTCTACCTTCACATCCAACAAAAAGCAAACGGGTACATGGCATCTTGTACTAGAAAGCATTTTATGAAGCAAACATCTACATCTCTGCTGCATCACTGAAATTCTCTAAAAATTGGTGTGGATCACTGATATAATTTTGGGTGGGGGATGTTTAACCATGCACATGTCACCAGTCTTTCACAGGGTGTGGGTCAATCAGAGACATGAGTAGAGTGTTTATTTTTCAGGAACTGTACCGTAGGTACACACTCACTGGTCACTTTATTAATTACATCTTGCCAGTAACAGGTTGGACCCGGTTTTACCTTCGGACCTGATTTAATTCTTTGTGGTTCAAATTCAACAATGTGCTGGAAACATTCCTCAGAGAGTTTGGTCCATATTGGCACGACAGCATCACACAGCTGCTGCAGATTTGTCGGCTGCACAACCATGACGCAAACCTCCCGTTCCACCACATCCCAAAGGTGCTCTGCTGGATTGAGATCTGGTGACTGTGGAGACTGTTTGAGTTCAGTGAACTGGTTCAAGTAACCAGTGCGAGATGGTTTGTAACATGTTGTGTTATCAAGCTGGAAAGAGACATCAAAAGATGGGTTTCTCTTGTAAATGTGAGTTTCAATGGATTACTCGTATAAGATAACGGTTAAATCAAATTAAAAAGAGCAGCATACTCAGGTAGGCTGCAACATTTTAAGAATACCAAGGAGCCCAAAGTGTGCCAAGAAAATATCCCTCACACCGTTAAACCATCACCAGCTGAAATTGTTCATACAAGTCAGGATGGCTCCGTGCCTTTATATCGTTTATATCAAATTCTCACTCCACCATCCGAAAGTCACGGCAGAAATTGATACCCATGAGACCCGGTAACATTTTTTTTTCTAGGCTTCAATTGACTCATTTTGCTGAGCTTGTGTGAATTGTAGCCTCAGTTTCCTCTTCTTATCTGACAAGTACGGTCTTCTGCTGCTGTAGCCCATTGTGTTCAGAGATGCTCTTCTGCATACCTTATTTGCTTATTCGATTTACTGTTACCTTCCTGTCACCTTGAAGTAATCTAGTTATTCTCCTCTGACCTCTGGCATCAGCAAGATGTTTACACCCAGGGAGCTGCTGCTCACCTGACATTTACTCTTTTCCAGACTTATTTTCTGTGACCCCAGCGATGTCTGTGTGAGGAAATCTGAAAGAAGATCAGCGTATTTTGAAATACTCAGACTAGCCTGTCATGCACTAACAATCATGCCAGGTTCAAAGTCACTTAAATCACATTTTTCCTCATTCTGGTGTTGATGTGAGCTTCAGCAGGTCGTTATCACCATCCCTATATGGAAAACTGCAATTAGATGCTGCCGTGTGATTGGCTGATAAATACCTCCTTTAAGGAGCAGTTATATGAGTGGAACTAGTGTAGTGCTTGAGAGTAAATTTTAGATACTTTACAGTACTATTCTCAGTTTGAGAGGAAAATATTTTCCTTTAATTTTCCTGCAACTTTTTACAGAAAAGTTTATAATTATGATTGATGACATTAAAACACCCAAAACAGGCCATTTGTTGTGAAAAGCAAGGAAGGAGCCTTGATCAGAGCTTTTAAACACAGATATGGATTCAGGTGTGAGGCTTCTGTCTCTACTGACAGTGATTGTTGTCAGATGATTGAGTGAAACCTGAGATGGTTCATTTAATTTAGTCTTGCAGTATGTTTGAGTTATGTTAGCTCAAATTATAGTAGTTACACACTGAATGATGCAATTTTTGTTTAGAGCAATCTGTCAGCCTGTCTTTATCCTGTCATATAAAAATAAATCCCAGTTAAAGTAGATTCCTCAGACTCTCTCTGAGCCTTACTGCACATCCATATTGTTAACCACAGTGCTTGTAAATCAGTGTGCATCCTGTAAACATCGTTTTAACAACAGGGAGCAGGCAGTATCGTATATTTTTGGTTAAACTACCAAACAGCACGAGACTCTGTTCATTTCCTGTAATACTGTAGTATTTTTACTATAAACATCTTTTTTACTTTAAATGGACGATAGCTTTGCTGCCACCCTACGTAAAGCAGTTAAAATGCTTACTACTTCTACCAGTGGGAGGTACCATTCATATGTTGTTCATTTTAAACTGCAAGAAAGGCAAATGAAAGGCCACATATTATCTTGACAATTAATTGCATGATGGCTTTCAAGTGTAATTGGCTCATCCACTGTGGTGGAGTGCAGGTTAGACAGCAGCAGCCACTGAATGAAGAGCGATACCATATTTCAAGTCTCCTTTGTATTTGCTTGAAATTCAAATACTTCCTGTGGGTCATGTTACTGTAACTGCGCATATTTTAAATAGTAAAATATTTGTATGAACTTGGAGTTATTTCTACCAGAGTATTTGCATGTACACACTCATTTTATTTCTTTTAAACTATACTGTGTGCACAAATACAGACATTTTTTTGTTGATTTAAAATATTTATTTTGGCTAAAAGATAAAAGATTTTATTTTAAAAAATATTTTTAAATTGGTACTATTTTTATTTACTGGACAAATTTGTGTAAATAACGTACATATTGGTAGATGCCACACAGTCACTCGCTAACGTGCTTAAATTTCCTCTTACAATATAAAAAATGCTGAAAAATGTATAATTTATAATAAAATCTTAACTGCGTGATAAATGTTTTGTAGAGCTCTCTTTTTAAACCTACATCATATGTAGGCAAAATCTAAGAACATAATATATTTAAGACCTCTTTGGCAACTCTGTCACACAATCTGAATTAAGATATTTGATCCCTCTGCTTACATTAATGACGTCTCCGCTGAAGTACAACTCAGCAAATTAGATGACTGTTTTTGATATTAAATCTGACATCAGAAACTCTTGATTTTTTTTTTTTTGTGGGGGGGTGTTAATTGTTGTTTTTTAAAGAAATACAGGAGTCTACATTAGGAGGCCCCCAGGCTCAGAGGAGGAACATGTTTATTAGGTAGTAATTTAAAATTTACTGAGATGTCTGGAGTTTGATTTACCTGATTCTGGAGCAACTGAAAACATTAGTCCAGATTGTCATTTGACATATTGAACAAAAATATTGACTTAATCGTTGAGGAATGATATACTGTTTTTATATAGTCCCATTTTTCTGGCTCTCAAATGTGGCAGGACAATTTAATCCAACTTTTTTGGCATAAGTGTGGGTCATTTTTGTCATTATTGCTCATTTTAAGCAGATAAAAGGTCTGGAAATGACTCCAAGCATGGTATTGGCATTTGCTATGGGGCTATGAAATCACAGTTTGCAGTTAGATGAGATCATAATGCAAGTGTAAGTTGCCATATTTGCAATACAAAACAAACCCATCAGAGAAATGGTATAAAAATGATGAAATGAGAAAAGAGAATGAGAAATAAAACTGGTGAATTCAGCAGCAAGCATTGGACGTCAGTGGATGATAGTCGAAGATGTTTGCAGGAAGTTCTCCATGTTAAAGAAATAATCCTTCAGAACATCCAGTAAAGGAGTCTTCAGAAAGTAGCCATGTAAATATCACAAACAGAGCACTTTAGCTGAGCAAATATAGAGGGTTCCCCATCATTCTTTAAACAGATAAGATTAAAACGAACCAAAAGACGCAAGTATTAGAAACGTATAAAGGTTAGAACTGATCTGTAAGACACTACATAACCTCTGAAAAAACGATCTTCATGTGTTTGTTTCCGTTGGTGCTGTTATACTTTCAGTCAAATGTAAAGTTGACTGCGTGGCAATTCATAATATAGAGACGCACAATGACACAAAAGATCCTGAGAAACTGACTCATTTTTGAATAGTCAGCCTCTGGTTTTCCTTGTACTTGACTGTTTGGTTCCCAACACATGGAAATAATGAACTTTTTACTGGTGTATTTTTCTGGCAGCTGTTACCATGCAGATATTTATTTTAATCACAAAACATTAAAAAAGCACTCTAAGGTAAAGTTAAACTTTAGGTTAAGCTAACATATATTGAAGCTGAAGTAGTAGAAACTCCTAAACAGCCAACTGTTTCTTCACAGAAAAAATAGCTGATTTCTGTTTGGTAAAGTTGATGTTGTCAAAACTCTGTTTCTGGATTTCAGAAACAGAGTTTCACAGGGATCTCACATCTAAGTAATCTCATTTCTTTACCCCCTCATTTCTTTGGATAAGATCCATTCATCCATCTCTCCATTCTCTTCTGCTTATCCTTATCAGGGATGGATAAGATGAATTAATCAACTCTTCTCCATTTGTCTTTGGGTGCTCCACAAGGCTCTGCCCTGGGCCCACCTCTGTTTATATTATTTATCAATAATCTTCCATCTGCCTGTCCTTTTGCCGATATCTAATGTATATAATAGTTATGTGTATAATATAACAAAAGTCATTAATAAACACAGCTTGGGGGTTCAAAATTGTAACTTGGTATGGTAAAAAGCTGTTTTCTATTTAAAGATTAGACATTTTTTGAGTTTATGAACAGAGAAACAATGGCACTTCACAGGAGCGACAACAGGAGAGGAGTGCATTTTTCCACTCAAAAAACTAACTTTTAGTGATAGTAAATTGCTTTTTAAAGCTGCACTACAATGGAATTAGTATTTGCTGGGAGCAACCATGCAACTGCACACATATTAACTGTCCTTAAAAGAAAGGGTTAATTAATATTTGTCTGTCAGCAATAAAACTCAGTGGCATATTATTTTGTCAGCATATTTGGGTTCAAGTCATCTGTTCTGTCTTATTGCCACTCTATCATCATATACCTTCATGCTTGTCTATTTTCAGTTTGCTTTTATTGTATTTTGTGGATTTATGTATTTTATATACTGTGAATGCTTTTTATATCTGTGCTTCTGCTTTGCACGTTTTGTTAGTTTACAGCAGCGGAGAAGAACTGGATCTTATTTTGTCCATATATCGTGTGTGTCTTTATTGGGAGACTCTTGGATGTTTTATAGTTAGCCTCCTATCTAACTACAGTGTATTTACAACATTGTTTAAATTTGATTGTCCATCATTCCATCTATTTTCTTAACCAGTTATTAGGGTACTGGGGATACTGAAACCAGTCCCATTGTCATAGGTTAGATATACGGGGTTTAAACAAACAAAATAATAGATTTCACCCTGCAAAACTAAAATACAATTCATACAATAAATAATATAAACGGTGTTGCAAAGTAAGTACATTTTCTCGAAAGCTGCACTATTTTGTAGGGCTAGTTTTAATGCATGCTACTCGGTTACAGTAAAAATTCCAATTGTCCATAGAAAACAGGTGATCATCGTAATGTAATAAACCACAGAAGGGGATAAATTGATGAGCTAAAAGAGTAAAATGCATCATGCATCAATAAGAATTTAAACATAGAGCAATGTTAAAATCCATGAAGAAATTGCTACCTTTGATCACCTTAGGTGTATTTCTTTTTCCTGCATCTTTAAAGCTTTTAAATACAAATTCACAGATATGATTTTCTTGATCTGAATAACACAACACCTAAACACTTTTCTGCATCGCTGATCCTTCTACATTTTGTCAGCGACTTACTTAAACATCATTTTTGGTCCTATACCAACAATGTGACATTGCCACGTTTCCTCAAGGATTTAACTACTTCCTCCATCACTGTACACCAGAGCATGTTTAAAGGTTATGGCAGGAAGCTATAGACAAGAAAAATAGTGCTGGCGATCAATATCTGATGAAATTGTTTTATGTGTTTAAATCTTTTGTCAGGACAAGTCTCTGTCACTTCTATGCTTCAGTTAACCCCAATCAGCTGGTGCCAGACTCTTATTGAACAATTTGTCTCTTGGATACTGCAGATAAATAACACACTATCTTTCTGTGTGCATGTGTGGGGGTAACTCTGATGCTGAATCAATGCGACACCTCAGGGATGGCACAGTGGAGGGGGGATGCTGGGTGAGGGAGGGAGGGTCGTATGCCAGGCTCGTTCTTCACACTTTTTTTTTTTTTAAGGAGGGGTGTGTGCGAAATAATACCCGCTCATTAGGAGCGCGCTGGCTGCTGGTTAATTCATCCTGGACTGTCATGGGCTTGTGTACGACCCCCGGGTAACACATAAATCACACGCAGAACCAACCGGTCGACCGGCAAGCTTCATGCCCCTAACGCCGCTGATTTATCAACCAAATTACTGCGAGTCCTGCTCGGCCTCAACACTTTGCCGAGGAAATCACCGACTAACCCCTGAGCGAACCGATTTATTGAAAAGCTGTCCCCCTCCACTTTCATCTCCCCGCCCTGCCCCGCTTTCTGTGTCACTCCACTCATCTCTCACTGACTTAATTAAAATCTATCCCGTTGGCTCGCTGGCATTTATTACAACCACTGGGCTAATGAAACAAAGAATACGACAAAACCAAAGCTGCTCTGTGCCCATAAACGTTCATTATATCGCAACAAACACCCAGTCCTCCCCGCACCCACTGGCACCTGAAACAAGGTGGGCTTGTTGGGAGTGTTTGCGTCTCACTCAGCATCCAGATGCTCCAAAGAGGGGCGCGCAGAAATTCAGCCCATATATTTATTGACACTGGCTTTGAGTCTTCATTGTTTGATGTTGCTTATGTTCAATTCAGCATTTCACCTGTTTAGCTTACCTTTTAAAAAGTGAATGATTCTAAATTTGTAGCCGATTTCTTCTGGCATCCACAAAGGCTTGCGCCACTTAAAGACAGTACAGGCCATGCTTTATAAAGCTTAGAGACACAGTTAATGAAGTGTGCCATCTCAGCCACACTGTAGAGGCAGAAGTTAAGGGTAAAGCCTCCTGGTTAACTGTTTGAACACTTTAGAGAATTAAAACATTTAGGTCTGTTTAGGATTTGGAGGGGCATGAAAGGAAACCCTGATCAAAAAGCAGCCTTCTGTTAAGAAATATAGAAAAGAAAAAGTTCATATTTAACCAGAGAAACACATATTTGGCCACTGAAGAGATTAGACATGTTTTTAAGCTGTTTTTATTTGGTTGTAAATTATAATTGGGTTATATCTAAATGATAAAACCAATGTTAACTGTGTTTTCTGTTTATCCAAAGCCCACAGACAGCATAATGATTACTGAACTCTGGTCCAGGGGCTGCTGTTCATAAGTATTCAGTAGAACAATAAAATAAACATAATGATTAACCCAACTAAGATCTCCTTTAATATAAAGGATGGATAATTTATTTGAGAAAGGGTTGGTGATTATATTTTTTAAAAATGAGTGATTCAAAAATGATAAGTGATGTTGATTATGCTAATTATTGGATTTTGGATTCCCCCCCCCCCCCCAAATCTGCCACAGGGATTACGTCATGATTGAATAGGAAAGTTGATCTTAAACCTGGAAACAGAACTCAAGCCTAGAAATCTCTAACTTTGGTCTGCTCTCCATCACATCTCAGTTTCTTTCTTTGTTAATATTCACACAGCAAACTTTCTGTTATAAAGTGCTTAACTTGAGGATGACACGTGGAAAACCGTAAACCACCACACTATGAGTGCATAAAGACAAAACAAAGCAGTCTGGAATAACTCAAACCTTTGACAACATGAAACAGACCTTGAGGCCTATGACTTTTTTTCCCTTCATCATACATCTTCTACATTAAAGACTAAGAACTTGCTTGTTTACTGATATAAACCAGCTTCCTGTTAGATGGGATTCAAACCTATATTGGGCACCACACCAGGTTATAGTTGGTCACAGATGTTGGCTGTAGGCCCATTTAGAGCGGATCAAAGCTAATGACAAAAGCTGCTAATATAGTCCGTTCTGGAGCATGGGGAGGTGATGGAGAGACAGAGAAGGGATAGGTGGAGAGGGGAGGGGAGTGTAATAGGTTCTTGAAATTACGCACATAATTAATTGCGCAAATTTGTTTCTATTAAATAAAAATAACAAGAATTGAAGAACTCAATTAGTGTTAATTTATCCTGCTCGTAAATTGAACAAGAAAAAAACGCGTGGATTGGAAGCCCCTCTCTTCTTCTCTCGCAATATTTCTGTTATTCTTTCTAACCTGAGGGTTTTTCTTCACTGGTGGAGGTTATGCAGCCATCGGACTCTCCTCTTTCCTCTCCTTTCCTGGGTGCGCGCGCGTGTGTGTGTTTTCTTGCCTCTTGAGAATTGGAAATGGGGGATGGAGACGGGGAATGTGGAAGGTGCTAAATTAGCTGGCTGATCCGCGCTCATTGCCGCATACACATCCCCCTATTACTGCGCCCCAGCGCCGCTTAATATTCCGGGCATGGCGGGCGCGTCTAGATAGCAGATTTATCAAATGGGAAAATGAATGTATGATGATCAGTTAAATTGAAAATCAGCGCCGGGGTGACAGGCCGCGCTGACACCTCGGTAATTAGAAAGAAAAATGATGGCGTCCGAATGCATAATAGAGCAAAAACAATTTACGCTATCCCCCCACGCCGTAATGATCGCGCGTTCAAATTGAAAATTTCTCCCGGTTGAAATTGAATTCATAAAGTGTGATGCATGAGCGGCACGGACACAGCGGGAGGCCCTGCCCGGTCCAGGCTCGGCTTGATCGATTGGTCGTTTGTGTCGGTGCCACCAAAACATCTCTCTCTCCCTCTCGCTGGCTTCCTCTCTTTTCCTCTCTCCCCGTGTTTCACCCCATACACACAGACAGACAGACAGACAGACAGATAGATAGACAGATAGATAGATAGATAGATAGATAGATAGATAGATAGATAGATAGATAGATAGATAGATAGATAGATAGATAGATAGATAGATAGGGACTTTGCAAACTTTTCACAAAAAGTGGGAAATCACGCAAAAATCGACTAATACATGGGAGCTGAATGGAGGTCCATGTCTGATTCCCGCTGTGCCTTGTTACATTGTTACGTCTGCAAATAAAGGTTAAGATCATCACTTCCAAAATGTTAAGGCCGGGCACTTCGAGACGCTTTGGTTCGTTTATTTGTGGCTCTCAAAGCTGCTCGTGAGGAGGCACGTGTGTTGGCCTGGGTTATTGTGGACGCCTGTTTTCTACCCATAGGTTTATAGGTTTAATCTATTTTTCAGTTTATTCCTTTAATTATTTGGGAAGAGGGGAGGGGTCCAATTTTATAGTCTACCAAAGACTCATTTGTGGTTCGTTATGTCTTGCAGCACAGTTTCCACACACACACAAGGCCCTGCTGAAGGGAGATCAGACCTATATTTTCTAATTAATCGCTCTCTCGAAACTAACCGATTATAATAAAGCGGTTTCACCCGCCAAATAAAAAAAAAAGAAAAGAAAAGAAAAAGAGAGAGAGAGAGAGTATAAAAGTCGGAATTTCACACAGCGCACGCGGAATGAACAATTTAATGTGATTGTTTCGGTCGAAGGGGACGTTTCCCGAGGCCTTATGGGAAAATAATGTCCTTATGAATTAAATAATAGGGTTATTACTTTCATTGATTTTAGCTGTCTGGGAATTTAGTGTTCGGCTTCGGTCTTAACCCATCCTCCTCCTCCTGCTGTTTCTTCCACTCTCGCTCCCCTCCTCGTCCTCTTGTCTAATTATTTTCCTGTAAAGCCCCCCCTCCCCACCATCACCACCAGCTTCCTGCCGCGCAAATAGCAGAGTCACCGAGCGAAAATTATGTAAATATTATTAAAGGGACTCAGGCACGGAAATTCATTTTAGGTCGGCGCAGCAAAGTAAAGCTCCGTCCCTCGGATCCTCCTCAATTTATTTGCAAATAAAGGCGAGGTGACCGGGAGGGATCAGGGATATTTAGCCGGGCTGTCAACACGGCTCCTCTGCGCACTGCGCTCCGGAATTGATGGTTTTAATAATTGGGATTTCAGTTTCCAGGGAATTGGTGGCGTTTACACTTCATAAGCTAAACACACTCTTTTCTAAACGGGGCGCACGCCCAGTGAGCGCGAGCGGGCACACACCTGGCACATTTTTACGGAGGGGTGGCGGTGGTGGGGTCTTCTAAATATCTTTAATACGCCCATTCTTCACTTTCCTTCACTTTTTCTTTCTGCTCAGACAACAATTGGTCAAAAAAAAATTATTAATGCAAGCCCCGCACATCACTCGCCTCCCCTCTCTCTCCCCTCTCCTATATCTTTATCTGTCTCCCCTCCAGGGACTCGCGGTCCTATTAGAACAAATGACGAGGGGCCCGGGCGCTTTTGTAAAAAGGAGCAGGCAGGCGGGCGCGCGCCTGTCCTATTATGTGCGACACATGATCAATAGGGCGATAACGCTGCAACATCAATATAAGCGACAGAACAATGAGGGATATCATCGAACATCTATCTTAATATAGCCGACTACAAGGGCCGTCTGACAACCGCGGCAGCTCATGAAAATTCCGCCCCACGAATCTACCACCATCTCCTCCTCCTCCTCCTCGCGCTCAATAGACTATGCGCTCTCATGCACACACGGGCACACGCACGCACACATTCGCGGTGCAGCTGGCGCGGCTATTATTTTCCCATTTCAATTTGACACCCCTGCCTTTCATGCTAATTCTATTATTGTAGGAAGTTTATGTGATTCCGTATCACTAGAAATCGGTAATGTCTAATAACCCTTTGGGCTGAAAGGAGGGGGCGGCGGCGGCGGTGGTGGCGGTGGGGGAAACTGCCTCGAGACCCGCGGCAGCCAGTGGGAAAATAATTACTTTCATATCAAAACTCAGCAGGAGGCGCAGGGTCCTATAGCCCGCGGCCACTAACCTCATTCCAGCTCGGCCTTTCAAATGAATAAATTTGTTAAAGCAATAAATACAAACAGCCAGACGGACTTGAGCCCCAGCTCCGGCTCACTACTCAGAGGGGGGAAAAAGGGGGGATTTATCTGCTGTAACACGACAAAACTCCAGCCGCCATGATCCGAGGTTCTGCCACACAGCAGCACTCCCCTACACCCGAATCTCACCTTCTTCCCCTCCCCTGCTCCTCCCTTTTCAATATGGCCCTGGAAAGACAGTGATTCAATTTAAACAATAACTTTATTTATCAAAATGTTTACATATAAATATCATTTTCTCGTTTTTTGTTTTTTTTGTTTTTTACAATATCTGAGGATTTTTGTTGTGTGTAAGATGTTTATTGTAGCCTAGTTTTTGTTACAAGTTGTTCACCAAAAAAGGGAAGAAAACAAAAGAATAAAAGGAGAGAAAAAAAAGAAAGAACCTGCTTCTAAAGGTGTTTGAGGCCTGAAGCCCAAATATAAGGACAGCCACAGCTTTGAGGGGGGGCCATCTGGATTGATCACACCTTCTGATTCAAAAATAGATGAGGATTAAGTCTCCTGATTCCTGATATGTTTTAGAGCATCTCAGCAGAGCTTTGGGAATGTTTGAATAGTCTGAGCGGTGTTCCTGGTCCTTTGTTTATGTTTGCTCCTTGAAAGTGTTAGTCCATATCGACATCCTCTCCATCTGTTCCGGGTGTTTCTTGACAGTCTGTGTTTGCCTTGAGACACTCGGAGAGGTCTGGAGACGCTTGCTCCTCTCTTGCACCCTTCTCTTTTGCACACAGCTCAGCAGATTGGCAGCCATTGGTCGCCGCCTCCAATTGAACTCTGGGACTCCTCTCCTCGCCGCTGTCGCTGGACTGCGTGGAGCTCAGCCTGACCCGAGCTGTCTGAGTTGAACTGTTTGGTGGAGAAGAAACGGGGAATCTTCCATCCCCGCAGTCACCACCACAGTCCTCCACGTCGGCTCCATCCGCTCTGCTGCTAACGTGATTGTGGTGATGCTGCGTGTCGTGCTGTATATGATCCGAGTTCAGCGGCTTGGTGATGCTGCCAAAGCTGCAGAGGTCAGAGGGAGCGGGGCTCCCTTCACTTGGCACACACCTCTGTCCCAGGCTGAGCCTGTTAATGCTGTCCTGACATGGTGTGGCCTTCAGGGCCGCTTGGGGCACTAGAAAACCCAAAGGCTGATGGGTAACTGGGTAAAGCAAGAAGTGACCTTTTCCCACCAGTGTCCTCTGATTAGGCAGCGAGGGGAAGTCCAGCTGAGATTTCCGTCGAGGCATGGTGTCAGAGAGGAGGCTCTCCACGCTGAAAGGGTTTCGTTTCTGCAGGGCGGAGGACCTCGGGCCTCCAGGGCTGGAGCTGTGCGTGCTGCCTGGTGAAACCTGCTCCGAGTCTGCTGTTGTTCTTTGGTTTTGGTGGTTTTGTAGTTGGCTGAAGTCGTGCCGCGTTTGGTCACAGCTGGATTCAGTTTGGTGTCCTCCCGTACTCTTCGATGCTGGCAGTTCTATGTGAAGAGTAAGGTTAGAAGACTGCTGCTCGCTGTCAGTGAACTGGGAGACCCCGCTGTCGCTCTCTGAACCGCCGGGTGTGTGGAAGCTGTCACCTGCGAGGAGTTTATTCTGGGACTTGAGCAGCTTCCTCTCCTGTTTCCTCTTCTTCTTCTCCTCCCGCTCGCGCTCCCTTCGTGCTATCTCCTCCGGGTCCATGGGCTCGCCGCTGCAGGTGGTTGGGTGGGAGTTGTGAGCAGGTCGGCCTGGCCCTTTCTTTGTGTTCTCCTTTTTTCTCCATTTAGCGCGTCGGTTTTGGAACCAAACCTATGCACATGTACACACAAATATACACATGAAAATACATGCACAGGTGGAACACTAGCACACAAGGTGGATTTTGCAGGAGAATGGTCTTTTTTTCACAACAACATATAACAAAAAGGACTTTTAAGAAAATGTCATTTTATACATCCTGTTGCTTTGGTGAATTTTGACAGAATTAAACTGAATTTTGTTTTAATAGTTTATCAAATATTAAAGGTTTTTTTTTTAGGCAAATCTCCCAAAAATGCTGAGAGGATTTGCTCCTTTTCCCTTATAATTTTTTTTACCTGCTGTTGTTACAGAAATACTCATCCAAGACTCAATTTGCATTTTTATCAATTTGCTAACATATTACAGCCTATCAGAAAATAAATACAATCCACGTATCTGTTAAATAACCATGTAAATAGTGAATTACAGAATATCTTAAATTAACATGGATACCTCTAATCAAAAATATCTTCTGAATTCAGAAAGATTCCCTTTCTAACAAGCATCGGAGGAAAAAAAGAATAAACTCTGTGTTAATTTTTAAGGATTCATATTTTTCTTCTTTTTTTTAATTATCCCAGCCATAAAAACCATTACATGACTTCACTGAGTGGGGCTGCATTAGACAAAAGGTTTTTTAAATAGAGTGTCTGATAGCCTTATGGCAACAGCAGACCTCTCGTCTGCCAGGATAAACTGATAAAGCAGTGTCTGACCAGAAGGTAAGCACAAAACCAAAAACTGCCTGTAAATCCACCCAAATCCCACAAAGCCTCGAAACAAGTGAAATCACTGCTTTCGTTCTCCGTGTTTCTTTGTTTACTGCAGCTTTACACATGTGCGCAGCACATTAGGTTAATAGGTCACAGCGGTGGAACCTGCAGATGCGCAGATGTGCAGGTGTTAATTACGAACGAGCGTGTGTGATGAGCACCTCCGTCGATTACATTTGACTGCACACTGGCTTAAATCGGCCATATCCCGTCCGCTTCTGTAGGTCGGAGGGACTGTGGCACTTGCACGGCAATCCCTGGCTCTCCTCCCTCCGCAGCGAGCCAAGAAAGGGAGCCTCCCCCGCCCAGGAGCGCTCCACGCCCGGCCTCTGGGCGCGCTCGTGCCCGCGTGTTTGGCACTGATAAGGTCTGGAGTGGTAAAAAGATCCGAGAATATTGCATAATAAGGAGGCGAGACCAGCATCGCGCGCGACAAAGGCGCTTCTTATGAATTGTTAATGTTGGTTATATCATTCCCCCGCAAACCTGCTGATAAAGGAGCGTTAAGAAGCTTGAGGGAACAATAATCTGCGGTTTAGGAGCGAAATCCCCAAAACAACATCAACGGAGAGCTGTGCTTCGTTGCCGCTTTCACTCATACAGCCATGTGAGAGCTATACATGGCAAATATACATGAACAGCCTCTACGGTAAATTATACAGAATATTATTTTAAAACGAACACAGCGAATTAATTACAAGCAACAAACTAGATCACGTATTAAGTTATTATTATTATTGTTGCTGTTATTATAATTAAGTCAAATTAAACCACCAATTTAACAAGTGATGATCCAGATCCTCAAAAAATAAACATTTACCTTAAAGTATTTTTATATTATATGAATGTTGTTAATAGGGTTTTATTATTGTTATTATTATTGTTATTATTATTATCAGATATACTGTAAAATTAATCGTTTTATTAATAGCTCACCAGTATTCATTATTGTTGCACTTAATAGTACTACTACTACTAATAATAATAGCCTAAAAGTTTTAATAAAAACGCAATAACTCTTAAATATATATAGTTAAACTAAAATCTAATAACTGTAAATTGTTTACAAACTGACATGAGACTCTTTGTATAATAATAATAATAATAATAATAATAATAATAATAATAATAGCTTGGGTGTTAAAACAAAAAATGAAAGGTAAAGGAAGAATTCTATTAACTATATCCCCCCTTGGTTTGCTCAGTAAATAGCCATGTTTTTTATTAACCCATAAATCAATAGGTTGCCTACATGCATAATTCAAAGGAGACTCTTTATTGACGCTTTGATAACTGGCAAACAGCTACCTGAATATTGGCCAGGCTAAGCCTCCACGGACCATGACAAAACTATATTGTTGTAGAGAAAATTCAGAGAAGCAGCAAAATAAATATGGGGTTTGGTGTTGGGCTACGTCCATCTCGAGGGTAGAAAAAAGAAATAAAAATGCTCCTGAGTGTGCCCAAATCTCGTGTCTAATTTGCTGTGTGCCTTTACCTGAACCCGTGACTCCACGAGGTCAAGCCTGAGCGCGAGCGCCTCCCGCATGAACACATCCGGATAGTGACTCTCGTTGAAAGCCTTCTCGAGCTCCTCCAGCTGCCACCCGGTGAAATTCGTCCTCGTGCGCCTCCGTTTACAACCGGGACTGTCCTTATCCGGGTCCCCAGAATCTGAAGACGTGTAAGTATGTGTGTGTATGTGTGTGTTTGCGTGTGTAGAAGTGTGTGTATGTGAGCGCACGTGTGAGTGAGGGAGAGAGAGAGAGACGTTCATGCTACGAGGTTCAAGTTAGCTTGTACATTTAAACCAGTTTGTTGTAAAACTGACAACTATCACTTTTCTTTTTGCTGTTCGACATAAACCACGTCCCGATAAATACACAAATAATTAATGCATTGTTTTATTTGATATAAGAGACAATTTTCTGTTCATTGGGCCTTTAACGTTTAATTTTGGCCAAATGAATTAGCACCCTGCAATGACAAGTTTTTATCTTAGCCTCTTCTGTAGCCTTTACCGCAAATTTACTAAAACTCTGTTTCGTCTTCTTCTTCTTCTTCTTTTAAAAAAACAAACAAAAAAAAAACAACCTAGGTTAAAAACTTTTAAAGACTATGTTTGTTCTGTAGGCTGATTTTCCTGTAAAACCTGGCCCCCAGAATCATAAAAAGTGGCATATTTCCAATAAAAATGTTTCAATGTAGCAAGAAAAGCCGAGGAAACTTTGATTTACCCCACTTCCTAGTACAGTACACTGTTTTCATGCACCTCTGTGTGCCTCATAAGGCAGTAAAAAAAATAATTAAAAAAACAAAAACAATAGCCCAGCCTACCTGAGAGTTTGAACTGCTGACTGTCGGAGGAGAGCAGCGAGTTAGAGCTGACCACCGAGGCCGAGCAGGAGCCGTTAAGTAATCCGTCTATAGAGAAGGGCACGGCGGCCGCGGACTGCAGCTGGTGTCCGCTCGCCAGCTCGTAGACGTGCTGGTGATGGTGGTGGTGGTGGTGATGGGGGCCGAGCGCATACGGGAAACCCACCAACCCGCCCAAGGAGCCTCCGAACTGGGCGTGAGGATGCTCGAGTACACGGCTGTCCATGCTCGCCCGGGCTGCGGCGGGGCCGAAGTGAAGATGCAGAGGGAGGCAGTGTGGCTGAACATGCAGTCAAAACAAAAAGTCGGGCAGAGGAGGAAGAAGCGGCGAAGAGGAACCGGAGGAGGAGATACGAAGGCGGAGGTGGGGAGGGGGGGAGAGAAGGGATCCCAGGCAGACAGCCGTCTCCCACGGCCACGGTGCGGTCTGTAGTGAAACGGCGGAGACCAGGCTAGGGGAGGTATTTCACGTTTACGGTCCAGCCGATATGTCAACCCTGCTCCCTCTCTCCGCGAGCCAGCTCATTAGGACTCCTCCATCTGCTCGCGGGACCAATAAGAAACGTTAATCGCCACGTGACGTCAGAGACGCGGTTAATGGAGTAGGCTAAAGGAAGCAAAGCAAAAAGGGAGGAGAAAGAGAGAGAGACAGCGAGAGAGAGCGAGCTTTCCCCCCTTTCAGATCGATCGCTAATTACACCTGGCACGGTCCTTTAATTCAGCCCTGTCAAAACAATGAGGACGAGGCTAAGCTGCCGTGTGGAAATAACTAAGTGATTGAAAGACCAACTCCATGAAATCCCCAGGAATAAACCCTGCATTTTTTTCTAGAAATAAACATTTTTTTTATTTTAACTTTTAACGCAATAACCATGCTCCCTCTTTCCCTTCACTCTCACTTCAATTGCGCGATCGTGCATGTGCGCGCGCTCCCGTATGGTGTGTAAGTGTCTTTTACGGGGCATTCGGGTGCAGATTGATCCAATAACAGCGCCTTTATTATCAGCCTCCCCGCCTTTTCCTGAGCTGTCACATTGCATTTTAAAGTACAAGCCTCTCTCCATCTCTGTAACCCCCCCCCCCACACACACACACACACACCACACACACACACACACACACATCACCGAGCCCTCCATGACCGAGGTGTTGGTCGACTATTCATTATTTCGATTTTTTACCTCACAGCTTACACTCGTGTTTAGCTGTAAAGTGGATTGTAGCCTACACGACGTGATGTTTCCAAGAATCCAATACAGTAAGTAGTCTCCGTTCAGCCTTAACTGAGCGTGCTAGGATAAAATGCTTTTCTGAGTTAGGCCATGAAGCTTTATTAGCTTTTCTGGAGATTTTTCTTTCTTTCTTTTTTAAATGATATCACATGACATTCACCTGATGATAGGTGTTTGTCCAGCAGTGAGACTTAGTCTACAGATGTTCACATAGGTAATCAATAATTCCTGTAGTCTTCAAAGCTAATTTTTAAAGTTTGCTTGTCATTCTTGAAATGGTGACTAGTGAAATTTTACCTCATCATCTAGTTGTTCTGGAGCTTCCTACCATATCACATGGAATTAAGTAAACTTCAGCTCTTGGATAATGTGAGATGATCAAAACCCATAAAATTTCAGTGAATTTTGAGAGAAGGGATCCCAGGCAGACAGCCTGGGTTGTTTTTTTCTTTTCAGAAATGAACTTCTTATGGCTATTGTTGAAAAATAAACAAAGTATAGAACTTTAAATGCAAAAGGTATTCCAGCATTTTGTTCTCTAAAGGAAAAGTAATACTTACACCAATATATAAAAAAAAGTAGACCTCTCTGATGTAAGTTAAAGTTACACTGTAGTTTTTTTTTAAGTTAAACTTTATTACATTGTATGAAAGAGTATCTACTGAAGATCTGTCCTGTCTTTCTCCAGTCATCATCAAACATTGATGGCAAATAGCTGCCCCTCCCTGAGCTTTAAGCCTTTTAAAAGGGAGTTTTCCTGCCCACTGTCGCCAGATGCTTGCTCATAGGGGGGTTGCTGGGGTTTTCTCTGTATTACTGTAGGGTCTATACTTTTCAATTTAAAGCATCTTGAGGTAACTGTTATAATTTGGTGCCATATAAATAAAATGTAATTTCATAAACTGTTTTAATACTGCTCAAATATGGAAAAGTTCTACATTTTTAAATTCTACTCAGTAAGTATAACTGGAACAGTCACAGAGCTGTAAATAGTTAGTGTTGGCTTTCCATCAAGTAAAAGCAAAAAGAGGACTGTTTAGCTCCATTTACATTTGCTGTAATTTTTCAACGACTGACAAATATGTTGATTTATTCCACATTTTCATGCTGATTTGAACAGCACCTGTAAAAACAGATCCCCTCTGTACTTACCACAAAATTGTATATAACTGTAGGTCAGTTAATGTAAGATTTAATTTATTATTTTACATTCTGGCTTATTCTAAGTCCTGAGCTGTGTGTGCTTTCATACTTCATGTCTTATATATTCCTAATTTGAGAACAGGCTTACTAATTATATCAACAATGTTCATATGGATAGACGTCATGTGTCTATGTTTAAAGGAAATAAACTACATTGTAGACACAAAGCCTCTGGCATAGTGGCTAACATACAGCAATAGAAAAACATAAACATAGCAGGTTTAGTTGGCCCTGACTGTTAATTCGGCCATTATATTTGGTCAACTAAACTTTAAAACACCATGCAACAACCAGTACTCTGTGTAGCTTCTTCGTCAGAACAGACATCAGAATTTTTCTGACTCTAATAAAGAAATGCTGTTTGTAATAAAAAGGGAGGAAAAGAGTAAGCAAGGTTTACTAAAAGAGTCTTTATGTTTAAGTAATTCATGCTGATGGGTCCAAATGTTCAGATCATCGCCCTGACAGATGTTTTTTTCACAGACAGGTGGACAGACATTTCTGAACTCTCAGGAAGATTTTTTTTTAAAAACATTTACTTAGAAATCTGATAATCTGGTAGGAAATAGAAAATGCTGCTGCTCTTCCATTTAGTGTGTGCGCTCATGTTAAGAAAAATGCTGCCGAAAAGAACATTTAAAGTATTGTTTTTTAGTTTTGACAGATACAGCAAACAATTTTAATATCAAAGCATGACATTTCACTTTATTTGTTTAAAGGGTTACTGACTTGAATAGTCCTAATTTACAGTCCTTGTTGAATCAGCCCATCATATTGCTTGACACACAATAACCCACAACCCATCTTCTTTATTTATTTATTATTTACATAACTTCCCAGCCCAGCAGCAACCCCAAAATGGAAAGTGGAAAAAAACGTAAAACGATTGATAACCCTCCTTTGAAACTGCTTGGGACAAGGCAGCCAGTTTCAAAATACTTGGCAGGTGACTGGCTGAATCCATCTGTCTATTATCATCCATCTCAGGCTAATGAGCACAACCAAATAATCTAATTAGTGAAAGTTTGTAATAGACACACCCGGCCCCCAACACCCTAAAAGAAATGGAACCAAGCAAAAAAGACAGCATTAAACTAAAGTGTTGTTAGGGACATAAATTGTTGGACAAAGAGACATTGTTTTTCTCCCTCTGTACACCATCACAGTCAATTTAAGCTCAAACAATCAATATGTGATTGAACTGCAGACCGTAATTTAAGTTTAACAACATTTTGCCATTAATTGGTTCAGAACTACAGCCATTTGTGCACACAGTCCATCAATTTCAGATGCTCAAAAGTAATTGGACAAACTAAGATAATTTTAAATGTAAGGATTATTTTTAATATTTGCATGACAATCTTTTGCAGTCAATGACTGCCTGAAGTTTGGAACCAACAACCATCACCAAATGCTGTAAGGTGCTCGGCCTTTACTGCAGCCACTTTCAGTTGCTGCCCACTTGTGGGTCTCTCTGCCTTCAAGTTTGTATTAAAAAAAAATTCAAAACATGATATATTGGGTTGTGGCTAACTTGGCTGTTGAGAGACTTTTTCCAGTATGCTGTTGGTCATTATGCATTTTTACTGTAAAGCACTGTCCAATTAGTTTTGCTGCTTTTAGCTGAATCTGAGCAGATGTATAGCCCTGTATACATCACAGTTCATCCTGCTACTTCTGTGATCAGTCACATCATCAATAAACACTAGTGACCTGCTTATACTGGCAGCCATACATGACCATACCATAACATCGTCTCCACCATGTGTGACAGATAATCTGTCCCATCTGGCCTTCGTGTTCTTGAGTAAAATGGGCAGTTTGTACCTTGTTGTAAACTGTATTTTCATTTATTAAGGCATCCCTTTACTGTAAACCTTGACAGTGATACGCTCACCCCCTCCTTGACTTGGTTAGATTGTGTTTGTTTTTTGTTGTTTTTGTTAACCATGGAAATAATTCTGTGATCATGCACTCAGTTGCCTTCTGTGATTTTTTGTTGCTGAGCTGGCCAGTGCATTAATTAGTTTTAACAACAGACCAGATTGCTGATTTGACCAAACCTAAAGTTTTTGCTGTCCCTCTGGCAGGTTTATTTTGTTTTTGTATTTTTCAGCCTAACCCTCATTTGCACTGGCATCTATTTGGACCTTTAAAATTCTAGTGAAAAGATTCAAAATGCAAATGCAACACTTATCAGTCAACTGTCCAGTTGAGCTCATTTCGAGCCCCTGGAAATGGGAAACTCTGTACAAAAATGGCTGTAATACCTAAACAAATTAAAATCTTCTGTGGTAAAGAGGTAAAGCTAACCGAAACATATCTTTGTCCAGTAAATGATAGAGCTAACTGTAAATGCCTGAAATGAGAATGTGCTGTTATGTAACACAATTCTAATGATATGTGTTTTATCAGTGGCATATTGGAAAATTGATAAGGTCAATTTAAATATCCATACATTATTAAGCTAGATTTTACATCTATTGTCTTCTTTTTTGTATTTTCATTGTACCTTCCTTTTTTTTTTTGGAAACTGGTGACTCTTTACTTTTTGGTCAAAACCACAACAAGAATAAGCGCATAACTTGAAGTGTGGTACAATGAATTATGAGGTCATTTTGCAAGAATCCAGCATCCTTGTGATGCAATTGATTAAAATAGGAAGTATGCACATGTTTTGAGAACAGACTCTTGTCAGACTTCAGGATCATGTTTGTGGTTTCATGCTAACACGCTTAAATGTTTAGCACAGCAAACGTTGCTCCATGCTGGATCATCTTCATTTGCCGTATTAGTAGTACAAACTAAACCTTGGGATGTGGGAATGGCATGCATTTTGTTGAAATTAGATTAAAAACATAGCAAAATAATAGAAATATGAC
This sequence comes from Simochromis diagramma, assembly GCF_900408965.1. NCBI lineage: Eukaryota > Metazoa > Chordata > Actinopteri > Cichliformes > Cichlidae > Simochromis > Simochromis diagramma. The sequence goes on from NW_024386736.1 coordinate 1,353,459, forward strand.
TGATGGAGAGAACAGTAAGTAAGATGTTCAAAGATGCAAAAATTGACCTGTGGGATGACATGAATTTTATGGTAATCCACCCATTAATTTTCAAGATGTTTCAAATCATCACAGCTCTAAGCAGGAAAAAAATTGATATATATAAATATATATCACATTGCAGATGTTGATATATATATATATATATATATATATATATATATATATATATATATATAAAATAGATCTCGAACGCCCTTAAATTGACAAAGTGAGGCTCAATCGTTTTTACACCCAATTTGCATCTTTTTTCCATTTATTTACTGGAAGCAAGATATAGCCTTTTCCAGTGACCAGTAACACCATTTCAATAGCAACCAAACAGACTGAAGCAGTCTCTGGTGTCTCAGGTTAAGAAAAAAAGAGGCAAGATGACTGCAATTAAAATTTCAAGTTATCCCATCAAGTTAAGGGTCTAGCCAAATGCGAGGGGAAATGGTGCTCAAATTGATGTGTGCGTTGGAAAATGGGAAATGAAAGGTGTTGAAATTTACAATCATAGCACAGGCCAGGAGCAACTGGGTGTCCAGGTGGACATCTTCGAGGAAGTGATGGAGGGAGAGGGAGAGAGAGAGCAAGATTATACATATAAATTGTAAACGGTGTCGCAGGGGCCAAATCTTGCCCACGGCAGTGACTGCTTCATTTTGTGTTAAATTTCTTGACAGAAAGCCACCCGCGTGCTGGTGAATACTGAATGGTAATCAGAGCTGGTTGAATAAGTGGCTCCCCCTCCCGCTTCCATTACTGTGAATTAATTCGACTTTATTTATCCAATTTCTGGAGCTGACAGAATGTTAATTTGAGTTGAGATTTCTCTCTGCTGTTCTGCCTGTGACCCGTAGCCCTGGGATTGGCGTGTTGTAATAACCTGAATCTTTCACCAGAAGCTCCGATAATTGTTACCTTATTAGCATGTAAATTGTTTAATTAATATTATTATGAAGAACCATATAATCCCTCCGTTACTTGACCCCGAGTCCACACACGAGCAGGCTTTCTGCATTTCAATGTCTAGGTTTTAAATGGACTCTTTAATGTTGGCTGGTCGTCGGGCTCTTATAAACCCCTCTTTCCTCAATCTTAGTGCAACTTTGAACAGCTTGAGAGGCCCTTTTCATGTCCCTCACTTCTCTATCTCTTGCTTTTGCTCTATTTCCTTTTTATTTCTGTGCTGTTCTTTCTGATATGTATTTATTTTCCTGCTGCCATTTTTGAACATCAAAATCCAATGCCTTCTTGTCATTTGCTTATAAAAGGTTTTTTTTTTTTCTGAAAGCTCCCCCTCCCCATCCAAACCCTCCCCTGTTCTTTCCCAGTGGCTGTGTGAGCCAAACACATGCAGTGCTCGATGAAAAGCAGCCCTTGACATGAGGTCCTCAGAGACTGCAGCATTTAAATTCCCTTTTCTTCCCTCCTCCTCCTCTTTTTGCTGGGCACGAGTGACATTGTCAGATGCTAGCTTTAATTAACTTGATAATAAGATGGGCAACTCACATGCAGGCCAGGGTTCGGCTTGCCTTGCCTCTAGCCCTCCTCCCTTCTCTCATCTCTCTTTGCAGGCCACGCCACTAAATCCACACTTACGCAAGGAAAAGCCTATGAAAAAAAGTGAAAAAAATATTTTTGATTTGATTTCAAAATACACTTCAGCCTCGGGACTGTTAGAGGGAATTCCCCCTCCTGAAATCAGATGTTTTCTGGATAAACTACAATTAAAGCCACGGCCACGTTACTACTGTCCAACCATCATAACATACAACATCAAGCTGAGTGTATTTATTATGGTACAAGGTATCAGCATTATCAACTTAAGACAAAAATATATTTGCCCTAAAATCCTCAAACAGATGACATTTAATGACATAAAATGAGATCAGTTTTGTGGAAAAAGTACCTCGGAGATGGTTATTTGGTGTAAAAATGTACCAAATCTACCAAACAAATGTGGCACTACCTCCTGTGGTAACCCCCTGAAAACTAAGGTAGCAGCAGAAAGAAGCTGCTTTTTAAAGAACCTCATGTTTGAGTAAAAATTCTGTAAATTTTCCAGTCTGTTGATAGTAATTGCTAAAAATGAAACTTCCAAATAAATAAATAAATCCTAAAACTGAAGTACATGCATCTATAAATTTGCCAGTGAACATAAGGATAATTAAAAGGCCTGGCAGAAAAGCACATCCTGAACACAACAATTGATTTAAGTTATTTGGAGACAGTGTAGGTACGTTTGGTGTCGACCACACCAGACCCTTTCAGGATAGCATGAAGCCACGTGACAAGTGGAGCCAAAAAAGGACCTTTTAGTATAGTATATAGTATATACTATACTAAACAAACTATGAAATCCATTTTATGGACAACACATGCAATAAAAGTCTGAAACATGTGCAACCAATTTTAATTTGGTTTTAAGTCTGTGTTAATGATAAACAACTGCAACAGGATATAACTCCTGATGTTTTCTTAAATGAATTAGGCCAGATGTTTATGGCCAGATGTTTATGTTCCTCATGTTAAGTATATTGACTTTATCAGTTTCCATGGGGTGCACTTATTTATTTATAGTACTTTATGCTGGATGCATTGTACTGTTTGGAATCTTGCTTGTTGGTAAATAATGAAACAAACCTATGATTCAGTGTTCCTGCTGTGGTAAAATGTGCAATACATATCAAAACATAGAGCGATCACTTCAGTGAAGTATAGCTTATTGTTATACCTTAAAACTGATTGGTAGCTTAGGCCTTCAAAAACATAAAATCTATAAATGGATCTTGGATTTTGCTCGAGATAAAATGACATCAGTTGCCGTTACTTTGGAAAACGCTGTAGATTTTCCAAAATTCACTCAAAAACATCATAGTTTTACAAGTGAAGTTTGGAGAGTAAGCAGAGGTTCACTTTTTATTTATATGTCTGTTTGTACTTGGCTGCTGCAGTTTAGGAACAGCAAACATCGCTGTTTTGATTCCATCTCTAAAGGAGGAAAACTTTGTTTATATGTCTGCGTATGTAATCTGATCTACTACACATTTGGCTGGTGCATAGCTGTGAACCAAAGGAAACACATGATCATTTGGTTGAGTGGTCTATTTTCTGCTACTTTCACAATGTTTTTAAAGACACCCTTGAACGACCAACAGCAGCAACACGTTCACATAGGATTTCAATGTACAAGTGAGCTCTGATCATGAAGTTTCCTTATAGTTGTGTCCATTATTATATATCTGTGTGTGTGTCGTGGGTATTCTTTGGGTGACAGCTCCAAGCAGCTATTATTTGTTCCAGTCACATTTCAAATACAAACACATTTGTAATCCAGGCTTAGAAACAGCATTCATGAACAAACGTCCCATCCCACTGTGTATAGTCATTGTAATAAGAAAGTACAATCTCTCAATTCTAAGGTTTTGCATATCAGGGCATAATAAGAAAAAAACTAATCGGGTCAATAGTAGATCTCAAAATTATGTAAGTACAACCTCAGATGAAAAAAATAACATATTACACTGTTATTATGTATTTAACAAAAATTGAGTAAATGCAGAAGCATTGGGCTAAAAAGCACACAAGTGCATCTTTACTACTTCCACAGGAATGAAGAGGTAAGTAGCAGCAAGGCGCTGCTGATCAAATGCATGTGATTAAGTGATCATTGGCAAGTGGAGCACTTGTATAAAAAAAAAAAAAGATTTAAAGTGTTGCAATAGCCTAGTCAAAATCCTGACCTCAGCCTGAGAGCTGTGCATAAGCAAACATCCCCAAACATCAATGAGAGTTGTCTACAATTCCTCCACAATGAGGTGAGAGGCTGATAAAGCCATATAGAAAACTCATAGTTATTGCTACTTAAGGTGGTTCTAAAAGTTCTTGAATCACGGGGTGTACTTAGTTTTTTCACACCCAGCTTTTGGTTTAGTTTTTGTTAATAAATAACAGCACAGTGTATAATATCGTGTTGTTATTCATTTGTATTTAACTACTTTGAGAACCTGATAAGGAGTGTATGATTTTTATTGTGTCCTGAAATGCAAAACCTTCAAACTGAAAGGGGTATATTTTCTTTTTAATGATTCTGTAAATAGGACTCTTTATTGTGCCAATAATTAATAGCCTGCCTTAAATATACCAGTCCTACATGATGGTAAAAGTTGAATACTGAATGTTAAGAAGGGGCATTTTTTGTGTGCCTATTAAGAAAAGAAACTTCTAGCAACAGGTTTGATGGACACAGAAAGTCACACTGTCATTGAGGCCTCTGGAGATTACTATTTTGATGCATGGAAGTTTCTAAGAGGTGGCACCTTAAGAAAACCCAAATAACATTTTTGGATGTTAATTCTGAGTCTGTGATAACAAAATTATGTCCACATTTACTGGTCATTTTATCTTATCACTTCACTGAGAATGTTATTGCAGTGAGCAGTACATGCAAGAAAACCCCAAAAAATCCTGTAATTGAAATAATTTAGCATGAAGGTGTGTGTGAGTGCTCAAAAATACCTATAAGCAGTCACATCAAAGGAAACATCTGCAAGGTAGTCTGAGTATGTTTAAAAATAAATATCATAATCTAATTAATTGTAAGATGAACTCAAAGGACTCCTAAACCTTGTTTCAATACAACTAAAATTGATCCATTTTTGGAACTTGTGCTAATGGGTGATCACAGCTTGTATGTATCACTTATATGTAGTAGTTTGGCAGCCATGGTGGACTCCGCATATTAAAGAGATATGGGCCGGAAAGCTTCTGTAATGGCAGAATAAATGGACAATGAAGCAAAAAACCAAAAAGACTTACCTTAAACTCTGTCAGCATAGCTCAATAGGTGCAAATTATATTTCCCATGACAATTTGTGTCTCTAAATTTGCATTTTAAGTAATAACTGGTAAATGACTGATACCTGGTGAAGTTATCAACTAACTCTAGTTTGCAAGCTGAATCTATAAAGTGCAAAGACACACAGTTTCCTTCACCAGAACTGGAGTATGAAATTCTCACCCCAGAGCAGACATATTAGTAAAAATGCTTGAAAAGGTATCCAAACATAATTAAAAAGTGAGGCCTAGCAGAGGCAAGCTAAAACCGCCTTAACAAAATCCAAACTGGTAAAAGTTATATTTTATTTTTAAATCACCAGCTGTACATTAGTTTGGAAGGGCAAGCGTAGCTTTAGAGGAAAAAACTTTAACTAACCAAGGAAGGAAGTAAAACTGAAAGTACAGTCATGGTCAAAATTTCGTAGTAAAGATAGATAGATAGATAGATAGATAGATAGATAGATAGATAGATAGATAGATAGATAGATACCTTTATTAGTCCCACGAGTGGGAAATTTCATGTTAAGGCTTCTGACCTATTGCACGCATTGGCGGCATCATCTTACCCTCCGACCATAGATACATTACACAAAAACATCACATGGGGAAGACAGGTCAGAGAGGTGTAACAATGGAAAATGCACCACATGAGGAAAGATAAGGACAAAAAAAAAAAAACTCCCTCCAGACTGATCTCCAACAGGGAGATCAGTTTGAGAACAGAAAAAAAAACACATCATGAAAATGATTATGATTGTTCAACAACTTATTGCACATGTATACAAAAAATGTATGAAGGACAAAATTAATGCCACCTCTTACAACTTTCAGATAATAATTACTGTCAGTTTCCTCTTGGCTCTATAGTAATCTCAGACACATAGTTCACACTGAAGCCTCACCTTCCTGTTATCTTCTGTTTGTGAGGGGTGACCAATCAGGAGACAGTTGGCTTAGAAGAAGGTTTCAAGTACTGGATGAACTGTGTGTCTACACCATGCCTCTGTGCAAGATTACAGTTAAATCCTGTGAAGCTACTCCAGTTGAGATCAAGAACAAAAATTTGGAGCAGGAAATGGTCATCTAACATCTTATATCGTTCCCATAATCACGTGACCTGTTGTTAACATTCAAATGTAGGTGCCATATCCACGAAAAGAGGAGGCTCCCATAGGGCACCTCCTCCCAGAACATTGTTTTTTGCTTGATATATAAAAAGATGACCCTGTGATCATGCAGGTTGCAAGACACAAGAATGAGAATCTCTTCTGAGCCATAAAACCGTCAATATTCCTCTTGAGAGAAAGAATCAAGTCATATTAATTTTTATAATTAGCAAAGTAAAGGTGAAGCAGTGGAGAGTTAATTACTCAATTACTGCCTGCAAGTTAATTTTTAACTATCTGAAATGAAGTCAGTCATTATTTAGTGATTGGTTGATAATTAAGAGTCTAATCTAAATTAATGGTTGCGAGACGGTTTTTTGATCCTGCTGTGCGTTTGGTGCAGCATTAAACCAGGAAAGTGGATGCCATTCCAATTAGAAGCGAAAGGATTTAATGTATTGATGTTTTGTTTTTTTCCTCCCACAAATCTTTTCCCTGACACATAATGAAAGCTTTGATAATTTAGAAAAGGAAAGACCCCATTTCCAGGCGAGTGCGTTTTAGCTCCTTCTCTCCATGCAATTAGGAAACTTTTTCTCCATCTAATTATGAACATAATTGTGCCTGTGACAGAATATTGGGAGGAAATGCAAATTGTGGTTAAAGTTATTTTCTTTAATTCACCTCTCGTTTGATAGATTAAACCTGATGCCTTTAAGATCTGCCTGTGTGTTTAAAATTGAGTGGATTAAATGCCAAACTTCCTCTGGAGCAACAATTCCATTTCAATTAAAACTGACTTATCACCTTTTCCTAAAACGTGCTTAATATGCCAAAAATTTTTCCATGCTTGAAAGAGTCCAAAATGCCATTTTAATTGTTATCAGTGAGTCGCATCTCCCCCTCTCTCCCTCTTTTCTCTTTCTTCTGCCCACCCTCTATTTTTTTCCTTGGCTGTCTTGGCACAAGCCGCACGGAAATAGACCTAATTAACCCCCCTACCCCGCAGGGAAATCCGCTATGCAAATTAACATTTTCAAAATATAGTAATTTGAGAAATGGTGACGCCAATTTTTCATGCACGGGCTCGAAATATTTGCATATACATTTAGCAGCCCAATCAATAGAGCTACTTCTCACGTGCACATTTGTGGAGGGGAGGGGTGAGGCATTAAAATAAATGCTGGGATCTGATGGGCATACAGGGGAAGAATGGTTGGCCCTATTCGGCCACTGGCTAACTACTGGAGCCCAACAAAACCATCTGCTGGCAGTGAAACGGTGGAAGGGAGAAAAGAGGGAGGAGAAAGTCCCCCACCCCACCCCAAAGGGCCCAGCTTAAAGCCACTCTGTAAACAAGGAAATATGTTTTAATTAGGAAGCAAGTTCACGCGCATCTCATTTAAATCACTTTAATGAATAGCTCCGTCAGAGTGGCCCCCGTGCGCTGACATGAAATGACTGATGCTGTTTGAAACAAAGGCCTTTTCTTCGGCGCGCTCGGTTCATGTTTTGTTTTCTCAACTCACTGAGCTCCTCATTGTCTGTTAACCCCTACAACTTCATTTTAAAGCATGAACAACTGTAGACTCAGTTGCACACTTATTTATTTGGTTAGCATGAGCTCAGATTTGACAATAAGCACATTTAAAGAAATCAAAACATAATTTTTACCGAATATTTTGACACAAAAGTGCCATGACACTGACAGGCAGATTCACTTTGTTTGCTATATAACTGGACAGAAAAGTGCATGGAAGGCGCATGATAGTCTTTAACCACAGCTGTTCAGAAACACAATTACACTGAAGATGTATGTGCTTTATTTACATGATCTCAATGATTTATTTTTATGTGTGCCACTCTTATTGTGAATACAACGTTGCTGTGACAACCCTCATTGATTCCTCCATGCTAATCAGCAAATGGATAATATATTGCTGAGCGACGGTTATTTAAATCTGAATACATGTGCTTTATTTCAATACATGACCCTTATGTTAAATCCCTAAATGTATACAATGTATACCACTTTAATGTTGTTTTGTTTTGAGCATCTTTCTTTGCACAGCTGTAGGTTTCACATCAGTCTATTGTCATCAGTTAAGCCTTACAACTTCTCATGTCTATAAAACAGACATAATTACCTCTGTGATAGAGTCAGTAGTGACTTTGGGAAATTAGATGTGGGATTCCTGGTGTGGTATAGGCTGTGTGGTTACATCCACATCCTGTGACCCCAGCTCATTGGTTAGCTATTACTGCAAATGTTTTGGTTCAACCTTGCAAAATTAGCACCATGTCTTACTTCAAATTTGTTGACCAGTTACCTCAATTAGCATTCACAGTTCCACATTCAAGCACTGACAGCATACAGCTTTTCTTACAGTGACCACAGCACAGGCACATTTTGAGCCTTTACATAAACTTCAAACTTGTGTTTGTGAAGCTCAGCGGGCTATTGTTAAACATGGATGGTTTTTGAGAAGGTTTGGATTTGATTGCAGACTCTTGAGAAGTAGGATGCTCTGAAGACCAATGCTACAAGTTCCTGCAGCTTCATGTACAGTAGAAGACAGGAAGTTACTACATATGTTCTAAAGAGGAAGCAAACTGAACATCACATACATATACAGTCATAGTAAATAGAAAGTATCTATGTATCTATCAAGTCTACAGTTTCAGGTACCAAGACATAATAAAAATAAAATCTAGCTTTTGCCAGGTCCTAGATGAACAACATGTGACTCTGTTACACTGTGTCATTAATTAATAAAAACTCAACTCAAAATCGAAGTACACACTATGACTCAATAATGAATGCATTGCTTTCACACAAGAATGAAAACAATGCTGTATATACACATCTATACATGTTTATATGTATACATATACATATACACATTTATATATGTATTATTTGCAGAATATTATTTGTTGATTGTTTCTTGTAACCTTTGTGGTCTTTGCCTGATATAAATTAATTCCATGACAATAATAGTATTATTAGTATAATATTTGCTTGATTCATTGTAATAAAAATATCAAGATGAAACTCAGTGGCATTTTAGTACATAGTTGCAGAAGCTATAAAATCAATATATTATTTATACATAAGTAATATATCACCTCCTCCTAAAATTAAAGCTGAGCTCTCTTGATTAAAGGGTCACTGATTTTCCTTTTTTCTGTCAGACGTGACACTGAGCCTTCAATGGCACTCAGCCAAATTCACAGGACAGTTTAAGCAATTAATGCTCAGAGGTATCAGTCAGCGAGAGCAAATAATTTCACATAAACTGCCAGTGCACCAAGCACAGCCTGATGATACCCTCCGGAGCATCCCATCCTAACATATGCTTAATTGTTTACCACTGCTTGTTACATAAATAGAGATGCTGCAGGGGAGGAGGGGGAGCAGGCGGGGTGTTTGGGGGGGGGGGGGGGGTAGGGTTTAGAGTCAGTACACTATGAGACGGAGCTGGAGAATTAATAACAATTTGTGGCAAATAATTACTTATCAATTAAAGCTGTTATCCTGCCTAATTAGGCAGCGTTCATTAAATTCAGCCAATTTAAACCTTAATCAAAGTTAGCAGGGCCTGACAGCACTGAGTGGCTCAGTGAAGGAGCGCCCTCCGGTGGATAAGATGCATAAAATAAGTGGATTTTTTTTAAATCATTTTTTAAAAAACAAATACTGTTATTCTTATGTTATTTTTTAATAATAGAATATATATTTGCATTTACTCACTGTATATAATCATTTTCCATGGGAAGTTACTTGTAAAATGAGTAAATAAATAAAAAAAATATTAAGAGTACCAGAAGTTTTATTGTGGTCCGAAACCAACTAAACCTAACTTTGTACACTACAATTCTAAAAACCAAACCAGAAAACGAGGCTAATTAATTATTTTCCACCAATGATGACAATTGATGTTGCTTAGTATTTATTATCAACAATGGTAGTAGAAGTAGTAGTATTGAACTTAAGAGTTAAAATTATTTAGGTCATTTACTAAAGTGTAAAAAAGTATTGAACATTAAACATTAACATCTTTGCAAGCATCTTCTTGTATTGCGTTGCTTATTTGCTTTGCTGTATTCATCACTTCATAGATCCAAACATATCTTTTTTTGTGAAACATCTTTATCTCCAATAATAATAATAAAAATAATAATAATAATAATAATAATACAAGATTTAAAAAAATGAAAAATGTGTTGGAAGTGCAGAGTCTAAAATTTAAAAAAAAATGTGTGCACATAAGTACACTCACCAAAGTTCATTTAAGAACAAATGCCCTTGATTATTTGTCACATTTCAAATTAAAAGCATCTTCACCCTGCGGCCTGTCTCATTTTAAAGCCTTCACTTCCTATGTGGTCATTTGACAACAAAGCACGCGCTTCTCGGGGCGCCTCGCCACGAGGAACGAGTTAATTAATATTGGCTCTTGTTTGGTCTAGTTAATGAATGAGTAAATTATGCACCTCTGGGACACCGCCTCCCCAATCGGTTTAAATTATCCCACAAACCCCTCACACCCCCCTTCTTCCAACATTGTCCTCCAATTTCCCCACTCTGATCCTGCACTGATGGGGTCCCTGTCACTAACCACACACACACAAACACACACACACGGAAACCAAGGCTATACCCCTGCCGTCTCCATCTGTCTTTCTTTGTCCTGATTTGGTGTGTTTAGTTCATTGTCTTCTGCACAATTATTGATGCGTTTTTTCTTTTTTAATTCAACCCTTCTGTTCGACCCCGGATCGTCAGCTCAGGGTAGCAAATAACTTCCATCCCATTAACTCGTTTTAGAGGGAAAGCTAGTCAAACAAAGCTTGGCCACAATCTGATACACACATACTCCCAAACACACACACACACACACAGTCCTGTTGGTGAGAAGATCCACATTATTTGCATTAAAAGCCTCACACCGTGAAATTCATTTATAATTACAAAGTGGGGTGCTGTGTGTGTTATGCAGATCAGACTTGTGTGGTGAGTGGAAGGAATATCACACTTGCATTGGTTATTTTGTGATACGCTAACGCTGAATGTATGGTGACAGATTGCAATTATCTCATTATTGTAATTGTCAGAGTCAATTCCTTGCAGGCCGTGTGCAGGCTGCATGAAGGATTCCAGGAGTTACACGCAAATCTACAAATGTAGCAGGGTTTTTCTGTTATTGTTTTTTAATAGTCCAAAAGCCACACTTTAACAAACACACTGCAGTCAGGGCTTAAACATGTGATCACAATCTGCAAATACATATTAATGTTTGTAATCTTTATAAACTGAGCGTATGTTGATTGATTGTCCTGGCACAAACAAAGGCTTAAAAGAAGAGTCTGCTGATTTCATTTCACCAAAGTTTATAATGTTGAATAAGTCCGGGCCTCCTGAAATAGGCTGTTTCAGTTTTGGCTGTAACAGTGAGCCATGCTCAGCCTTGTAGATCTCCAGCGCCCTCGTGTAGTGAAAAAGCTGCAGTGCAGCTCCTCATGTGGCTATTTTGTCTCTGTAAAGCTGGCAGCGCTCTAGGTTCCTTCTCTCATCAAAGACTATTCAGTCCAAACACCAAAGGCAGTCACTTCACTGGGGATCAAATATTCATTGTTAAGATCTGTGGATCAGCTGACTGACCTCCACAGCACATGACTGAAAGTATGTTTCAGTAGATTTTTTTTAAATACCAGAAAATATATTTACTGCCTAACAACTGTACTTTTATTGTGCACAAAAAAATTAACTGCAATTGTGCAAAACAGGGATTGAAAACTTTGATCGTTTTTAGGCTTGTGTGCAACCCCGTTAGTATAGACCAATTCCTGCTTCATAAATAGTTCCTCTTCTTTTTGGAACTGGAATTCCAAAACCGCTGGAACCAAAGGGAGGAGTTATTGTGACCCTGTCCTGGAACAATTGTGCTAATGGAAAAGATTTTTAAAAATTTGTAAATTTTAAGTACAATTTGACAAAAAAAGATTTAAGACTAATTTTGGGGGATTTTACTAGTTTTATACATAATTTAATTACAGATTAAAGAAAAATAAATTAATGAACAGAGATTACAACAAATAATACAACATCTAACAAATCTCAGTAATTTAATAATTGCAGAACAACATTACAAAAAGCTAAAAAGGAATTTTGGATAACGTAAAGAACATTTAAAAAGAGAGGCATCACAATAGATGACTACTCATTTTAACACTGAACCTATCATCTCATCCACATCTGCCACATCTGCCTGAAGTGATCATAATATCTTTGCTTTTTTTTTTAAAGTCCTACATAACCCAAAATTCACTTTTTGATAAATAAGCCAATTTTAGGAAAAGTCATGAAATATAAAGTCATAAATATATAATATATAATAGATTTGACCAGAATTACATGATTTTTAAAAAGCCAAGAGGACAAAATGACTCCATTGGCTTTTCTGCTAAGTTGTGTCCATTGTGTCTGCTAAATCTGTGCTGTTACGCACAGTTTCCTGGAGATTCTGAATTTCCTGGTAGTTTGTTTTTTGTTAGTTCTTTCATCAGTTACAGTTAGAAACATCCCATAAAACATCATGTAAAAGCTGAGCTCTCTTTTCTTCACGTTCGCTTTCTTCCTGCACTGGGTCAAATGAATCCTCATAATACACATTAGACTGAACTAATAAAAGGTACAGCAAGGCTGATAATATCCTGATATTTTAGTAAATGTCGCTTTTTCTTTGAGCTGCTCTGTCATCACACTGTTTTTTCAACTTGTTAAGTTGAATCACTAGAAGTAGAGCTTGTGAAAGAACTCCTGCCAGGGTGAAAACTTGTTTTTTCTTAGTTTCTGCATTTCTATGTGTGAAAAATTGATATTTTGCCTCGCAGCATCAAAGGTGTGTGTCTTTAGCCCTTTAGCTTTTTTTTACATAGCCAATATGTCTTCATGTTAAAGTTACATTTAGTTTATTTTGATTTTGGTTCGCGAAGTTTATTTGTTTATTAGATTCCCCTTGTGTTCTCTTCCCCAGTATTTAAGTTTTCCTCACTCTTTATGTGTCATGCTGTCTTATGTTATCAAGTTTGTACTGTCATGCCTGCGTCTCATGTTTCCTGTTTTATTTTGAAGGTCTGTGTCCTATGTCAGTGTAGTCGGCTTTGCTTCCTTTGTCTGGTTATGTCAGATTAGTGTCAGCTGTTTCCCCATGTGTTCCCACTCCCCTCATTAGCCTTCTGTGTGTATTTAGTCTGTGTTTTCTCATTCAGTCTTTGTCAGGTTGTCTGTTGTTCTTGTCATGTTTCAGGTTTTGTTGCATCCAGGCCAAGTTTCATGTTGAGGGTTTTTTCATGTTTATTTTTTAGTTTCGCCAGTTTAGGTTATTGTTTATGCTCATCTTTGTTTTCCTTATGTATTACTTCATGTATCTCCATCAGCCACATTAAACGGCTCGCTTTTTGTTAATTCAAGTTTTGTTCCACGTTCCATTTTGCCTGCATTTTGGGTCCTCTTCGCAAACTCATACAGAGTGCTGCCGTGTACTGTGACACTAGCCTAATTTGCATTCATTTTTCTCCAATACCAAAAGAGTCTTGGATATGCTGAATGGAGAAGATAATCCAACAATTAATCCAACAGCTAATAGGACAAAGAAATGGAAAGCAAAAGTCAGACTGATTTTTTAATCCAATTCCTGGATTCCAATTTTTCTTTTTAAATTACATTTTTAAAAGATTTTTAATATTTCTTTTTAATTCTGAGTTTGAAAATGTTTCTAAATGAGGTTTTAAACAGGACTTTAATACTTTGTTTTTAATTTAATTTAATTTTTTTTTTTAATCTTTTTTGAATTTGAACTCATCACAGAAAAAGCAAGAACATAGGTGAAAAACACCACTGTGAGTGTAATGGAGGACTTTTCTGAAAGACTGAGGAAACGTTGGTGATTCCTTCTAATGCAGAGACCATCCATCCATCCATCCATCTTCATCCGCTTTGTCCGGGGCCGGGTCGCGGGGGCAGCAGCCTAAGCAAAGAGGCCCAGACCTCCCTCTCCCCAGCCACCTCCTCCAGCTTATCCGGGGGAATACCAAGGCGTTCCCAGGCCAGCCGAGAGATATAATCTCTCCAGCGTGTCCTGGGTCTGCCCCGGGGCCTCCTCCCGGTGGGACATGCCTGGAACACCTCACCCAGGAGGCGCCCAGGGGGCATCCTTGTCAGATGCCCGAACCACCTCAGCTGGCTCCTTTCGATGTGGAGCAGCAGCTGCTCTACTCTGAGCCCCTCCCGGATGGCCGAACTTCTCAGCCTATCTCTAAGGGAGAGGCCAGCCACCCTTCGGAGGAAGCTCATTTCTGCCGCTTGTATCCGCGATCTCGTTCTTTCGGTCACTACCCACAGCTCGTGGCCATAGGTGAGGGTAGGGACGTAGATCGACCGGTAAATTGAGAGCTTCGCTTTTACACTCAGCTCCCTCTTCACCACGACGGACCGGTGCAGCGTCCGCATTACTGCAGCTGCAGCCCCAATCCGTCTGTCGATCTCCGGCTCCCTTCTCCCATCACTCGCGAACAAGACCCCGAGATACTTGAACTCCTCCACTTGGGGCAGGAACTCATCCCCGACCCGGAGTGGGCACTCCACCCTTTTCCGGCTGAGAACCATGGCCTCAGATTTGGAGGTGCTGATCCTCATTCCCGCTGCTTCACACTCGGCTGCGAACCGTTCCAGTGCGAGCTGGAGGCCCTCACCCGATGAAGCCAACAGAACCACATCATCTGCAAAAATCAGAGATGAGATTCTGAGGCCACCAAAGCGAAAGCCCTCCGCCACTTGGCTGCGCCTAGAAATTCTGTCCATAAAAATTATGAACAGAACCGGAGACAAAGGGCAGCCCTGGCGGAGCCCATCACCCACCAGGAACGAGTCCGACTTATTGCCGGCAATGCGAACCAAGCTCTTGCAACGGTTGTATAGGGATCGAATGGCCCGTAGCAATGGGCCAGACACCCCATATTCCCGCAACACCTCCCACAGGACACCCCGAGGGACACGGTCGAATGCCTTCTCCAAGTCCACAAAACACATGTAGACTGGTTGGGCAAACTCCCATGCACCCTCAAGTATCCTGGAGAGGATAAAGAGCTGGTCCAGTGTTCCGCGACCAGGACGAAAACCGCATTGTTCCTCCTGTATCCGAGGTTCGACTAACGGACGAACTCTCCTTTCCAGCACCCTGGCATAGACTTTCCCAGGGAGGCTGAGGAGTGTGATCCCCCTGTAGTTGGAACACACCCTCCGGTCCCCTTTCTTAAAGATGGGGACCACCACCCCGGTCTGCCAGTCCACAGGTACTGCCCCTGATCTCCACGCAACATTGCAGAGGCGTGTCAACCAGGACAGCCCTACAACGTCCAGAGCCTTCAGGAACTCGGGGCGGACCTCATCAACACCAGGGGCTCTGCCACCAAGGAGTTGTTTAACTGCCTCAGTGACCTCGCCCCCGGAAATTGGCGGGTCATTCCCCTCATCCCCAGACTCTGCTTCCTCCTCGGAAGACGTGTCAGTGGGATTAAGGAGGTCCTCGAAGTATTCCTTCCACCGCCTGACAATTTTCTCAGTCGACGTCAGCAGCGCTCCGCCAGCACTATACACAGTGCAGGTAGAGCACCGCTTTCCCCTCCTGAGACGTCTGACGGTTTGCCAGAATCTCTTCGAGGCAGTCCGAAAGTCTTTTTCCATGGCCTCTCCGAACTCCTCCCACACCCGAGTTTTTGCTTCAGCCACTGCCCGAGCCGCATTCCGCTTGGCCTGTCGATACCTGTCAGCTGCCTCCGGAGTCCCACAGGCTAGCCAAGCCCGATAGGACTCCTTCTTCAGCCTGGTGGCTCCCTTCACCTCTGGTGTCCACCATTTGGTTCGGGGATTACCACCACGGCAGGCACCAACCACCTTGCGGCCGCAGCTCAATGCAGCAGCTTCGGCAATGGAGACGCTGAACATGGTCCATTCGGACTCAATGTCCCCAGTCTCCCTCGGAATGCTGTTGAAGCTCTGCCGGAGGTGTGCGTTGAAGATCTCGCGGACTGGGGCCTCTGCTAGACGTTCCCAGCACACCCTCACTACGTGTTTAGGTGCACCAGGTCTGTCCAGCGTCCTCCCCCGCCACCTGATCCAACTCACCACCAGGTGGTGATCAGTTGACAGCTCAGCCCCTCTCTTTACCCGAGTGTCCAGAACATATGGTCGCAGGTCTGCTGATACGATTACAAAATCGATCATCGACCTACGGCCTAGAGCGTCCTGGTGCCACGTGCACTTATGGACACTCTTATGTTCGAACAGGGTGTTCGTTATGGCCAAACTGTGATTAGCACAGAAGTCCAATAACAGAGCACCGCTCGGGTTCAGATCAGGGAGGCCGTTCCTCCCAATCACGCCCCTCCAGGTCTCGCTGTCGTTACCCACGTGAGCATTGAAGTCTCCCAGCAGGACAACAGAGTCTCCAGGTGGAGCACCCTCCAGCACCCCCCCCCAGGGACTCTAAGAAGGCTGGGTACTCTGAACTGCCACTCGGCGCATAAGCGCAGATGACAGTCAGGACCCGTTCCCCGACCCTAAGGCGCAGGGAACAAACCCTCTCGTCCACCGGGAAAAACCCCAACGTACCGGCAGCAAGCCGAGGGGATATTAGGATACCCACCCCAGCCCGCCGCCTCTCACCAGGGGCAACTCCAGACTGAGACAGAGTCCAGCCCCTCTCCAGGAGACTGGTTCCAGAGCCCAAGCCATGTGTAGAGGTGAGCCCGACTATATCTAGCCGGTACCTCTCAACCTCACGCACTAACTCAGGCTCCTTCCCCACCAGAGAGGTGACATTCCATGTCCCTATTGCCAGTCTTGGCAGCCGGGGGTCAGTCCGCCAGGGCCTCCGCTCCTGGCCGCCACCCGGCACACAATGCACCCAACCCCTACGGCGCCTCCTGCGGGTGGTGGGCCTGCGGGAGGATGGGCCCATGTCTCCTCTTCGGGCTGTGCCCGGCCGGGCCCCATGGACTAAGGCCCGGCCACCAGACGCTCGCCCTCGGGCACCCTCCCCGGGCCTGGCTCCAGGGCGGGGCCCCGGTAACCCTATCCCGGGCAGGGTAAACTGTTCCCTCGGTGTCCTTTTCATAAGGGTCTTATGAATCGCTCTTTGTCTGGTCCCTCACCCAGGGCCAATTTGCCATGGGAGACCCTACCAGGGGGCAAAAGCCCCCAGACAACATAGCCCCTGGGATCCCTGTGACACACAAACCCCTCCACCACGATAAGGTAGCGATTCAAGGAGGGGCTAATGCAGAGACATTGGCACTTTTTGACCCAATTCCAATTAATGTCTCTGCATTAGAGACATTAATTGGAATTGGGTCAAAAAGTGCCAATGTGAATATTAGCCATTAGACCTCCTTAAATGTATTTATTTTTTTTGTCAGTTCCCCTATGTGTAGGTTGATGTCAGTTACTGTGCTACACTAGCTGTTTTATTTTGATACAATTTTGTCTCTGCTTGTTTAGCTTTACTTCCTCCCCGCTCTCATTGTGGTGTTTGTCTACAACTGTGCTAATTCATCCGGGCTGTTCTAATCAGCCTTTGTGTAGTTATATCCTTGATTCTTCCTTTTGTGTTTGTAACATCTGTTATTTCTTCATGGCATTCCTGTATCCATTTTCAGTTATTAAAAAAATGTAAATAAGTCATGCTTGATCGTTGAGATGCAGATGTCTTTTGGCTCACTCTATACGTGTGCACAATTTCATCATAAGTTACTACAAAATTCCCAAGAAAATAAAAGACAGTTACGCTTAAATTCAACAAGATTAACTGAATGTGATGACTTAATATCAAAAATAAATTAAAAGCCATCCATGATATTTGATATAAAGAAAACACATTCCTCCTATGTGTGTAACCGCTCCACAAGTTTGCAGAGTTTCATCCCTAATTGCAGAAGAATTCCTGAGAAAATAAAGACAATTGCGTTCTCGTTGTGTTCTGTGGCTCCGTAGTGTCGTGGTTAACACGTTTACGGGCCAAGCAACAGGTTGCTCGGCTGATTACAGCCGGAGACGGGAAAGGGAGCCTAATTCCCTTTGCAGTCACAGCAAAAACCTGATCTCTGTTTTAAGCTAGACCTAGGGACAACTAGAAGCATTTGGTCCACAGACCTCAAAGATCTCACCGGAGTATACCAATTTAGAAGATCAGATGCAATGTTTTAAAAACAAGTGTCAAGATCTTAAAATAAATTTGAAAACTAACTGGCAGCCAGTGTAGCGAGGCAAGTATAGAGGATATGTGCTCTCGTTTGTGTGTGCCAGTCAGGAACCTTGCCGCGGGGTTTTGAACCAGCTGTAGTCGGCCAATTAATGACGAAGTAACACCATAGAGGCTGTTGCAGAAGTCAAGGCGAGATGAATTAAAGGCATCGATTGCTTTTTCAAAGTCTCTGAAACAGAGAAATGGCTTCACCTTTACAAGTAGGCTTAGGTGAAAGAAGTCAAAAATATAGAGCTACCTGCTCTGGTGATTCTTTGATCTCAGACTTTTTATTGCTTTGACAAAATATACACTGTTAAAAAAGAAAATTAAAGTCCTGACCAGGACATCGCAGAGCTCCTGGACAGCTGTTCTATATTCCTCCTCAGTATCTCTCTTGCCCCAGACAGGAAGCAGCGATGTAGTGGTTCAGTATATACAACAGTACTCACAGACGCCCACATCCAACTTGTTGGATCTCTTATTGGGGTTCAGTGTATTACAAGGCACTTTCTATTTCGTTGAGACATATTTTAGAAGGAGGGACAGACAAAGGATGTAAAACAGGTCATTATTTAGCATTTTACAAACAATTAAATCCCTGTTCAATTTAAAATACAGTGTGATATCTTACAGCTTAGTTTTTTCCCCACTGAATGTACAGATGCCCTGTAAGATTTTAACTCCCTAATGCTTAATGTTGGTAATGCTTAACATTTCCTAGTGTTAAGTCTTTGGTTTCCAGGAGAAGAACATGTTAGCAGCCAGGCATGCTTATAATATTTGTGTGTTCAAAGGATTATTTTAACACAATAATTGAAGTTACAGTTATTTGGATTCTGTTTTAGACACATAACTTACCTGTTAACCAACGATGAGGTTCTAATAATTTCAGCTCACTGTGCTGAAAAAGAAAGTTACTGCCTTTGATCTGAGACAGAACCACAGCAACAAGTTCTTTTTTCTGCAGTGCTGTGGGGAAACAATAGATTTCTGTGGATTTCCAAATAAAGAAACATGATTAACTGCTGTGTTTGTTCTTAGCGTGTTCGGTTTTGTTAGTTCTGAGTTGCTTTCGTTTAATTCCTCCCTCAGTCTTCATTTCTGCTTTATTTAGTTCATTTGTGTTTTCCTGTTTAATTCAAACATTTTCCATTTAACTTTGAAAATTAGTTTGACGTATGCTTTGCTTTTAGTTTTGTTTCCTGTTTCTTTTCTAATTCAGTTGAGCCGTGTCTCGTTCTCCACAGCTGTCTCCACTTTTCCTAATTACCCTTATTACATTAAACATGTTACCTGTAATGTATCAGCAGTGTTCCTCTTTTTCTTCTCCTTCTTGATTTTTTGCTGGAGGTGGCTGGTATTTCAGATCCAACCATTTCTTTTGTGCTCTATAAAAATGATACATGTGAAAAAAACAATTGACCTATAAATTTATTTATTTGTTTTTTTGTTTTTTTGTTTTTTACCAATTCTGATGAAGTTTTGTCTTACATCAATTGTGTCATTATTGAAAAGTGAATTACCATAATTATTAATTTCTTAAGTCAAAAACAAAGATCACCTTCAGTTGACTTTTTGAACTTTTTCTTTAGATTTTCTCCAGATGACTGCAAATGGATCACACAACAGTCCCTTGGATGCCCTCTCCATTTCTTTCAGCTTATTCCTCCTCGTCCACATGTGAACGTCGTCTTCTCCTTAACGTGGCCGTGAATAGTCTCTACTGTGACATCAGCACATGCCTACATGAAAAACTTGCATATGCCAGAATATAGATTTAACTCAATAAGACTGAAAAGTACAATATTCACAGATGCACAAAAATCCAAAAGAAAGTAAATACATTTACATAATGTACATGGAATAAAAGATTTGAGACATTTGAAGACGGGAAGGGAAAAAATGCACTTACTGAGTATTGATCTGAAATATATAATATGCAATGATGTGTGTGCAAGCTATAGAAAGGGCTTCACTTCCTGTTAAACAGCAGTGCACAAAACAAGAGGAAGTTAACATTCAACATCATGACATTTTCACTGAATTTAACAGTCACTGAGTGGTGAGATAAATGTGTGCATAAGCCATAGTCATAGCTAAGGCTTTTTATGCACTTACGCAGTGCCTAGGTTCATCTCAGCTAATTCTGAGTCCATGCAGAATCACTATGTGCTCCACTTCAGTCGACACGACTCTGCATAGCTTTGATTAGCGGAATCAGAAATTTGTGTTTCTCAGAAGTCAATAGTAGATAGAGAATTGGTATGCAAAACATGGATAATGCAAATATATATTTGACATCAAATGGTGAGAAATGTCATGTTACATTCAATAACATGCTGATCAAACCTTAATCAAACATACTCATTTGGTGATGTAATGGCAGTGGAGTTAAAAGACAGAAATATGAAAACTTGAGCATATAATAAATGTTTCACAGAGTGGCACACTGCTCATTTTATTCTTTTTAAGGTACCTGGAGACGGAGTGCAGCTCAAAAGGATCATCTGGTCTCAGCGTCTCTGCTGTCTGTCCTCTCTGGGTCACTGTGTGCAGATTCTCAGCTGCAAGGTCTAACTTTTTTAGAGAGGTCTAAAAAGTCTAATGCAGAAAACGTGCATATGATCAATTGAGGCAGTTCGCAGTAAATCAGATAAATGTGTAATGGTCATACAGTGCAAGCATTTCACTACTGAAGATGGAGGAAACCAGTGTTCTTTAACAGGTTTGAGGTCCAGAAATGTGTGTAATTCACATCTTTGCCTCCTAATTTATTGACCCAGCCACTTCTAATGAAGGGTTGCTGAACTGAAGAAAGGACTCTGTTTCCTGTTAAACAGTCGGGCACAAGGGAAGATTTTTATAGTTGGCAGAGCCTCAATTATTTGATTGAGGCTCTGGTTCCCGTAAATCACCTGATTTACTCCTAACTCTTTCAGCAATTTCAGGATCACTTTCAGCATCACAAAGTGCCTCAGTCTCAAACCTGTCAATTCCCCTTAAATTTTCCTTAAAGTAATCATCTCTATCCATCAGAGTCTGAACCTTCATCACTGTCTAACGTTGGGTCGCATAAGTCAGGTGTATCTCTGATTGTTACGTCCTCATACTTTGGATGGTGTTTAAGCAAAGTCCTCACAAGCTTATGAGGAGCTTATTCCATGTCACAGCCTGAAACAGCTGATGCCCTTTGAGAAATGGATCTCAAGTTATGAGCGATTATGCTACAGTCTTGGTAACTTCACTACTTCTTGTACCTCAGCGAGCACACAGACAACATTGCCATGAACAGCTCTTTTGTTGGCCTTTTGGAAGAGGGATTACTTTGGCAAATGCTATGCACTTGGCAATGAGAGGCCTCTCTAATATGTTCAGGTTGCACAGTTCATTTGGAATATCTGTAAACTGTAAATTATTAGCTATTGCTAGGGGAGACGTATTACCATTTTAAGCTGTCTTTGGCAAGTGTGACAGATCCACCCTCTCTTTCTGTTATTTGGAAGCATGCACTGTTCTGAATGGTGGCATTCATTATGGCAAACTAATAAACTTTCTCATAAGGCAAAAGTTTGTCCTAAGGGTTAGGGCTGGTAAGCCCACTTTTTATTTGTGATCGAAACTGTCATTTTGGTGTCTATTTTGCATCTTCCTCTGTATACTTTTGGCTAATGTCTATTGCAGTCTGCATGGTGTTACTCAGTCGTTTGCATTTGTTACACATTGTTTGTCTTATTCTTAGCCGTTGTTTAAATGTAAATGCTGCATCCCTTGCATAACGAGTGGTGATATAAGCCTTTTAAGACTCTTCAAACTAACCTCTGCTTTTGCTTAAAGCCGATGTCCTGTTGGTATCGGTTTGTGATGTATGACGTTTGTTTTTGCTGGAAACGTCTGTCTTGATGATAATGAGCTTGTTGATATGAATTTTAAACTCTCGCAAATCTCACAGCCGTATCTCTTTCTCTGTTGTGATTTTTTCTTAGCATATGATAATTCTCAATTTTGTTTCCAATGTCAAAGTTCTTAAGTTTTTCCTTAGAAATCTTTGTTTCTGTTTTTTGGTTATTTAGTTATGAGAAGCTACCTCTAGCAGACTGTCATGCTGAAGTTTATCTGCACTTAAACCTGAGATGTGTCCCTTTTGACAGGAGAAATACAACCCTGGGCACTGACTGCTTAGGCAGGAGAATTTACATGTGGCAGAGTGCTTTGCTTAAGCTCATCTAAATGCTGAAAAAGCACAGGCGTCAGTTCAAAGTGAGCATCTCGACTGGTGCCTAACTTTAGTGAACATTTTGTTAAGTTTTGTTATAAGATCATCCAAATGTGTGAAAAGAAACCCAACAGCTGTACCAGTACCATCTGGGCCCAGGGTAGTCCATCTGGTTGCCTGGAGTGTGGATCACAAAAGCCAAACCTTCCATCCTGGGCCGAAAATAATGTCAAAGATTTCTTCTGTGTTCAAGAATCTTTGGACTTTTTGTAAAGTGTAAACACAAGGGCAGAGATTTCCAGGTGTTGAGAAAGCAGATAAGAAGCAGCAGGGGCCATACTCAGACAATCTTCCTCTTCTGCAAATAGAACTACTGAAAAAAATATTTTTTTTTATTCTTTGTAAAAGTATTTTTCACGTTATTTATATTAACTGTTACATAAATCTGCTTTGAGACATGTGCTTGTTGGCATGCACAAACCAAATAACTAAAAACTCTTGTGGAACAGCATGAATACATTACCTACATTTTTTATTAGAATGGTCACCCCCTCAGAAAATTTGCTGCCCTCCCTAATGGCCCATCCTGGTAAAACTGTCTTATGTTGGTAATAATTCAAATAAACGTGAGCACAAGAGAGAGAAAGACACCCTACAATGAGTTGAAACATTAACATTAACTTATAATTATTTATTCCTGTTTAGAACACATTATTGTGGATTTCAAAATCTTATTTGCTTTTCATATGTACCTATTGTCAGTGATATCAACTTTAATAGCAACGTCTCTCTTTTTTTGCAATATTTTTCAAGCAACCAATATTTGACAACAGCATAATAAAACTGGAAATTCTGTTTTTTGTGCGCAATCCCCAGTATTTTTAGTGGTGCCTATATTGGCCACCCCTATGAAAAAAATCTGGAGGCGCCACTGATAGATAAGCGGAAGAAAATGGATGGATACTTAGGATAATACAGAGCCAGTACTTGGCACTCCCAAAGCTTTACGGACGTTTTTCCAGAATCCTGTTTCTCTTTCAACACGTTCTTCTTCCACCTGGTTCTGAGAGAGTTTTATGCGTGAGAAACGAAGAAGACGGACCATCTTTAAAGAAATAAACCTCGTTTTAAACAAACCGGATTGGTTACCAAGGTAACACAGTTGGGCACGTGCGCGCACACCTGCCGCAGTTTGAGTTTAATTAAACTCTCTTTGCCCGTCTCCTCAGTTCAAACCAAACCACTGACTCCGGTGTGCTGTCGCTGGGATGGCTGAACCCCGGAGAGTTCAGCTGTTTACTCTCAGCAGTGATGCGCCCTCTTCTAACTCGCCTTCGACCCACAGGTGTCCGTCAGGGGTTCCGCAGATGGAAGAATCCCGCTCAGATCGACCCGCTGACACTGAAACAGTCCGGCTCGTCCTCACATTATTTGAGCCCGACGAGCGGAGCTTCCCGGAGTTCAGCTACAGGCAGCTTGTTGATGACAAGGTGGGATTAAGTCACGACCTCCACCCTCCTAACCTGTAACCAGTTAAGATACAAACAGACCCGTGACTGTAGTTAGTCTGGGTTAAGTAGGCTAAATATTTTTTAGGCTTTTGGCTAACCACATGAAATTGTAAACCATTCAAGGTATTACACACATAAAAAGCAGTTCAGTTTTAATTCAGTTTGAACTGCATTGCTAATTCAGTAGCAGCCTTTGCTTAGTTTCAAAAGTGGGTTAAAAAACTAACTTTTTAAAGCCAGAGCTGGGTTTAAAAGTTAGATAATAGTCAAAGTGGGACAAAGATCTGCTTTAACACTCAGTGGGAGTAAATTGCTATTCTGAATGACTTGATTTGTTAATCTCATGAAAAACTAATAAACATGCTGGTTGCATTGGAGCCAGACATGTGTTCAGTTTCCTGTAAAACAATGGCTGGCATGGCATTTGATGGGTTTCAGATAAGTCAGTCAAAAATTGAAGGACCACTGAGCAGACTAGAGGAGGAAGAAAAGAGGGAGAACGATGAAGTCGCTGCCATTGCAAGGAAGTTGGAAGAAAAATATGTGAGTAGCCTTTTACTCTTGTAAACATGTAAACAGATTTTGTTTGGGGGGGGGTTTGGTGTTTTTTGTGAGGGTTGATGGGTGCTTGTCTACGGCTGGGTGGCCCAGAGGTCAGCCTGGACGTGATAACCTGAGAATCTCTTTTGATTAAGTTTTCTGAAACTCTTGTGAACACAAGGTTTGTTTAAATAGGCACTTGACAAATAACAGGCAATAATGACTGTTTGGTCATCTATACTGTTCAGAAACTGCAGGTAAGAATACAATGTGATAAAGAGAACGTTCATATATTAAGGCTTAATAAATTATGTTCACTTGTGGTGACACAGGTTGTGCCTCCGAAAGCAGCCTGTTACTCCTTTTGTTTTTTTTTTTAAAAACAATTACCTTATTAACCTATAAGATTAAACTGATGTGTGAACAGAAGGTGGCGATCACTATGATAAATATTTGTAAATGGTGCAGTAATGTTATGCTTCCTCTCAATACAGGGTGCCAAACCTAAGAAAAAAAAGGACCGCATCCAGGACTTGATCGACATCGGATTTGGTTATGATGACGAGGATTCTTTCATTGACAACTCTGAGGCTGTGAGTCGGTCTTAGAACACCTTTTGAAATTTCTCACAGCTGGTATAAACTCGTACTTGCCTGCTGTGCTGCACAAAAAGACGATTTGATTTATAGATTATGACAATGACCTCACTCACCACTGAGTAAATGTTCTTTCTGCTTAAGCATTAGCTCGCTGCTGCACGTGAAAGCTCTCAACAGCCATCATGTGTACTGCTTGTGGTTATACAGTCCCTCAGTAGTTTCTGTAATTGTATTACATACTGCTTTTAGTATGACGAGTTTGTGCCATGCTCCATCACCACCAAATTTGGTGGGTTCTATGTGAATTCGGGCGTGCTGCAGTTCCGCCAGGCCTCTGACACCGAAGAAGATGACCTCACAGCCGAAGAGGAAACGATTGAGATGACAAAAGCAGTAAGAGTACATGACTGGCTGCGCTGAATATTTTGGCAAATCTGCTAAATAGATTTAAAAGGAAATTTTGCACCAACATTTTGGTTCTTTATAACGTTTTTGAGTTGTTTAACATGCCTTCGAACAATTTCCCAGAAACGTAAACTGAATAATGATCAGGAGAAGCCAGGGAAGAAGCTGTGCAGAGCAGATGGAGAGATAAAAAGCAACATGGATCATAAGTTAAGGTGAGGCTGACCAAAGTTAGATACTGATGTTGTAAAGCTGACTTAACAACACTAAATTATTCCCTTGTAATTTTCTTGTTTTGTAGCTCTATGTCTGAAATTAGGCAGACTGATGAGATGGAGATCAAAAAGAAGAAAAAGGCTGTTAGGACTCTGAGCGTCACCAGCATGCTGAAAAAGTTTCAAAAAGAAAAGGAGAGAGAGAGACAGAAGAGAGCGAGGGACAAGGCAGCTGCAAATCTGGGTGCAACAGCAACCCCTCTGTTTCCTGCAGATGCAGGTGGGGGTGGAGGCATGGGGCTAACTGACCCTCTTCTCAGTTTAATTGGTTCAACCAATGACCACGCTCTGATTCAAGCAGCCAGCACAGTAGATTTTGATATTGATCTGGACTCTCTGTTAGAAGTCAGTGAAGAGATCTCATCGCCTAAATCACTTCCTCAACCAGCATTAGAGATGCAGCTGATCCAAAGCAAAACGGATGATCCCGTGCAGCTCGACACCTTTTCTGATCCCAAAACCCGAACTTCAACTTCAAAGAATAATTTTCTGGAGAAATGTGAACCAGAGCAAACCCAGCTTGTGTCAGATTCCAGTTCTACACCGCAGAGCGCCCCGCTGCCAGAGGGACTTCCCCCAGCGCTGAAAGACAGCATTAGAAACCTCACAGTGGTGAGATGTTATGTATTTTTGCTGAAAGGAAATGCCCGTGCACACTGTATAGGATGACAAACTGATTGCAGTTTAATGAGCAATGTTTACACTGATTTTTAGGCAGCCAAGATATCAGAGGGAGAGTCAAAACTCAAGTTCTTCAGTCCAGATATCAACTCAATCCTGCTAGAGTGAGTTCTCCCAAGTGAACATATTCAAATGTAAAACCATTAACAGTGAACAGAACATATTTCTCTTTGCAAGTTTAAGCGAAAGTCCTTCAGCACAGGCATGCACAGCATACAAACTGCTGCTATTATTATTATTATTATTATTATTATTATTATTATTATCATTATTTTAAAGAATGATGCTGAATTTAAGGGCAAAGAATTAAAAACAAAAAGAAATGAGGAATAAAAAATCTTGTCATGGAGATGGTGCGTCTATATAAGGCCAGGCTGAGTGTGTGTATGTATGTAGATATAGTGATAGATATACCTCAATGACTCATTCTTTCAGAAACTACTAGGAAGTGGTATTTATTTATATTAGGTGATCACGTTTTGTGGAACTTGAATGCTCGTGTAAGAAAAAGTTGGACAGTGCCTGCTTCAAGTTCAGGTATTGACCTGCAAACCTTGATCTTGACCTTAAATTTGCTACACACATGATTATCTGATCAAAAATCTTGTTATACCTATACTCATGCCTACGATTTCAAATAATCTCCTTCGCAAATTTTAACCGGTTTACACACTAAACTAATATTGTGAACACACAGATTAGCATGGCATACAAAGATAGTAGCTATGTAGGTGCAGCGTCACAAAGCCGCTTTTATGGCTGCATGCTCAAAGGTATACAAAGCAGTATATAACTCACTAACCCTTTAACTAAATGTGTACCTGTTCCACCTGAGATATTGAGTGTGGTGTTTAAATGCATGTTTCTGCTCTTGGTGTTTCGGCACAGCATTGAGTTACAGTGTCGGGAGCAGAGTGGGTCACTGCGCTCCAAGGTGTACACACACCTGTCGTCTTTCCTGCCCTGTAGCAGAGATACGCTTCTCAAACGTGTAAAGAAACTGCTAATCGCACAAGTGGTGAGTGTGCTCATGTGTTCAGCTGCATTTCTATTACAGAGTTGTAAATTATTTATACTTGTGTGACCTGCTTTTTATGTGCTCTTGATAAGGGGGAGCCTCCTGGGGTGGAAAATCCCATGCAGAAACTTAAAGATGCCATTGGAAGATCTATGCCTGAGCAGATTTCATGTTTCAATGAAGAATGTCAGGCATATGAACAAGTCAAAACTTCAAAGTAAGTTCATTTATTCTTGGAAAATGGAGGTGAGACTATCAGCTACTAGTGTCTATAATTTTATTTAACAAAATAAAATCTCCTTTCCTACTTACCACGTTGTCTCATCTCCCATTCTTTGCCACAGTTGTGGCTGTATTTAAATATTACAATCTTTTCTTATGGCTGACACAACCAAATTGTACAATTTCAAAAAGGCAGATGTGACATGAGCATTACTCTACAGCATGTACATGCAACTGCTAGGCTGGGATCAGCATTTACTCAGCTTTAACAGCACTCTGGCTTCTAGGCTAGCTTAGCATTAGCATGTTGGCTGTGCAGGTGCTTGCAAAGAGAATTGGACTACTGGGAACCATCCCTAGCCCTCTGTGACAATGGCATTTTCTGTTTATCTAAAGAGCAACAGAGGACAATGATGAGGAGAAAACTGGGAGAAAAGCAGGTCCTAAGAAAGTGTTCAAGTGGAATGAGGAGATCAGGTAAGCTGTAAAGATCAATCACGTGTTAACATGTTTTATTTCAGTAAGATCTTTTAAAACTGTGCTTTAGTCCATGAAAACGGACACTTTGACCTGTTCTGTCATTTAGAGAGTGTTTGGGCCAAGTGCTGAAAGCAAAAGCAGACAATTATAAAAAGGAAAGGAAGGGGGAACAGGAGGTTGAAGAGCATCTCAAGATCTTTCTTGACAATGAGGTCAAACCGCTTTGGCCAAAAGGGTGGATGCAATCGAGGTAAACTATAATGGTGCAGTTTCAGTCCTGAAACTTTATTTTCATACTTTTAACTATACACATGTTACGACTTAAATGTCTTTTTTCTCTCTCAGGGTTCTGATGAAGGAGAGCAGGAAATTGTTACATCTCTCGTCATTACTGTGAGTGCAGTGATGGGCGGAATTAAATGCTGTTACTTGTATGAATTTCTACATAAAATGTTTAAAGTTATTTACCAAAAATGCAAGCATTGTTTCACATGTTTAGAACGAAGAAGGCCAAGTGTGAGAAGAAGCAGTCATGTTCATTCTCAGATGACTGTAATGACGATCGGGGAAATTCACCACTGACAGAAATGTCCAGAGGAGCAGCTTCTGCCTTCACCGAAGGCTCCGATAGACTCAGTTCTGTTGTTCACGAGGGTGCTGCCACGAAGAAGGGCGAGGTCAAAAAAGTGGAAATGAATGTCAGAGCCACCTCAAATGCAGAGTCGGAGAAATCTCAAGTTGATGAGACACCCACTCCCACTCATTCCCTCCTGGATCTCCTTGCTGAACAAGCCCTGGCTCAGGAGCAACACCTCCCAGGGCTCCAGGAGCTCCTAGCAGAAGTTGCAAAAACCAAGTGTTTTGTTCATCACTGGAGTAGGGGAGAACTCTCGGAGACACAGAGTTCTCCTCTACTCCCTCCTCCTCCTCAGTCCAGCCCAGTTGGTTTCCCAGCACAGAGTACATGTGGTGACATTTTGCCTCAGATGCTTCAGGTTGGAGGCACCAAACATGCAGATGCTGTTCAGGTGCACAGAGTCTCTGAAGGTGATGGTGCTACAAAATGACAACCTTCAACAAAGACATGCAGTAAGTTGTATATTTTCTTTTTACTCTAACATTACAACAACTCTGAATTTAGAGTAGTGCTCCTCATGTTCAGTTTTCTTTCTGTCTTAATAAAAGGGGACGAAAAGGGGACACTCCAATGATTTAGGGAATTAATTGGATAGCGGTTTTATAGAACTGAACTAAAATGATCAGAAATGCTCAAAAGGACAAAAATCAACAACCGAAGGGACATGTTTGTACTTGAAACAAAATTAATTTCAAATTCAAAAATTCAAATCTCATATTTAGACAAAATAAAAGATGGCTGTAGCTCCAAGGTTCAAAATTGGCTCCAAAATCCTGAAACCTGCATTCTGTCTTCTAAGAGTGAGAGGATTATCCAGGATGTGTGTTAGCTAATGGTTTCTAAACGACAATGGCAGCAAAAACTTTATTGTGGGACCAAACCAGTGTGTGACATCATGGTTTAGTAGTTTAAGTTTTTATCAAACGCAACACATCAATTGCTACAAGATGCTTTATGTATTCCAATAAGTTTCAATGTCAAAATAAAAGCTTTATAATCAACATTTTGTCAAGTAGATAAAATGTTTTTCTTTTTAGATGGAGCAGAATCGTTGAAGATGAACTGGGCACATGATGAGGTTCTAATGGAGTAGTTCTTATACTAAAATCAACAAAGTTAATGTCTTAAACTACACACTTTCACTTAATACATAATAAAGAGAGCATGTCATAGCTGTTTATTTGGTGCTTTATTTTCTTAACATTTTGTACAGCAACTGAAGGTTTTAGTAATGATTCATGTTACCAACTTGACTGAGGCTAGTAACAAATGACTCAAAACAAAGTTCAACTGCCTAGTCAGCTTATTTAAGCTGAAATTCATTGTGCAATGAAAGTATTGCAAGGAGTAATGCAGGAGCTGTGAATAAGGATGTAAAAATAAAATGTCTCAATGAGCCTAAAGGACGATGAGGAAGTCTAAAGTTACCCAACTAAAGAGCAGGCTGTTAGCCTCTTGTACCATTTGGGTGCAGCTTTTGCTTTGACAGCTAACCCAGACAGTTTCCAAAAGGGGGTGGAGCAGGACACTTGGACAGTGGGTTGACACATACATTATGCCCAATGATTTATTTGAATTTTTTTTACCCTCACCCACTTCAACACATTGATCCAGTTTTCCAAATCCAAAGAAAATCCTTCCAAAAACTCTTGGATTCTTTACATGGCAGGATGGGGGCGTAACTCAGCATTTCTTCAGATATCAAATAGTAATGAAACACCATTGTGATGTTCAAAAGAAAATAAGACAACAAGATATCTTTCCGGATGCCTTTGCTGGACTGTCTCGCCTTATTTCCAGTCTCAGCTCTTTAAAAGTAAATTGTTTTTAACTAAATCATACTGCTTTCACATACCCATGAACACTGAGTGATTAAGGACTAAAATGTGAATTTCTTTCTAGAGAAGCTTTCAGTCTGGAAGATGTGAACTTTGCCTTTTGGGCAGATAACAAAGACAGCTTAGTTACATAAGAACATGTACCTGGACAGAAGTTCAGCAACAAAACGATTAAAAAGAACAACTAGAGAGCATCATCTGCTTTTAGTGAGACTCCACTGTCTTTGAAATGCACATAAAGACATTCAAAGCTGAGCCTTGAGGACACAAGGAATGACACAGCAATGAACATTTCTCTGCATTTTCTACAGCAGGAGCACTTTTATCCAAGTAACATGGAAAGAGGAACTTTTAAGGTTTTACACGTGAGTTATCATCTGGTTAAGAAGAACAAGCAGCAAGAAATGTCCACAACAGCTGTTTGCAGTTCCTGGAAAGCAGAAGAAACAGTTTTCAGCACAAGATTACTCCAAACCTTCAGTTTAGGATTCTTCTCATGAATTTACATGATCATATATCAGAACAAAAGCTTTCTCAAACTCCAGGAAAGGTGATTTGGAACAATGAAAGTAGAAATGTTAACAGGGAGCATTAATTGTGTTCAGTAGTAATGCAGACAACCCTACCTCTGGCAGGAAGGATTTTCACTTCCACTGTGAAGTTTTTTGAAAATAATCCTTTAGCTTGGATTGTGTAATTTCCAGCATCCTTTTTATTTAAATGAGAGGGTGGGGCAACTATCTGCCCATTTCTGAACCAGGTCACTGATGGCTGAGGGTTTCCTGTCACCTCACATGGGAATCTCTCGCCCTCTGTCACCTTAAGTTTTACAGGACAGCTAAGCTGTGGTGCAACTGAAACAAGAAGGAAAAACAATCAGTGGAAGAAAAGACACCTAATACATTTTATCTAACGAAGGAAGCTCTGTTTCTTCACTTTTCTAGTAAGAAGAAAAATATGGTTTAAGCAGTTCTATGTAACAGTTTACAGCTGACAGGTATATGACTGGAGAACAAAGAGTGCAGTTTCATTTGAAGTAGTTTGAATATGTGATTCTTGAAATTGCAGAAGGAAACATTACACAACAGCTTTATATTGCCTCATTAAAATGCCTCTTGAGTGATAAACCGGTTCGTAGAGCAGAAAGTCTTCAGTCATATGTTATTAACAGTGCATATATTGTGACTATGGCAGAAGCTCTGGTGGTCATTTTCCACAGTCAATAAGTAAATAAATATTAGGATTATCCACACCTGAACTGTGATATGTTCTTTGCTGTGTTTTCTGCAAGGTTGTCACTCCCATGTAAAAAAAAGCAATTTTGGAAATGCTGTTGTGGCTTTACCATAATATTGCATCCTGCGCACTGAGCAGATCAGGTTATACTTACAGAGCTGTTATGCTGTTTTAAGCTTTGATAACCATATGCACATTAAATGTAGCCTGGGTAAGTAGTTGTTCAGTGATGCTGGGAAAGCTCCAAGTGGCACAACTGGAGCTCAAAATGTACGTGTTTTAAATGGATGCTGCAGTGTTTGAAGCAAATAGCTTGCATCTACCCTTTTGGCCTTACAGAAAAAGCAAAGAGGGATCCTAAAGATGTGGAGAGGGGGGAAAAGAACTAAAGGGGAAATTAAAAAACAGAATCCACATAAATTCCAAAAACTCGTAGCGCAGATCACTGGTTTCACTTACAGAGTCTTTGTGACGCCATCACTGGAAGGTGCTGTGGTCCTTCAGGTCCCAGCTCAAGTTTGGCTTCACACCAGTACTGAGCTTCAGTGTCTTCTTTACTGGATATGATGTTCAGAGTGAAGCTCTGAGTCACTGGTTTCTTCTCACTGGATGTATTAGAGTGCATCTGAGCCAGCATTTTCTCCCCTCTGTAGAAGGTCACGAGGACGTTTTCAGCAGGCGCAACCTCTGTAACGTGGCACTGTAGAGTATACTGATCACCCTCAAACAGTGACTCACTGTGATTTAGAAATGTGATGGATACTCTGTCTGGAGGCTCTGTGGAGAGAGGTTGGCATATCAGCCATGTAAAGTGCTTCATGCATGTCAGAAGGATAATGCTGTTGACTTACTGTAGACTATTAGGGTGAGTTTACTGTAACACTGTCCTCTGTGATCAGATAGGGCAAAACACACAGGCTTGATGGTCCAGTCAGTCATCTTCTCAACACTCCAGACCAGAAAACCTTGTGATGTAAAGTTAGGACGGTTCTGGAGTGGCAAAGGGTAACAAATCACAAAGCTATTCAGATTTTTCTTTTCTTTTTTCCTCAAGTGAAGGCAATGAACAATAAAAAGTGTGTGTGTGTGTGTGTGTGTGTGTGTGTGTGTGTGTGTGTGTGTGTGTGTGTTCATCACACTCAAATGTGTCAGCCCATTAAACTAATTTTAATATTAACAAGTAAACAAAATGCTGTTTCTAAATGGTGTTTATTATTAAGGGGAAATTAACTGTGGTGTATCACGTCTTTGAAAAGCGGAGTTCAAAGTCTGTAGCCATACACAGGTCTGATTACTGCCACACCTGTGCTCAATCAAATCTCTTAAATAGGACCTGCCTGACAAAGTAGAGTAGACCAAAAAGTCCTCAAAAACTAGAAATCATGCTGCGATCGAAGGAAATTCGGGTACAAGTGAGAAACGATGTAACTCAGATCTCAGTCTGGATAAGGTTATAAAGCCATTTCTAAAGCTATGGGACTCCAGCGAGCCACAGTGAAAGACATTATCCACAAATGGCGAAAACATGGAACAGTGGTGAACTTTCACTGGCTGAACAAAGTTACCCCAGGACCTCAGCAACGACTCATCCACCCCGGAACAAAGAACGGTAGGCCTCTCTTGCTTCAGTTCAGTGTTCATGACTTCACCATAAGGTAGAGACTGGGCAAAAATGTCCCCAAATGTTTCCAAGATGAAAACCACTGCTGAGCAAAAGGAACATAAAGGCTTAGTTCAGTTTTCCAGAAAACATCGTGATGATCCCCAAGCCTTGAAAAATGGTCAGACTGGGTGTGTCCCATTACTTGTGGCATAAAAGTAACTCAGCATTTCAGAAAAGGAACGACATACCAACAGTAAAACATGGCAGTAATGTGATGGTCCAGTGCTGCTTTGTTGCCTAGGGATCTGGGAGACTTGCTCTGGTAAATGGAACCATGGATCTACCAAAACATCTTGAAGGAGAATATCCAGCCATCTGTTTGTGCCCTCAAGCTGAAGAGCACTTGGGTTTTTGCAGAAAGACAGTGATCCAAAACACTCCAAGTCCACCTCTAACTTAAGAAAAAGAGCAGGACTGCTTTGGAGTCCTGACCTGAATCAGATTAAGATGCTGTGGCATGACCTTAAAAAGGTAATTCATGCTTGAAAACCCTCGATTTTGGCTGAATTACAACAATGCAAAGACAAGTGGTCCAAAATTCCTCCACAGTGCTGTAAAAGACTCATTGCCAGTGATCACAAATGTTTGATTGCAGTTGTTGCTGCTTAGGGTTGCCCAACCAGTTATTAGGTTTAGGGGGCAATCACTTTTTTACAAAGAACAATGTAGGTGGACCTCCAAAACTAGTTCATGCATTTATTACATCTAGGCTCGATGACGGTAATTCATTATTATAAGGATGCCTTAAAAACTCCCTGAAATGCCTTTACTTGAGGTGAAATGCTGCAGCAAGAATACTGACATAGATTAGTAAGAGAGTACATATTTCTTGAATATTGTCTTCTCTTCATTGGCTCCCTGTTAAATCCAGAATCAGATTCAAAATCATCATTCCAAAATACGTCTTTTAAGAATTTCTAGTACTGTATCACCCCATCCGATCACTTCACAGTCAGACTGAGTTCACTTGTGGTTCCTAGAGTATTAAAAAGTAGAATGGGAGACAGTCTCCAGCTTTCGGGCTCCTCTTTGGTGGAACCAGTTCCTAGTTTGAATTTAGGAGACAGTTTCCCGCTTTACTTTTAAGTTTACTCTTAAGACTTTCCTTATTGACAATTATGCTGAAATTATGCTCTCTTCCACAGTGTCTTTTTTTCCTGTGTCCTTCTCTTCACCCCCAACCAATCTCAACAATTGCCTGCCCCTCCCTGGGCACGGTTCTTCCACGGGTTTCTTCTCGTTAAAAAGTTTTTCCTATATAAATAATATTGAATTGAATTTACCTTCACCACTTCTGCTGCTTCCATGGTAACCTTTTCATCTGTCTTCCTCTGATTTACACATCTATCCTGTTTTGGTTGTACTTTCATTCCTCTTCTCCTCTGAGCATACCTCCACGTCTCCAGGTTCTTTTCCACCTACTCCATACTCTCACTACTGATCACAATTTCATTAGTGAGCATCATAGTCCATGCAGACTCCAGCCTCGCCTCATCTGTCAGACTGTCGATCACTACTGTCAACAAGAAGTGGCTCACAGCCGATCCCTGATGTACTCACACCTCACCAATGTCTCGCTGTCCTCAGACATGTCTGGCACCATCCTTGCATCTTCTGCCATTCCTGACTTCTTCAGGCAGTACCCCAGTTCCTATCTTGGCACCCTATCATGTCCTTTAGATCCACAAACACAGTGCAACTCCTGACCTCCTCAATACTTCTCAGTCAACGCCCTCAAAGCAAATACTGCATCTGCAGTGCTCTTTATTTCCCAGTACACTTCACACTTATCATAACTCACTTTGCATTGGATATGAAGTTGTGAAGACTGTGTGATGAAAATATACAGCTCTCTTATATAAAACTACAAAGTGAGGATATAAGCCTTATATTTAGTTTAGTTAGTGGGTGTTGTTTGGTTCTCAACATATAAAACACTGTGTATAATCAAACACTGATTAACCTACCAGTGGGACTTCCCAACCAATGCCAAAATACCCCATTCTTTGTAAGGAGCAGTTAGCTTTGACTGGATCTCCAAACCTGTAAAAGGAGATACACAATTAATTCCCTCAGACACACAGATGATTCTGTTAATTTGGTGACATTTTCTTGACGTTGCCTCTTACATTTCAATACAAGTCATGACAGCAACTGAAATATTTAATAGTTGGAAATTGATCCAAGATAAAAATCAGAGTGCTGATCTTTGCACCATAGATTTCAGAAGCTCAACATAACAGGACTGCAAGGTCAAAACCTCGTGAACCTTTCTGAACAATGAAATACCACAAGGTCACCATGTCTGAGTGACACCAAGCTATCGTTTTACTGTCCAAAAAGGCTTTAAACTGCACAGATGAGTGAACAGCAAGTTAGTGCACACAGACTCTTATCACTGACCACCTACGTCAGCCTGAAATAATCACTCACTCTTTTTGCCATACCTGACCACCACAGTGGAGGGTGATATCTTTAGAGGGCAGAGGACACTTTGTGTTGATTCTCCAGGTGTGATGGGAGAAGCGACAAGGCTGACATTTGAAAAGGGAAGTGCGATTTCTGGTGGAAGAGATGGTGTGTTAGTGAAAACAGGGTATGAAGTACCTGAGGTTAAGGGAGTGGGAGAAAGAGCAAGATATAATAAGTCATGAAAGTAAACACTGTGTACTGTATCTTTAAGGTCTGTGCAAAATCATTTTGCACTTTTATTTTTATCAGAAATCCACACAACATGTTTTAACTAAGAAATAAAAAATATCTAATTTTCCTCGCTTTACTATAATAATCCAAGTCTTTAGTTGCTAAAGCTTTCCTTACGAATGTCAGCTTATGCAACTTTAGACTGCATGTTGTACCTTTCTGTCTAAGTTCAATCTGTGGGGCAGCAATACTGTAAAACCTTGTGTTACGTGTACTTTTTTTTTTAATAAACTGGAAGAAAACCTCAAAATACTATAAAATGTTTCATGCAGGCTCAATCATCCAGGTAAGGAAATCCCAAAATGTTGATTCTGTTCATCTGGATGTAGAGTTTTCAGTGGGAGAAACACTAGCAACTTCTTCAGTTGAGACTGAATGAGGGACAAACATTTCTCCCACTGAAAACGCTACATCCAGATGAACAGAATCAACTTTTTGGGGTTCATCCATTGTGCTTGTTTAAAAAAAAAAAAAAAAAAAAAAAACCTGTTAAAAATTCATTGTGAGCTTTCTGAAAATGAAAGTAGCTACAAAAACACTGCAGACAGTGACTTTTTAAATGTACTTTAAAAAAAAAAAAGTTTATTTATTTATTATTTTGCCTCTGTACACCACCACAATGGATTTTTAAATGTATTTAAATAAACTGTTCTTAATACTTGGAGGAAAATCCTTTAATCACTCCCTGGATTTTCGAACCCATGGACAATTACTGTGTTCCCTCCCTTGAGATGCTTTGCCAGGCCGTTTCTGCAACCACTCGCACCCCATTTGTGCGTCTCTCTGCATTCAGTTTTATCTTCAGTCACTGAAAAGCTGCTCTGCTGGGAGTTGCGGTATGCTTTGGGTCATTATCTATTTACGCTGTGAAGCACTGTCTTATAAAATTTGGCTGAACTTGGGCAGAGAGCCCTTTACGCTTCAGGATTCATCCTGCTGCTTTTATCAGCAGTCACTTAGCGGTATGGATCCTTATACTGGATCCATACTGTGCCATAACAGTAAACGGCTTATGAAATGAAACACATTACATCATCTGTAAAACATGGTGGAGAGAATGCCATAAGATGGAAAAACAGAACATTAAGGAGGATACTGTACATGTAGACCTAACACACTGAATACCTGTGATGTTAAACCCAATACTATAAATAAAAACATGAATAAAAGGATGGGTCTCCTCCTATGTTTGTCCTGGCACTGTAACTCACATGATCTCATGAGTATTTTTTTTTTCTCAGTCTTAACACAATACATGCAAGGGTCAATTAAATTTTGCCATGTCATGAAATAATACTCATTTTAGCTGATCTATTGTGAACTATTGTTTCATAGCATGCTGAATACACCCAGTGTGTTCCTCTGAGGAAGGAAGGACACCCTTCCCAAATCATAAGAACTCGCTCCTCTTTTCAATTGACCATTGTTCCATCGAGTCCTGGGGTTGTTCTCCTGCCTATCAGATGATCTCACTGGCAGTAGGCGTGCCGGCTGTCAAAATTTATAGTTGTGTTTCCCATGTGCCACTCTGCAACGTGAACAATGCAGTACAACTGCCAGCTGGGTCAGCTTACAGAGAGCGTAGTCTCCAGACCAAACCAGGATCACAAGTCTCAAAACCTGAAGGATCAATGACGTCTTTTTTTTCCTGATTTGCAGATCTTTGGGGATGGAAGCATCCCCAAAGATGGGATGGAAATCTTTAAGGAAAAGCCTGCGTTCAAAATGTGAATGGGAAGTACTGTCAGCTAAGTCTGTCTAAGAATCACAAATTCAAATTTCTTCTGATGCAGAATGGAGCTTTACATGTGTAGATAATGTTTTGTGTTATGTTTTCAAATGTCTCATGTTTGATATGATCATGTGTAACCGCTTTGAATCCTCTCTAACAACATATTACGTTTTTTTAAAGTTAAATAGTTTCCTACAATTTTGGAAAAACCTGAGCTGAAACGCTTGGATTAGGTTAGTAGAGTAAAAAAAAAGTAACTTTACCCTCAGAAAAGTGATCACATGTCATTTTTAACTACAAATCAATTTGCCTCAGGGGTTCTTACAAGCGCAGCCACCACACTCTGCCCAGTCATCTTCAGTCCCAGTTATCTCTCTTGTCACACTCTTTAACCTTACTTTTTAACCTTATCTGCTTCTATTGCCCTTCTAATTGGCTTCTACACTGAACAGGTTCTTCTCATCAGAGCTGCCCACTGCACCCACTCAGCCATCAGTTCACTCACCTGAGTGGAAGAGCTGAAACAGCATGAGCGCGACGGCCCATCCAGGAGAAGCCATCCTTCTTCTATGTCACGTTAACAGCTGATCGATGCTGACGGTGCCACAGCCTGAGACTTATGAGGTAGCAGTGGGTTCTTTTAGTTTATGTGGAACTGTGGGGTGTGTGAGTGTGTGTGTGTGTGTGTGTGTGTGTGTGTGTGTGTGAGTGAGTGAGTGCACATGTGGGTGTGGGGTGTGTGTATTTGCTTTGCTTCTGTGTGTCTGAAGTTGATGACGAGGGAGTTCCTTTGCTCTGGCCTCTGAAACCCACCATGGGCGTTCTCTGTTGGTATATGAAGAGAGGAAGGAAGGGAGGGTCAAGAAAAATGAAGTGTAGTGTTGCAACGTGGAGGGCAAGAATGTGTGTGTGTGTCTGTGTGTGTGTGTGTGCGTGTGTGTGTCTATGAGAGAGAAAGAGAGAGTAGTTACATAGCAATACACTGATACAGAGCTTTTGAGAATAAAAATAATCATCCCATTGGTGTGTTATACTGGGGGGAAAAGCAGTAAAAACTCAGCTTCAATCAGCTAACAACATCTGATTGGTTTTTTCTCTTTTTTTTTTCCTTCCACCATATAATCTATATATGACTCCTATTTATGTCTTAATGTCAATAATAGCGCCTCTCTTTCACTCATAAGCACAGCTTTTATGCTGAAGCATATCGTTAGTATAGGAAATTCCACAAAACTTGTCACTGACTCAACAGTTTTTTGTTTTGGGGTCTTTGAGCTCGTTGTTTTTGTTTTTATAGTCTGCATTACAGGCTTCATTGTCTCGGTTCCACTGATTCATACACTGACCAGAATTACACACGGCTCTAAACATGCAGGGTGAAACCGGGGCAGAGCCAATTATGCACTCCTTCTGATAACATTTCCCCCACTGATTACAGCTAAACCGACGCAAGATTATCAAACCCGCATCAGTTACAAAACAAAGCATTCTTTCACAGCGTTAAATTTAGTATAATTTGCAGGAAATTGCATGCCGGTAAATCAAGTTTGTGTGGTTCATTTAAATATGCTCCTCCCAGGAGCGTGTTTGAGAGAGAAACCGTGGGGTAGACCGGGGTTGGGTATCACACTTTTTACTCTTTGATGAACTGCTGTTCATTCATTCATCTATGACACTCTGAAATTTTGACCCCATAGCTGGGTTAGCTGTCAGAAGGAATGGGGTTGATTGTCCCTATAGC
The DNA here is from genome assembly GCF_900408965.1 of Simochromis diagramma. NCBI lineage: Eukaryota > Metazoa > Chordata > Actinopteri > Cichliformes > Cichlidae > Simochromis > Simochromis diagramma. The sequence continues at coordinate 1,393,233 of NW_024386736.1, forward strand.
TAACAATGGAGTTTTAGTAGAAAACAGTGATTTTAAAGTGGGGGACAAGTTAACTGGAAACACTAAATTGCCCATAGGTGTGAATGTGGGAGTGAATGTGAGTGTGATTGGATGTCTCTGTCTATGTTAGCCCTGTGACAGACTGGCGACCTGTCCAGGGTGTACTCTGCCTCTCGCCCTAAGACAGCTGGGATAGGCTCCATCAACCCCTGCAACCCTGAAAAGGAGAAGAGGAAGTGGATGGATGGATGGATGGATGGATGGATGGACAGTGATTTTAAAAAGTATAACATTTAATTTTTTTCAAGATAAAGACACAAACATACAACATACAACACAAACAACTGAGAACATTTCCACGTTCCATGACTGTGACCAGATGCTCCCTACATCTTTTAAAAGGCAAACACTCCCTTTGTGCAAGATTTTCCAACAGGTAACCTGGGCAATAGTAAGCAAGTCAGTGTAAACATGTGATAACAGAAACGAACTCCATTAATATTGAACTGACTCTGAACTGCTCTCCATTTTAAGTCTTATTGCATTCTGGATCATCTGGGTTCAGGGCTGGACTGACACTGGCATATTTTGGTAATGGTGGCCCACTGTGTTTATTTATATGATATGTGAAAGTGCATAACATACTAGAGGATATATGTTCATGTGGTGTGATTTCAAAAATTAAAATAAAACACAGCAGCCTACAAGGAAGAGAGTAACATGTTAAACAACTGATATGCTCTTTCACTGCTCAGGGATTCATCCTGGGAGAGATGGCAACAGTATCACAAAAAGAGCTCCTCATCAAAGTGGCAGTTTTATTTTTATTCTATTTTTTTACTACTTTGGGGGAAAATTTTAGACATTACTTATACATTTTCATAAGTTCTGTTAAAACCTGTTGTAATCCTGTGTTGATTTCTTTTAAAAGGCTTAACATCACTAAAGTACTTTTAAGCCACACAACTGTGTTCGTCTGGCTTCTCTGCCATTCATGTACCAGAGCTCCAAGAGTCGTTCTTAATCTTCTGATACTAGCCCAAATTACTCATTACCTTGGTAATTATCCATCGGCACTGTATATATACCTCCACGTAAGTGCTACAAGAGGTAGTAGTAAGCTTTATGATCATTCAGGTGGATGTCAGCAACAACACAAAATAACAGTAAACACAAATCACAAATGTGAAGAATGCCTGTTAAATCCACACCAATGAAAGGTACATCCCTGGAACATCAATGGGGGAAAAGGTACCTTAAGGAGAGAGAGTCTGGCAGACACAACACTTGTATTATAACAGATTTAATGACTAAAATAAATAGAGGTTTTTACACAAATAACACATAACGCTATAGGCTAATATTATTATGCATGTTTTAAGTCTGACTGAAGAAAAAAAAGTCTTGTGATAATTTCTTATGTAGAGTATTTGCACACTTTGACCCAGATACAGTTTATTGAAGATGTGTCTCTAATCATATTTTGTCATTCTTTTATATTTTCTGTTTTAATTCATTATTATTATTATAATTATTATAATTATTATTATTGTGTGATCTTTTTATGCAACAACAACACGCCCGATCCATGAAAATGATAAAATACTTTGTGCGTGTTCCACAAACTGACCACTGCAAAATGAGCAGACTGTGACGTGACCTGCCCTCTGTGGCAGTGACAGACAATGTACTAGTGATGGGATTTCCGGCTCTTTTTAGAGAACCGGCTCTTTCGGCTCGGCTCACTAAAAAAGAGCCGGCTCTTTTGGCTCCGAACCGGCTCTTCAGGTTGTTTTGTTGCTTTAATTAATTTATTATTAACAATAATATAAAATTATGCACAAAAGGAATTACTAATGTAAAAAAAAAAGTGGTTTTATTTATATATGTTTATATATAAATATATGCGGTGGCCCCTAGAGACAAAGCATGTACAAACTCCAAAACACATTTCTAGCGTTAACTGAACTTCCAAAACACAGCTACCTACAGTAGCGGTTTTTGATACGGGCGACACAGGCGGTTGCCTGGGGCGGCATTGTGGTGGGGGGCGGCATCACGGGCATTGGCAAAAAAAAATAAAAATAAAAATTGCTCGTACTCATGCTGCCCCGACATCAGCCAGCGCATATTGGGAATGGCATAAGCACCGATCGGTTTTCTATCGCCCATTTGCTGGGAGTAAGAGCGCCCTCCGTTTGCCAGGTGCGCCTGCTGCTTGCGGCACAGGGAGGAGAGGGCGGGGCGACGGGGGATTCACTGACTGGCTGGAGCAGCATCTAATAACCAACTCGCAAAATAAAACAAAATAAAAACAAAACAACAAACACGAAAACACCAGACGTTATGATACAGACTTATAATTTGCATCGATGTTTTTTCGAAATTCTACACGCGAAAAATGAGCGCGAGAGCCCTCGGTGCGCCTTCTTGCTGCTGAAGTCAAAGTAAACTTTATTGTCATCTCCGCTACATACAGTCCAGCATATAGAGAGACGAGACGACGAGGCTCCAGTTACAGCAGTGCAAGTAAACAAACAATAGAGTAAGAAAATAAATATACACTTTAGGACTCGGGGTAAAGGGATCAATAACAATTTACAATTTATAATTTACAGTTTGATGATTTAAAGTCTCACACACAACCCATCGCCAAACAGGCTAGGACTGCCACTGGTTACCTAGATCACTTAAATTACACAATTGAAAGCATATGTGTATTGTTTGTGCACTCCTATATATATATTCAAATAATTTAAAACAATGTTCATTTACCTGTTATTACCACACACCAAATCCGGTTGTTGGTACTTGCTGGCTTGTGTAGCCACTAGGTAACAAAAGCTCAACACTGCGCCCAGCATCCTGGAGCACTTCTGTTGTGTTTTGTACGTGTTTTGAGTGTTTACGTGTTTTGGAGTTTTTACGTGTTTTGGAGTTTTTACATGCTTTGTCTGTAGGGGCCACCATAAATATACTTTTATTTATTCACGCCACATAAAATATAATAAATAAATCATATAATACAAAAATCAACTATTCACATTTCAACTTTTAACTATTTAAATTTTCAGCTTTTTCCTTTTACAAATTTAAAGTGAAAACAACACAAAACACTGCAAACCACAACACAATTAAATGTAAATTATAATATGAAAACAAAAAGAAGATGCATATTCTCTGTCATATGGGCCTGCATGAATAAACTTTCTGAATCCTTTATCATCTGCAACTGAAAATAGTTGTGGATGATTACTATACCTTTCTAATGTGACCTTGTTGTCCCTGGCTGTCTTTCTGTGTCTGTTCCTGTGCCACTGAGTGTGTAACTACCGCCCCTCCCCCCTCTTCCCAGCGCAAAGCACAAGGCTCATGCGGAGTGAAGCGGGAAAAAAGTGGGAGAGAGAGGGCGAGAGAAAGAAAAAAAGAACCCAGGGCTTGTGATAAGAGCCGGCTCGCGATAAGGAGCCGGCTCGCGTCGTTCACATCAAAGACCCGGCTCTAAGAGCCATTTCGTTCGCGACCGACACATCACTACAATGTACCAGCCAACCCCTCAGTCGCTCAGGCACATCTGTACAGCAGCTGTTTTTTACCGGCAGAATCACAAGGAGGACAAAATGTTCCGTTTATGTGACTATAGACATAAGACGTATAAACACAACGGGATTATATATAAACTAGTTGTATCTTGACCAAGTACGGCTATGCACACATTATCTCATAAGTCATAATACGTTCACTACGTGTTGAGTAGTCACTCCTGACGTAGTCCTGTAGGTTTCGCAGAACTTTCCCGGTAGAGGGTTTGAAACCGAAAGCACTCGTTTGCGCCATTTTCTTTACATCCTTTGCTTGGTGCTATATCGGCGGGTCAGTGACGAGGTGAGTTCTTTGATTCATAAAGTTCCCCAAAGTTAAAATGCACATCTTTGGAGGTTTAATAACGTCTGTGCGCTGCGATACAAAAGGAAACAGGAGGAGCTAGAAAGGATGACGGAGACTTGAACTTGACTTTCTTGTTGTTTACTTTCGCTCTGTCTGTGTGCAGCTTTACATCGGATGTGAACGAACGTAGACATTGAGAGCATATGTGACCGATGTATGATCCAGATCCAGATGTAGTTCATTAGCAGGTTTTAGAAGTTGTATTAGCACTGCTATTAATTCACTGACGTGGTGACGCTGATTTACTTCCTCGTTGTCTGCGATCCCACTAAACACAGCGACGAAAAATGAAACTACTGCACGACTAGCTTCAGTGTTTTAAACTAGTCCTTCAGGTTTATTACATTCATTTGAGCCCATGTTCAGGGAGGGGAAGTCACTGATGCAACTGGTTGGCGGGAGGAAGAGAGGACAGGAGACACTGGAAGAGAGCCAGAGGGTTTGGGGCTAGCATATAGCATACATATAAAAATGTGATCACACTGTTGAGTACAAATTTGGTTCCTCGTAGACTTTTTCAAAACATCCTTTGAATAAAAGCAGAAAGTAAAAACCATATTTAAAAACAACAACATAATAAATAAATGTTTTATTCCATGCACACATCAGATTTGCAAAGGATTTTCTTGGTGGACTTATTGTAGTAGTCTCTGTTGTGTTCACAGAACCTTAAAAATACAGAAGATTTACACCAGAAAAGTTACACTCACATGTTTTTTCTTTATAATATTTAAAAGTTCAATATTCTAAGCTAAGCAAGCATTAACCGAGGAGTTAACTGCACAACACTTTTAAGTATTCCTATTATTTTTATGATAATGGGGGCAGTGACACTTAAATGCCTTATTGTTGTTTTATAGATCATCTTGAGCAAACTGAATGTGGTGTAATATACTTTAAAATAGACAGATAGTTACAGACATGAATTTTCTGATCAACTAAGCCCATAAAGGAATGAAAGAAGTATTTATTTAAAAGAAACAGAGCTCATTTTCTCTCTCTCTCGTTTGTTCAGTGAGCAGACATGCTGGTCCCAGAGCTGCTCTTAGAAAAACTGCAAGACCTGACTAATGATGAGTATAAACATTTTAAGTGGTACCTCGCCATGAAGATCGTGGACAGCTGCAAACCAATTCCAAAGAGCAAACTCGAGGGCCAAGACCGTATGGACACTGTGAGTTGTATGATAGACAGCTACGGTGAAGCGACGGCTGTGAAAGTCTCTGTCGCGATCCTGAGGAAAATGAATGTCAACAACATCGCAGACGACTTAGAGGGCAAGTTTGAAGGTGCGGTGAATGCAGAGTTTCTTAAACTCACCTGTAACTGACAATCTGTTTGTGGTCTGCCTCTGTGCAGATATTACCACTGATTCTCTGCTTCTTTGTCCTTTCAGCTGTAGAGGGCAGAGCAGCTGCATCCTCTGGATACTCTACTTTAAATCCTACCGCTGGAGCCACGATGTTGGCTCAGCAGGGAGGAGTGGTTTTCGCCCCCACGGTCACCGGTAGCAGCACCGCACCTATGAATATAAACTTCTACCAAAAATAATCTCAATGGAGATTAAAGCGGAGGGCACAATATAGTTTGTAATTATTTCTTTCCTTTACATGAAATGAAATTAATGTTAACTGGTGATTCTGAATAAGGCCGAGTTATGAGCTGTGTCAGCCCTGTGATAGATGGGGATCTTCTCATGCAGTCCATCTGCTGGATGTTTTCATGTGGCTTACACGGTGCAATCACATGTTCCTTTCAACACAGAAATGCCCGGCATATCTAAGGTCTTCTAATGATGCCAGTAATTGTTACAACTACATATGATGCCATGTAAAGAATATACTCCAGAACCACGAATGTACTCTGTTTACAATTTGCAGTCATTAAAGTCTTATTAAAAAAAGAAAAAAAAGTAAATCCCGGGAGGGAGTAACAAAGAGAGACACTTACACTTACGGGCATATTCATGTTTTTTTGCTACCAACAGGCTACTTTTACAGCAGACATATTGCTTGACATAATTGTTCGGGCAACAGTAACAACTAATTACCGATGGTAATACAGTCGACCCCCGTCAGGTATTCGTGAACACTCTTACAGTTGTAGGAGTGTTCACGCGTAGCTGTAAGCCAAATATTTTAAGGGCAATATTGTAAGATGACTTTGAAATCATATAAAGTGTTTTAGCTTAAGATATATTTGGTGTTTGAACTATTAAAATAGGCAGTTATAAGCGTTTTTAGAGGGGTTCTCAAGTATTCGCGGCAGTTGTGGTCCCAAATCACCACGACTACCGGGAGTCGACTGTATAACAAACACACAGGGTCATTTAGGGTTCTTTATCCTCCTTTATCATGAAACAGCATGAGTTATATCCCAGAACCCTGAAAATAAAGCCTGAATGGTATTGAGCCACTATTCATTTTAATCTTTATTCCTGTGATTTATCTGTTGTAACACGTACAAATGTCCACCTGTGCTTTGCTGTTTCAACAAACTCTGAAATGTTCAGATTAAATCAGGCCTGTTAAGCTGTTTATGTAAACGTGTCAGGAGTTGCTCGTACTTTCATCTGAGGTCAGCGGGTGAAGCTGTGTTTTTGATGTTTCTGTGTCATCCACTTCTTGATATTGTACTCATAAACATACATAGTGGTTACATCTTCCAACAAACTGATGCACTCACATGAACTTACAATCAATCTATTAAAAATACATAAGTTTGTGCGCCGGTTTGTGGAAGCCGGGATGTTTCCTTTGTATATGGTGGCCGAGACGGACATCTTCCTTCTGACTAGTCGGATTTCATCTGTAGCTGAAGACCGGATACATATGTTGCACCCCAAAGGTGGAGAAGAAGAGAAGTTGTGCCATTTAAATTCATGTCTGTGCCATTGGACTCAAGATATGAAGGATCATACCTTTGTTTTATTGCAAGACGAGGAGTTCCCCAAGGAAATAAAAAGCGACAACACCACCGGCGTCATAATAAAATATCATCCTCTTCCTCCTCACCTCAAACCTTGGTTGCCATGGGTTACAGTGTAAATGTAATGTTTTTAATTACTCTTGGCTGACTAAGACATGTTTGTCCTATATAATCACTAAGGCTACGATTAGGTACTTGAATTGAAAATAAATCTGTTGACCACAATCCCCAATCTACTGACATCAATTGAATCAATAGAAAATCCCATGCATCATTCTTGTGGGAAGTTTCACTCTGTGGTCAGCACATGTGCTTTATCGTAATTTTGTGTATTTTCATAAGTGTGATTGTTACAGAAATAGGAATATCAAATATTACCCTTACTTCTCCCAGAGGAATTAAGACTGTGATAATCAGCAAGTCTCTATCGAGCATCTCTATAAATTTGCTGATCTCTCCTGTTCACATATCACCATCCAGGAAATGGTTTTCTTTCTCTTTGGCCTCCACACACTTCATCAAGCTGTCTGACTGCAGCAAACCTCTCACCACAGACTGCTGACTGGTGTGTGTGTGCACATGTTGCTGTGTGCAGAGCAGCACTTGGACAAGACATAAACAGTAGATCAAGAAAAACTGGTGTAAATGGCTGTAAAAAAATGTATTTTTAATTAAAGTTGGTCAAATTATTTTAAAAGATAATCAAATTACAATGTAAAAAGAATTGAATAATATGCAATCAGTTATCTATATTACTGAACCATTATACCTGCTCAGGCCCAAGCACCAGAATGACACGGATAGCAAAGAGCCAATGAGCACCGAGCTGCTAAAGAGCCAGATGTGTACCTCAGGAGTTGGTGTAGACCAGGGGTGGGGAACTCAAGGCCCAGTGTCCTGCAGGTTTTAGATATCACTCTGGGTTAACACATCTGAATCAAATGATTAGTTCATTACCAGGCCTCTGGAGAACTTCAAGATATATTGAGGAGGTAATTTAGCCATTTAAATCAGCTGTTTGGATCAAGGACACATCTAAAACCTGCAGGACACCGGCTCTCAAGGCCTGGAGTCCCCCCACCAGGGGGGAGTCTACACCAGGGGTGTAGACTCCAGCCAAACAACAGCAACAACTAAAAGCAAGAGTCACATACAAGTTCAGCTATAATGGTGATAATACATCAGTTGTTTAGTCAGTTGTTGTAGATTTACTGTTGTGTGAAAAAGAAATTACACCCGCATTCATTTTCACAATTTTAAATATCAGGATATATTAAAAATACATCTGGACATCTTAGCAGCCTCTATCCATCAATCTTTAAAGGGTTATTAGTTATTTCCAAATAATTTGAAACTCATCATATTACAGTGAGAAAGTTTATTCCAAGGTGAAAAAAATATTCAAGACAGCTGCAAAGCTTCTCATGACTGGAAGTCCCAGAAAATCCCCCAACAGTCAGACTAAGACAGAGGGTATACTTTCTTTCCACAATAACTTGTTGCCAACTTGTTCTTTGTCGCTATATTTAGCGAGTTTTAAGACCCCCTTAGTGACCTTTTTTTTCTCGTGGCCACAAATAAGTATTTCGTGGGCACGTTATACTATTTCGACGGCACGAAGTAGTATTTTGTGGCCACAATTTATTTATTTTTTGGACCATGTCATCAGAGGGGCTATAAAAGTGATCTTGTTTGAACAATAATCGCTATTTGTGGACAATACAAATAACGTGTACAGAGAATATAGAGCATTTGTTGAGTGAGACAACAAAACGTAAACTCGTAGTTTGAATGTCTGAAACAATAAAAGCTCCACGTGTCAAAAGTTCATCTCCGCAACGTAACAACACAGAGAGACTGTATCCGACGTGGAGGGTCATTCTAATCACGTGAACTCCTTTTAGCCGGAAGCTTAGTGTCAGGGCTGAACCACGTGATCAAAATCTAGGACAACTCATATAAGGTGTAGTCAGATCCTTGAATAACATTTAACGTTTTCTGACACAAAATTAGTACAGAAAAGCGGGTTGTACGGGTGGGCAGTTTTAAAGCCTACATTGCTCCGGTTGCTTGCGCAGAGTGTTGTCTATATCTCGGCTGTGGCACTGTAGCGGGTGTTAGTCCGCAGCAGCTGACGCTCTTGTCCGCACCTTAATCAACGTTTTGTTCTTGACACCAGACCAGGAAGTCAGATCGTGACGCCTACAAGCTAGCTGTTACCTTAAGCGATGACAGCAGAAAGGAATTCGAAAACAAGATACATGGTTGTAGTTTGATAGTAAACGACGCCGTTTAAGAGCCGGAAAGCTAAGCTGAAAGATTCAAACTCTCGCATTTGACCTGGTTTACATTCAAGTCTGCTATCTAGCCTGTTATTTAGCCACCTGGAAGGATTGACGCTCCCTAGTATTAGCAGCTAGTTACCGCTAGCGAGTCAGTGATGGCGGTGGCGCACAGAGTCTGCTTTGTGGCTGGATTTTTATTCATATTACTTCTGCCTGGGTGCGAAGCAAGAATACACAAGCTTACATTGACGGTAAGGCGACAAATTATGACAGCGCTAGCTCGGGAGCTAATGGTGTGTTGTTTTCCTCTGCTCCCGTCGAGCGTCTTACTACTCAATTCGTATGTTGTAATTAATTCTAATGGCAGAGGACGGTCCAAACATAATGTCGCGTTGGGTTTTGTTATGGGCGCACGAGAAAAGCTACCAAAGCTTCTTAAATCTGAGTCTTAGGAGACATGTTTACTGACTGAACCACAACAGCTGAGCTCTACTTGTTTGTTCTTACAACCAGAATGAAATTCGCCACACCATCGACCTCAACGACTTTGGCTTCTACGCTAACGGAACTCTGGATGTCCACCTGCATTCACTGCGAGTCCCGGAGACTCAAGTGGACTTCAGCAAGTACCCAGTAAGTCCGGTGTGTGTGTTTGGTTATATGCGGTGGTTCATTTACCTTTCTTTTCAACAGGTGGCATTGTGTTCTTCAAAACGATAGAATTGAATTACAAAAAGAAAGAAACTAATAATAATAATAATAATAATAATAATAATAATAATAATAATAATAAAGCAGGAACAAATTCAAGCTAGAGGTAATGTTGTACCAGGCAGTACCGTTAGATGTACGGTTTTATATATTAATATGAAATGGCACATCTATTACAGATGTGCCATTCCATTTCTATTCATCATTTGTTTGCATAAAACCTTTAAATCTGAGGCTACATTTGAATACAACTATGTCAAAATGTTCTCCAGCCTCTCCATAAATGTAAATCCACATCTGTAATTCCGGACAGGTGCATCAACAGTTGTTTGACTTTGAATATGAAAAAAATAATAAAAACAACTAGCAGTCCTGTAAAGACCCATGAAACTTATCATATACGGTCAAACTAAAACAAAAGTTGAATGAAAAGAACATTTTCTTCATCTTTGTTACTAAGAATTTCACTCAAAATATGCCTTTTGGACAGAGACTCAAAATTAATGCGTGATTGGAAATGAAGGCTCTGAGTTTGCATTACTTTATCTGTGGAATTTTTCAGTTTTTGTTAATAATTGTACAGCCTCTTGGGTTTTAATAAACAGGTTCACTGTAGCAGATCTATAATCAAACCCACAGTCGCTGTCCATTTTGTGTAAATGGACAGCAAATTATAATCATCAACAGATTTAATTAATTAATTTTTTTTTTTAACACTGAGGCTTTGAAGGGAAAAAATGTAACTATATGTTTGTTAACTGCTTGTTAAAGAATTAATATCTTGACTCGATTAGGCTGCAGACAGAGTTAATGAAGTATTTTTGGCCCAGCTAACATATTTGTGTTGTTATTTTGTGGATTCTCTATGTAATGTGGCAATATTTTCTTCTATTTTTGTATATTTTATACAGTGTGTAAAGTGTTTTTTAGGTTTACCTAAAAGATTAATTCTGTTCATCTGGATGTAGCGTTTTCACTGAGAAAACTGTTTCGTCACTCATCCAAGTGACTTCTTCAGTGTCAGCTGACTCCAGGTTTCCCAACTTTATAAACAGTACATTTGCACAATGACTGAAACTAGCACCACTCATGAAGGCCAAAGATCAGTGGTTATGAGAATTTGCATATTCATTATCAGGAGACTGACCTCACAGCCCAGAACATCTTTTTAGCAAAGATTTCTATTTATCTTGGTACAGAAGCAAAAATTACGGAGCCCCCCAGGGGACATGGGAGAAAAAAAAATTACGGAGGAAAAAAAAAAAAATTAGGGAGGAAAAAAAAAATTGAGACGGACTTTTGCGAGATCTCGCAAAAGTATTGCGAGATCTCGCAAAAGTATTGCGAGCGCTCGCAAAAGTATTGCGAGCGCTTGCAAAAGTTTTAGCCGCATTCTTCGGAGGCTGCCAGCTCGAAGCCAACCGGGAGGTCGAGGCACGATGTGCCGGGAAAGCGGTGTTCCTCCCGGCTGTAGTAGGTCTCGACCTCCCGTTAGCTTCGAGCTAGTGGGTGTCAGATCTCCAAAAACGTCGGAGCACTTTTGCAAATATGTGATGTCTTGTAAACCGAGCAGGTATCTGACGTTTACACAACTACATTCACGCCTCAAAATATCTTAAAAGTGTATTTTGTGACCCAGAAAGAGTAATATTACAACTAAGTAGCTGCCGCCATTGTTGGAGTTTTGCGAGATCTCGCAATACTTTTGCGAGATCTCGCAATACTTTTGCGAGCGCTCGCAATACTTTTGCGAGATCTCGCAATACTTTTGCGAGCGCTCGCAATACTTTTGCGAGCGCTCGCAATACTTTTGCGAGCGCTCGCAAATACTTTGCGAGCGCTCGCAATACTTTTGCGAGCGCTCGCAATACTTTTGCGAGCGCTCGCAATACTTTTGCGAGCGCTCGCAATACTTTTGCGATCTCGCAATACTTTTGCGAGCGCTCGCAAAAGTCCGTCTTAATTTTTTTTTTCCTCCCTAATTTTTTTTTTTTCCTCCCTAATTTTTTTTTCTCCCATGTCCCCTGGGGGGCTCCGTAAAAAATAATGAATAGAAACAAAATAAACAGACAACAAAATTGGTCTCAGAACCAGTTATCAGGCTAATAGTTCATTTAAAACAAAAGGATTCAATCTGACCTTTTTTCAAATTTTATTTATTTATTTTGCAAGTGGAACATTATCAGGAAAATCTGCAGATTTTACCTAATAGTATGAACAAGGTGTTTGCTTTTATTTGTTTGTTTTTTTAAGTTCTTTCTTCCCCAATAATTCATCAGACTGAAGGACTAATGAGCTAAAACATAAATGAAATCCATCCAGTTATTCACATTTCATTAGAACGGCCACTTCTCCTACAGTACTAATCAGGATTTAATCAAACCATCACGCAACGATCATCTAATGGGTCTTCACCTGAATTACTCAGCTGCAAGGTCTCAACAAAATGTGCTGTTTTGTGGGGAACAGCCTGTTAATTGTGACTATTCATGGGTCAGATGAGCTACTACGTCACTGACATTTTTTGTTGTTTTTGTTTTTGTTGTTTTGTTTGTTTTGGGTTGTTTTTTTTTTTTTAAATATAGGGAAAAAACATCCAATGAAAGTATGCATGAACATTGCCTTTAATAAGCCTCTCTTCCTAGACAGTTGTTGTTAAACATTCGAGTGCACTGTAAGCAGTGTGACCGCTGAAGTAATGTAGTGGAGTGCTCGAAACAACAGTGAGTCGGGCTAACCTGACACAAAAGTCATGAAGCAGCAGCAGTGAGCTCATCAACCTTTGGTCTTGTGTTTGCGATGGTGTCAAGTGTCATGTTTTAAGAGCTGATTTGACAGTAAAAACTTGCAGATTGAGTTAGTGTGATAAAATATGTGTTATAAAATAAATAGAGATTTGAATCAGCTGCTTTTAACCCTACTGATTAACGTAATCCCACTTTCTTAAGGTTGGGTTCAGCCTGTCCAGATCGCGTGTTAATGGAGTCTTGTCCTACACAGTAAGTACATCATCATAAATATTTCTGTCAGCATTGTACATCATTATTTTCAGACCTTTCAAAATCAGTTGTGCAATCATGTAGGACAAGGACGGCCTTTTGTTGAAATGCACTTATGAAACTTTTGTTATTATGAATACAGGTGTTGAGTGAGTGTTTGTGTGACGTTTCCCCCCTCTAGGCAGAGGATTTGAAGACATGTCTGCTCGCTCCAAATGAGAAAACTAATGAGAGTAACGATCCTCTCATTAGTTTTCTCATTAATATCAAGAACCAAAGGTGTGGATGTTTCAGCACTAATATTCAGAAATGTTTGTTACAGTGCCGTCGGCAGCTCAGTGTGTGGAGGCTAACTGTATAATTTGTGTTTGTGTAGCGTCAGTGTGAATGCTGTGGGTAAACAAGACAACATACTGATTGCGAAGGAAAAGGTTGAAGCAGATAAAGGTTAGTGTTGGCCACACAAATACCAAAATTTGGATTTTGCTTCCTTCAGTGGCATCATTTAAACAAAGTACACTTTGAATTTCTATCCCACCCCAAAAACAATTCTATTTAAAGTGTTCTATTAAAGGCTTGTCTTTATTTATTTATTTTGATAAAGAGAAGAGTAACTCAGATGTATTCATCAAGGTTCTTCTGTTTTTGTGATAAAGGAGCAGGTCTTAAGAAGTGTTTGTTTATGGTATTTACATAATATGTCAAATGTAAGATAATTTCATAGTCTCTGATATATTTTACACAGTGTAAGGATTTTCATCAAATGCACTTGTAGCTCTTTCCCACTAGTACTTACTCTGCTCGACTCGACTCTGTTTTGGTCATTTGCCATCACAGTCGAGTGTCAACCAATGTGCGTGGGATCTTCATAACAACATGGCTGAAAGTGCTGTTACGTCATTTATATGTGGAACAAACGGCACAACAATGGCGGGCGTCGAAGCGATTTGTATAGCTGCTGTTCAGCGTGTGGCTTTTTGTCACAGTCTGGGACCACAGTGTTGATTTTTGTGAACAAGACGCTCTCACGACTCAAACACTGACATCACTGACTAACCAATCGGTGTTATGCAGTCTGTTAACATCATTTTTGAATCACCTCTGATTTGTGTGGAACTCCGGCTGAGTAGGCACTAAAAAAAGTACCTGGTACTACAAGCCTAAGCCGAGTCAAGTAGGTACTAGTGGAAAGAGGCTTTGCTATTATACTGTCCTTTGTTTTCATTCGACTTTGCCTTTGTTTTTGTTTTCTTGATATGAAAGCATCCACCTGTGTATAGAATGCTCGGAATAAACTAAATTTCTATCTTTGTGCCTGGCATCTGCACTTGTGCTCTGTAGATCAGGAGAAAGTCAAACGTGATTCAGAACAACAATCAAAAAATCAGGATAAGTCAGCGGAGCACCAAGAAAAAGCGGTCAAACGGAGCGATGACAAGAAACCAGAGCAGGCTGTGCAGAACCCAAAAGCTGAAGCTGTTAACGTGACAGGGACATTCAATGTAGGTTTTTCTTGTTTTTTGTTATTTTGGTCTATTTTTAGTTTGATTTTAATCCCAAAATTAATTTCTACGCTGTATTTCATTTTAGCTAAGCAGTCGCCACCATGTGACTTTAGATTTGGAAAAAAACGGCAGCATCTACAGCTTCAGTGTAAGAAAATCCTCCTTATCCAGTATGCTCAGGCATGTTTAAGGGCAGGATTGTCTCTGACAGGAAGTGTTTTCTCTTTCTCTCAACAGTTCCGCATACGGTTTGGCTCAGAGGCGGAGGGCCTGTACAGCTTGAAGTTCCACTACTGTCGAAACAGCGAGCCGGGATTTAACGAGCCCTACTCGTTTGCAGTGAGTTGAGTATTTTTGAGTTTATAAAATGCACACTCACGTGCGTGTGTCTGCTTACCATGTTGCGTGCATCACAGGTTGAAGTGACGGAGAAGAATCCCCATGGCTACCTCTCTGCAGCGGAAATCCCTCTGCCTCGCCTTTATCTTTATATGGCTGGAGTTTTCTTCATTGCTGCTCTGGTCTGGGTGTACAATCTCATGAAGCACAGGTACACGGGCACAATGAAGTAATAGTGAACCACACTGTTTTGCAGGATTGGAAATTTAAAAAAAAAAAAAAAAATCACTTGCATTAATCTGGGAAGCTCTTGCTACAAAGTGTATGATGGAAGAATACGGTTAGGGCCACTGGCTCATATGACCCCATACTAAAGTGAACACAGTTTGTAGTGTTTATTGTTATAATCACTCTAACATGAAGCATGACAATATTTGCTAATTGACACTAATTAGATCATTAAGCATAGGATCCTGTTCACACCTCAGCGGAAGACTGTGGCACAGTCACTGTTTTACAGTGGGTGTTGAGTAACTTCAAGTACTTCACACTCACTACAAGGAACTTTTAGTTTATAAAGTTTAAAAAAAAAAAGACTTTGGCTTCTTTGACACATCATACTTGACAACGCAGCCCAAATACATTTTTAAGAAGATATCTGAAGTATTTGCTCCAATCATGACAGTGAAAGAGCACTAGCTACCACTGGCCTTCCTCTAGATCCCACTAGTGCCCCGCAGGACTCTACAGATATGCCCATAGATGCTGCAGCCTTCCCACTAAAGGAACATAAAGCAGGTTTACAGTGAGTGATTTACTAAAACGTGTTGTCCTTTAGCCAACTTGGCAGCTATAGCTCTGACACAGTGTTCTGCTGTGGCTTACTGTTGCTCTGGAAGTGCTCATAGCCCAGAAAATACGGAAGAAAGAAGGAAAATTGAGTTACAGAATAAAAATATGCGATCCCATGAACTGCTGGATTTATTAAAGATGGCTGAAACGCTTTCTGTGCTGACATGGCTCGAGCTTAGCTAACAGGTTTGCATTCCCAAAAAAAAAAGACAGACTAACAAAACTGAGCTGCAGAGGTCACACCCCAAAGCATTTGCCCAACATTTTCAATTGCTTGACTAAAATTTACATCATAACTAATTATTTGGATGAACCTTAAGCAGTAGGAATAAAAGCATTTCCTGCAGTGTTTAAACATCTCTCTTCTGTGCTTGTTTGCAGTTACAGTGTGTTCAAGATCCACTGGCTGATGGCAGCGCTAGCCTTCACAAAGTCCATGTCACTGGTTTTCCACAGTGTAAGTGCATCACCACCACAGCACAGTCTGAGTTTGAATCCTCTCATAAAAAGAGACTCACTGAATTCTGCCTCTGTCCCCGTCTCTCTCAGATCAACTATTACTTCATCAACACTGAGGGGCATCCTATTGAGGGCTGGGCCATCATGTATTATATAACACACCTGTAAGCAGAACTTCAGCAGAATCGGCGTCTTAGCCTAGGTTGTATTTGATTTGTATTACACACAAAAAATGTTTGTATCCTTCCCAGGCTAAAGGGGGCGCTCCTGTTCATCACACTGGCGCTGATTGGTACCGGCTGGGCTTTCGTGAAATACATCCTGTCCGACAAGGAGAAGAAGATCTTCATGATCGTCATTCCTCTGCAGGTGAGCAGCAAATCAAATGGTGTTTGAGTGATTTTTATGTGTATTTGCTTTGATGGCTCACCGGTCGTGCTGCAGGTCCTGGCGAACGTCGCATACATCATCATCGAGTCTACAGAGGAGGGCTCCAGCGAGTACTACGTGTGGAAGGAGATCCTCTTTCTGGTGGACCTTATCTGCTGTGGAGCCATCCTTTTCCCTGTTGTGTGGTCAGTGTGATATCTGTTATTGAATTACATTTTAGTCCCAAATTAGTTTTGGGGGCTAGTGTTTAAAGTTACTAAGATTTCTGGGATAAGAGGATCAGTATGGGAAAGTGGAGCATGTTTGATAGAGTAGAACGCCCAGAATAATTCAACTTCATGAAAAAAATGAGAGGGGACCAAAAGCATTGCCGTCCAGCCCTGCCTACTTGATGAAACAGTCATGAAAATTTTCAGTTTGAAGTTATGAAACAAGAGATAAGTAGTTTCTTGTAATTCAAAATGAACTTTGTGTTACGTGGTGTATGCATGCAAGTTTGCCCCAAATAGCAGATTCATTGTATAACACGTCTCTGTCTTTAAAGGTCAATCCGTCACTTACAAGAGGCTTCTAGCACCGATGGCAAAGGTGAGTCCTGCTGCAACTACAGGGCTTTAATAGGTGGAGAGGTTTTGTTCTGTGTTTAACTTGGTGCATGTTTCTTTCAGCTGCCATGAATTTGGAGAAGCTCAAGCTCTTCCGCCATTATTATGTGATGGTAAGAAGGCCAGTATTTTGCTGTTGTTCTGTGACCCTCCATTCATCTGAACAATCGGACCAGTAATAGATTTACCAGTTACACTGAAAACTTGCCTCTGACAATGTTTTTTAGCAAAGCAAAATTAATCCTGAGGAAAAGGAAGATTTTAGTGTGATTGATATATATATATATTTTTTTTTTTTTTTGTTTAACCGTGCAAATTTAAAGAGTTCTTACTGAAATGTTTTCTGTCATTTTAGATCGTGTGTTACATCTACTTTACAAGGATCATAGCCATTCTGCTCAAATTCACTATGCCTTTCCAGTGGCAGTGGTGCTATGAGGTAAGACGATGACGGTGCAGCTACAGCAGTTGTTTGTAAAAAGTCGAGGACGGTCTGTGCTCTCTGAATCAACAATGACTGGCAATACTTGCCTGATGTGAGCTGGTATAAATCTGCCAGCACATTACTTATTTAAAGCCCTTTATTAAAGAGCACTGTATTCCCCTCTGAGGCCTGATGGGATATTAGTGTTGCTTGAAGAATGTGAAACAGCGCATATGTTAAAAAGGCTCTGTGCTACTTATTTGTTTGCAAAGAGATTTTCCGGATGTTGTGGACAGTGTTAAGACACTTTCTCCTGTCTGTTATTAAACGCACGGTTTCTTCTTCAGTTTCTGGTGGAGGTGTCGACTCTCATCTTCTTTGTGTTGACGGGCTACAAGTTTCGCCCAGCATCCAATAACCCCTATCTCCAGCTTCCCCAGGACGAGGACGACGTCGAGAATGATGAAGTGTAAGCGTGACACGTCTGTATGAGCCCACACCTGGCATTTAAATAACTTATCCTGTTACTGAGTTCTTACTCTACCTGATTAATTTATACTTGGAGAAGTTATAGAAAGTAGCATGTCTTCAAAGTATGGTTGAAGTAGCCAAATCTCAGTATGAGTCTTTTATTGAGATTTGGTTTTTTGTCCTCATTAACACAAAGTGAAAACACTATGATATAGCATAGCATGTGTGTGGTGTGATCATAAATGAATATTGAAGGAAATAGGTAAAAGAAAACATTACTTTATGAGTGATAGTAGTTGATTTGTTGAGCTGAAACTATTCTAGTGGTGCTGACTGTCTATTTAGTCCCATCACATAAGGAGGAGGCTTGTGTGGGTAATGTGTGGCTAAGCGTTTGTTTTTCTGTGATTTCCATAAGATTTAATAATTCCGACTGAACTAAGATGAAGGTTGAGAAAGTGTTTGCCATTAAAAGTGCTGCTGCTCTTCTGTTTGTGTCCAGAGTGACTGAGTCAGGTGCACTCGAGGGCATTTCCAAAGTCAAGAAGACGTCCAACGGACGCGATCGCCAGAAAGAGTCCACCTTGTGAGCAGGAAGCTGCATCTTTGGGAGCGGCCAACTAAACATCCCGAGGCCAGCTGACAGAAAGGGGTACACACACACACACGGACCAAGGCTCCCCCACTTCCAGTGACAGCTCTCCTATTGAAACTCTTTCTGTGGTTGCAGTGGTTGTGCCCACTGTCTGGCTATGCAAAAGAAAAGAAAAAAGAAACGGACTAACTTATTGGACGCTCTCTGTTTCCCTTAAATGCTCCACCTAAAAACTGAGAGGTTTCGGGGAGATATAACCACATGGACGGGTGGAGATATGGAAAGGAGCTCTGATGTTCTGTATGTTTCATTTCTCTCTCCCCCTCCAAAGATAATTTTTTAGACACTTGCTTTTGAGTGTGTTTATAGCAGCTATTTAAAACGGTACTTCTGCGAGCCTCTTAGCTGTAACTATTCCTGTGCAGAGTTTGTTTTGTGTGTGAGTGAAAGTGAGACGACACAGGACCCCCGCCTCCCCACCCCAGTGACAATAGCCCATACTCAGGTGAAAGGCTAATCAGTATATTTCAAATTTAAGCATCCGTCTCGTGTTTGATTCCCATTGTTCACGGGTCAGAAAAATCCCACTTTATCACCACACAGTACCGTATGTTGTTTTTTTTTTTTTTTCCTCTTACATGTATGATTTGTATATTGAAATATATGGTTAACAAGAAGTTGTATATTTCAATATAGATTGACTTATTACATATTGAAATGTTATATTTCAGTATTATTGTTGATGTTGGAGACTTAAGCGTTCCTCCCAGCCCGTCACTCGGACTGCTGCTGTAATTTAGTGCTTTAGTGGTTTGAGGACAACTCCAGTACACCTCTGTGAATACAGCCAATATGGTGACATGTGAAGATTTAGGCAGATGAACAGTTTTTTTTTTTTTCTCTAAAATAAGCAGAGAAGTTTGCCCTCTGCGTTTTCAATGACGGCCTTGTTCTTTACAACCCCTCCCCCCATCTCTCGTTTGGCATTGCTGTGCCAACTGGGCAGAGAAGTGACCTAACTGATCATTTTTGAATTTGCCTGCTTTTGGTTTTACCTTTTTGCTCTTGATGTGAAGCTTATTTTATGAATTATTGGTTTGATATTAGGTTTTGAAAAGATCAGCAATGTGTGTGCAGCCAAACCGGGTGGATGGCCATTTGTAAATAAGACTGCTGACACAAAAGGAGGCACATAACACTTTGCTGAGCAGTGCAGAGAGGCTTTGTGGAGGGCTTTAGACAGTTCGGGTTCAATCAGATTTTTTTTTTTTCCTCTTTTTGGATAGACAAACAGGTGTGGCGATGAGGAAAGACTACTGACATTTTACACCAATCACTTGGTGCAGGGATGACCCCAGTACCTTGGAGGGAAGGATTTAGCAGTGGGTGAAGTTCACTTTAGTTTCAGTGAAAACATTTTTTTAATTGTTACAGAGAGCTGTTTGGTGTCTGTATCAGCTGTCACAATAAAGTTCTGCAAAGTTCTCCGATTACACTGTTATGTATATGTCATTTTTGTGGTTTTAAACTGCATAGCTTGCACTAAAATAATCAAGATGGGAAAAGAATTGTGCTCCAGGCATGAAGAAAAGTGGGGAACCTGCAGAAGGAGTCACATTTGCCCCGAGCTTTGGCTCCTCCTGTGCCTGGTAAAGGGGCACAGACTTGACGGAGCTCCTTCAGAGGCCCACACATTCAGCTGCTGTCTGCACACACACAGTAGTACTCTGCATGAGTCAGCTGATTGTGATGCTTACAACATGTTGAGGGTCTGACCTGCTGTTTCTTCATTTACATGATATGTAAAGTAACTACTGAGCAGGTTTTGCATGACAGCCGCCAAACCTTTCCTGCCCATCTGTTTATTTAAATTACATCTGCCTCAACTTTAAAGGTGATTTATGGTACTCTCGTGCTTCACATCATGTAGTTCTTTAAATACAGTGACTTCATGTTCAAGAAAAAAGTTTGAGATTATCTGAGCTTTGTGACGTTTTGTATTATCCTGCTGGAAACAGCAATCAGAAGATGCATACCATCTGGTCAGAAAGGTATTGACCTGGTCAGCAACAGTACTCAGGTAGGCTGTGGTGTTTAACTGATGCTCAGTTGCCACCAAGGGGTCCAAAGAGTTCAATGCTTTGTTGGACTTTCAGCAGGTCATCTTGACGATGCTTTCATGCCTAAATGCACCTAAATGCTTGAAAATGTAAGGGAACACTTTGAAAACACATTAGATCTCAATGAAGGCGAAAAATCAATGCAAGTTAGGAATACCTTCTTTTTCTTAACTTAGTAACATTTTTGCCCTTAAGAGCAAAATTAGATAGAACTAAACACTTGTTAAACACCAGACCCTGCTCTCTGACTTCCTCCTGAGGTTCATTCGAAGAGTTCCTGCAGTGGGAAATTACCTAAGTTAAGCAGATTTCTTGGGCAAAGTTGCAAAAATGAACCCATCCATGTAAAACAAACTAGTTAATAATGTAAATGTAAACTAGTACGCTATTTTATAAATGAAGCAACCCAAGGAATTATATCACCTTCAGCTTAGTATGCACACACAATTACATTTTTTTTTTTTTTTTTTTTTTTTTTTTTTCTTAGCAGCAACATTTTGTGCAGCAAGAATGGCAGTCATTTAATGTGGAGCACACTGGGAGCAGTGGGCCGGACCAGTCAAACACACTTTCTGTCAGTGTAAAGATGTCCTGTTTATTTATTTATTTTTTTGTTACTGTTGGCCTAATGTTTAAAAATATATAGTGTAAATTGAAAAAAACAAACACTATAAGCACTGTTTCCTGTCATTGTCAATGGGGGATGTGTCCATCTGTAGGCAAAGCTGTAAAGCTAATGTGAATAAAGTTAAAAGTACAAAATCTAGCATGCCAGTGTGTATATATTTTCCAAAAGCCGAGTGGGCCGGATTGGAGTCTTTGCCGGAAGATTCTGGGCCCCGGGCCTTAAGTTTGTCACCCTTGCTGTAGAGCAGTATACATGTGGGATCTCCATCCTCACTTTAACCCTTGCTTGCACAGCAGGCAGTGATTCATTACTAATGGAAAATTTCGAAGCGGAAAAAAAAACCAGAAACGGGAGGGGCGGGGTTTCCTCTGTCCGGTATTGGATACAGTTGGCAGTCTCGAGGCTGCTCCGCCCCTCCGTTCTGCTCACTGCAGGCAGACGCCGGTGCTCACTGCAGTCACTCCGCAGTGCATCCAGCAGCAGACTGCAGTCTCCTCACACCGCGCCTCCCTGCGCTCCCCTGGCAGGTGGACACTTATAGAAGCACGCGGGGTCGCGACCATGTAAGTATCATCTCGAGTATCTTCTAGTTTAAGAAACCGTTCGGTGATGGTGATGTTTGTGATAGTAGTTGACTGTTATTTTGCAGGAGTTTTTGCGGCGTTGCGCACAGGTGAAGTTGATTTGTTTGCGTCATCGTTTATCGGCTGCAGGAAAATGCATTTTCAAGCTGCTCTAAAGATCAGTGTTAATAATAATAATAATAATAATAATAAAAAACAACAATGAAGATCACCGATGAGCTCATTTGGACACAGTCCGCCCCGTTACTACATCACCTGTATCTGTGAAACGCCCTTCCTCTTTAACGCCTTTTTTGTAAAGTTGGAATAAAATTAGGATCTGAACAGGTTGTGATCACAGCGGGATGCGATGAGCTGCCGATCCCGGTTCTTCCTTGACCTCGAAATGCCTTTGGATTGTTTTAGAAAAGACCCAGCCTGATGATGCAGCAGATTCCTTCGCTCTCTCCCTGTTTGCGTCGCACTGAGGCAGGAAAACGTGTCCTGTTTCACCTCCGCAGTGCAAACACGCCGGGATGCAGCACAGCAGGCAAACTCCGATTTCTGCAGTCTAGCACCTTTAAAAAAAAAAAAAAAAAAAAAAAAAAAAAAAAATCTGTCGTTATCATTGTCTTTCATTTTAGAACAGCAGTCCTTTGATTATTTAGAGAAACTGTAGAGTTATTCTACCCACACAACATCCTTTCACTACAAAATCATTAATGCTGTTTGTCTTTCTTCATCACTCTTTTAACTTGTACACAGACAGTTCTCTTAGTTGTTTCCCATCAAATGATTCTTTGATACTCATGAGACTTTTTCCTCTTTGTTATGTAAATCATTTGCAAACATCATTGCCTTGTGTGTCCTCCCACAGGGCTTTCATCTCAATCTTTGCTATCCTGGCCCTTGTGGTCTCAGCTGAAGGCAGTGTTGGGTAGGTGGAACGCTTCATGCAGATGGCATTACAAACCTATGATGGCACTGAAATGTTCCGGTTTCAGTTCCACGCTATGGTTTTCAAACATGGCTTTAAAGTGGAGGTTTGTGTCCTCTCAAGGAGGAAACTTTATTCTTTTATCAGTTATTTACAAGTTTCTGACCACTTATAAAATGTGTTCAATGTGCTGCCCATTGTGTTGGATTGTCAATGCAACCCTCTTCTCCCACTCTTCACACACTGATAGCAACACCGCAGGAGAAATGCCAGCACAGGCATCCAGTATCTGTAGTTTCAGGTGCTGCACATCTCGTATCTTCACACCATAGACAATTGCCTTCAGATGACCCCAAATATAAAAGTCTAAGGGGGTCCATCCAATGTGGGTTAGTGTCAGACCAATAGCGGTGGTTTTGTTTGTTAACTTCACCATTCACATAAAAGTTTGCCTCATCACTGAACAAAATCTTCTGCATGAACTGAGGGTCCTGCTCCAATTTTTGTTTTGCCCATTCTGCAAATTCTGTGCGCCGATCTGGGTCATCCTCGTTGAGATGCTGCAGTAGCTGGAGTTTGTAAGGGTGCCATTTGTGAGTAGCTAATATCCGCCGAAGGGATGTTCAACTAATGCCACTCTCCAGTGACATGCGGCGAGTGCTATGCTGTGGGCTCTTGCTGAATGACGCTAGGACAGCCACTGATGTTTCTTCATTAGTGACAGTTTTCTTGCGTCCACATTTTGGCAAATGCGACACTGAACCAGTTTCATGAAACTTAGCAAGCAGTTTGCTAACTGTAGCATGGGAGATGGGTGGTCTCGTAGGGTGTCTTGCATTGAAATCTGCTGCAATGACCCGGTTACTGCGTTCACCAGATATCAACACAATTTCGATCCGCTCCTCACGTGTTAACCTCTTCGACATGTCAATGGCTGTGAACAAAGAGAAACTTGTAAATAACTCATGAAAGAATAAAGTTACGTTGAAACCAAACACACCATTGTTTTTCTTGTGACATTACCAATAAGTTTGATGTGACACATGGCCCTCTTCCTATTGAAAAAACAAAAGTTGTATCCAAGGTGGCCGACTTCCAAATGGCAACCATGGTCACCACCCATCCTGAGGAGTTTGCCCCCTCACATATACTAATGTGCCACAAACAGGGCTTTAATATCACCAACCATTCCAATGTTATTATGGTGTATCCATATAAATGGCCCACCCTGTACATTGAATGTTTATGGAGCTTCATAGTAGGCACAAGGCAGCTGAATTCATCCCCAGTTTCTTTATGAACCTGACTTTTTCTGACCACGTAGCGCTGCTGGACAATTAATGTAATTTATCAGTCTTCTTGTTGCAGACCCAGTACCAACAGCAGCTACTGCACAGAGTCAAAGGAATGTCTGGAATATGAGCTGATCTGCAAAACGGATGAATATGAAGTGAGTGAAAGCTCTCGTCAGCCAGCAGTGCAACACGCGTTTCCGACTCGTCAAGCTCGTATTTCTCACATACCGTGTGCTTGTGCGCGTTCGTGTCCAGGTGCGGCACTACAGCCCCACTCGCTGGGTGTCAACAGATGCTGAAGCCTATTTCATGGGAGTGGGTGCGGCCATGGCTTTCAGGAGACTCTTCCAGTATATTACCGGAAGCAACGAAGGAGGTAAGAAGTCGATATACAGGAGGTCAAATTGAGCTTTGATGAAGTGCATCAGTGTTTGGAATGATGATGACGGTGGTCATTCAGGTGTCCAGATGGACATGACCGCTCCTGTCCTGGTCAAGATCCCAGAGAAGACCAAGATGTGGGAGCCTGCTATCTACACGCTCAACTTCCCACTGCCGTCAGCCTATCAGGACAACCCTCCAGCACCCACTAATGACAAGGTGAGCCCTCGAATTGCCCTTGCCTCTACTGAGGTCAAACGCTGTTCATCCTGCCGGTAACTGTGTAATTCAATCAGTGATTTTCAGCTTTCAGATCAATAGAGATCATTGACGAGTGCGCGGTACTTAGTGCGGCTGGCCCTGCTGCTGCTCTCGCTCAGCAGAATAGAAATGCATAGTGCTGAGTCAGCAAGGCGCCAGTGCTCTCTGTGTTTTCTGATTCTTAACAGACGAATCAGCCAATCACATGGCAGGAACTCATGCGTGTAAGCATGTAGAGATGGCATCCGAATTTAAGTGAGCCAGACTACTTCAAGCTGACAGGAAGGCAACAGTAACTTAAATAACCGCTTGTTACAATCAAGGTTTTCAGAAGAGCATCTCTGAATGTACGTCACACTGAATCTTGAAGCAGATGCGCTATAGCAACACAAGACCACACCTGAAGTGCCATTCCTGTCAGCTAACAAATGGACACTGATCTGATCTCTGATCTGATGAGTCTCCATTTCTGCTGTAACATTCAGATGTTTGTTGTAAAAAACACGAACACATGGATCCATCCCCCCCTGTGTCAGTGGTTTAGGGTGGTGGTTATGTGTGGGGGATACTTCTGTGCCGGACAGAATTGGGGCGCAGTATAAGCAAGGTGTACCTACTAAGGCTTCCAGGTAGTGTGTGTGTATAACGTTACAATGATCAACACACTTGTTTCAAGCAGTTTATTTTTAAACTATCGACTCTGTGTGCTGTCAGTGACAGCAGATGGTCGTCTTAGTTCCACAGCTCTTGAGGACACGGGAGGCTTTTTAAGGCCCAGTGTAACAATTATTTTGAACAGTGTATCATGCAAAATTTCTCTAGTTGATCCCACAAATAAAAAGATCAAATTGTATATAAGTGTAAGAGTTTCTATTATATATCTATATCTAAAGCTACTCTGCTGCCCTTCCACTTTGTTTTCCACATGTATTTCACTGGATTCTTCTCTGCATCCATCGCACAGCTGTATTTCACTGAGATGCCAGAGATGGACGTGTACGTGAGGAGTTACGGAGGCTGGATGCTGTCGGTCACCTCCAGGCTTCACGCCCACCTGCTGACCAAAGAGCTAACCAGAGTTCGAGCTTCGTACAACCACAGCTATCACTACGGAGTCGGCTACGACAGGTGCTACGCATGTCTCATTTCTAATTTTCTTTGAGGGAATCACTCATGACTGTGTCATCATGACTGTTCTTTTTGCTCTAGTCCATGTTGTGCACTCATTAAACAGTATTATCTGGACTTGTACTGCTGCACAAGGCATCGTCGCCTACTTCCAACTCTTATGTTCATGTCTTTTCTTCGTTTCTTGTGCGTAGCCCCTTGAAGCTGTTGAACAGGCACAACGAGGTGTGGTACGTGGCCGAGGGCGAGCCAGTTTGCTCAGATCCACACGAGCCGACACCTGCGCACACACCCCGTCCGACTCCCACCAACTCGCCCACAGACTTCCCCTTCGAGCCTCTCCCAGACAGCCTCTCTGATTCCCCCTCACTCACTCCCTCCGACCTGTCCTCAAACACCACGTCCAACTCCACCTCACAGATGCCCTCTGACACACCCACTCTGTCCCCATCAAACACTCCACCCAGTTCTCCATCTGATCTGCCTGCTCAAGCTGCATTCAGCAATCCCCAAACGTCCACCCAGATCCTGCTGGAACCGACATCCAACTCCTCCGATCCCACCTCTGTGAGCCCGTCGCTGGAGCCCCAGTCTGGCACCACTCTGTCGAACAGCGTGGCTACCAGCCCCGAGGAGACACCGGCCGACACTGAGCCTGTGGTCGAGCCAAACGATGCTCATTAGCAGCAGTCAGATGTGATTCAAGCAGCTTTTCCAGATATATTTCTATGTAATCTAAACAGAAAGCAAACAGTGGAGGTGCTTGAGTCTGCGTGTGACAGACGGACCTGCTGTTTCTCTCCTTTTCCTCCTTTTCTCACTATACCCCTACTTATGGCACCGAGTGTTTAACTGTGTGTTCTATCGCAGCTTTGCACCTGCAGCTTCTCGAATCACTGATCACGTGCACTTCCACTTTGTCATTCCGATCTTATCCCACCGCTCCAGCGTAGATTTAAGTGAAATCTATGTATTAGTTAGAAGGTTAGTAATCTGAGTTATTGTGCTGGTTGATAGATGAAATGCTGGAACGAATTAATAGGCCAGACTTAATTATCTCAATGCTCAGTTTCACACTGAAGTTCTTAATATTTACTGCCTGGGTGCAACTTTCTAAAAGTTCATGCGTTCAACTTCTTCATCACTTTCGTGATGTATGTGGCAACATATTCATTTTGCATTTTCATTGGGATCTTTCTTGCAATCTTAGACACTAACTAATAATACAAACAGCTCCCAGATTATGACTTTGTATTTCACTTTTCTTTCCAGTATGTTGGCCCAGAAGAACCCCCAAAACTGCAGCCATATGATTTGTCAGCTCCAAACTTAGATATGTGCAATTAAATATTTACCAAAAATACCTTTCCTTTGCAATACATTTAACCAGTATGTTATGGGAATTAATAGAGTAATCAAATTTCAACATTTATACCAGAACAGTATGATTGTTGAAAGTAAAACTGGACTCCTTGGCTCTGGCCTTTAGTTTTTCGATTAATGTTTCAAAACCTTTAAAATTACTTTCCCTGCTAAACTTGACCAAAAATAAAAAATGTTTTGTATGTTCTGTTACTTTAAAGTGGTCAGAAGTGTTTCTCACCACTAGGGGTTGCTGTAGAGCAGTGCTACGGCTCAAACTCTCTGAGCAATCTTGGTTCTGACAAGGTGGAACTACTGAAGTGGCCAGTTAGTGTATTTCTGGTAGTCTCTATACATGTCCATATAGTACATGGTACTGTAAGCAAGGGTGATACAACAAGAGTGGTAATGGCTAATAATAATAATATGCCACATCTTTATCAGTAAAGAAGAAAGTCACTATCATTATGTTAACGTAAGCAGCTATTTAGCTTTGTGTGTGTTTTAGGGAGTAGGAGATCAGTGTTTCAGCCATCAAGGATGTAAACGTCTTGGTAAGAAATACTGAAAGTTAAAACTGTGTTTATCTGTAAAGGAAATTGTTATATTTAATGTAATTTAGCACTGTGTAGAAATTAAGAAGTTCAGTCTGCCCTCATGTAAAATCTTGATTAGTCATATTTTCTCTAGAAAATCACTCCACAACCACGTTTGCTGTAGCCATGTCTGTGTGGGTTCTCGCCGTTTAGCTTTTAGCCCAGCAGTGGCACTGCTTTGCAAACCGTCTGCTTATGTGTGACCTACAGTTTCAACCAACTGCAGTAAGACTGCTCCAAAGATCTCAAAGAATCCCAGTTGATCAAGCCAACGCAATAAAATTGACATGTTAATGAATTACATCCTCTATTGATGCATCTCCGAGCTACATGCTGTATATATACACAATATATATACATTCTGTTTCTGATGAAGATGCAATAAAATAAACATGAACTCATGTTGGACTCATTTTGTTCCTGATGGTCTGGACTCCACTGACTAAAATGTTCAATTTTCCTTTTATTCATTTGTCAGTGAGCACAACTGAAGGGGAATCGACCCAAATGGTCTCCCACGTGTATTCTGGTTCTATTCACATGGAACGGCATCTCCCTTGCAACCAGGAGAAATGGATCAAAACCTATATAAAAGCAAGGCTGGAGCGCACCTGCAGCCCTGTAGCAACTTTGTCAATATTTGTGGAGGAAAATAAGCAGTGAATGAGAATTTTGTGAATGAATGAGAATAGTATTATATCGTTAGCAATGTATTGTGATAATATCATATCATGGGGTGTTTGGTGATTCCCACGTCAAAGCCTAGCACTGAGGTTGGCAACCTGCAGCTCACGAGCCACTGTACCGTAACCATAAACCTATTTATACATTTACTATATGTCATTAATACATGTACATTAATCTATCCTGTCCTAATTACATGTAACATCCTTGTTACCCGAGATTGCTGCTCTTTTTCTCCCTTCATTTGGAAGGAGCCACAACAGCGCTTTTGAAGCTGAAGGTTGCTAATGCCTGGCCTAGCCAATAGCGAGGCTCTACAAGAGCCAATAAGAGACTTTAGGTCAGTTATATAAAATGATCTTGTCTTCTCAGTAAGATGAGGTCACATGCTGTAAGTGTGAGAAACGACAACAATGAAAAGTTTGATCAGTGGAGTTTAATCCAGTTTGTTATTTCATACATGTATGCTGGTTTGAAAGAGACCAGTTTCACTGTGTGCACTCAACCAAGAGCAGAGAACCGTTTCAGTAACATTCAGTCCAATCTGACTTCACCTTAACAAATGCTTTTGAATCCCTAATGAATCTTTTTAGGTGTTTTGGTGCTTAAACATACTGCCTTGTAACATTCATCAACTGTATAGAGATTTTCCTTTTTTGCTGCAATGGGAAGTTTCTACTGCAGAAGGTGTGTCATTATAATGAAATGACTGCTGGCCATCTTTGAATATGACAGACCACGTGTGGTGTAAAACCAGCAAAAGGTAATTCACTTTCCTTCTCAGGTCATAAAACAAGACACGAGTTCCTTCTTTAATATTATGAACAGCAGGTAAATATTTAAAGCAACGGTGTCATCTTGCAAATAGTGCGTTTCACTGTTGTTTCTTTGCTATGTAGCAAAATTGGTCTGCTATGTTCATTCTCGCAGTGTTCAATCGTTTCCCTGAGTCACTGACCAGGTTTCTGTCTTCTAATGTCCATGTAATTGTGTTAACTATGGAGGGACAAGGAAAATGAAGTGTGGTGTGGTCTGGCCACTGGCCTTACACTTGTTTTTAATTGGTGATTTACTTGTAACTCCCCATATACAATATCTCTATCCGGTGTACATACGTGTGTATATATGTATATATATATATATATATATATATATATATATATATATACACACACACACACACACACACACACACACACACACACACACACACGGTTTTTCCAAAAACTTAAAACGTTCCATGCAATGATCCAAATTAAAATTATTTAAACCTTATATTTTATTAAACATCAAATATTTAAAATGGGGTTTAAAAAAATGTTTATTTTTAAATTGATACTGGGAAATTTTTGTTGTGTCCCATTTCTTTTGTTAAAAAAAAACATCTGTGTGGGCTCCATTAAAGCTGAATGATATATACAGACCTTTTCCCCATTTTCAAGAAAGACCTTAGAGTTTCTCAGTCAAAGAGTGGTCCGATTGCATTAATAAAGCATGGCTCCACGGTAGAAGTTCAGGTGGCTTAGCTGGCCTGCCTGCAGTCCTGGCCTGCCACATTATGAAACAAAAAATAAAGAAAGAATAGAATAGAATAGAAAAGAACAGAAAATATGACAGAGGCTCTGAACTGTTGAGAAGTTCAAGGTCTCCATCAACCTAGAAAATATTTTGCTTCCAACACAGTTCAAAGAGCATAATTTATAGATGAGCTTATGCAATGCAACCCACGATTTGTAAGCAATTTCATTTTTTTGTTATTTAGGCTTTATGCATTTCTTTATGCATTGGGTGTCGGAATGTGTGGCAGCTGATGTGATCTAGTTGCAAAATGGTCTCCAGTTTATTGTTAGTTTCACAAATGTGAAAGACTTTCTTTTTTTTAACGAAAGATTCATTAGGGAATACAAAGATGGCAACGCTTGGAACTCCAGTCTGTATCAATCTCTTCCCAAGAGCACAACAATTCAGGTAATTCTAGACATAAGCTTGTTTATGACACATCATTCTCAAGATTTGATAAGTCCAAGTATACAAAAGTTGTTTAAATTGGCATCTAATGCTCACATACCATCAATATAGTTTCATCAAAACCACAAGTTTCCACTGTGATCTTATTTTGAAATAAGCTTATACCACATACAGTAAATAACCATTCATGCTGTGGTAATCATCTCTGAGAACCGCTACACATTTACAGATGTCCAAAAGAAAAAGCTCGCCTCTGCTATATGTATCACATGGTTATGGCTATCTTTCATCTTGCAAAACAAATGTGCTTTATCCACCCACTAAGAGTTACTGGTAGAATTAACGTCATACACAACGAAGGACCCGTCAGACACTCTGACGTGAAGGCATTTTCTCTGTCGTTTGGCTTTGTGTAAAAAACTGGTGTTTTACTTAAGGGGAGGACTGGCTAGCAATCGGTAATTTCATGAAGTTTTTCAGGAAACAACTATTTTCTTTCAAAAGAAAAAAACATGTTTGTATTTTCAAACAATGAAAGTGTACGTAAGGAGACTTTTTAAAAGTAACTAATCCTTGAGTAATTACAAAACCTTCCTCTGTGTCAGTGTGCTGCTCCTGTCTCAAAGTTGTGCTGTTGACACTTTCGTGCACATGAAGGGGAGTACAAATCGCTCCAATTTCTTTTTTTCAATTTCTTGTAAAATCTGAGGCCAACAGAGGTAAGGTGTTTTTTACAGGCCTGTCAGTGTGCACGTATGTTTTTCGTGTTTCACTTCAGTTTGACTGTAATTACAGTGTATTTAGAGTGTTTTCATCATCCATGTGCCACTGTGTGTACTGGATCTCACTTGGAAGTGACAGCCTTCTTAGTAACACTTGCTCTCCTGCTTCCTCCACCTCCCGCTCCTCCTCCTTGCCAGAGATGGCTGGGGATGGTGAAGGCGTCCACGCTCATGCCCATCGTTTTAGAGGGGATGGCACTAAACTGCTTCCTGTCTGAGCTGTATTTGTAGATGGACTCCACCTGAATGGAGCTAACCGTCCGTGGGCCCACCCCAGCCAATCGCGCAAGCTCCTGGGTGTCAGGGTTCATGGTGTAAACGCCTCGAAACTGGCAGCTGGAATCGCGGAAGAGGATGAGGAAGTGGTTGGCAGGACTCTTCTCCATTTCCTGAAGTTGGAAAAACATGAATAAAAGATGCAGTAAGCATATGTTGCATCTGTGAGTATGGTCTACACCAGGCATGTCTAAAGTCTGGCCTGGGGGCTGATCACAGACATCGGTCAGATTTTACATGGCCCTCGCTCCTACCTTTAAAATGCATTATTTATGGCCTGCCACCAATAACAGAATTAATAAAGTGTCATTTATTCTCACCTCAGTGTAGCAACACCAGTAAGTCACTGAGCTACTGATATTCAGCTTCAGGAGATAATTCTGTTATTCTACTCTCTATATGTGAATGAAAAGCAGATTTATTTTGTTAAGGCTTCAAAACCAGATCACCATAATGAAAATGTTTGTGTTAGTAAAGTAAAATGTAAAAAACAGCACAATGTTTATGCTTCAAAAAAGGACGTGAAGGATTATTGGTCCCTGGGTGATTTTAATAAATATGGTGCCTACAGTTACAGAAATAGCAGAATTCACAATGAGCTTGATTAAAAGTGAAGTAAAATGAGTCCTCTACCTCAACAATCTTCTTTTTTTGAGACTCGTTGACCTTCCCTGCGAGGCAGCAGCGAGAGAGCGCGTTGTGAATGATGAATTTATTGGACTTGAAACTTGGTTCCTTGAAGAGTTTTGGACCTGAAATGTAAAAAAACAAAACAGACACGCTGGTTTTTGCAGACCAACTACAGCTGAAAGCATTTGGCTATTGCTTACAAGTACAAAGGAACCGAGTGATCACGTTGGACTTGCTTAACGTTGTACCTGAGTATTCTGGGGCAGGTGAAGTTCCATTTGAACCACTCTCCGAGTCCTTCTCTCCATTTGTCAGTCTGCTTGGTGTTACACAACCTGAAGGTGAATCAGGGCGGGTGCTGCAGAGAAACCAAGAGTGCCCTGGTCGCATTATGACATCATAATAGACAGCAGAGGTAGGCAGATTGATCCAAATATCGTTAATATCAATATGAATATTGGTACTGTATTTAAAATCTCGCTGTGTTGATAAACTGCCCTATAAGACGCTCGTGAAAAAACAACAAATTGTTGCATTATTGATGTCAACAGATTTGCCAGCATCAGGAAGTACAGGTAGTATATTTTCTAGCATGCCGGCTACTTTCTGATGAATTGGAGCAATGTATTGAACATAGAGGATAGAAACAAACTAAATTATTGAAAAACTATAAATAAATCTGCAATCCACAACCAGAATTTTCTTTTCTGAAAATTTTGAGTTATTAAGTTAAATTTTGGGGAAAATAACTCAAAGGTAGGTATCAATATTTAAGTTAATAAGAACAAAAACAAATCCTATTTTTTCTGACTTTCTAACTTTACCAATGGAATTTCTGATATTTCACTCGGATGCAAACACCTGGCCAACTAACCAATGCTGCAATTTCTTAAGCTATGCTTGTGCTGCTGCGACCTGACAATGCAGCAGTGTACCTGCGGAGTCTCTTTGTGGGGTCACCACCATTGTTTCCTGGTTCGTCTGTGGCTGCCAGGTTGAGTGAGGAGTGAGAATAGACTCTGGTCAACTTAGTACCTGGGGAAGCAAATGGTAGAACATAAAAATATTGCAGTCATTCAAATAATGTAGAAATACTTTTTTCGAAACTATTTTGGCTTTACCAGTCGCTCCCTTGGCGGGACTCAGAGATAGCTGCGTTTCCTCTCTGGTCATGCTGCGAGGCCGGGAGCGGCTTTTCTTAGTGGAAGTTCGTCCTTGGTTAGTCGATTTTTGCTTAAGAACTTTGTCCAGGTCCTCCATGAGTCTGAGTTGTTGCCGCCGTGCGTACTCCCCCCGTGTAAAATCTCCACGGCGAGCTGGAGTAGCCGGAGGTGTAGGAGAAGGTGAGGTCGTGGCTGCAGGAGGTGTGCTGGAAGGTGATGCCGCTTTTTTTTCTGAGGATGCTAGTCTAAACCCAACCAAACAAATTTAGGTTAATTTTACACACGTGCAGCTCGAATTTGGACTTGTTAATCAACAAATTCAAGAAATCTGTGGGGATTTACTTTGTATAGTTGCTTTCACAAATTTATAGAAATACTACCTGATTTCCTTTTCTTGCTCATTCCACTGTCTCCTCTTCTTTAGTTCCTCTGTTCTCTTCTGCTGTCGTTCTAACAGTACCGCTCTACGTTGAGCCATCTCCCCTTCACTGTGAACCTCGTCCTACAAACAAAGAAGCATATAATTCATGTGAATCCAAAATACACTTTTCCTTCTCCATTCTCTTTTGCAAGAACTCACCTTGAAAAAAAATCCAATTCCTCCTTTGGCTCCCACTTCGTTCTGCTCTTCACCTGGTTCTAACATCTCCGCCTCTCTTGCATGTCCGCCTTTCGATCCAATTTGTTCTTTTGGCACATCGCTGTCTTCTATTGCCAAATTTAGTCGCTCTATTGGATCCAAAGGTTCGGCAGGGAGTCGTTCTGCAGGTTCCACAGCGGATTCTGTGTGGTCGCTCATGGAATCGGAGGAGAACTCCTGCCCCTCATCAGTTGGTTCATCGCTTCCCCCCTCTGGTCCCCCAAGAGATGATAATGATACTTCAATCAGGCTGCATTGCTTTCCCGCACCCGCGGCTCTTCCTCCTTCACCTCCTGTGCTGTACGCAGCAGACATGGACAAAGTCTCACTTTCAAATGAGCACTCAGAAGGAGCACCAGAGCTGCTCCCTCCAGCAGCTCTTAGACGATCTTGCCTGGGTTGCGGCAACCCTCCAATGACCCCTGTGTCTTCCTGCTCCAACTCCAGGCTAAACTGGGTGGGTGTTTCACTTGAGCCTGTGTCCGAGGTGCTCTCAGCGGCCTGTGGCTGCTGGGTAGCCTGGGGAGACTCCTGGGGAGTCCGGGGTCCACCGATACGGAAGGAAGAAGAGGTCTGTACCTGACACTTGCTGGGCGACACTCGCCGCAGGTGTGGGAGTGTGTCCACAGTTTGGGTCGGTGTCAAGACACGATTGAGCGGAGGGAATTTAAGTTCGGAAGGCCGTGGGTGAGGCTGGTGTTGGATACGTGGATGGTGTTTGGGGCTGCGGGGAGTGGACTGACTCTTAGTGCGAGAAGCTGGGCAGGAGGAAGATATAATAGTTTTTGGTGATGTGGAAGAGGAAAGAAGATGAGACCGGCGTGATGGGGAAGAAGCAGATGGAGCATTGGGATCAGCAGGAATCACCCAAGCTTTACTGGTAGTCCTGGTTGGGGGTTTTGTCGGAGTTCTTGGTGGTGTTTTTGTTGGAGTGTGAGGAGGGGTTTTGGGTGGTGTTTTGGTATTACTTCTAGTTGTTGATTTTGGAGTTGTTCTGAGCATATTTTTGGGTCTTTGGTTGCTCATGAGTTGCTGTTGCTGCTCGGTAAGTTTCTGCATGTCCTTCTGTAGCGACTGCAGAGCCTCACTGAGTTTCTGCACCACCTCGTTGTATTCCACTAAAACGGCTTCCCCCACTTTCTCTGTTCCTTTTTCTTTCTCTGATCCTTTCTTACTTTCAATAGAGAATGTGACCTGTTTCTCTAACCGCGGAGGATTGGAAACAGATGGCTTTTCTTTCTCCTTCTCACCATCTTTCTTTTCTTTCTCCTCCTCCTGTTTCAGTTGTTCCTCCATGCGAGTGAGACGCTCATCAAGGGTCAGATTATCATCCGCTGCCTCACCCCCTCCTTCTCCTTGCTCTCTTTTCAGTTGAAGGAAAGCGGTTTTTCCAAGCCGCTGCCTGTGCTTGGCAAAAATAGCTTCGATACGTCTTTTTTGAGCTTCGATGCTTTTGCGTTTTTCCTCAAGACGAACTCCCAGTTCCCAGGCCTCAGAGCCAGGTTCCGGACCTCTGGGACCTGGGCTGTCCTGGCACCCTACTGCACCTGCTGGGGTGGAGGGTGTGTTTGGAGTTGCTGGGGTTGTTGGAGTCTGAGCAGAAGCAGACTCTTCCCCAGGAGCGGCAGGGTGTCTTCTTCGGTTGTCTCGTCGCTCAGCAAAGCTCGTCATGCGTGGACTGTTGCTGGTGCTGTGGTTTCCCTGACGACCGCTACTGGGTCGTATGTTACCCGGGGCGTTTCTGGGCATATCGTCCGATGCTTCCGAGGAGTCGACGCTGCCATCTCGCAGTACAGAGTCGTCATCACGTGACATATCAGAACGTCCTGACCTCTCCCGGCTTTCTCTCCTTCCTTGCCTTTCATTGCCGCCCACTTCTCCTCCAACTGGCCGGTAGAGGATTCCGGAGCGACACGGAGCAGAGCTGCTGAGCTGGGGATTATCCTCTTCAGGCGAGTGCAGAAAGAAACCTGCTGGAGCTCCTTCAGGACGTAACCTGGGCTCTGGCCTGTCTGCCAAAGCTCCTTTCCCACCTTTCTCAGGTACCCTTCCCTTCTTCTGGTCTTTGCTGCCCGGTCTATGGACGACCTGCATCGCCTCCTCAATGGTCGGCAGCTCTCCCATTTGTGCAGTGTGTGCATATGGACCCCAGGAAGAGCGCTGCGATGGGGCTGAAGCGCTGACCAGGTGGCTGAGATCCTCCGGAGGGCTGTACGGGACACGAGTCATCCCCGCTGATGTCATCGGGGACGTCATTGCCGGGATGGCGGTGGCGAGGCTGTCAGTGCTGACGGAGCGAAAGACAGAATCTATTGGGTTTCCCATGACAATGTCAACATCACTGTCCAGGCCAAATGGGATGCTGAAAGTCACTGCTGACAGAGGACGACTGCAGAGAGGTGGGTGACAACGGAATGATGGATAAATGGATGAGTTGCACCAACAAGTATGGAAAAGCAGAGTCCACGGAAGCCAAAGTAAGAAGATTAAAAAAATTAAGATAAAATATGAGAGCAACACAACACTTACGATAGAAACAACATAAAGGGTTTAAGGATATCTACCTGATTTGTTTCTTTGTCCAGCTTTTGTTTTCTGCAAAGAAAATAACTTATAAGTCTCACACAACAGCTAATTGCACGCAAATGCAAAATAGCAATAGGCATAAAAGATGCGTGCCCAGTAACTGTTACCTGGTGAAACTGGAGAGGAGATGGGTACAAATGGTTGTTTAAAGATGAAAGAAGGAGAACCGCTGAAAAGGGACAACAGTGTTACACAACACAGCCAATTTTTGTCTGTGGTCCATCTGTTTGACTCAACAAATGGCTTGATTAGGTCCTGTTTGACTGTATTCAGATTTATTTCAGTTGAGTGTTATTTCCTACCCTGTAGTAATTTGGGTTTAGTGACTGGTCTTTTTTTTTTATAATATTTCTAACCACTTTTTGTATATGTACTTGTATGTGTGGCATGCTGGTACCTGTTGCTGTTACCAGTGACAGGACTAATACAGTCAGTTAACCCTGAGACATCTGAAAGGTACAGAATGCAGTGTTACAGTCAGTGAACAAATGTGCACAAAGCCAGTAAAGCAAAGAAATTCTTATTAACGTGGTGAAGTCACAAACCTGTGAGGTCAATGGGCTGTACGGGCTGGACAAAATCAGGTTTCTTGATCTCAAACCACTCCAGCAGCTCTGCTATGAAGCTCATGATGTTAAGCTGAGGAAAAGAGTGTGTTAGCGTGACATATGGACATTATGAAGACAGCATCAGCACTGAATACATTACTTTAATGTCACGCCTCAAATTCAAGATAACTATATTACTATAACTATAAGATAGACCTTTCAGACATAACATTATGACCACCTGCCCAGTATGGTGTTGTTCCGCTTTGCTGCCAAAACAGCCCTGACTTGTTGAGGCACGGACTCTACTAGGCCCCTGAAGCCGTGGTATCTGCACCAAGATGTTAGCAACCGATCCTTTTACTCATGTAAGTTGCAATGTGCCTCCATGGATCAGACTTGTTTGTCCAGCACATCCCACAGGAGCTTGATTGGACTGAGATCTGGGGAATTTGGAGGCCAAGTCAACACCTCAAACTCACTGCTGTGTGCCTCCAGCCATTCCTGAATCATTTTTGTGGCAGGCCATCAGGTAATGTCATGCTACAATGCTTAGGTACCTGGTACGAGTCAAAGTAACATCCACATGGATGTCAGGACCAAAGGTTTCCCAGCAGAACGTTGCTCAAAGCATCACGTTGCCTCTGCCGGCTTGGCTTCTTCCCTCACACACCATCATCCACTTGATATAAAAGAAAACGTGATTCATCAGACCAAGCCATATTCTACCATTGCTCCATGGTCCAGTTCTGATGTTCATGTGTTCATTGTTGGTGCTCTCAGTGGTGGACAGCGACCCTGACTGGTCTGCAGCTATGCAGCCGCATACACAACAAACTGTGATGAAGTCTGTACTCTGACACCTTTCTATCAGGGTGATCATGGCTTAAGAGTTGGGAGTTCGCCTTGTAATCGGAAGGTTGCTGGTTCGAGCCCCGGCTTGGACAGTCTCAGTCGTTTTGTCCTTGGGCAAGACACTTCACCCGTTGCCTACTGGTGGTGGTCAGAGGGCCCGGTGGCGCCAGTGTCCGGCAGCCTCGCCTCTGTCAGTGCGCCCCAGGGTGGCTGTGGCTACAAAGTAGCTTGCCATCACCTGTGTGTGAATGAGTGGATGACTGGATATGTAAAGCGCTTTGGGGTCCTTAGGGCCTAGAAAAGCGCTATATAAATACAGGCCATTTTACCATCAGAACCAGCAGAAAGTTATTTGGCAATTTCGTAATGGACTGGTTCTTATACAGTGCTTTTCTACTCTATCTGATATTTGGCATGCAGACTGTAGCAGATCGAACCAACAACCTTCCAGTTAGTAGGTGATCCACTCTACCACCTGACCTACAATAGTTCGTCTGTTGGATCAGACCACACAGACCAGCCTTCACTCTTCACTTGGCCGCCCATGACCCTGTTGCTGGTTCACCGCTTTTCGTCCCTTGGACCACATTTTGACAGATACTGATCACTGCAGACGAGGAACACCCAACACGAATTTAGATGCTTTTTAAACCCTTTTTAAAGTTTAGCAGACGCTATGGCCCAATCATGCAGCCATCACAATATAGCCCTTCGCTCAAATCTGTACCCTTGCCCATTTTTCTCTTGCTAACCCATTAACTTTGAAGCCAAAGTCTTTACTTCCTCTCTAGTATATCCCACCAACTCACGCCATGATGAAGAGACGATCAGTTTAATTCACTTCATCTGTCAGTGGTCATAATGTTATACCTTTTCGCTCTAAAAGCTGGCTTCTGTTGCCCTCTAGTGGTTTAAATTGAAACCAACTGGTTTACATTCAGACCACAAACATTTTTCAGCCTATAGAAAGGATTAAGTTAGGAGTAAACACCCATACAAAGTTTCTCTGTTAACTAACAACAGTTTAATGTCAGAGACCGTGATGCTTACATGCAGAGTCAGTGGCGCGTAGAGCATATCCTCCACAGCAAGGGGGCAGCAGCTCTGCAAGCTGCTCTCACAGAACTCTTTGATCAGCTGCAGGTTGTAGAGAGAGTCAGCTACTGACATGGTATCCTTCAGACACACATCTGGAAGGAGTAAACAATGAAAAACAATGGAACAATGCTGCTTCCAGATGTTTGTAAAAGAGAACTTTAAATATATTTGCTTCAAATCAAGATAAGAGATGCTTTTTAAACCCTTTTTAAAAGCAAAATCTAAATAGAGAACATGAGAGGCACTATTGCGTTTTGTGACTATACTGATGTACTAAAAGTTACACGAAATGCATTAACAAGCAACATTTACAGGAAATTGTATTTTAAATTACAGCCCTATCACTTAAGCTGTTGAGTATTTTGAAGCGCACATTAACTAAATATAAATATTTCATCATCCTATCTGTACGTCTATGCACATCTATGCATGTGTGTTAGTGTCTGAGTTAACGTGTACCCTCTAGAGGCAGCAAGCTGGGGCAGTAATAGTGCAGCACAGCAGCTATTGCGCAGCCGTTAGACAGATCTTTGACCGCAGAAACCAGAGGGAAAGTGGGAGTCAACTTAGACTGCACTTTGTCCTTCCTATAGCGAATCTGGATAAGAAAAGAGAGGGAAGGAGAAGAAAATTGACATAGGGGGGAAAAAGAACGTTTTGCAAAAAAAATAAATAAGTGAGACTAAGAGTATACAGGCAGGGAAACGGGCTGTTTTTAAAGGGATTCAGAGAGCGACTCAGAAGTAGCAAAGGAAATATAAAATCAGCCAGCGTTGTGTTTCCGTCAGACAAGAAACAAAAGCATTGACTTAAAGTGTGAAGCCAGCCAAACGCCAGGAAAAACTGCAAAGAGAAGAAAAGCCCATAGAAACAAAGCACAAGACCAATGATGCCTCAAGTTTGTACACATATAGACACAGCAACCAGAAGGTGCAGTGCAACAGTTAAAAAGGGGCATTGCAAACAAAGAAAAAAGACTGAAAGAAAGACGTGAAAAGGAGGATGTTTGTTTTTCGGTGTCCATGCAGTGGTAATGGGCACTGATGACACTGTGAGCCTTTGCTTCTAATTGGCATTGATTAAATGAAAAAAGTAAAAAAAGAAAAAGAAAAGGTGAGTCTCGCAGCTCAGACGCCGCATCAGTCTTTGACGTCCACATGAGATAAACAAACCCAAAAACAAGGCATCTGTAACGTAAGCTGACTGTTCCACAGCCTTGTTGGAGCAGGACAAAGAAGGCGCGTTCAGCTTCAAAGGGTAGCACACAGTGGCGCCGTGCCTCCTATAACAAGGCTCTGTAACACACAACGATAACTATGGAGAAGTTGTGTTAAAGGCTAATGAGTTTTAAAGTGATCCATCCAGCCTCGAGGTTGGAGTGGTGGTTAGCTCGCAGTCAGCTGTACGGTCAGTCACTGGTCGACAGCGTGGTAGGTGAGGTGTGGCGATTGGTCGGTTTGTCGGTCAGTCAAGTGCAATGGTACGGGAAGCGGGGGTGGGGGGAGAGGGTGAGAGAAGAGCGAGGTGTTATACGTTACCACTGGCGGCTTATTCCCCGACTCCTTCAAACAAAAAGCGATAGCATGCTGGATGGGGGATGGCAGAGAGAGGGAAACAAGCATAAATGACAAGGGGGCCGCTCATCATGGGAACCGCCACACCAAAAAACGTCTGCTCAGGGGGGAGAGGACAGAGCGATGGAGGAGGAGGAGAGGAAGGGGACAAACCAAGGGAGCACAGATGTCTTTTAATAACCACTTAATAAAGGTCACTTCACCTCTGTCGCCTCCTTCTTCAACAACTCCTCCTCCACCTCGCCTCTAAAAATCTGGCTCATTTTGAAATGAAACTGATGACTGAATGTAACAACGTCAGAAACACCCAGTGTCCAAAACAGCATCAGTTGACAATAATAAGGAGTTTCGGGACATAATGGGGCAACAGATCGGTCAGCTGGTATTAAGATAAGTCTACTGGACACTTTTTATGAGGAGACAGGTAAAAGGTATGTGTGGGCATTTCCAGCAGGCACAATAATGTCAGCCGTAGCAGATGGACAGACAAAGAGGACAACAGAGAAGAGAAGAGTACACTTACGGGGACTAGTTTCCAGTACCACCGGGTGGACTGACACTGCCAGAGATCAAGGAGTGACACAGACAAACCGAGGGGAGAAAACAGAAGAAGGGCAAGGTCAATGTTTGAAGCTGCAGCAACATAGCAATGAGGCACATACATGCTTTATTACATGTGTTTGTTGGCAGTATTTTACCGAGTCCTGAACAGGCTGCAAGTCTGTGCAATTCTGTGACTTAGGCGGCTCTTCTTCTTCTGTGCTTTCTCTTAGCTTCTGGTTCAACTGCAAATGTAAGACAAACACTATTACAGTAGAACTCACATGATTTCAAAGTTACAATGTTTTATCACAAGAAATAAAATGTTTCTTAGCCAATGCTAGCTAACGTGCTAGCATTAGCTGATAATGAAATTATAATGATAATTTCTTTAGCTTAATTAGCAAGTTTCACTATCCCAGCTGTCATGGCGTGAGAGATGGGGGACATCATGGACTGTAAACAAGTCTGCCCATTTTACAAGATTCGTTCATTCCACGAGTCAGAAACAACAATTATCCAAGATACGTTCACAGGCTAACAACATGTGATTGACACGTCGTAATCCAATAAATGTATGGTTTCACAGTCAGATCCTCTCCTCTCTTTTCACACCCAGAATCAAAACACCATTCTGTGATTGTGGAAATACTGATGCTTTAAACCAGTAGAAACCAGTGGTTGTCATCATAGTAGTTATGTCCGTCTCTTGACAGCATCCATCTGAGGATGAAATGGTCATGTAAATCTGCATAACTTTGAATCTCAATACAATTTCATCTAGTGAGGTTTTTTTATGTCTTCTCTGCTACAAAGACCAACGCTTCTTTGTATCAGGTTGTAAACGTGTTTATTTTTGTTGTAAAGCTGGACATTTTAACAGTCGGTGTGGATTGATTCGCTTTTGGAGCTAACCTCAGGTTGCCACTGGAGACAATGCAGAGTCTGTGGTATTTCAGCATTCAGATTCTCATGACTAGTCCTGTCAGTGATGTTGTGTTATGTGTGATAACTTAATCTAAGGCTTTAAACCAATAAAAACCATGAACTGGGACAGAAGTTGAATCTGCTGAGACCAGCAGAAATCACCGATGTTGTGTTCTCACCCTGTTGACCCAGAAGAGCAGTCCATTCTCCCACGGCGCTCCAACACCCATCTGCTCTGCCTCCACCGCCATTTTCACCTGACCCACCGTCTCTTTGGTAGCCAGTGACATCAGCGAGTCAATAAGGGCGAGGTGGGCTTTCTGCACCAATCAGGGAGAAGAAGGACCATTTAAGCACCTGAGTAGCTGGTATGACTGAGACTGAAATGTTGGCACAGTTGGAAAGGCCAGTCTGAAGATCGTGGTAAAGCACTTCTATTTTCCTTCCTGTAAATGATCCAATCTTACATTGGAAACCTCCTATAAAAATGTTTTCAAATTGTATTTAAGTGACTATTCAAATGCTACCTGAGATGCTGAAAGCATTCAACCACTTGCAGGTTGAATTTAAAGTAGAAAATACGCCATCATACAAATACACAACACACACCGTTTTAATAGGGCTACTGCTAAGGTCCTCCTCTGTGACATCGGCATCCTGGACCTTCGGAGCGAAACCTTTCTTAATGAGGAACTGCAGGAGGGCAGAGTTATCAGCTGGAGACCCCTGCGATGCTGGCTGAGAGACCCCGTGTGCCTGGGCAAGCAGTGCCTGAGCTCTGCAGTAGATCTCCGGGGAGAGAAGCAGCTTGGAGACAGCCGGCTTGAGGTGCTCTTGTTCATACTGGTCCTTATAGAGCGGATCGCGCAACTCCACCGGAACGTTCTCTGAAAAGAAAAGGACATTCTCACTTTGGTTTTTGGAAGAAGAGTCCATATTAGCAAATATTAGCAGCCAACAGGTCTTCTCCTGTCGGCTGCTCTCTTTAGGGGTCACCACAGTGGATCACCTGCCTCGCTCTCATTCACATGGTGGTCAGAGCTCACTTCACAGGCCAGATTTACTAACACACTGTTCCATCACAAACTGGGTTTTTGTTGGAATTTACTAAGAGAGCACAGTGACAAGAGGTGGGAACGT
The DNA here is from genome assembly GCF_900408965.1 of Simochromis diagramma. NCBI lineage: Eukaryota > Metazoa > Chordata > Actinopteri > Cichliformes > Cichlidae > Simochromis > Simochromis diagramma. Next base: position 1,436,426 of record NW_024386736.1, read on the forward strand.
AGAGCTTTTTGCAACTGACCCTGTCGCATTTGTGATTCTGGAAGTTACTCTTTCAAGGCACAAAATATAGAGAAGGGACTATTTAAATCAAGCAGATTATTCTTAATTGTACAGATATTTAACACTGAATCACACCTATTACAAGGTAGCTGTAGCTAAGGAGGTAGAGCAGGTCATCTGCTGATTGGAAGGTTGGTAGTTTGATCCCTGGCTCCCTTCAGTCTGCATGCCAAATATCCTTGGGCAAGATACTAACCCGAAGTTCTTTGCTGATACATCCAATGGAGTATGAAAGCTAGTTAAAAAGCATAGAAAAAAACTTATTTGAGATTTGACTTCCACGCTATTTTGACCTGTTCAGTAAATCTGACCTTAAATCTTCTTACAATTAGCATATTAGCTTAATGGATGTTGCTAGCATGCAAAGGTAAAGAGAAAAATTCTTTATGAAATATTTTTAACTGCCAGTTTGACCAGTAGCAGCTTTTGAAAAAGAGGTTTGAGATTAAAGCACCAACTTCTAGCTCCTCTTTACACACCGATCAGGCGTTACATCATGACCACGTGTCCAATAAGGTGTTGTTCCCCTTTTGCTGGAAAAACAGCCCCGACCTTTTGAGGCATGGACCACTGAAGGTGTGCTGTGGTATCTGGCACCATGTTGTTGTCAACAGATCCTTTATCCTGCTGAAAGAGGCCACAGCCAACAGGGAATACCGTTTCCATGAAAGGGTGTACCTGATCTGCAACAATGCTTATGCTTAAAGAAACGATGCTAGATGCAAAAGATACAACTGTGTTTAGAAATTCAAAGGACGGTCACTGAATGGTGCAAGCTGTACACTCATCTATTATCTCCAAGCCGAGATCATTGAGAATAAGAACTTGTCCACTTTATACAAGAGCTACATCTCTTAGGTGCATGTGAGCCGATATATATGAGGAGAAAACACTGAGCTTTCCTGTGCTGTGCTCTGGGAACGGTAAAAACTGCCAGATGGAATTCTGATGCAGAGAAAGGCTTTATGAAAACACTGCCCAATGTAAAATAAAGGCTGCAGCAGTCACACAGGCTGTTTGCAGCCAGCCTTGTCACATAAACTGTGGAAAAATATAAATAACTTATGGAACACACTGAAGACGTATTCCCACAATGGAAATCTGTGACGGAAAGCTACAGAATCTGACTGCAGGAGGCAATAATGTCATCATCTTCATGTACAGCTCAGCTAGGTTACCCAGACAAGAGAGTGTGTGTTTGTGAACATGTCCAGTCCGCTAGGAGTTGGTCAGTTCATAGACACATACACACTGTGAGCACAAAAACACACAATTCCCTGACTGACCCATATTCCAACTTGGCATGATCTGGAAGACTGGAGTAGATTTGAAGGAACTCTCAGAGCTCGCATGACTTCCGTTCACTCTGCAGTCAGTCCCTGATCTCTTTAAGTCTCTGCCATTATTTTCTACCCCCTCACTTCTTCATCCATCCACACACATTTTCAGAGTGACCCGCAATGAGCGCCACAACTACTCTCCACTGTCGTAAGGCTTACTTATGTAACTGAAACTCCTCCTTCCTATGCTGTGGCCCATTTCTCTGAGGAGAGGAGACAAAAGATTTGACGAGCACATCGATTACACTGAGCACACACTGCAGTGCAGTGTGAAACACGCGCACTGTTTTTGGGGTTGGACCCCTTTGCCTTTCAGACTCTGTAAAGAGAGCTGGGAGGAAACAGGACTGCGGTCACTATGGGAACGATGAAAATGGAAAGTGGCCATTTGTCCCAATCCCAGCTGAGGCAATGAGACTGGACTGCAGAGTAGGGAACATTACAAACAGGACTGTGGAGCTATCCATTTAAATCTTTCTACCACAGTGCAAACACGTGTTTAGGGAAGCAGATATGGATTATTTTCTCCATGGATTGACGTGCTAATCATTCTAAAAACAATGAACAATGTCCAGGATAGATTTCCAGAGCCAATCTCAGACTCTTCAGACTCTTCAGATTGTTTCCTTGTGCATCCATTATCCCAGAACATGAAAAACATCCTGTTCTATCAAAGAAAAGCAGAATATTCCACAAGTTAAAATGGGAATTTGTAACATATAAGCTTGAAAACTGAGAGAAGGTACTAATGTGCTTGAATTCAAATGGTTCCTCTGTTTAGACGAATTTAAATTCATGTTGAGTTAAAGTCCACTCATCATTTCAGGGTTACATGTGCTGAAATTGATGATTTCCTTACTACCAGGGAAACCTATGAATGTCTTTCAGGACATAAATTTAAGTCAACATTATTTTGGGTTGCATCTGAAAAAGTTGAATGGTTGCTAAATCCCCAGCACTCACAGAAGGTGGTTCGGTTCTAGTTGGTGTAGACCAAAAACAGAGCTAAAACTGATGTGAACACATACGCATGTGGTGACTCTCGGTTTGTCACTTCTCGTGAGTTAGAAATATTTTATTGATGATGCGTGACTCCTGCTCAGACAGGACAATCCTGCCAAAGAGGATTGACTCTCAGTGAGGCCATTTCCTGGTTAAATAAAGGTCACAGAGTCTTTACTAGAAGACTATTACCTAACTTGACTTGGAAACCACATGATACCAAGAAAAAAAATACAACTGGTTTCATAATGTCTCTGTTTGTTTTAAAGTGACACAATCATTAGATAACAGCTCTCTGCGGTCCTGTCCACTGTTTGGGTGGAATAATAAACCTCGTCAGTGTGAGGACAGTGTGCATGAATCTCATGTGCGGCTTTATTAGTGCCATTTTCTTCGGGGATTCCATTAAAAACTCGACAAGACACCCCAGTGGACATTTTCCAGTTGACGGATAACAATGAAGCCTCCCTGCTGAGAGGCTTACAGCTCATCTCTCCTCCTCTCTGCTGTCCTGCGCTGACGGGGAGGCCAGACACAAATGTGATATGAAATTCTGTCTAAAGCCATTACTGCAGCAGATAACCTGGATTATTACATGCGCAGGTTTACTACTGCTTAGTTAGCCTGCTGTGTGACATCACTGCATTAGCCAGCACAGTCTGAACCTTCCCACATGCACATTATGTGAGATTGGGTCATGTCACATTTGTCATGCTAACAGGAGGCCGGAGGTAGCCACAACACTAACCAGAGCAATAGCAGCTGGCAGGATACTGAACTGCTTCAAAATCAAATACGGTTTTGTTTTGGTCGGTTGGTCTGATCAAATGACAAAACTGCTGATTGCAGACCCAGCCACGCAGCATGATGTCACCCGATACAGAGCAGGCATAAAGTGCACAAAGACCAAAGCTGACCTAACATTTCTTTCACAGTGTAACCAAAATCTAAACAACGTGGTCTTCATGAGAGGTGGTTTAACGCAGCAGGATGCTGCACCTACACCTGCTTGCAGCATTCAGAAACCCTCTGCATTCTTTGGCCTGTTAATGCAGGGAGGAGGTGGCACTTGTGCCGGGTTTATTCAGAACTTCTTCAGGGAATGAATGCGTGTGGTGCAAGAAAGCCATCCATTGTCTTAGCAGCCCCACTGTGTCACCTTCACCACACCGTGCGTGCGTAACAGTGACACAAATATTATGCGGTCTTGACCCATTTAGAGCAGGCCCACGCATGAGCTATACATACACATTTTCCAAATCCACAAAAAAACCCAACAAATAAATTTGCCCGTCGTTACAAATCTCTCCACAGGCCTGACTGAGCCCGGCTCTGACAAAGGCTTTGTTGTCCGGTTCCTCCACGCATCACGCACCACTGAGGAGATTCCTTCTGACAAGCCTCGTGCTCACGTCAAATAATTGGCTAATATGATAACCTGCACGCGCTGTGGAAACTGCACACCCGATAGAGGGGGGGAGACGCTGGCGCAGGTTGACCACGAGCATCGTCGGGGCTGAGGATGATAATGATGGATGACGCGGAGAAGGGCTTTCCTTTGAAGGCAGATAGCGGGGTTAGACGGACTCGGAGCTGCATATGGAGCGGGATACAGCGGGATAAATTATTAAGCGCCCCACCCAAGATGCGCCTCAGCTGTGGGTAGAGGCTGGAGGGTACCTGCAGAGCCGTAGGATTTCGACAGCAGCCACCGAACGCTGGCGCAGATCTTGGCTCGATTGAAGTCGTACTGGTCCAGCGGTTTGATCTCCGGCACCGAGAAGGTCTTCTTCATCGCGCTGGGAGAGTCCACCATGGCTGCGGTGTACCGCACCGAAGACACGGAGGCAGCAGCAGCAGCACCGGGGAAATGTGAGGAGGAGGGATGGAGAAGGAGGCGGGGGAGGAGGGGAAACGGAGGAGGGCTCTGCGATTTAGACTGAAGACAAACAAATGAATGATAATAAATCAGTTATCACAAACAGAGGGTTGATAATAGAAACGTGGTCTGCTGACAGATTTGTTTCTTTTAAAAAATAAATGTCACACTGGTGCCACCAAGCCGGCTCCACGCCCCCCTAAACGTCACAAATCAGCCAATGAGGATGTTTCTCAGATCGGCGATGCTCTCCGCAGCAGCACAAACAGCACTAACAAACCTCCGCTCCGGTTCACAAGAGCACATTGATGGAATTACCCGACGCCACTTTTCAGCCTGTAGACTCGGCATAAACGCGAGTAACAGCCTCCTTCCTCCACACGGCGGCGCCCTTGAGCAAGGCATCAACTCGATCGCTCACACGATCACTCACTACATCTGGAAAGTATTCACAGCGCTTCGTTTGTTCCACATTGTGTCATGTTACAGCCTTATTCACGTTCATTTTCACACCGTATTCTAACGCAGTAACCTCAAAGAGAAAGTGAAAAGTTTGCGTGAAATTCTTGCAAATTTTACCCAAGCGTCACACAAATGAGTAGCTTTACTATAGCCTACCGAACCAAACTACAGAAACAAACAAAAGATTTTATGATAAAAGCAAACTGAAGCACTCTGACACCCCCATGAACCTGTGAACCGAGGGCTAGACCTTACATAGATTTGTCACCCTAAGACCCTTACATGGTCTTGTTATTGATAAGTTTTTCCTCCCATGTGATAGTTAACCTAAAAACCAGTCTGATGCTCTTATCTGGTTGGGCCCTTGGAGGTTGAAGGTTTGCATGACCACAAATTATGAAACAGCTGCCTGCAGACAGAAGAAAATGCTGAAATTCATTCAGTGCTGAAACTGCCAGCTCGGCACCCTATGAATTTAGACAACCAAAACATTGTAGCGAATATAACCAGTGTTAGGTGTTACAAACTCAGGAAACAGGAAACCACCCTGACAATCAAAACATCAGCAATGTGCTGCTAAAAAAGCCATGCTGCAGCACAGCTTAAGTCTTAACACACAAAATCTCAAAGAATCTTCGTTTTATGGAAGCATTTCTCTTGTGGCATCCAGGAAACACAAGAAAACCGTTTAAGCTTGAATGTTTTAGAAAGCTTTTGCACTGTGTAAGAAACTGCAGGAGCTGGATCTCGTGTGAGCAAATATCATGCCCAGAAACCTGCAAACTGCATCAGGAATCTGGTTGAAATGAAACTGGGTGACTCTGAGATTTCTGAGCAGAGAGTATAAAGCCGAACGAGAGAGTGAGAATGTGAATGATTTATCTTCTGGATCAGCGAGCTTCCGTTTTATTTCAGTTCAAACCTTCTGTGACAAAGGACCCAGGGTGAGGCAGTGCTTGACATTGTGCTCAGTTGTTGTTGAAGTTCATCCAAAACGAAAAAAAAACCCAAACAGAAAAGCACAAAGTTCAACATTGATCCACAGGGCACTCCGGTTAAATGTAAATGGACAGTTGTGTAAGTGCAAAACTGTAATCAGCAAACATACATGTCATATTCATAAGTGTCCATAATGGATTTTTAAGAGGGAGACATGCCTCTTTGACATAGCAGAAACACAAGCAGAGTCAGCTCTGGAGAATGTCACAGAACAGGTTGGTTCTTCCAGGTTTTTCTGTCTGTGTTTGGTGCATGATCACATGAAAAAAGCCCAGTCTTTGTCACAGAGTCAGGAGGACAGCAGTGTTATCTGATGTTGATTCTTAAGAGACTTTCCATAAGGGTAAGTGTTGTGTAAATGTTCGTTATAAGCAGTCTCTGGTTTAAACTTGGCACAGACGACACAGAAAGTCATCCAAAACATTTGTTTGGTCTGACTGTGGAGAGCACTCGCGGTACGTAGACTTCATTACCCGGGCTTTCTGCCTGGAGGTTTTAGTATCAGATAATATAGTATGAAGAGGAACTGATCTTTGTTATACTTCTTTTACCTTTTGAAATATAAAAGTTGTCAGGTTTGATAACTCTTTCTGTTGTACTTATACTACCAAAGCTACTTATTGTGACAGTCATTGTTGCAAATAGCAGAGACTGAAGTGATAGTCCAGAGTGGAGTAACATTAGTTTGAACAGTGATACTATTTATATGTGCATTTTGAGTGAAACCTTAAACCCTAACCCTAAGTAAATGTGACAGGAAAGTGTAATCAACACATCTTCAATGTGTGGTTTCTGGTCTGTGAATAGTATGGTAATTTCCATATATGGCTTGTGAAATTACCATACTATTCATATAAATCACCAAACTAGAAATTTAAAAGCACACTATATTTCTGTATATCTACACCAGATGCTCCCCCCAGCTGGATCAGGGCATCACTTAGCTCCTGGACAGTCTGAGGTTCCACCTGGCTCCAATGGTGGAGCTGCCACTTCTGGTATTTTATGGTAACTGCCAATCAGCTGTCACAGTGCTGGGCAGGAGCCCACTAGAGGATGTTGAGCCTTGTTGGGCGTCTTTACCTTAGATCACCATCATTAATTAACTTTCTCCTTGACTGAGAACTAAACTCTGTAATATAATCAAATTAACCAGATGAGTAGGTAATAATCAAATACAGCCTTTTTCTAAGACCTAACACTGAAATACATTTAACCACCATCAGCTTGGAATGACCCTGCTGACGTTTTCAGTTTTCAAATTTTGCTTATCCCAAAACTCCAAATATAGTTACACATTCTTACCTGGATGACTGCGCATGCATCAAGACACAGTTACACGTTAGGAGTTTTTATTTAAACAATCTTAAAATCTAGCTTTCAAATTGTTTAGGTATTATGTATGAGGTATATTTATAGCTGTGTTAAACTGTTGTAAAAAGCTGCCAGGACAACTTGTGCGTTTGTGCTGATCACATTTTACTTCTTCCTGCAGGTCAGCAATGGGTGGCTCCTCCTCAAAAACAACCATCTTTTGGCCGAAGAAGAAGAAGAAATCACCTCTGAAAAAGACCTGGAGTCAACTGAAGAGGGTGCTGCCTCATAAGAAACGCAAGAAGAACGCTCTGTCGCTGGACAAACTGAGTGTGAAAAAGTCAAGGAAGGACAAGCATTCCAAGAAGAAACAGTCACTGACAGCAAACAAGAAAGTGCCGACATTGCTGAAAGGACTCTCGATGGATTACACAAAGAAAGAGACGAGTCAAACTGGTTCACCGGGAAGGAAGGAGAAGGACAAAGGGGGGCTGGAAAGAGTTGGAGAGCAAATAAAAAAGAAACTTTCCAAGGATGAGAAGAAAGACATTACCAGTCAGACAGACACTGTTCCTCGATCTAAGGAAAATAAGGCAAATGATCCAACAAGTGAGGCAAAGGTGCCTAAAAAGAAACTCAATGAGATCATACGATCCATTCGTCCAGCTGCAAACAGATAACAACCGCCTCTGGCAGGAAGACATGACAACTCTGTAAACAGGCCACAGGACAGTCAGGAAGATACACGTTTTTAATGGCATCACTCAGAGAGCAGATTATAATGGCAGAAAACGTGTTACAACCATCAATGGTTCTTTTAAACATGTCAGTTTCTCCCAAAATCAATATTAATCAGCTGCAATATTTTACTCAAAAGCTTTACTCACTTTACTCCGCAATAAAAACATTTGTGGATTATCATCCTGCTGACAAATGATGGGCTTCATCCCCCGGAAATTACTACTGAATACTGTTACAATATCAACCATTACAATGTCATTGCAAATTTAAGTTGTATATTTCTATGACAAACATTGTAAGTGAACATTGTTTCCACTGAGCAGAGACAATTTACATTATGCAAACACAAGCAGCATGCAGCGAGTGGAAAAAAAACTATAAATAAAAACAACAACTTGCATCTCATTCTTATATCACACTGGCTGTATATTAAGAAACGCAACATTTGTAACCACATTTTTCACTGGCTGTAGATTTACAAGGGACGGCGCTCATTTTGACGAATAAAAGAAAACGAAAACTGTGCGTCATAACAGGCACGTATACCTTGAGGGATTTAAAAACAACAACAATCCATATAACATTTGTGACAGGAACACCATCTACAAATGTTAGCAAGAAAAAAAAAAAAAAAAAAAAAAAAAAAAAGGTGCTGCTGATTGGACAAAAAGTGTAAGAAACCCACTAAAATAGTTTTAAATCTTTGAACTAGTTTAAAAATATCAAACCTGATTAATCTATAACTTTAATGTTACTAAAATACTTATTAATGCCCTTAGAGTGGCCATTGGGCCCCTGTCTGAAACTATATCTGCATACACAACAGCTGACTGTTTACTCAAAATAACACAGGCCAATAAAATCCATCCTCCAGGACTTTACTGTTTACTTTTTAAATCAATCCACGTTATAAAAGTCATGTTTCTAGTATTTTATTCACACACACACACACACACACACACGCTCTATATCACAAAAAGCTTTCTGGTCATGCAATTAAATAAACACCCCGAAATTTATTAAGGAGGACTTACTGCACTAGTGGTAACAACTTGGATCACATTAACTTAAGCTAAGAGTAGCCAGCAAACTACTCTTGTGTGGCTCATAACTAAAGCACAGAGCGCATTCTTTACGATTGCACATTTTCACACATTTATTCCACGGTCTGCTGTGTAGCTTTCCAGGTGTTGCTCTTCCATCACTGTTGTCACTGAGGGGAAAAAGGAAAAAAAAAAAAAACCAACAAAAAACTGCCGAGTCACTCATGTCTCAACAGGAAACTCTCACGTGTGTCTCCCATGTTGTCCAAGTGATCCCAACAATGTGTACGCGTCTGTGCAGGGGAGGTGTTGATGGCGGGCTTGTGTTTAAATGAGAAGATCAAGCTGCTGTTATGAAGCTTCCAGCCAAAGAGTGTATCTCTTCTACCAGTAGCTGCAGAAACTGTAAACCCACAGCAGAGGTAAAACCCTTATAAAAGAAAAAAGAAAAAAAAAAAATCTACATAATCCTTGAAGAACCAGCTCAAGGCTCATTTTTGTGTACATACACAGATAAGTTCACTTAGATATGTATGTGTGCATGCCTCGAAATTTCTCAGCTGGTCTCAGTTAATCGGACTTGCAGGGATGTCCTCTGAGCTGGCACGGATGAGAGGCGCCCCGTTGCTCCTCTCTTTCGCCTTGGGGATACGAGACTTACCATTCTAGAGACAAAGGTGGAGAAACAGACAAGAGTGTGAGAAACTGAAAATGAGGTCAAAGAACCAGGAGGGTGAAGGGTTTAAAAATTATTAACAAAAAAAAAATCATGACAATGATAAGAAATGGGGATTAGATGCAACGGGGAGAATGTGAAAAATAGAGAGGGGGGAGGTGGGTGGGTTAGTCATATGAAAACTAGCAAAAAATAAAAAATAAAACCCACAAACAAACAAGCAGTTAGAAAGAGATGAATTTCATGTTCATACCCAAAGGAGCGTTTCCACACGACCTGCCATGTTTCTAAATTGCAAATTTCAGCAGTTACCGCAAAGCAACAGACACACACGACCAAACAAATTGCAGACGTACACAGATGGTGCATTTATTCTTATTAGTCGTAACAATGTACAACATTTAAAACAAAACAAAAAAAGCCCAAAAATCACGTAAAAAAACTTCCTGAATCGCTGGAACAACACCAAGGAAAAAACAAAAACAAAAAAGTACGCCTATAATATAACAATCGGTTAAAACTTTGATTTAATTAAAATCTAAATGACAAGAGGTATAATTAGGATATATATGTATAAACAGACACAATGCTGTGCTCTTTGAGAGCGCTTACAGTTAACGCGCTCTATTAAAGATGCAACTTCCTTTCAGTGGCCCAAATGCCTCTTTGATCTTTATGTCCCCCCCCCCCCCCCCCCCAAAAAAAAACAAAGACAATGTTTCTGTGAATTATTTCTCACTCAAGTATGCATGTGCACACTAACAAGATAACACACTCCTTGCAGCACTTCCTCTGTACCGAGAATGTATTCTTTGAACACACATGCCAGAGTAACGAGTCAGAGGAAATGTGGCAAGAAGCATGACACGCTAACCACCAACACACATCTGGACTGGTTTAAACACTACCACAACATGAGCGTACACAAGCTACAAAACACATGGATTAATGAAGTGCACACAGGACACAGAAATGTTACGGTCAGCATAAACTAGAGTAATAGTTGCATCAGGCAACAGGATAATTCCAGGCATTTGGGTAATTACCAAATCTGTTTATAGCATAAGGCAGAGAGGTGATTTAACCTCACTGATTGGGATTTTGAGGAGCTATGTGAAGGTCACTCCTTGACCTTCGGTTAAAAAGTTGGCCTGGAAAATTTGGTGGCTGGATAAAAGTGCATATGCATGGAATTATATTTGTGGCCTTTATTCTGCATGAATGATGGGACACAGTGTGAACACAGATGTTTTGCGCATACACAACCAAATTTTGAACAGGTTAAGACAGAACTGAAGGTTCAAACCGTAATTCTAAGCTCTGAAGTTTGAGATATCGAGCTTAAATATTAACGACGGCAAATCAGAAACCTAAATGGGAGGGTTAGGGTTAGGAGTTTCTTACTAAGCAACAAACTTTGCGACGCAAAAATAAAGTCAGTGCCGAAGTGCCAAAGACTGCAGTTCTTCAAATGGACACTTGACGCCAATTCCAAGACAGTAAGTCCGCAAAGACTCCAAATTTAAATTAAAAAAAAAAAAAAAAAAAAAAAAAAGTTGTGTTGGTGGACTTTTGAATGGAATAATCTAACAACTAGCATGACTTGCTGTGCAGTTAATTGCACCAATAGCCTGAAAGTCTGTCTAAAATCATCGTAGCAACTTAAAATCTATCAGAATACATGTTTGCCTGTTTTATTTTTCAATTTTGTTTTAGTGTCCATGTTTAACAGACGTTGAGACAGAATTTCAGCATGATCAACAATTATTAATATAATTTCAGGCACTCCTATAAGACATCCAGTCAAAGACGCTTATTTCAGCACTACTGACACACAGGAAAGCTTATACAGTAATGTCCCTACTGGTGGCAGTTAATTAGCATGCTAAGTGGCTAATAAAGTGGCTATTTACAAAATACTTTATTTTATTTTATTTTTTTTCACTGAATGATTGATTTATTTTGAACATGACTATGTTGACTATAACAACAAAATGCACTTTAAACAATAATGAGACAAAGAAAGGGTTGGTACAGACTTAAAGGTAAACTCATTTGATCCTACCCTCAATATGCAATATACATGTATAATTACATACAATTATATAAGTCTACAAACAGATATCACGCATAAAAATCCTAATAATGATGAAGCTAAACGTTGGGTTTAATTGTGCCTGTCTGTAGAACAAATGAAATGTTTTGAATTAAAAAAAAAAAAAAAAAAAAAAAAAAGGGTCAACTCATATCTCAAATCAGGCAACAAAGTATGTACCTCATTTACAGTGACAGAGTTTTTTTTCCTTTTTTTTTCCCCTTCACAAAATACTTTAAGTGTCAATTTGTGAATTATGTTTGCGTCTTAATTTTTGAATTTTGTTTTTACACAGAAAAACTGCCTACAGCACTGTGTAGCTATTTAGGTAAATCTTTAGTTTTCCCAACATTTTGTAGAGTCAACTGAACAATGAACAAACTCAACATAACATTTTTGCAGCCCTGTTGTTTCTGTCTTTAGCTCGCATTCCAACACTTTCATCGCTCTTTGGCTGTGTGCCTCTTTCTTCCCAGCTTCCACCCACTTGTCAACTCTTCAGCTCTTGACCTCCTCCATCAACAGCATCACACAGCAGTGTGTACTCTCTCAACACGTGCGGTACACGTTCGAGCATGGGTTTAGATGTCGCACGTTTTCAGATTTAATACCAAAGTTAGCAAAGTCGGCTTACATTTGACAGTGAAACGGAAGGTAAATGCAAAGCAGTCGCAAACAAGACACCACATAAATCATAGTTTAGTCTGATTTGGCCAGGTGCAACGCGCACACACAAAAGAAGTGGGAGATTTCTGAGTGATGGTGACGAGTCTGCAGCTGTGAGCTGAACAGAAACAGGAAGGCCATTTGCTTTACCAGTTTCCACATTACTGACTGACACAGTCTGCCACAAATCCACACAGAGAATTTAGTGGCAGGATTAAAGTGTGAGAAACAAGAACTGAAAGAAGGAAGCACACAACCAACAGATCCTAGATTAAAAAATAATAATAATAAAAAAAAAAGAAACATTGTAGAATATCAAAGTTTAAGTTATGGAACATTTGACACAAAGTCACTGTGTTGAATGAGTTCTGTGTTTTGGACCTCTGTTGGAGGTTTTCTCTGCATGTGTTTTTTCACACATCCTTACTAAAAGAAATTCTACAAGTGCAGTGTTTGTTTACGCCTCAATAAATGCTGTGATGTGACCAATCGCCATGAACTAAACCATCTCTTGGACCAGTCAACACTGATACTGCAGCGCAACAAAAAAAGCACATTTGTTTACAATCGCTCAGACAGACAAGAAGAACACAATAACTCACAAGTATGCAAGGTGCACATTAACGTCGTGCTTGCGGCTTCTGGTGCACTTCTAAAGACTAATACAATTTTCACATAATACAACCATAGACAAGCTCTCAGCTGAATATATGAAAAAAGAAAGAAAAAAACAGCACAAAGGCTTTGACTGGGGAAGTGAGCACTACAGTGAAGATACGTGGTTTTTCCTAATAGAAACTTCCTCAAAATATGCACACCAAAAAAAAAAAAAAAAAAAGGAAAAAAAAAAAAAAAAAAAAAAAAAGGAAAAAGTAAGCCACAACAACAATAATACTAATAATAATTAAAAAGTTATCTTTCCGCAACCCAAGTTCTCAGTATAACTGAGTGGAGACAGTAATGTGAAGCACTTTACAGACTGTCCCTGCACGCTGCATTTACAGTTTTATGCAGCTGGCTCTGATCAAACTGCTTCTAACCTGTTGTTCAATTTTAACTGGAGGGAGATGTTGAGAGGTTCTGTAACATTTTACATATAAGTAATTAATTAACGAGTCTTTTCAGCTCTTTGCAGTAAGAAGCACTGAAGTGACAATAAGAATAAAAACAAACAAAAACATCGGACACCTAACTGATCAGCCTGCCTGTGCAAAGACTAGCCGTGTCTGCTCTTCCCTGATTTGTGTCGCATGTTGCAGATTTGCCAGGTCTCACTGACAGATGAATGAAACTACTGGATGCAGTGTGTAAACTGTGTGTATATAGACTGAAAACCTGGCACAAACTGGACTTTTTGCAGGCATGACATTCAGGAAATTAAACAACAAATATCTATCTATATGGATATTAGGGGTGCAACGATACTCGTATCGATATTGAACCGTTCGATACAGTGCTTTCGGTTCGGTACGCATATGTATCGAACAATACAAAATTTTTAATTTATTTTATCAACTTTTCTTCTTACGATGCTGTCTGTGTTGAGAGCTCAGTGGATCTGCGTTCAACTACTCCGCCTAGGCTGCACTGTCGAGCGCAGATCCACTGAGCGCAGCGCAAGCTAGCAAGACAGAAGCTAAGCTCGTTGCAACATGGCAAATTGAACCTCCCCCACCCTCATTCAGATCTGGCCTTTGGAACTATTTTGGTTTTCATGTGAAGTATGACCCTGAAGGTAAGCGAGTCATGGACAAAAGTAAAACAGTATGTCGGATGTGCCACGCAATGCTCAATTACATGGGTGGGAACTACTGCGTTAGCGCAGTTTGCGCCAGCCCCACACACGGGGCGATCCACGGTAGCTCGTTAACGGAGATTTGCCGTGTTGTGGCGTTAACGTCATTCCAGTTCCCACTAGTGTTGACAGCACTAGTGGGAACAAAATGAATATGACCGCACATTTACGTCGACATCATCCTAGTGCAAAGACAAGTGGAAGCAGACAAAAACAACAAGCACGCATGCTACAAACTTTACCCGAGTCATTTAGACAGCCGTTAGCACATGATTCTCCTTGTGGGGACCTGATATGTTTAATATGCTGCTGAGAGTATAGCCCAGAAGAAACGTATAGTATAGCTTTTATTTTGGAAAGAGCCATTTCTCTGTAATAAACTCTTTTTCCAAAGATGAGTGATTTCTCGATCAGATAGATTTATTATTTTATCCCTTTGTTGTTTCAGCAACATTAAATTTAAAAACTGTACATTTGAGTTAAAATATATATATATTTATAATTTTAATAAATGACAAATTAAAAAAGCATGAACATTTTTTTGTATCGAAAAAGTATCGAACCGAACCGTGAATTTTGTGTATCGTTGCACCCCTAATGGATATATAGATAAAAAACAAAACAAAAAAAACAACAACAACGAGCCACATTCAGTTACGCTGCTGTCGCACATCTCTCTCAAAATATTTAGATGGACAGATCATCTGACTACAGTCAGCATGATACCAAGTGGCCTAAAATCATAAACAGTCCTTAGAGCATGTGCTTGTTTTGATTGTGATTGCTGTCATCGATTCCATTGCTCTCGGACAGTACCTCTTGCTCCACGGTGTGAAATTTAACTTCAGAGAAGCCTCTGTTCTTGTGCCTCTGAGACCAGTTGCAGCACAGGATCTCCTTGAAGGTCCTCCTCATGTCTTGGTCCCTGAAGCAGTAGATGATGGGGTTGACGAAGGAGTTGCACTCTGCCAGCACCAGACAGTATTTCTCGGGGCCTAGCACCAAACTCCTGTCACAGTTCAGACCATCGAGCAGCAGCACAACCAGTGCGGGTGTCCAGCAGACCACAAAGCAGCCTACAGAGTCAGGGGGGAGAAAGAAATTCTTTACAACTCTGTTAATTTCTAAGGGTAGGGGGAAGCATATGAGGGAACACACACACCACACAGATTAGCCAGTTCAGTAGTCTGTTCTGTATAATATCTGCAGACTTTGGTAGCATGCTCAGCACTAATATATGCAAAACTACCAGCTGCAAAAACAGTTAAAGGATGTGAGACCACACACTCAGGTGCATAGTGGCTTTATGTGTCTCTCAGAATGATAAAATGAGGAAATGTCCTCACTGTCTTGACGATGTTGCTCGCAGGTACAAATTGTCAGCAGTGTCATGCAGGCAGAAACGAGCAGTTTTCTGTCATGCTAACAAAACTATGCAGCTCCCTGTCAGGACATGCTCTGGCTTTTCCTCAACTTCCTTACATGCCAGAGCAACTGAATCCTGGCTGCTGAGTGACGGGACAAACACTTGTGGGGTTTTTTTGGGGTTTTTTTTTTTTTTTTTTTTTTTTTTTTTGGGGGGGGGGGGGGTAAAATTTGGAGGAATTTAATTGAAATCAAAATAAATCAGAATGAGACAGTGAAAGTAGAGCAGCAAAGGAGAAAGACTAGATTAGAAAATAAGAAGAAATCAGTACCAGGAAGAGAGGAGGTAATGTGTGTGTAAAGCCCATTTTTACAGGAACAGACAAGAAAAGAGACGAGCTTGCACGGGCCGAGAAGGCTGGCTGTGTTTGATCAAGATAAACGTTTCCCGGGAAACTTTATCCTCTGCAACTTTCTCCAACTAAACTTTCAGTAGAATTCAGTAGATGGCAATGGTTTGCACTGCGATCACTTAGTCACTTAAATTATGTACACTTAGTGTTCATAATTTTTATCATCAATAGAATTTCCAGGCACAGCCATGGTTGTCTCAGGATCTCATCTCTGCCTTTCACAGATGCTGTTCTGTTGGCCATCAGGTGGTGACCTTCAGCTTGCACTGTGATAGTTTGCAGTTGATTGCAAAGTGATCAGGATGAGATTCTACACCTCCAAATCTGAAGCCGTGGTTCTCATCCAGAAATAGTTTGAATGCTCACTCCAAGTTGCTACTTCAAGTATGTCAGTGTGTTGAGTGAAGCAGAGGACAGACTGGTGTCTACACTGTGACAGAGTTAAGCGTGAAAACAAACTGAACTGATTTACAGGTCAGTGATTTTCAGCCTCGTCCCTCACAGTCACCTTCAAGGTGTTTCATTTCATATTGTAAGGTAGACACTCTACAATATATATTACGGTAATTACTTGCCAGAGAGCA
This sequence comes from Simochromis diagramma, assembly GCF_900408965.1. NCBI lineage: Eukaryota > Metazoa > Chordata > Actinopteri > Cichliformes > Cichlidae > Simochromis > Simochromis diagramma. The sequence goes on from NW_024386736.1 coordinate 1,452,860, forward strand.
GTCTAAAACTTGTTATTATTTTCATGTTAGTCCATAATGCATTCTCATAATTACCAGTTAACAATACAAACCTTAGGCTACAGTGCAATGCACTGACACAAATCCCTGTCCTAATGAGCACACATGTAAGAGCTTTCTTTTAGTGTTTTCACAAAATAAGCAACACAAAGAAAATCTGAAAACCAGTTCAAAGACATTTTAAAGTGATCTCCATGGTGATTCTACTGTAGAAACATGAACAGGTAGAAATGGAGGATGCAGCCCGACTGCTCATCACTGCTTTTTTTACCTGTTCAAAAGCAGTGAACAGGTAACAGGAACCGGCCTGGCTGCCGTGCTGAGGTCGGCACACGCTTTATCATCATTTTGGGTTCTTCAAAAGCTTTTCTGTTAGCGTGATGTTTTTAAATGAAGCTAAAAACGCAAAGTTATCTCCCAAACATAACTATTTGACTTGATATGTATTGTGTGCACTCCCTTACCCAGGATCATGGAGACTGTCTTCATCAGGTTCATCATGGTTTCTCTCTGTCTTGTCGTTGAAGTGTGCTGTGACATCTGCCTGCCCTTGTGCCTCACATAGAGAAAGATCCGGGTATATACGGCCACCATGATGGAGAAGGTCATCAAGTTAAGAACGGCCCAGAATATCAGGAAGCTGCGGTGGTACAGCGGTGCCATGGTGGAGCATTCACTTAGATGGCACGTGCAGTTCCAACCCATTTGGGGAACGAGGCCCATGATTATTGCCACCAGCCAAATTAACAGCATGACTATGAAAACACGCCGAGTGCTCATGCTGCTGTGTAGCTGGACGTTGAAGATAGTCTGATGGCGCTCCACAGCCACGAATAGGAGGTTGAGGACAGAGGCTGTCAGGCTGGTATTTATCAACCCCTGACGAGTAAACCACTGGTTCGGTGATAGCTTTATAGTCCAGGGACCAGTATGAAACATCATGTGGAGATACGCAAAACCTAGGAGGAGGAAAGTGAGGAGATCTTTTAAACAGAGGTAAACTATTTACACTGTTACATTCTGAGTCGAGTCTATCGTTGTTACCAGAGCAGGACAATGAACAATCTTTACATGATATATGAGGATGTCAGAGACTCATCGCGGTAACATGCTATCAATGTGATCAGTACAAACTTAGTTGAAATAGTCATAGTACTATTAAATCAAACTCAAAAGGTTGCTTGACTGTCCATGAATGCCCAACTTGGCATTCATGGTTTGCGTTTAAGAGATCACTGTTGCTTTTCAATGGAAACAACTGTGAGAATGTGTTTCTATTTTGCTCTACTTTCTCTTTGTGAAGGGTTTTCTGTGAACTTAAGTTATTTCACAAATGGTTTTACAAAAATAAATGGAAAAAAATTTACCTGCAAAAAGGTCTGCCAAAGCCATATTACCCAACAAGTAGTAGATGGGAAAGTGAAACCGTCTGTTTTTGAAAATGGCCGCTACTACCAAAAAGTTGGAAAAAATAACAATGAAGCAAACAATCAAGCCCAGCGTGACAATAAGAACGTCACGCTTTTTCCATTGAGTATTAATGGCTTTTCCACTGTTGTTGTAGAAAAAGTCGATGGTCTCATTGTCATGGCAGGTACCGGTTATGTTACCCATCCTGAGGCGTGAGCGGGGTGTGGGATGAGAAAAACGTTGATGAGTAGAAAGAGTAGGGTGGTGTTGCAGACGCAGAGTAGGAGGAGGAGGATTAGGGCACCACTGACACTCGCCACATTTGGAGGTTTGGAGATCGGCATGCCATTAGCTGTGCAGGTGAGGACTGGAGTTATCCAGACGTCTGAAAGCCTGGGGACTTCTCTGGATGCACATCTACATTCTGGAGAAAAAGTAGTAAGTTTGAGCAAACATTAAATTATGCATAACAGTTCAAAATCAGTGATAAGCATTTATTAACAAACTACAGAAACTGGTCATAGTGAAATGATATCCAACATAGACATAGAAAATATTTAACTTAAAATTTTTAGCATTTAGAGAATAAACATTTAAAATAATATAGTTTGACAAGATTAAGGTAAAAAGGAAGTAAAGCAATATTTGGATGACAAAATAACCAAGTATTTACCAGGTCTAAAGATGAGGTAAATACTAAGTAGACCTTATAACTTAAAGTCATGATTTGCCATTTTACTTTATTAGTCTCTCACATCACAGTGTAGGAATTTCTTTACATGGTTGTTTCAGTTCATTGCAGCTTGCAGGCAGTCATTTCTGCTCTCTTTAAGTCCCGGTCAGGTTGAGGTCTGGACTTTGACTGAACCATTGCGACACCTCGATTCTTTTTTCCTTTTCCAACAAAAGTAACCGGCTGTGCTTGGGATCATTGTGCTGTTGCATCACTCAGTGCTGGCTGTCATATGACCTCACATTTGACTCTAGAATACTTTGGTATACTGATGAGTACGTGGTCAACTCAGGAACTGCAAGGTGTCCACATCTAAAAAAAAAATAAAAAATCAACACAACTCCACCACCACGTTTGAGCAAATACATGTTTGGTTTTTATCCAAATGTGGTTCTGCTCATTATGGCCAAACTACTTTACTTTGGTCTGCTCTGCACAAAGGACATAATTATAGATGTACTAAATCACCGATTTTAACAGGGGCATTTTACTATGGCTATAAATCAGACTATTACTGGAAAACAGTGACAAATATAATGTTTATCATGCAAAATAGCTGTGGCTTTTGTCCCTTGTAGCTTATCCCGGTGCTGCTGTCCATCACAGGTCAAGCTCAAATTACATCAGAACATCTATGCATTTGCGCTGTCTTAACAGAGTCAAACACCAGTGCGAACAAACCATTTCTAGACACCCTTGTACAGAGATATACAGCACTATAGCGGTAAAAGCACTGGGTTTCCTCCCCCCCCTAGGTTGGGGTTAAATCACCAGAAAAGCTTTTTGTATCTAGTGGCCAAACAAAATGTGATACCTAATATGGAATGGAAATTGTAAGGTATCAATAAATAATTCATTAAAATCACCTAAATAAACTAAACACTCCTACTGAGCGTTTAAAGAAAAGAAAACATCCGGTTTTTTACAGTTATATTCTTTCACAGTGAAAAGGTAGGGCAGCAAGTTCAAACTGACTTTGCACCAATACAAACGAGCACTTTATTAACGCCACTAACCTTCATCAAATCTATGTACTGAAGGCAGCATCTAAATAGATTGTCCTGACATGTGACTTTCCAATATTATCAAAAATACAGAGGCTCTTCTTCCTGTTAAACTAATGCAGACATGCTGACATGACTTATCACAATGCACTACAAAGCATGCACTCAGAGGGCAGTTTCCGAACACACACTTATTTTATAATCCTAGAAAGATAACGCTGTTCCCAAACAGGGCTAAGCTGCGATAATAAAGTTGACCCAGCCAACAAAGATAAAGCAGTATGCAAGATTTGCCCCCACGCAAGCTGTGGATAAACAGGTCACCTCCCCTTTCAGTCCTCTGATGCTTCAGTGTCGTGCTGCAGAAAATTAGTTTGCGTGCACAGCAACTATTTTCCTGTTCAATTAAACTGAAATCAATTTACATTATCAGAGAAGTAATTGCTGGAAGCGAGTCGCATCATTTTTTTGTTGTTGTTGTTCAGAACATCTCAGACTACGTGCACATCTAATCAGCTTTGTTGAAATACGTGAGTGGCATTTCTTGCATTAACTATCTGATTAATCAACTTATCTAACGCATCCTTAGCTACTGAGCCGTCTCCAGCAGGTAAGCTTTAAGGTTAAGGTTTGAAGCCCCAACGAAAAGGTTGTTAGCTTTTTTTGGCAAAAAATAGAAATAAGGATCTATACATTTACCACAGAATCACATCGTAAGTAACTTTGCCCTGTACAAGCCAGAAAACCTTGATTTGTAAGAAAAGCAACGTTATACACTACGTTCATATACTACGACTGAGTAACTCCTATCTGACATGTCACAACAAGAACAGGCAAGGCTTTAAATGATTGTAACTGAAACCAAACACAGCCCAGATCAAAACGCAGCCAACAACTGACTTTAATCCCCTATTTATGGTAAACCTGCACAGTGTGCTCTTATTGTTGAGTCAGCAGCACAACCTCGCACAGTCTCCACTCTCCTGTGAAACGCAGCCCTGCACGACAACACCGCAGTGCCGTCAGTTCCAAGTTCAACTCTCCCAACAATGGAAACAGCAGAGCTGCTCCCTGCAGAAGAGACACACCTCACAATTACACAATCCAGCTATGTAACTCAATCTTAATCCAAACACACACACACACACACACACACACACACACACGTTCTCCTACCAAGGATGTGTGGAAAGAAATGCCAAATTAAAAATGTGAGAAATGCAGCAGGAGTGCAAACTTCACAGGTTGGAAATGAAGTGATGGATGAGACCACTGCAGGAAAGAGGGTTCAATTTTTGATCGAGGCAACAAATTAAAACAGGTGAGGAAATTAAAAAAAGAAAAAAGCCTTTCCACATTCTATCCCTGTGGTGACAGAATGTGGAAGGATCCAAATGGTTAAAAGTAGTGAAACAGTGGCGTGCATGGGAATGTGTCTGAAACTCCCCGAACAACATCAAATTTGTGGCGAGCAACAGGAAGGTGAGAAGGATGCTATTCCCCTTATGAAAGCAATACTACCTCGACTACATACGACCAGCAGCTGCAGCTTTAAAAAAAAAAAAAAAAAAAAAAAGTTCTCGTTGTTGGATTTGTGTTTTAAAGTCATACTTTAATTTTACCCATTGTACTAAGTGGACAAGTCCACTCCTTATTTTAAATGCATAATCACATTGGCCAACTCTGTTTGTAAAAGCCCAACATTAGTCTGCAATTGACATCGAAATGTTTACATGTGCATTGAGCCAAAGATATGAATAAAAAGATGAGCTCTTAAGTCATAATTAGATGTCCAACTGCCATTTAAGTTTCACCTGCAAACATACCTTGATTTCAGAAGGCACCTTCAGCACTACGGCTGACAGTTCTGCGAATTTGTATTTTCCCCATTTCAAAATGGCACAAAACCACAACGCTTGGACTTCCGGTGGCTCGTAGCACCGCATGGCCGCATAGAGAGTGACCTCCGGCACCAACCGTGTGTTTCCCCGGACTCGAGAGCTGTATTAAGGCTACATTGCCATTTTTCGACTCAAGAATGAGTGGGGATAAATCTAAAAAGGGAGGATACGGGCTACGAAACATTCTTGACTGTGAAATGGAGAAGGACGCCGCGGCTAGTGAGGCAAGCCTCGCATCGGGACAAGATGGCGACCGAGGTGAAGGTCTGGGTTGGCTTCGGGATGCTGTGAGTAGCGTACTGGTGGCCGAGATGGCTACATTGCGAACCGAATTGAAGAGTGACTTCAAAGCACTCGGTACGGAATTTCGGGAGGATGTAAAGAAGCAAATGGCCGAACTCTCTAAGGAATTGAATCAAAGATTACACGAGATGGCGGATCAGGTGGAGGAGATGACCGGTCGGCTAAAGCACGTCGAGGACAACATGGCTGACTCGGAACGCTGGGACATTGGTGTTAGGGATACACTTGTGCAGCTGTTGGAAAATCAACGGGCGCTTCAGGAAAAGGTGTCCGATATGGAGGGCCGCGCTAGGCGCAAGAACATCCGGATCTACGGCGTACCGGAAAACTCGGAGGGCTCGTCGGTGACTACCTTTGTTGAAAATCTGATCAAAGAACACCTAGGCGAAGATTTCGGCCCGGACCGTGCTCTCGGCATTGAGCGCGCACACCGCGCGTTGGGACCGAAACCACCCCCGAACGCCCCACCACGCTCAATAATAGTGCGCTTCCTCCGGTTCTCTGTTAAAGAAGAGATTCTCCGCACGGCGTGGAACAAAGGGGTACATATCCAAAACAAACGGGTGTATTTCGATCATGACTACTCTCTGGAAGTGCAGAAAAGGAGACGGGAATATATCCCAGTTAAGAAGGCTTTGAAGGACAACGGGATCCGTTTCCAGACACCACTAAGTAAGATGCGAGTGTTTTATGCGTCAGGCAATGTCCTATATAATACCGCGAGCCAAGCTGCCGAGGATTTAAGAAAGCGGGGAATAGCCGTGGGTAAGATCACCTTGGGGAACCAAACCAACAGGATGACAGAGGACACGATAAAGCAGCTACTTCCTTGGGAAACGCAGACAGCACACTGCGGGGGCGGCTTCCAGCAGCACGTGCGGGAAAAACTCCAAGCATTCCGGAGGGAGCAAGAAAAAGTGTCAGCAGACGAGTGAACAGCTGATGGCGGGACGACGGTGAGATAGCTGGCGGTAGAGTTTTGATAATCTAACCGCAGGAACACTGACTTTCGTATCCTTCAGAATTCATATTTCTTTAGGTTGGTGCCTACGGACATGGTTAGAGAACCACCACGTTATGTCTAGTAGCGATAAGAGACTGTTTCGTTTATTTTTTGCCCTTTTTTGGCTTTTTTGTCGGTCACTCCCCTCTTGTCGGATGAGGGGCCCCACCCTGTGGCCAGTCCCCTCAATGTCAAAGGATGCTGTTATATCCTTTGTATTGGAAGATCCTGTTGATGTTTTGTGTGTTTGCTGTTCAGTGAGTTCTGGTTGTGATGTTCTGAGGTCTGGGTTGATTATGTTGTATTCCACATATCCACTTGATGGCTTATAATTTCTATAAAATGCTGTCACTAAATGTAAATGGCCTGAATAGCCCTATTAAAAGAAGCAAATTAATTGCCAAATTGAAAAAGGAGACAGTAGACTTGGCATATTGGCAAGAAACTCATCTAGATAATGCAGAACATGAGAAATTAAAAAAGATGGGTTTCAGACATACATTTTATTCATCGTATAGGGCCGGGAAAAAACGAGGAGTAGCTATCCTTATCTCAAATAAAATAAAATTTGAACATATATCTACTATAAGTGATAAGGAAGGTCGGTTTGTTTTAGTAAAAGGTAGAATAGAGAATAAGACGGTCACACTATTAAATGTCTATGCACCCCCAGGAAGCAACGCAAGCTTCTTTAAGAAGATATTGATTTGATCTCTAAGGAAACGGTGGGAACTCTTATTTGTGCAGTAGATTTTAATTTACTGTTAAATCCCAGATTAGACTCAAATAATAGGGACAGGAAAAGCACGTCTGGAGGGAAACGGGTTAAAGGAATGTTAACGGAATTAGGGCTTATGGACGTGTGGCGATCTATCCATGGGTCAGCGTCAGGATTCACTTTTTACTCTGCTCGACACTCAGTGTATTCGAGGATAGATTACTGTTTTATGTTTAATAGGGATTTACACAGGATAAAAGATTGCAGAATAGGTCCAAGAGATGTCTCTGACCACAATGGAATTTATATAACGTTACATTTAGACGGGACACGGAAGACAACTTTGTGGAGACTAAATACCGGTATGTTAAATGACCCCGCTTTTGTGAAACAAATGACAGCCGATCTTAACTTGTACCTGCAGGACAATGATAATGGAGAGACAAATCACAGTATTTTATGGGATGCAGCCAAAGCTGTCCTCAGAGGTAAAATAATTGCGTGGTCGACCATGATTAAAAAGAAAAAGTCACAAGAATTGTTACAACTGCAGAATAGATTAATGGCCTTGGAACAGTCAGGTCTAAAGGATAAAAATACTACAGTAACCCACCAGATCAGACAGATTAAGCAGGAGATAGATAAGATATTGAGCGAAGAAGTAGAGAAAAACATAAGGTTCATGAAACAGAGGTATTATGAGGCGGGGCCTAAGGCGGCGAAGCAGTTGGCGTGGCGGATTAGAAAACAGCAAGCTGAAAATAATATTTATAAGATTAGAGACCCGGTTGGTAACAATGTTGTAACTGACCTGGATAAAATTCAAAAAGCGTTTGAAAAGTATTACAAATCCTTATATAGTCAATCTACTCAGGGTGATGTAAATAAGATGACTGACTTTTTGAATTCCTTAGACCTGCCTACGATTGGTCGAGAAGCAAATAGTAAGTTAACGTCCTTAATATCTCGGGAAGAAATAATTAAAGCTATCTCCAGCCTTAAATCCAATAAATCACCAGGTACCGACGGGCTCCCTGCCGAATGGTACAAAACCATGAGGGAAAGCCTTCTTCCCCTGTTGGAAACTAGTTTTAACTACATTTTGAAAGGAGGTCTGGTACCTCCCTCTTGGAAGGAGGCCTTCATATCGGTTTTGCCAAAGGGGGGACAGGATAGACTAAACTGCAAATCTTATAGGCCGATAAGTGTCCTGAACTCAGACTATAAACTATACACAACTATTTTGGTGCGAAGAATGGATGCTGTAATGCCTTCTTTGATTGATGAAGACCAAACGGGTTTCTTGAAAAATAGACAAACCCACGATAATATTAGACGAGCTTTACACATCATCGAACACATTAATAATAAGAAAAAAAGCTCAATTATTCTTAGCTTAGATGCTGAAAAAGCATATGATTCAGTGAATTGGGACTTCCTCTTCCTAGTGATGGAAAGATTTGGTTTCTGTAGCGAGTTTATAAGATGTTTCCAAGCTCTTTATTCTCTCCCTACTGCCAGAATAAAAATTAACGGTAGCCTCTCCGATACTATTTTTTTAGAACGAGGATGTAGACAGGGGTGTCCAGCAAGCCCCTACCTCTTCAACTTGTTTATCGAACCTCTAGCCCAGGCTATACGTCAGGAAACATCGTTGAAAGGGATTGTAATAGGAGGGGACGAGTACAAGGTGTGTTTATACGCAGATGATGTCTTGGTGACAATCATGGATCCCAGCTCAGGTATACCAATGTTAATGGGGATGTTGGAAACATATGGCCTGTATTCAGGGTATGTCCTTAATGTCAAAAAAACTCAAGTTCTGTCATTTAATTTTTCTCCGGACCAGACACTACTGGCAAAATTCAAGTTTAATTGGGAGGCAACTGCTATCAAATATTTGGGAGTGTTTCTGCCTAGAGATCTGACACAACTGTACGATATTAATTACAGTCGTATTAATAGAGAAATATATAGCGATCTCAACATTTGGGCCTTGCTCCCTCTCGACCTTGGCAACAGGATACAGATAATTAAAATGAATATTCTCCCCAAACTACTCTCTTTTTCTTGCTTTACCTATTCAAATTCCAGAGAAGCAATTCAGGGAATGGAATAAGCAGATTTCGAGATTCATTTGGCTTAACAAAAGACCAAGGGTGAAGTTCTCTACTTTGCAGTTGCCGAAAGACAAAGGGGGCTTGGCTCTACCTTCATTAAGGAATTACTACTTATCTGCTCAGCTGAGGTCCTTGGTGTGTTGGTGTAATCCATCTTTTTGTGCGAGGTGGAAGACTATTGAGATGTCTCTCTCAGACACGCCAATCCAGTCTAGACTTGGCCACGCGGCTTCTGATTTGGACGATACCTTGACGCCCAGCCACTGGGTCACTTTTACATTAAAAATATGGAGGGGAGTGGTCAAGCAGGCGCAACTCCAGGAAGAGATAAAACTTCTGAGGTGGCCAGCGTATGACCCTGATTTTCTACCTGCTTCCCACGATAGTAGATTTAAACAATGGGTGTGGCATGGAATCACTGCTGGGTGTTTGGTTATTGTAAAATCTAAAATTATGGCTTTTGATACCCTATGCAAGACTTACGATCTTGGGAAACAAGACTTTTTTCGATACTTGCAACTCCGTGACTATATTGGCAAAAGACTGAAGAGCTGTGTCCGTGGAGACTTCGATTGTTAATATTTTCATTGATGCTTATGACTCTGGGAGTAACAGAGCCTTGATAAGTAAACTGTATAAATGTCTGACTAAGCTCAAAGGGCACTCAACGATTTACATAAAGCAGAAATGGGAAAAAGAAATGGACATTGTGATTACAGAAGATGGCTGGGCACGGATCTGGGAGACACAGTTTACCACGACTAACTCCAACATGTGGCGGGACTTCTGCTGGAAGAACATTATACGCTATTTCATAACGCCTAAACAGAAGTCTAAATTCAGTGCTACACCTGCGTTTTGCTGGAGGAATTGTGGGGAAGTCATGGCTGATTACGGTCATATATTCTGGTCCTGCCCACTCATACGACCCTTCTGGACGGAAGTTATAAAGATAATTACAGAGGTGTTGGGATTCCACGTGTCTTGTACATTTACCTCATTGTATCTGGGATATTTTACAGACGATTTAGTTGCAGATGATGTTTACCTTCTGAAAGTTCTCTTGGCTTCTGCGAAGAAGGCCATAACAAAACGCTGGCTCTGTAGAGATCCTCCCACTGTAACACTTTTTACCTCTATAGTGGAAGACGTCAAATTGATGGAATGTATGACTTTCACTCTGCGACTGCAGGGAGATTTGGGAAGGAGACGGTGGAGAAAATGGCTGGACTTTACAGCTTGTGGCAGCACCCTTTGATGCATAGAATTAGCAATGCAGACTTGTTGACGTATGTATGTGTGGATGTGCAGATGTATGTACAGGTGTATGTTATCTTCCCATGACCTCATACTGTTTCTGTTTTTTCTTTTTTCTTTTATCTTGTTGCATAAAAATGTTCCTAAACAAATAAAAAGTGTCAAAAAAAAAAACCCACAACGCTTCAGTGCAAAGTGCATCTTAAGCTGCATTAAGCAGCTGCTGTCACATGATGTGCCACAACTGAAGTGCTCATCGCATTTTCTGCACCGTTTTAGGCACAACAGACATGCTGCTATGTGACCAAGGTTATACAGAGGACACACAAAGTAAGTGACTAGTCAGTGAGAAGTTACTGAATAGTCTGCCTCAAGTTGGCGAGAGTGAATATCTGGTAGACAAATAATAAAAATAAAAACTTGCTGCCTAAAAGGAAACTGACAGCATTTTCAGAATTAGGTAACTGTTAAAAGAAAATACCACTAAGTTGATATAACTTCTGTACTGTAAAAGTGAAGCTAAAGGCACACTGCTAATGCTCACCAACAAATCGTGTTGTCTCATCTGATGTAAAGTGTAAAAATAAGATTTAACACTTTTTTGTATGTAGGACAGTTTAATGGCCAGACTTTTTGTGTCATTTCCCAAAATATCAAACTGATGCACTAATAAGAGCTTGCTACTCACACAAATTGAGAAATAATAGTAAATCTGTTGCAGCAACTCTGGTCTAGGTTGTAGACGGGTACATAAAGGTTAGCTCAACACAATGTTAGCTGGCTCAGCAAAGTCTAAAACCCTGGATGGAGATAACATGCAACGGCGGATATCAACTTCATCTTATAAGCTGGGCTTTCCTCTTCAGACTGTCTGCATGTTCAAATTAAAAAAAAAAAAAAAAAAAAAAAAAAGTTATCAGATGATGATGGGAAAATGGTGATAATAGAAATGGTGAAATTTACCAGAAACTGCAACACTGTCATATCTTGTAAGACAGGAAGTTAATGCTGCAAAATATTACTTAGATTTGTTAAAAATATAAACATTTTAAAACTGGTCATTTTACTGTAGCATGAATGCTCAGTGCTGGTTGTTTCAAAAGCTGCTGACTGCACATTAGAGCGCTGAAACATCAAACAGAATACATTTAAACAGTAAGTGTTACTATCCCGCAGTCTAATAACGGACATGTGACAATGGCTTTAGCGTGGTTGGCCGATCAAAGTGAAATTTATTTATTAATTCAACAGATATTCTTGCCGTTTTCTTTGGTTTAATAGCTCCAATTCCAGCAGCACTTAACAGACTTGGCAGTAGAGTGAAGGATAAAAACTTTTAGACACCTTTTGCATCACCAGCTGAATACATGCAAATCCCATTGACAACAGGATGCGCAGTTTTCGCTTTTGTAACTTTACAGCTGGGCTTTATTTGTGACGGTAACAGCTTAACACCATACAGATATAAAATGTATTCTCCGAGCAAAGGATCTATATTCAACTATAAAATAAGGAGTGAAAGCGTGGCGCTTCCAGACAATTTCAACTGAAACTCTGGACATAACCTGTTTGGAAGTATGCGTGATTTAGGCAGATAAAGAGAGTGTCACGTTCATGACACAAAACTGACCTTAAGTTCAACATAGGTGGCGGGGTGGCTGTAGCTCAGGTGGCAGAGCAGGTCAGCCACTAATCAGAAGGTCGGTGGTTCGATCCCAGGCTGCATCCTGGCTGCATGCCAAATATCCTTGGGCAAGATACTAACCCCGTGTTTGCCTACTGGTGGTGGTCAGAGGGCCCGGTGGCGCCAGTGTCCGGCAGCCTCGCCTCTGTCAGTGCGCCCCAGGGCAGCTGTGGCTACAATGTAGCTTGCTATCGCCAGTGTGTGAATGGGTGAGTGACTGAATGTAGTGTAAAGCGCTTTGGGGTCCTATGGACTAGAAAAGCGCTATACAAATGCAGGCCATTTACCATTTATTTATATAGCTCAGTAACTCAAACTCGCGTCATATTTTTCTATGTTTTTCCTAAATAGTTGATTCAAATGACAGTCGGCATAATTTTTGAGTCATCAACCATTAGAGTATAATTCAAATATTACTCAACAAAACTGCCAATGAAAACAGTACATTTTTCAAAAATAAAAAACTTAAAATGCACTGTTCCAAATTATTACGCACACAGAGTTTTGAAACATTTTATAGGTTGTAGAGAACTGAAAATGGTCATTTGTTGAAGTTGCAGCATTAGTAGATCAATTTTACTGAAATCAAAAGCTATTTCAATCAAAAACATCTTAAGAGGTCAAGTTATATATTAACATAGGACCCCTTATTTGATAGCAGTTTTACAATTCTTGCATCCATGGAACTTGTAAGTTTTTGGAAATTTCTACTTGAATGTCTTTGCAGGATGTCAGAATAGCCTCCCAGAGCTGCTGTTTGGATGTGAACTGCCTCCCACACTCAATTTTTTTGTTTGAGGATGCTCTAAAGGTTCTCAATAGGGTTGAGTTCAGGGAACACAATTTGCATTATAATTTGGAACGTGGTGTAAAGGTGAACACTGCAATCGGCTAACGATCAAAGCAATAACAAGAAGGTTCTTGTTCCTAGTGTTAGCCAGCAACCTCCAGCAACTACTTGGCAACCGGTCAGGGAATACATATTTTCCCATGTGGTCATTAAGACTTTAAAAAAAAAAAAAAAACATTTTAAAATATATACTCAGTAATGGTACTCATTCACACATGACTACTTTTGTCCTTTTATGTCAAACTTCTGGACGAATGTTCAAGAATGTAAAAATTAGGGGTGGGAATTTAATGCGTTAATTGTGATTCATTTGAAAAAACATTGTGTGAAAAAAATTAACATATTTAATCGCACTTTGCATTTCAAGCAAAGGGGAACTTTTGTTAATGCATGATTTCCTGGTATACCGATTACAGTGACGCAGGCCAAACTTGATGAAATGACTGGCTTCAGGACCAAAATTACTAAGTCAACATCAGACAAACTTACAAATTCTCTTGACTGTAGACTAGTATCAGTGGTAGAAGACAGGTGTTAGAAAGTGTGCTACTGATTCAGATGAGCCCTGTGTTCCAGTCGAGCAGGGACCTACCCACAGATGTCTGTCCTGGTCTGCAAGTATTTGGTTAGTCCTGCCACTTCTGTCCCATGTGAGAGACTGTTCTCACTTGCAAAATACATAGTAACAAAAAAGAGAGATCTGCCTTGAGCTCTGAAAATGTGAACAGGCTAGTTTGTCTAAATAACTGGCTGAAAGAGACAGACAATAAATAGGCATGGAGGTATTGTGAGTCCAATGAGTTTGTTTTTTGCACTAAAGTGTTTGATGATCACTGTTTTAGCTTAATTTACAAAAGAATGCTGGCTAAGGTTACTCGGAGTTTAAAGGTGAAGCTGGTCAAATAACCTTTTGTTTCTGCCTTTTTTAAGAAAATAAAAATGCACTTTATGTTGAAATTTTTATTATTATTATTATTATTATTATTATTACATAAAGATAATACAATTATCTGATAAACACTACAAAAATAAAGTATTATTACAGGCTCAATCTAAAGACCAAAAGTAAAACTTGGTCAGCTTAAGTCGAGCTTAAGCTGTAATAGCAGCTACAGTTCTGAACACACACCGAAAATCGTTAGGCATACGAGTACGTATGCTAAACAAATACTTGACATGTGAAAAGGAGAAAGAAGCTGATGTTAGGAAGTTGTGGGTTACAGTCTCATACCCTCCCCCTCCATTCATACATACATTTAGCAGTTTCCCCTTCCCACATTTTCTGTTGTCTTAGTGGGTTTACAACTGATACTTGTGACCTGAACACACAAGTTCACGACAACAAACCAGCTTGCATCAGAACAAAGACCAACCATCTGTCACCACCGGCTAACATTCAATTACAGCATTTCCTGCACGCCTAATTAAGACTTTTGCGCATTCCTCTAAACTTGACCACTGTGTGTGTGTGTGTGCGCGCGCTCTCTCTACCAGACGGCATGCATGTATGCAGCCTGTGAGTTTTCATGCATCGTGTGTCTGTGTTTGTGCGTGAAAGGACTCGACGGGATCAGTAAACACCGGTTTGAATGGAAACTGGTCATTACCAGGGGAGCCACACCCAAGGCCTTTTCTCCCTCCTCCCCCTCAGTGTTGCTCTCTTTCTCCCTAAAGAAAGAGTCTTAGCTTATTGACTTCAGCCAGCCTTTCTTTAGAATAGGAAACAGTACTAGGAAATGCATGCACCCCCACAATAGCTGAAACCAATACGACGGTGTAGGCAGACACAATTGATTGTGTTTGTGACCTCTGATTCCAGGTAAAACTGAGATTGTACTTCTCTCCACAGGACCCCCTCTCTTCTACTGTGAAGTATTGACACCACTCACCATGTGTCACCTATATGGAGATTACCTTTAGCACTTTAATCACCCAGACACACGCACAGACAGCTGCTTGTTTCTCCTGATATGACTGATCCAGTCTTTGTTTCACTTTTAAAACTTAAGCTGTTTTTTTAACCCCCCCCCCCTCCTTAACCCTTGTTTTTCTTTAAATCTTCATTCCCATAATTAGCATTTCCTGTAATCTTATTTTTGTTTGTTTTTAAAGCCCAAGTGAATATCTTGTAATAAAGACAGAGGACATGCACTGCTGATATGCATAAATAGTGAAATCAGTAACCCTGGAGACTGGATCAGGAATGTCATTTAACATGTATATATAAGTTTGAGGTGGTGTGTGTTTACTGCATGTTTAAGACTCGGATTCAATAGGTTTGTTTCTTTTGGTGTTTTTTTTTTTTTAACTTGTGAAAAACATGCTTTCGATGCAGTGATCATTAGCATTTCATGTCAATTCAAACCTCAGCTGACAGGCCAGGTGTAATAAAGCGCTTAGAGTGCTTGAGTAGAGTAGAAAAGCACTATACAAGAACCAGTCCATTTAACATTCACAAAATAAGGTTTGTCCTGTCACATCTTTCATATGAACACTGACACAGCCGTTCAAACTCAGTACAAAAGCAAATCAGTGCTTTTTCTATACCTCTGAATTGAATAATGTGAACAGCCCTCCCTCCAAAATAACTTAGTCAAACTAAACAGGGAAAAAAAAAAGAAAGGTTTAATACTTTTTGACATCTTGTTAGAGTGTACAAATGAGCGATGGATCAGAAAATAAGCAGACCAGAGATGTTAACTTTATGGTGGTTTATGAAGAGGCACAGATACAGTTTTACTTTGTCTCAATACTCTGGTCCTAAAGTGAACTACACTGAGCTAAAGAAAATGCGTGGAAGCAACAATAACATTTGTCACAAGTGGCATTAGTCTTATTATTTTTCCCCCGTATAAAAATCTGCATGTTCAAGCTTTTCATATGCAGATTTGCTGCTTTCGCTTTTTGGGACTTACTGTAAACTCAACACTAACTCTGTGAAGTGAACACGCCGTAACACTGCGTCCACAGACGGAACAGTTTTAACTTTATTGCAGGGCTGTTTTCCTGTAGGCGACACCTGTGCTGTAAATGTGCGTTTGGCGTTTTCTTTCCTTTTCTATTTGCATATGCAGTGTGCTGTGTAGACATCCGGGAAAATAAAGGCAGAGGGAAGAAAAACGGTTGTTTTACTTTGGAAGAAAGTTAACACTGCCCTCGTAGTAAGGGTGGCAAAACTGCTTAGCTGCATTAAAAAGAAAAAAGGGAACGGCTGCTTCTCCGTAAGGTAATGAGCTCCAGACTCCTTCCGCGCAGATACCTTCGCACGCTCACGGGAGTCGCGACCTCCGCACGGAGGAAACAATGAAGCACCGTACAAACATTTCTCTTCTCCCCGGGCGCGCATTTCAAACTCGTCGCCCTCCGCTGATTTTTTTTCTTTTTTAATACAGAAGAAGTGTGAATGTGGAGCGGGAGACGAGTTTGAACTCACCTTTAGTCGTCTGTGAACGCCTCCAGCAGGTATAGTTATCCAGGTTAGATCTTTGCTTGTCTTCGCACCTGAGAACTCCTCCCCAGCTCACAAAGCAAAAGTGAAAAAAAAGGAAAAACCCCACAAAAACAGAGGGCCGAAAAAACTAATATGATATGTTTTTTTTCCTGTTTCTATCGAGGCTCAAGTCCACCTTTTACTTTTGAGTCCCACAAAGTTAAATACGCTCGGTCTTCTGCGTCACCTTTACTCGAACTTTTGTTTCGCTTCCGGTGGGCTTAGCACTTGTTACCTGTGCGCAGTAACTCTGTCCCAGGAGGCGTACACAGGGCGCGGCAGCCGCTCCCTCGTTTGTTCCAACTCGTTCTACTAAACGAGCAGCTTGGAGCTTTTTGGTCGTTCCTTCTGCCAACCTGCGCGTTTTTGGTATCCACCCTGTTTGGCTGGCGGTGGGGCATGTCAGCCAATGAGAGCGGAGCGTCAGAGTGATTGACAGAGTGGGCAAGGACGCTACTCAGGCGGGAGATAAAAACCAGGGATGTGGAGCTAATTTTACATCATAATACCCGAGATATCTTCATGTAAGAAAAACAACTGCAATGTGTAAAATTACACAAGTTCAGGTAGCTTGTTCATAATGTTTTTTCTATAGTGGAACATTTGCAGAAACGTTTCTGGCATAATTTATCAATAGAAAAACCTGTGAAACGTACGACAGAAACAGTTAAAAGTTTAAATTCTATGCCCTCTTTCACATTAATAATAATAATAATAATAATAAAAGCAAAGCTTTTCAGTGGGCTACATTGTAGTCTCTGCTGAGCTGATTTTGGCACCTGGGCCTTATGTTTGACACCCCTGATATAAACTAAAGTAGCAGGTGAACTGTAAATGATCACGTGGTTTGTAGTGAGCTTTAAGGCTGGATGTGTCTGTCACATCTGATGTATTGTAGTAGTAAAGGCTCAAAGTAATTAAAGCTGTGTAAACCTCAATCAATCTTTGCAACCAAGACAGCCGAGTTCCTCTGATTTTTTTTCTTCCTTTGTGAATTAGTTTATTATTTTTGATCTTTCTCAATTGCTTTGTTGATCAGTTTCAATTCAGTTTTTTTTTTCATTTGTTCCAACAGGACAAAATGCACACTGTGAAAGAGAGCCAGAGATTAATAATAACTAATGATTACACGCTTAATGATTAACTAATGATATTATATGTATATAATTTTAGAATGTTTAAGCATGTTATAAGAATAAAGTTGTATAATGTATGTTCCTAGCTTGATTTATATGCTATGTTTGTTTTAGATATCAAATAAAGATTCTCAGTTGTTATATGTGAATGTGTTTTCTTTGACTGAAATATATGAAGGGTAAAATATACTTTTGAAAGATTTTTAATTAATTTTCAATTGTATTTTGAAATATATTTTGAAATGTATTTCAAAATATATTTCAAAATATATTTTGTTACCGTATGGGAAGTCATATGCATGTTGTATATTTACTGAGTCTCAAATCTATAACTGCAAATTAGGCCAAAGTGGAAGTGGCAAAAAAAAACTGCAGTTCCTCTGATGACCACTTGAGGCTGGCTCCAAAAGAACACCCCAAAAAGGCCCCCAAAGTATTTGGTGCTAATTTTTACTTCGTAAAAACCATACAGGATGGGATTTTTTTTAAAAGCTCACCTTTTTAATGCTTACCAAGGCTTAACATTTGCGTGCTGGCCACTTTGATTGACTACTTTGACTTGCAGTGTCTGCTAGGCCTCACCTTTATAATTGAGCTGGAACTCTCGCTTGTGTTTGTGATATTGGTCCAGGAAGTTGGTGCTTTAGTTTTGGTGAGTGAAATTCCAGGAATTGCTGTTAGTTAACACTAATTAGCAGGTGTGTGTTGCAGTGTGTGTGTGTCGCACCCATACAATATATGGATGTCGACCGCTACATCCATATATTGCTAGTGTTACATGCTAGGGTTAGCTAAAAACTTAGCACTCAAACTCTTTGAAAGTAGAAGTTTTGAAATTTCTGGTTTTTGAAACCCTTCAAAATATGGAGTGCAAAACCACTGGATGATGTCACAGGGTCTACGTTCATGTTTCATATCTGCAAAACCTTGAGGCCTCAAAATGAGGCCTTTAGTAGCGCTTTTTTATACAGTCTGTGGATTAGCATCCCGCCTTAAACTTTGCATGAGCACATTGGGCGCAGATCATACTTCCTTTGACCTCTCAGTTCATCTAATAAAAAAGTATTCAAGTAAAAAAATGGTACCTTGGATTACCTCAAGCCTCTGTTTTGTACAGTTATAATGAGCACAGAAACCTCCACGTACACTAGTGGGCTAACAGGTTAAGTGTATGTTTCTGGCTTAATGCCCGAAACTGACTAAAGAGTGTCAGAATGTCTTCTGCTGTTTAGGAGTAGACTAGGCGAACGTATAGCTGAAGATCAATTGTTTGCACTTAGGATCACTGCATTAATTTTTTTGGTGCTCCAGAGGGACTATCAAAAGTACAAACAATCTTATAATGAAAATAAGATGAGAATAAAGAAGGGAAACGATAAGGAGGAACTAAAAGAAAGACTGCACAGAGACAGAAGACACATGGCAAATTGAATACCCCTTCCTGTTTACACCAGTGACCCACTTTGTGGTTGGTTAGGATGTGAGAAATGGTTCAGACATGTTTCTTCAGCATGTTCAATCTGCTTTCCTTATTAGGCGGGTTGCATTTCACAATGTGTGTCCAGTGTGTGGTTGTTCCAGCACTCACAGTTTCCAGTTAGCTGTATTGGGCTCCTCCATTTCCTTATTTCCTCCCAGTGTCAGAGGCAGCTGGCCGGAGGCTGGGTATGCCGTAGTCATAGAGAAAAGGATGCCGATTGCCGTCTGTTTCTTCCGCACCTGTTTGACAGTGTGCAAACTCTAACAAATCTCTAATATTAGGGTGTAACACAGAGCAGGCCAAGGTTACCAGCAGGCCAGAGCAGTATGATATTAAATTTAATGGTTGAAATTTTGTGTTATTGCACTATGAGTTATGTTTTACAGCAGATTTCCTGGTAAGTGGACATTAAACAGTGGCAAGAAAACAGGGCTTGTCTCACAAATTCAGCAATAAGATTCATTCACAGCTGATTGAAATTTTGGGAAAATGTGATTATCGCACATATCCTGTAAGATCTCTTGGCTCTTCAGCTTTGCAGTGATAATAGCAATTCTGTGCCGGTAACCAATAAAAAGCAACCAATCTCAGAGTGGTAATCTTTTAGGATATGGAGAGCTGGGGAATCCAGAGGGAGGGCGAGCTGATTGGATGTTTTGTGCTTTTCATACAGTTTTTGATGAGGTATAAACTGTTTTGCAGATAAAGTGTGGATTTCAGCCACAGTATTGTGTTTATTATAGTCTAAACTGGGGCTGTTTAACTAATTTTGTATTTTGGGGCCGTAACAGTGAAACTCCTCTTTCACACAGTGTAAAGAAATGTAACCATGCATTTAACCCCTGCAATATCTTAACATAAGAAAAAGAGGTTTCAACAGTATGTTTTTATACAGTAAAAACGCTGCTGGAGTTAATGAAAGAAATCTGTCACTGTGACTTTTTGGAGTTTAAACAGGACGTTTTTGTGAATTCACAGAAAGTTTCCTGTGGAAATTTCATACTGTGGACACATTGGGGGGAAAAGAGAACTTTCTGTAGAGTATAGTGAAAAATAGAACTTCTGTACTTTAATTGTTTAGAAATCGCTTTAATGTAGGATGAATGCTCATGGTGGAAGTCTTTATCTGGAGGTTCACCATTGGCATCCTGTGCTTTTCACCCCTGTGACAGGTGTGAAAGAGTCTGGAGACACCATGGAGAACATTTTATTGCCTAACATCGTTCAGGACGACCAGTTTGACCAGTTTGTAATTGATTGTCTGGGGAAACATATCCATTGAGGGACACGTAGACTAAGTAACAGCACTCCTGCCATTACGTATTGGGATGAAACCCTTGGACCCTTGGTCCCAGAGCATCTCTGGGACATTATGCTTTGTTTTATCCGAGGCACCTCAGACTGTCCTGGAGCTTATTGGCGCTCTTATCCAGATCTGGGCGGAGCTCCCCCAGGACACCATCCGTTGTCTAATTAGGAACATGCGCTGATGTGGTTCAGCCTTCTGTAACTTGATGATTTTCATTTCTATCAAACAACCCAACATTCTTTTGTGCCTAACACATTACCATATCAATATAGATATCCTGGTATCCATTAAAATGATATGCATAACCATGTGTCTGGTGGTAACGTGGCACTGAATTAATTCACCAAATATTCCTAAAACTTTCAAGAGGACAGCACGAAAGAGGACTTCATGTGAAATCATGAGTGGTTGTCAGCTGTTTAACTTTTGATTTAGTGCATTGAAATCACCGTCACTCATGTTCTTGTCACAAGCTGGTCATGTGCACTTTACAGATAGGGGAAATTTTTAATCTCAGTGGGCTGCATGTGAATGAAGTTGTTTGAGACATGAGACCAACCCTTGTTTATGTTTACAAGGCAAGTAGCAGAACTAGTACAAGGTTTTACCTTCCACCACCGATAGATTTTTACTAGATTATGGGAACTTTATACAATTTGGGAGTGATAACATGAACACATCGGGGCACTGGTTTAGGTCAGCATGTTGAGTGGGGGCCCACATGGCTGAGAGCGGCCGGCCCGGGTTCAAATCCGACCCGCGGCCCTGCACAACAGATACATCAGAATACTAAATATATATTAATGTGGTCATCTTGTCTGAAAATCTACATTTCCTAAGAATAAAGTGGAAACTGAGGGCAGAGCAGTATTACTTGCTCTGCCTGTTTCTTTAGTACGGACCTCATCACCAGACATCCCCAAAATATTCCATATTCCAGCGGTTAGCCTCCTGATCCCCACATTGCCTCCAACATTTAGAGTCTCCTCCTGAAAAATAGGCTTTCTGTTTCTGTATAATGAAGGAAGAAATTCAAACATTTCTATCAAAAACTTTGCTATATTTGAGAGTGTGTACATTTCCATTGGAATTTACATACATCCAAAAAGTTCCAACTACTGTTTTTTGCTCTTACTGCTTTGTTTCTCCTCCTTTAAACATTTTTTGTTGGTTTTCTAGCCCTGGCACTGGTGTTCAGGGTATCATCGTGTGGTTTTGATTGGTGATACTTATAAAATGAATGATCCTAAATCTTTTGTGCAGATGTTTGGTGTTGCCTCACTGTTGTGTCCTTTTTGTACGGAAAACGCCAAGCTGTAATTACTTTTTCAAAGACAAGGCTAGAGAAATATGAAATATGAACTTTGGTTTGGCTTTTCTGGGCTACATGCCAGTGCCGTTTAGGTATCATCAGGTAATGCAAAAGCAAGGCCAAAAGGTTACTTGAAAACGAGCCCTGTGTTGCTAAAAATATCCAAGCAGGAAAAAAAAGAAAGAAAAGAGGAGCTCTATTTAGAACAGGATGGAGGAAGAGGCGGAAAAAGGAAAGGTTGTGTCGATCCCAAGACAACAACCTGGCAAAGACAGC
Organism: Simochromis diagramma; assembly: GCF_900408965.1. NCBI lineage: Eukaryota > Metazoa > Chordata > Actinopteri > Cichliformes > Cichlidae > Simochromis > Simochromis diagramma. The sequence continues at coordinate 1,474,864 of NW_024386736.1, forward strand.
AGACATGCTTGAGAGAGATTTATCGAGGAGGGTGTAGACCTTTTCAGCCAGTGTGTGTGTGTGTGTGTGTGTGTGTGTGTGTGTGTGTGTGTGTGTGTGTGTGTGTGTGTGTGTGTGTGCTGAAACAGCAGATCACCTCCCACAAGCAAACCATGTGCAACACAAAGCAGAGCATGAGAACTAGTTGCGTGTAAGCAGGAGAATGCATTAGCGAGTGTGTCTGTGTGTTTTTGACAGAACCATGTGGGGTCTTGTGCAATGTGTTCAGCTCTGGATCGTGGCTGAGTGTTTGCGTGTCCGTAAATCTCATATGGACTTGTTTATTGTCATCTGGCATCAATTTTGGTAGAACCTTGATGTCCCAATGACTTCCCTTGTAATTGATTTCCAAGCCTGAGCTCTTTTAATATCATTAACGGGAAGACCGAGGCAGTTCTTACTCAATCTGGGTGTGGGGGAGGAAACCATACATGTAGGGTAGAAGTTGTGTGCTGAATATTTGTAAATCCCCACTCCCGCGCTAGGACACACATGCCCCTTACATGCAAATGGAGCATATTTCCTCTAAAAACACGACAGGTGTTTTGTGAAAACTTTGCGATTAACGTACAGACTTTGAACAGCTTTGAACAATCAACAGCTTTGACACAAGTATTACATTAATTGTTTTGGAATTACAGGCCCCAAACTAATTGGATAAACTGAAGTCACTAAAAATGGGGAAATCTGCAAGTTTGGAAACCCCAAACTTCACCAGAAGTCTCCCTCGAGATGTCTTGCAAGGCCTTTACTGTGGCTGCCTTCAGTAGACATTTGTTTGTGGGTCTCTGCTTTTACATTTTCTTCTTCATGTGAAAGCACTGTTAGCTGGACTGAGGTCAGGTCAATGAAATGAATCTGTCTGTTTTGCAGCACTGGACTGAATCGAAGCTGTACACCCTTCTGAATTCATGCTGCTGCTTCTATCTGCAACCACATCGTTAGTAACCACTGCGGACTCAGTTCTACCGTCAGCCATCAAGCTATTACGCATCTTCAACCGTGTTTGGGAAAGGATGTGGTGTGCTTTAGATAGTCATCTCCTCTTTTACATCTTAACACTCTTCATCGTTCTAAATATGACGTCTGATCTGAACCTGGTGTTCTCAAGTTTCAACTTTGCTCTCAACTTTAGGACAACCCTGTGTGTTTAAATTAAGTCTTTTGTTTGTAGGCTTTGTTCCTGACTTTGCTAAATGTTGTGAAGTGCTTTTTCCTTGTAATGGAAACAATTCTGTGATCATCAGCTTTAGTCATATCCTTCAAACCTTTGATGTTGAGTTCACTCTCTACTGTTTGCTGTTTTCAGTGAGTGACGGCTCTCTGGGTGAAAATGCCTTGCTGATTTCAGACAGAAAATTTTGGTAAGAGCAGCACGGTGGAGCAGTGGTTAGCATGGTTGCCTCACAGCAAGAAGAAGGTCAATTTCACCATCAGGCCAAGGTCTTTCTGTAAAGAGTTTGCATGTTCTCCCCGTGTTTGCATGGTTTCTATCCAGGTATGCTGACCCAAGGCTACAATTCATATAAGTTCACCAAAACTGGACATGGAAGACTGTAAAAAGGTTTCCTGGTCTGATGAGTCTCAGTTTCTGAAATATGAAACATGGATGGTGTAGGGGATATTTTCTTGGCACGCTTTGGGCCCAATAGTATCAACTGAGCATCGTTTAAATGCTGACCATTTCCCTTGCTTAATGACCACAAACTAGGCATCTTCTTAATGGCTGCTCACAGCGGGATAATGCACGGTGTCACAAAGCTCAGATCATCTAAACTTCTGATAGAGCACCTTTGGAATGTGGTGGAACGAAAGATTAGCATCGTGAATGTACAGCTAAGAAGCCTGCAGCAGATGTGTATGAGTATTGTCTCAATATGGACCAAACCTCTGTGGAATCTTTCCAGCACATTGTTGAATCTGTGCCATGAAAAATGAATTGTTCCGAAGGCAGAACCACCGACCTTCCAATTGGTAGATGACCCGCTCTACCACCCGAGTCACAGTCGGTGAGTGTACATATAATCAGTTACAAGTGCTTGGCAGTACAAAGGGCCCTGTATTACTGGGCCAAGGGAAAGTTTGGGGAAACACTTCTTTCAAGATGCCTTAAGAATATCTTGCAAAGGTTTCACAAAACAGCACTAAATCAAATGTAAAAGTAAACTTGTGCCTCAACATGCTGAGTAAACGTGTTTCATCTTTTGCAGAAGACATAAAAATGTGCACATGAGCAGAAGAGACAAAAATGCAAAGGGCTGTGCTCCTCTGGTTCATAAGTGGATCACATGACTTGTCTGCGACAACATGCAGCTTGCCTGACTGACTCAGGTTCTTAGAATGTGTTGCCACATGTAGTAGAAAAGAGCTCTTGCCGTTCCACTTTAATTAATTTATTTACACAAAAACACTCCAAGACTGTCCTTTCAAGATCCCCACTTTCACTCCTGCTTATCTGGAGGTGCACGCAGTTTGTCCTGGGCATCCCTTATTTTTATGCTAACTTCTTGTCATCCTCTCACAGGTATGACTTGTCACAGGTATGACTTGTGTAAATGCAGGAAAACTTGTCAGTTTTCCTGCATTTACACACACTGCCCTCTCTTCCAAGTGGAGTATTTGGAAATGCGTTGGTTTCTGTCCCGCCCTGAATTTAATTCAAACCATTTAAAAGCTATGCAACACAACGATTTGAAAGTCAAATATGCAGAGGACAGGAAAAGCCTTCTCCCTGCTCAGTATGATAAAGAAACAAAGCAGATCCTTGCAGCAGCAGGTTTATCAGCTGCTCAAGGCCATGGGAGACTAGATTTAGGATACAGTTTAAATAAAACTGTCCACGTTATTTTATCCACACAAAGGCTTCAGATGTGTAGTACTGGAGGGCCGGGGCTTGATTCAAACTGTAGAGCAGAAGTGTTTGAATGCTGGCTCTGTCGCTGACATAGCTGTTACCTTTAAGAGGTGTGAATCACAAGTTGTTGTGTTATAAAAACTAATTCAGACTCATTTAACACCTTCAGTTTACAGTTGTGTCGTACTGCCATAGAGTAGTGGTTAAGGGTCGAACTAAAGGATGTTGTATCAGGAAGAGCAGCTACCTGCTGCAGTGACCCTTGTTCCAAGAGAACAACTAAAAGTAGCACAGTTTGTATCTGCGGTCTACACTACGAACAGCCATGTGCATTTGTGAGGTCAGACAGTGATGCTGGATGAGAAGGCCTGGCTTGCAGTCTCTGCTGTAATTCATCCCAAAGGTATTCTACGGGTTAAGGTCAGGACTCTGTGCTAGCCAGTTCTTCCACACCAACCTCGCTCATCCATGTCTTTGTGCACTGGTGTGCAGTCGTGTTGCAACATGGATCCTCTGTGGAGGTCATCAAGAGCACCAAATTCCTTGGTGTTCTGGGAGAGAACCTCACCTGGACCCTCAACACCAGCTCCATAAGTAAGAAAGCGTCTCTACCTCACACGGGACCTGAGAAAAGCCCATCTCCCAACATTCTCACCACCATCTGCAGAGGGACTATCGAGAGCATCCTGAGCAGCTGCATCACTGTGCATGGTAACTGCATCGTATTGGATCACAATACCCTACAACGGATAGTGTGAACAGCTGAGAAGTTCATTGGAGCATGTCTTCCCTCCATCACAGACACCTATCGCACCCGCTGCATCCACAAAGCCACCAGCGTTGTGCACTTCTCACACACACTCTTCACCCTGCTGCCTTCTGGCAAGAGGTACCGGAGCATCCGTGCCCTCACTGCCAGACTGCAAAACAGTTTCTTCCCCCAAGCCATCAGACTCCTGAACACTCAGTGACTGGACAGACACACATGCATACCCTCATACATGTCACTACCTCAAGCACTTATCTGCACAATCTCATACACACACATGCACATCTTCATACACGAAGTTACTTTTTGCACAATGCTCAGTCTTTTTGCATAACCCACTGTCATTGTTGCACTTTTCTATTGCACTGTTGTGTCTGCATCGTTCTGTTCTGTCTGGTGTTTTTGTTTTTTGCACACTTGCACTTTATGGAGGCCTGTGTTGATTGTCCCTTATATGTAGCACCATGATCTTGGAGGAGCGTTGTCTTGCTTCACTGCGTACTGTACCACTGCACATGGCTGAAATGAGTTGGGAGCATGTTCCTTTCACTGGTGCTAAGGGGCAGAGCCAAACTCCGCTCGGCCATAGAAACCCATTCCATGAAGCTCTCTACGCACTGAAAGTCTTTAGTGATGTTGGCAACCTCTGTGTACTATGTGTCTCTGACTTTATGTAACCTATCACTTCCACATTGTTAAAATACCACTGACAGTTGACTGTGGAATATTTAGAAATTTCATGACTGGACTTGCTGCGATCCTATCACGGTACCATGCTGGAATTCACTGAGCTCCTGAGAGCGACCATTCTTTCCCAGATGTTTGCAGAACTAGTCTGCATGCCTAGGTGATTTTTACATTTACTTGATTTTTTTTTTTTACACCTGTGGTCGTCAAAGCGATTAGAAGATGTGAATTCAGTGATTTGGATTGGTGAGTAAATACTTTTTCTTGGCAATAAAGTTTCTCTGGCTTTCACATTCACAGAACTAAAACTGCAAAAATGTATTATTGCTTGATTTTTAAACAGTTGAGACAGGATGGCTGCTAAGGTTTTCACTTGTGTTTCTGTGTATTTGTGCAAGTGATCATAGCAAAATGTGTTGTCACCTTGCGTCACAGCAACCTCCACAAATGCATTTTTGAGTACTTGACAGGTTTTAACATGTATGTGGAAAGACTTCACCAGTTTTGTTGAGTCACGTGTAATGTTGAAATAAAATTGAAGGCCAACTTCTACACAATGGTTGTGGTCTGAACCATGAGTGCTGAGGAAGAGGTGACCGTAGATGGCAAAATTAGCCACAGTCATTCTCTTCGTTTGTACATAAGTGTGACTGTGCCCACTTAAAGGTTCTGGTCTGTTTATTATTTAAATGTCACTATGCAATTTTCAACAACCGCCAGCATTAGGCTAATATAAACATTCAGTTTCAGACAGTTCTCTTTCAAACCCTCTTTTCAGTGTCTCACTGTTGGGAACACTCTGTTAACGCTGCACTAAGCACCTGCAGGTTGATCACTACACTGATTTGAGCCTCAAGTGGAGTCTTTCATTATGAAATACAAATGCATTTATATTTTGGTATTATAAATGGATTTATAATAGCAAAAAAGAAATGCAGCATCATTCACATTCCTCCTCTCTCCTGAATGGTAATGCAAGTGTTCTCTTAGCAGATGCTAGCATGGGTTGTGTCTGCACTGCTTAGTCTCTACCGAATATTCAGGTTGAGCGAGCTCCAGACAAACCTTGCCTTTTTGCAATAGTAAAGAACATAGCTGTGATGACTGGCAGCTGTGATGCTTGTGTCAGGGCGGAGCTGAGTCTTGTAACAGGTGTTATGTTTATCATCATCAGACAATACCTGATTGGGACCTTTTTAGTCAGGCTATATTTAAAAAAAAAAAAAAAAAAAAAAGATTTTTTTTTTTTTTTTTTAAAGAATTGCTAGAACTGCTACAGGTTGATGTGAACACAACAGTCTATCTGCGTTGGCTTTGCGACCTGCCCAGAGGGGAACCTTTCCCCCACCCCAGCCCGATAAGAGGTCAAACAGACATTTGGAATGAGATAACTGGGCCAAAGTGTGAAGTCTGCATAGGACATAAAGCACATGTACCATCCAGGATGTGCACAGAGTGGAGCTGTACTGTAACAATGACTCTTCAGTGAGCAAAATGATGGAACAGCCCCCCCCCTTGGCAGACAGTGGATAACTAAAGTTCACTTGTTTGTAGACTCAACCCATAAAACAAAAAACCATGAACACCCAAATATTTTTTTAAATATTATTTTAATACTTTTCTTTAAAAAAACAAACAAACAAAAAAAAAAAAAAAAGATGTTGTACTCCATAATCTGAACAAGATGAATCTATTGACCTCAATGCCTCACTCACCAACATACCAACACATTGTTCTGGGTAAAAGGAGAAAAAAAAAAAAAAAAAAAAAACATAGCAAAGGGAAAAGAAACTTAAAAACAGTTAAATATGAAAACGGAAAGGAAGTAGAACATTAAAAAAAGGAGAAAAAGAAGACGTGATTATAGAGTCAGAAACACTCACGGATCAGTGGGCCAACCTACAGACAGTCGGGGGGGAGGGGAAAGAAAAAAAAAAAAAAAAAAAAAAAAGCAGCTCAGTTTCCAAACACAATGGCATACAACATCCCAAAACTGTTACCGTGGATGATAAAAACATCTCAGAAATAAGAGCTAAAAACAACAGAATCAGAACCTATTATACAGACTGCAGAAGCTGGGAACGAGATAGTGGAAGATGAGACGGCAAAGAGACTAAAAACATGAACATGATGAATAAAAATAACAAATCCATAAAAGAACACAAGTAATCAATGAGTCAAGAGCGGATTCATCGGACAACTGGAGCATGATGGGAGGGGGCTACTAAAGTAGTCGCATAAGATGATTGGTGGAACCGCTTCAAACTAGTACAGAGCAAACTACTGCATGGTTTAAAAAAAAAAAAAAAAAAAAAAAGGGGGGGGGGGGGGAGGGAGGAACAGGAAAATTAAATAGCAGTAAAAACAAAACCTTTCATATAAAGTGAAAAGAAGTACACGTAAAAAAAAAAAGAAGAAAGAAAGTGAATGACGTTTCAGCACTCGATAGATTGGTTTTGGCATAGAGTTAAGAAAAACAAAACCAGAGGAGAGAGAAAAAAGGTGTGTGTGAGAGAACACATCTTTTCAATAGAATCATAAAAAAGTTTTTCTTCTTCTTTACAGTAATTTCTACAAAATCAAAACCAGAGCTCAGAGATGAACACCGAGACGAGCTTTGCTCCCCGCAATCCATATCCTTCTCATCTTCCTTTTTCCTGTTGACTTTTCATCGTATAGAATATATATATTTATATATCTATATTTATACGTATTTGTTTCTATTTATATATATAATATGTATAATTTGTGGGGTGCAATCATTAGTTTACAGGCCGGAGCACTAAGGCGAAGGACACGTTGAAATTTTTTTGTTTAAATGTGGTGACTGGCTCTTTCCTTGCTGCTCTCTTCAACCTCTTCTGTTGGTAACTGGAGAAAGAGAGAAGCTGAAGGATGTAAAGGTCTTAGAAAAAGTGTTTGAATGGAGCCATGGCGGGGGGTTTCCCCCATCCCCACGGTGCCTTAAGAAGAAACAACAGATGACCGCTCAACCTGGCAAACGTGAGCACCCCGGCCCGACCCTCCCAGTTAAAAAAAAAAAAAAAAAAAAATCCAACTTAAAAATAAAATAAGAGACAAGATCCAGAGAGAAAACTAAAAGCATTATTATTCATTCATCTGTGTGTTTTAACCCCATCTTTTCATACATGCTTTTTACTGTTTTTTTTTTTTTCTCTTTAAATATAGACGCTCAGTCCCCTCCTTTTCATCATATCCTCATATGGGGTGGGGGGCAACCATTTGGACCTGTTGGCCATGGTGATCAAGAACCTACAACCAGAGACACCAAGCCAGGGAAGGGGGGGACAAACAAAAACAAAAACAAAAAACAAACAAACAAAAGGGGGGCTTGTTATTTTAATTTCACTTCCCCTCATCTCTCATTCACGACACAAACCAGCTGTTTCAACTGCTGAGAGAAAGGGACAGTTAGTACTGAGTCTGTGTATGCAGATGTGTGCATTTGTGTAAGCAGCGACCGTGTGCGTCATAGCACGGGTGTTTGGAAGCGATCTGCAAATCTGCTTCTTGTGAGTCTACGGGGTCCTGCTCTCGTGCCTTCCTCTCAGAACAGATTCTCTTCAAAAATTGCCATCAGGTCACTCTGGAAATTGATGTCAATGGTGTCTGCCATCTGCGGAGGAACCAGAGGACGAGAAGCAGCATGAAAGATAGATTCTAAAAAGAAATTCATAAAATAATTCCCTCCCCCTTTCCCCCCCCCTTTTCTCTCCCATACCGCCTCTCTCCTGCGCCTCTCCTGTGCCTCACGCCGTGCCGTCGCCCTGTCCTGGTTGAGCGTGTTCTGTGAAGCGGAGGTGGGTGGGGGGGCTTGTGATTGTGTAGGTGGGGCCTGCGGAGAGTGAGTGGGAGGAGTCGAAGCTGGAGGAACTGGAGCGTGCGGCGACTGCTGATTTGGGCGACGGCGGTCGTCATCTGGCACTCGGCGAAACGGCTCCGCCGTGTCCTTGTCGTCACGGCTGCGACAACAAGCAAACAAAAAGTGAGACAGCTGGCAGTCAGCACTGCATGATGCCCATAAATGATTCCCATCAAGGTCACACTCAAATACAACCTAACCAACAGCAGATTCTTTAGTCCAGTTAACTTGAACCTCGTTTTGCATCGAGGGTCACATACAACCCACTTTGATCTTAAGTGAGTGAAACTCGACTTTCTGTCAGTTTAACTACACGTTCAATCCCTGCAATGTCTTAAGACAAGATGAAGCAGTGCAATGTACACTGTCCCATGTTAATAAAAAAATATTTTTTTATTGATTTTTATTTTTCTCCTTGTACCTTTCGTGCAGCTCATGCTTTGTAGTCGTTTCAGTATTCTGGGAAAACCAAACCAAAATGTAGCAGCTGATTCACAACCGGAGCAACCCACTTTCAAGGTTTCACATCAAAGTGTGACAGTTCACACTTACTCACAGTTGACTTATAAGTTTGGCGGAAATGTCTGACATTTACATCAGCTGGCAGGATACTAAGCTGTGTGATACTAAACCATTAAATGAGCAAAAGCAATAAAGTGGTGATGAGCACGATATTTATGACTGTTTAAGTCAAGCTAAATTCTAATAGGATTACAGCTTCTGACGCGTTTCCCTGGTCACACATTACCTGCTAACCTCCCACTCACCGTAGCTTCTCTTGCTCCCTCCTGGCCTGTTCAGCCTGTGCTTTCAGCTGTCTCTCTCTCTCCTCCTTCTCTCTCGCGACCTGCTTGTATCTTTCAAAGCTGTCGCTTGAAGAGCGCACCGAGAACGCCGGTGTGGACTGGGACTTTTGAGCCAGGCTGGCCCAAGAACCCATGTTCTTTATCTTGACCTCCTATAAAAAGAAAAGAAACAAACAGAAAAACCAGGTCAAGTTTTTAAAAAAGGCCAAAATGAAGGACAGAAAAAAGAAACCAGGAAGGACAGTCTGGTTTAATGTGGCTTATGAAATTATTCTCTCATCTCAGGCTTCTACACACCTGTGCCTTCTTGGGAGCGATGGGAGTTTTGGGTTCTTGCTTGATTTTGTTGTCCTGCTGGGAGCAGGGTGGTGCAGGAGAGTCTGCCAAATGCGAAATGGGACGAGAGCCATCCATCGGCTTTATATCTAACCCTGTGAGAGACAAAGAAAGAGTAACTCTATATACTACACACTTTAAGCCACGTCGACACTAATTTCCATTTTAAAATCCAACAACCTTTGCGAGCTTTAGCTGGGAAAGTTTTTATTTGGAATCTCCAGGATTAGTTTGTGGTTTTGGTGGGAAAATTGAAGATTTTGGAAATGACAGAAACCCACCTTTGTCTGTCTGACTGCTCACGTCTCGAACAAATGACAGGCGTTGCTGACTATGTAATATTATAATGCTACTACCTCCATGTGCATGTTGCACACGCTGAATAGTGGTGTTATTTTCTGGTGTGTTCGTTTGGACAGACATTAGTTCTGAACAGCTGTTAAAATACTTTGCAATGAAAACAACACTTGACTCAATGCTGCTTCCATAAGCTGGCTATAGGGAACTGTGGGAGAATGCATACAAAAGCCTTCTGGATTCGATATATACAGTGGTCCCTTGCTATAATGCGGTTCACCTTTCGTGGCCTTGCTGTTTGCGGATTTATTTATTTTTTGTTTGCAATTTTGCTGTTAACCATGTCAAATTCACATAAATCTTCGATGGCTAGTAGTGGTGCAACGGATCACGGTTCATCCGTAATCCGAACCGATCCCACTCCACGGTTTGGTACGCACGTGATCCGAAGATTCGAAAAAGAAGAAAAAAAAAAAAAAAAAAAAAAAAGTATGTGTATGGTGCGCATGGTGGGTCTGTCAAGCGATAGTTATGGCCAGCGCTAGCGATCCAAGTGGAGGAGCAGAGGGGTTTGCAGCATTTAAGCAACCCTTTGCTGCCCAATCCGACCGGGCTAAAGCTATTACAAAAACTATTGGGAGGTTTAGCTGCAGACGGGACGCCGTATGCCATTGTGCAAAACAAGGGGTTTAAACTATGATCAACGTGCTTGAGCCACGCTATGATATCCCGCTCGCGTCCACTTTAGTGGCAAGATCGTTCCAAGCATGTATGAGCGGGAAAAGATTTAGGTTGTGGCTGAACTGTCCCAGGCATCTTCTGTTGCCCTAACTACTACAAATGGGTGGACCTCCACGGCAACGGAAAGCTACGTGACTGTGACAGCTCATTATATCACAGCGGAGTGCGATATAATGAGCGTTATGTATTATTGTAGGGTCTACCTTACAATATAAAGCGCCTTGAGGCGACTGTTATTGTGATTTGGCGCTTTATAAATAAAATTGAATTGAATTGAGTGGTAGATACAAAGACTGTACTGCCCTATTTTGTACCATAATTTCTTTTTAATAATTGCGTGGGATGAGTCTTGAGTGGAATGTTTTTAACAGGCAAAAAATACTTCAATAAGTAAATGTTAAATTTTTGTCTTTTTTCTTTTTTTTGCTGATCTGAAAATTGATCCGATCCGTGACTTAAAACCGTGATCCGATCCGAACCGTGAGATTTTTGATCCGTTGCACCACTAATGGCTAGCAGTGTCAGTACAAGTGCTGTACTGTATGTTTGTAGGTTTTCTACCCAACAAACACAACTATGTTGACGAAACGTTTTGCACCATCACAGGTACCTGCAGTAGCACCCAAAAGGCAGAGGAAGATGCTAACCATCGCACAAAAAGTAGGACTTCTGGTAGAAGTTACCGTATGCTTCGGACCATAAGGCACACTGGATTATAAGGTGCATTAAGCAAAACAAAACAGTCAGATAAGTCAAACTTTACTCAACTCATTGTTTTTGCTTCCTCTACCTCTGTACTACTGACTCACTAATGTTGAATTCTCTTGCAGCTGCTCTATTCCCGTGTTCTGGAACTGAAAACAGGGTTTGATCTTTGGTTTCATTCTATAATACTAAACTTGTTTTTCTACGAAAGTTTGAACTTTGAGATTGTTTAAACAAGAGAGAAAAGTGTGAAAATGTTCATGCCTGTCTGAAAAAAAGTGTATAAAGTGTGTAGTGAGGGGTTTTACAGCCTTAACACATCTATAATAATTGCAAAAAATAAAGCTGGCTACTTCGCGATTTCACCTTTCGTGGGTTATTTTTAGAATGTAACTCGATAAACGAGGGACCACTGACCAATGAGGTTTGAGCACAACAAAAAAAAAATGCAAAAAGTTACCTGCAGCTAAATGTATGATTCTTTTTATTCACATACGACTGGATTGTAAAACAGACACATACACACTTTTGCACTCACTGTGTTTGTTGTCTGGTTTGTGTGCATCCTGACGAACGCCTGGGCTGAAGGGCGAGGGTGGCAGCACTGGTGATTGGGAAAGCTTCTCTTCTTTGATCCCCATGTTTGACCTCTGCTCCTACACAGGATGAACAACCACTTTTGTCAAATTGCTTCTTTTTAACATTTGAACTGATTATTGTACTTGTTTGTACTCACTCGTTCAAAATACACATTTAAACATAAGATGAGGAGAGGCATTAGCTTCCAATCCAGACAGACAAACAGTACAAAGTCAATGCTAAATCACTTACATGCTTCTTGGTCTGTGGAGGCGACTGTTGTCCCATTGAATGGAACGCAGGCATCGGAGGAGAGTGCATCATCAGCGGAGAGGGGCAACCTGCAAAAACATCGGTGTCCCATCATTTAATTAAATGCCTCATTTAATGTGTGCCTACAGTGATTATGTCTAATCGGTACCAAGCATTAGGGTCGACACAACGTGCAGTGATTTGTAACTTTCAAGTATTGTTTTACTGTGCTGTTATGCAACAGGAGCAGCCTCATGTTTTCAGCTGTGACCACAGGTCACATGACAGACGCCTTGCAACATGTAGCAATGTTTTAAAAGACAGAGATTTTGCTCCACACTATGGCCAAGTGCAGATATGACACAATACTTGGTACAGTTCACTGACAAAGACTGCGAATGAGCTGTGGTGAGATCTGTGGTCTAGGTCTGTTTGTGATCTGCTCAGTCTGTCGACAGCAGTGGAGGGAAATTGACTGGAAAGAAGCAGCTGTCAGCAGAGCAGCTATCTGAATGTGTGTGACCATGAGGCATTAAGACACCTTACCTGTTGTGAAAGGCTCCACTTTGCTTTGTGGCGATGGCTGCTGTTGGTGCTGTTGCAGCTGCTGTACCTTCTGCTGCAGCACCCCGCCCTTCTGCTGCTGCTGCGGTGTTGACGTGTGCGTATGCGGGAACGACTGCTGCATGTGCGCTTGGCCTGAGCCGTGTCTCTGCGTCAGAACGGGGGCGGCTGTTGTCATGACCTGCGCATGCAGTGGCGGCCCCAGCTGCACGGGAGAATGCGTGTGCAGCGTTTGCGTGGGGGCTCTGGGCTGAAGTGACTGCAGGAGGCTGTGGACCTGGCTGAGCGGTGGGGTCTCAGAGCTGGTGGGCGTTGGCTCCTCGTCGTCCTCCAGCAGGGCTTGGGGAGGCTGCGCCGAGAGGGTGCCCAGGATGCCGTGGGATGGCGGTGACGGGACGCGAGGGCGGGGGACAGGCTGTGGGGGGAGGGTGAGAGGAAGCGAGGGCTGAAGCTGAGGTGAGGAAGCTGGAGGCATTGAAGGGAGGGAGGATGGAGGAGGCTGTGCAGGTTTGGGTGGAAGTGGCGCTGCACGGTTGCTAGGTCTTGATGGTTGCTGGGGAAGAGCATTATGGATTGCTGTAAACATAGGAGAGAAGAATGGGAAAGGCATGAATGTAAAGAACACAGGAAACAGGAGGATGTGTATATCATGAAAGCTCCAGCTCTTCAAGCTTCACCTCTCATTAGACTGAAATATTTCACCATTTCCCTACATATAGATTACAGATATATTTAAAAAAAACAACACACAACAACCTTGCAAATGTAATTATCTGCTCTTCCTTCCTTGCCTTACTCAAACACTTTAAACTACTAGACACTACGCAATGGCAGCATGTCACTTTGGAATAATTCAGCCATTTATTGTTTTAAAAGAAGCGATACTGGAGGAGAAGGTAGAGAAGAGGAAACTGCATTAAACAGAGCTGCTGCTGAAGGAGCAGAACTCCAAGAGAAAGAAGAAGAAAGTCCAGATTAGCAAGCGTTGATGTGTGTTTTGAGTAGCTGATGTGAGCCTCCAGCTTGAAAACATTTACAGTTAATAGTGTTGCTCAATACAGATAAAACCAAAAATACTGCTGCCCCCACTCCTCATTCTCAGAGTAGATGATAGTAGATACATTTAAAAATCCATGGTGATTTTCAGAAAAGTGGACCTCCTTGACCTTGACCTTGAGGTCACTGAGGTTCGAACTTGTCTAAGATTTTTAGCAGCTGTACCTATGATATCAATTTGAAAATCGTACGTCACCTCATTCTTGAATTATTGTATTCACAAGAGAAGAAAAACACTATGGACAGTTCCAGGAGTTTAGAATCTAAATTTTTATAGCAGTGATTTTACTTACTTTATTTTGACTGACGAAGCAAGCAGTCTGAACAATTAACAATTAACTGTTAAGTTGTAACAGAAGACGGCAGCTGTCTTCTGAATAAATGGAACAGTCATTTTTTGGTGATAAACATATAATTATCTCCAGCTATTAAAAGATGTACTGTCACAATAAAGGAGGCCTATTATGCACACTTCAAGCTATACGCTTTAATTCTTAGAGACTTAAAGAATAACTGGTATAAAATGATCCTCATTTAGTCCACCCTCTGAAACATCCCAATATAATTCCCTTTGCTCTCTCTTTAAGGAAGCTTTGCTCTGATTGGCTGCCCACTGATAACAAAGAGTAGTTGGGTGTGACCTCTTGCTCCACTCTCAGTAACATCAGAGCTGAGAGTAAGGGAGAAAAAAGGGCCTTAAACAAATTATTTGAACAGCCTGACAGTCTGAAGCTTTTAGCACGCATGTAGTTCTTGGACAGACACTGAACTCATTACTCCAGAGTTGTGTTTGAGGATGCATCAGTGTAACAGTACATAGATGGCCAAAAATACGGGAAAGCATAAAAATCCACCTTTTATTGGCTCTTGATGAAGTGAATACAGAGTTGTTAGCAGAGTCCTGTTCTGGTGGACGTACCTGGAGAAGGGATGATGGGATGTTGGTTTAGGAAAGGGTGCGTCTCAGAAGGCGTCTGGTTGGTGGGCGCGTTGGTATTGAGGAGGCCAGAGGCAACAGGAGCACTGGCAGTAGTAATGGTTGCATTAGGCTCTGTGTTGGACTGCGTCAGGTGAGAATTCATGAAGTGGGCCAGAGGGTCAAATCCTGAGGCCAATAGCTGGGAGGAATCCAGAGAGGGGACAGGGACAGGGAGGGAAATAGTTGGAGCTGGGATATATGGTGGTTTGGACTGGACCACCTGAGGCTGTGTCTGAGGTTGAAGCTGAGGCTGAAGCTGAAGCTGTGTCTGAAGCTGTGTCTGAAGCTGTGTCTGAAGCTGTGTCTGAAGCTGTGTCTGAAGCTGTGTCTGAAGCTGTGACTGAGGCTGAAGCTGAGGCTGTTGTGGCTGAGAAGTGACTGGGCCCACTCCACTACCGATGGACTGGTGCTGCGGTCTCTTGGTGTCCTTGTTAGTTGAAGTCTTCTTCGGTTGCTTGGGAACCAGCCCTGTACAGACAGCACAATATGAAATGAAGAAATATACCATGTTGTAGACAAAACCTAGGACTCTGCTGGTGCAGACTGCCGAGTGTATATTACCACTGTCAGAGTCTTCACTATCTGAGGAGTCACTGCTGCCTGAAGATGAGGATCCCGTCTTCATCTTTGTCACATTTGGCATTTCCAGAGGCTTCTCTGCTGCATTCAGAGATTAAACAGAATATTGTTCACATAATCCAATATAACAGAAGCAGCGACACATCTTCCAAAAGAAACTATCAATATGTGAAAGTAAGATTGCACCCAGATAACGTTAAATGGAAAGCATGGGGAACAAAGACTTAAAAACAAGAGCTCGCATGAGAATCTTTGGAATTACGAACCTTATGTGAAAGTGTTTTAAAAAAGGTTTTAAATGTGCAAAAAGCCTACCTGATGGTTTTTTCTTCTTCCTGAGGCAGCTTGAGACATACTTCTCTAGCTCTCTCAGCGTGGAGGGCTTCAGCGTCTCAAAGTCAATCTCAATCTCATCCGGATTGGAGTTTTTCAGCGACGGCTCACGGGTTTGGATTATGTGCACGACACGGCCCAGCTTGTCTCCGGGCAACTTATTGATATCCAGGCTCAGCTGGCGCTTCTCCTCATACGACATTGGCTTGCACCTGTCAGCAGACATGTCTGGAGGAGGACGCATTACAATAGGTTTACAATAGTCCCAGGCATGCATATCAACAAAACTCAATCATATGTTCTTTAATTAACGTACCGATGTCAACATCTTCAAGAGAAGCCGAAGGGACGAGAGGGGTCGGCCCAGGCTGAGGGGGCACAGCAGGCCGGGGATTTTTAACTCCTTCTTTTTTACTGTAAATGAGAAGTTCTTAGATGAGCTCCATGCAGTGCAGGTACAATAACCTGAGTTTTACATCTGGAAAACCTACCTGGGCTTTTTCCTGTCTTTCTTTGCATTGATAGGTTCTTTACTACTTTTGCTTTTCTTAGATGCCTGAAGCATTGCAAGCGGGAGAGTCTCCAAAGGTTCCTCTGCTCCCACTTTTTTCTTGTGCTTTTCTTTCTTCTTTTCCTTCTTCTCCCTCTCTTTCTTCTTGGGCTTGCTGACCTGTGGCTGGGAGAGCGCTGCCAGCTGCTCATGGACAGCTTTAAGCTGAAACACACACACACACACACACACACACACACACACACACACACACACACACACACACACACACACACACACACACACGTACACACACGTGTGTTAAAGAGATGATAAGCCTCTGCACATTTGATTCTCCAGCATTCAGCCGTGTTTTACTCAGACCATTCTACACGGCCAACCCAACTCTTGTGTCTAATTAGCCAACCTCCCCATCTAACCTGTTCCTGTAACTCAGCTAATCGCTGTTTCCTTTCTTGTTCCGAGTCTCCTCCTGAAGACTCTGATTCTGAGGAGCTCGAGCTCTCATCTTCCGAGGCGGCAGAAGGAGGTGGGACTTGTCGAGTGGAGGGGGCAGGGTGGAGAGCTGATGACGGGGTGGGAACAGGGACTGGCTCCTCTGGGTCATCGGGCATTTTGGCGAAACGCATCTCAAACACGTCCTGTAAGATTGAAGGACAGCAAGAAAAGCTGTCAGCTCGAGTGGAGCAACAGACACATTCAGATACTGTGCTATTTGGTGAACTGGCCCTTTACGGGTTCAAATCTCTATTTTAGAAGCTCTTCTAAAACTGTTAAATCACACTAGCTTTTTATGCTGTACACCATAGACTTTTTTTTTTTAACCCTCTATGTGAATTTCCTCCATTTCTTTGTCACAGAAGGTCAGCAGCTCAAACACAAGGCAAGCTTTATCAGATATG
The DNA here is from genome assembly GCF_900408965.1 of Simochromis diagramma. NCBI lineage: Eukaryota > Metazoa > Chordata > Actinopteri > Cichliformes > Cichlidae > Simochromis > Simochromis diagramma. Next base: position 1,491,736 of record NW_024386736.1, read on the forward strand.
TAACTGCAATAGAGGATGCAACATGTAATATGTAAGCAGCCTATGAATAAGAGAAAAGCTGACTGCTGGAAGTCATCGAGGTTGTACTCGAGTTTGTGCTGCTTAATTAACTGCTGTGCATGCTAGGGCTGTTCGATATAACGATATATATATATATATCGGATGACGATATAAAAAAGTCTATCGTTTCATTTTACGCTATCGTTTGTTTCGTGGTGTCGCAAAATAAACTGTTTACAGCAATCTTTTTTCATCGTTTTGATGTCACTGTAGTGGCTATATTAATTTCTTAAAGTTCTCTCTTTCTCTTATACTTAATATAACCACACTACGGACAGACAAGCGCCTGTTTTTATGCGTTGTGGTTAGCAACAACAACGGTAAAACCATCGCGTGTCCGCTTGTTTATGTTCCACATAAACCTTTCACAATAAAGCTCAAGATCCTGTTGAGACTTAATAAAATAAACTGAATCACGTGAAAAAGTATGCAGAGTGTTTACGGATGAGAAGTAAAAAAGAGCCGCCAGGTGTTAAAAAAAATAAACCTTAGACTCAAACGTTAGAACAGGCTTTCCCCGCAGCACGCCGTGTAATAAATACTCACAAAGAAAACGGCGGCCGTTACAACTTATGTCTAAAAATGTGTAGTTTCATGCATCGGTTAAAACACTCGACTCCAGGTACACGACGCCCAGCTGGAAACACTTCAGCTACCCGAGATTCACAGAATTTACAGAAAATGTTAAATTTTTGTGATTTATATCGTTATTGGGTAGATGTTTAATATCGGGATATGAGATTTTGGTCATATCGCACAGCCCTAGTGCATGCTCTTTTTCTCTCACTTTACTTTGGTGCTGACTTAAAAGTTTTCTACATAAGAAAAACTACTCTGTAACCTACAGCAGTCATCAATCAACACCAGCTTGATAGATGCTGCAAAGGTGTACTGCTTTACAAAGAAAACAATCCTGCAATCATCCACTTGGGTTCTGCAATGATCTTCAGGCCTGAATTTAGCCAATCCCAAAATCTCTGCTGTCTCACTGATAGGTCATCTCTGACTTTCTTTTTTCCAGCTTAATGTTTATGCTTTAACTTAAAAGTCTTTTACTTACACCAAAACCTCTTTGTTACACATATCAAGACTTCAGATCAGCAGCTACAAAATGCAAATCAAACACATGGAATAAACAATAAGACGTTAAAACTCATTAAGATGTCATGATATAACGAGGAAATTGTCCACATCCACACACTGCAAAGCATGTCACCTAACAATCAAACCTTTGTACAATAAGATCAAAATTGTGTGGGCACAGAAGGTTATGAACTTTATGTGATTGTTCAAAACTTTTCTATGAGATTTTGGTAAGAGCTTTTTTTCAAATTTAGAGGGCGGTCTAAAGACTTTTGCACATATAGGTTATATAATGTTGGTTACGGTTTGCAGTGTGTGAAATGTGTGGTTTACCTGTAATTTGCGCGCCATGGCAACCACATCGTGGTCTGGAGGGTTGTATTTGTAACAGTTCGAGAACATCAACCTGACGTCTGCTGCAAATTCTTGAGCATCTCTGTACTGTCTGTTGTCCAGCTTTTTCTGGAGGGGATTAAAAAAAAACAAAACAAAACAGTAGCGATCAAAATTCTGCAAATTTAAAGACACACGAGACATGCACGTTGGCAATTTAAAAGTTGACTTATTAAGCTGAAGCTTAGCTATTTATTTGGTATTACCTAGTTTACATCCTCTTGATTATTATTCACTGTCTGATGTTTGTGTGGCTCATTAGTTGTTTAAATGTTTGTGGTAAAAAGATTAAATAAAAGCAAACTAAACAAAGAAATCCAGCAAAATGTCAAAAAGCTTTGGTATCAAGAGCAAATTTTATCACAGGCAGATTCAGGCTGAAACCTTCCTAACTATAAAAACAGGTTTGTACATGTTGTAATAAAATCACCTTGATGGTGCTGAGATCCATGGGGTGCTTGATGATTTCATGGTAGTCGTGGAGACCGAGAGCTTTTGCATCAACAGGTTTGTAAAAAGGCCAGGCATATGCCACGTGTTTCTTAGACAGCATCTCTCTGACGAGGCGTGCACACCAACGTAACTGCTCCTGGCGCTTCGGTGTTCCTGACCCTCCCATCTCCAAGACTCCTCCAAGTTGATGCTGAGAGTCTGGCTGTGATGCTTCTCTTTTGGGCTGCTTTGATGGGCGGCTGCTGTCTCTGCGCGGCCGGGTCTCGGCAGAAATGGGAGACGATTCGCTGAGCTGATCGTTGGCGGTGGGTGTCGTGGTATCAGCTTTCCTCTTCTGGCTCTTCTTCTGCTGTTGGAACAGAAGAGTTTAGAGGTCACAGTCTGAAGAAAAAAAAAACCCCCACATCAGCAAGTGTCTTTGTAACAATAGATGTTGTCTTACCTTGATGAGAGCAGGGGAACTTTGCAGTATGGGGGCAGTAGTATGGAGGCCTGGGTGAGTCACAGTCGGAGGTGGAACTGAAGTCATTCCCTGGGCCAGGACGTCTGAAGTGGTGAGGGAGAATGGAGGCCCCAGATGGGGCGCATGGTTTGTAGTTGTTGGAGGCACACGGGGAAGCTGAGGTTGGGCTAGACTCTGGGCCAGAGTCTGGACCAGAGGCTGGGCCAAGGGCTGAGCCAGGGGCTGGACCAGAGGCTGGACCAGAGGTTGGACCAGAGGTTGGACCAGAGGTTGGACCAGAGGCTGGACCAGAGGCTGGACCAGCACCTGGTCCAACCTCAGGGGTAAGGCAGGAGAACCTTGGGGGGCGGGTGCAGCACGGGTATGTGGAGTGGTTGAAGGGGACGAAAAGCCTCGTGTATGCGGGGTGGTAGAGGGGGATGATGAGTCATGTCCTGAATCTGATTTTGAAATCAGACCTAGAAGGAAGAACACGAGAGCAGCACAAAGACAAAACTTTAGCATAGCTAAACATTAGGTCAACAGGTTTAAAGCAGATCACCAACAGGCATGACATAACCAAAACCTGATTTCCCAATAAAAGTTCCATATGAGGTGTGGCTGATTTAGTGGGTGGAGGAGAGCAGACAACAATGAAACCAAACATACCAGCTGAGCTGGCTAGATTAGCAGCATTTGCATATCACTGCTGGTGATGCATGGAAACTCTTCCATGAAGTCTTAAGTGTACACCAGGAAGTAGAATCACATCCTCTGGCATAAAGTTGGAGTACCAATTCTACTGAGGGAAAGCAGCAAGAAGAATTCTTCTGCTTCACAGAAAAACAAATGAACGATGCTAAAATAATACCTGTGTCCTGCCTGCCTCCTCTGCGTCCCTTTGTAACCACAGCAATCTCAGTCTCCTCCTGCGGCATCTCTGTAATCTTCTGGAGAAAGAGCTTTTCCAAGGCTTCTGCCATTAGGACAATATCATCCCCGGGCTAAACACACAAACAGATGAAAACCGCAGAGCACATTAGCCACAATCCACGTCTCTTAATGTCGCTGAGCAGCGCAGTCGCATGTGTGCAGAACTTCTAATGTGACTGACCTTGTTGTAGATGTAGCAGTTTGTGAACATGGTGTTAAAGTCTTGGATACACTCCTGGGCATTCCAGTAGTAGTTGTTCTCCAGGCGTTTTTTAATCGTGCCCATGTCCATAGGATTCTTTATGATCTTATAATAGTCCTTAAAGAAGAGCAAGGAAACGAGTATTAGTATTTTAGCTAGACAGAAGAATAATTAAGAGAGTTGAAAGAAAACATTAGAATTAAAAGCTCATCCAGTTCCTCAAGGGAATGACATTCATAAGAAAACTGGCTATTCCCTGCACAAGTTTAAATACTATGCTAATAGGATCCTAAAGAATTATATTTACCATGTAAAGTAACTCAGGAAAGCTGCTCAGGATTATAGACTGAACTCAGTTTATGGGTTACTGAATAGACAAAAGGCTAGTGAAATTCCATTCTCAAGCCCGGCGCTCAGCATTTTCCTTGTCACCATCTTTGTGTTTTGAATTTGGATAATCCTCCTTTCCGACTCTCATAATGACTATTTACTGAATGAATGTGAAACTAGTGAAATAGCCCACAAAATTATCAGAGATCAAAGATTAAGGGAGCCGAGCACCATTTTCCAAATACATTTTTAGAGACTTTGGAATCCTTTTTGCATTCATTTTAATGGACATTAAAGAAACTCTAGGTTTAAAGCACTTCTGTTTTCATACATAGAAGACATCCATTTATTTTCTTTGAATATTCCTCCAAAAATTACCTCCCATCTTTTTTTTTTTCCTTTCTCCAAATCAATTTTCCTTGATTTCAATGGGAAATATCTTGAGTTCAGGGAAAGGTTTTCAGGAAAACTAATATGAACTTACTGCCATATTAAAACTACAACATTCAGAAGATGGACTAAAAAATTGTTACAATAATCTGAATTATCCTGTTGCAGGTCATGTAAACCTCACTGAGCTTCACTGAGTGAATGGGTAAATGCAGAGAGGAATTTCCCCACGGGGATCAATAAAGTATACGTTATTATTATTATAAACAACAACAACAACAGATGAAAAATATCACTTCATTACAAAAGTCTCAATTTTTAAGAAAAAAAAAGGAACGCAGGTCAGAGCGGAGCCCTACATAAACCTGCTTCTCAGTAATACCACTGTTACTGAGGACAACTGAACTTCTCTCTGCTTGGATCTGTTACAAACTAATATCTATCAATATACAACTACTTATGAAACAGTGAATGTGTTTTTAAACATACTGTGTCTAACTGCACTTACTGTGAAGTATCACAACAAAACAAAATAACCCAGACTGATGTGTGCTTTTAGGTATGTGGCACAGTAACAGTGTCTTAATTAAGAAATCAGAGGCTCAAGATTTGGAGGTAAATAAAGTTTTGTGGTCTTCTGCACATGGCACGGGTCAGCTGTTACTCACAGATTTCACGTTTATATTGTGAAATAGTTCATAATGACATGGAGGCTTGATCCAGCTCTCCTCTGGATCAATCCTGCACTCCACCTGAGTCTCAGTCACAATGTCACACAGTCCTGACAGTTTCTATCAGCTACCCTTGGATCAAAAACAGAACGATCCTCCTTCGGCTGCCTGGGCTGCCTGTCATTGATCTGAACAGAGCTGTGCTTACCCTGTAATACGCTTCTCATTAGTACATTACTCAGTCCTTCATGGTGTCTGCTGCTTCTTGAGCCTCTAATTTGTGCTTTTCTTGACAGAATTTTGGTTGCTATTGAAATAAACTGGCTGCTTCTTTGTATCTAAATCACTGCACTGTTAGTAGATCACCCTCCAATCACAGCACATAATTTAACAACAACAAAAACAGCAGTCACAGCCCTAGATGCATCCTTAACATCCTCCCTCTGAAAAACCAACACCTGCAGCAAAAAGTCAGTGCCAAGACTAAAGGTACTACCTTGTGTGTCTCCTTGGTAACCATAACTAGAAGACCACAGAAGACTGCAGGAGAGTTTTTTCCCCTACTTAACTGAAATACTCAATGTGACGTGTCGCAAAGTGTCAAATGAGGAAATGCAGAAAAGAAAAACACACTTTCTGAAAAGCAGAAAAGGCAGCGACATGTTTTACTGCAGGGTGCCACCATCACCGGGTCCTACTGTGTGAAACTTTGCATATGGAATTCATTTACTAGTTGTTACAGAGCTATCTTTGTGCTCAACTCTTATTGCACACACACTGAAACAAACACACACACGTGACTCACAGGCAAATTGAGTTTGATGGCATCTACAGGAGCCTGGAAGGGCCAGGCAAAATTGTGTTTCCATAATGTCTTCAATACCACTTTTTGCAAGTACTGAAAAAGAGCAAAAACAAAAAAATAATTATACACACATTAAATAAGTGAAACTGACATTTCACTAGCAGACATGGTTCACAAATCAACGTCCTACTACCTGCAGCTGATTGGTCTGTCGTTTGGGTCTGGAGGGGTTCCATGTTTCGGGGGGTGGAGGGTTGAAGGGGATAGGCGGTGGGGCGGAGGGAGGGTTCTGGCTGCTGCCTGCCTCCAGTCCGTCCCCCATCGCAGAGGTGGGCTGCAGTGGCTGAGCAGACACTTTAGGCAGATTGGACCTGGCAGGGGCAGGTGGGACCGGGGGGAACCCCTTCAGGCCATTCCACTCCTCACGTGACTCTCTGAAAGAACCACAGAGGAAAACATTATCTCTGCAGCCGTTATGAGAATTTTGACATGACTTTCTCAGAATGTATCTCACATTTAGCATTACTGCCACACGTTGAATCTGAACTCCTATCACCCCACTATCTAGATCAGACCACTTTTTACACGTTCTGTCTCAATTATCTGTCTCATGACTAGGGATGGGTACCGGTAATGGCACCGGTTCTGACATAAACGGTAGTAACCAGACCAAAAAGCAGCGCACATGTCGGTGCTTTTTTTCCTGAGATGTCATACACTTTAGATTCTAGCCAATCATTTGGCGTACCTGGGCCCGCCTTTCAGAGGATAGTAGGCGGGCCCAGGTACGTACGTTCTTTTAGAGCAGAGCTACAGAATAAAAAGTCTGGCTGTACTTCACAGCAAAAGATGCAAACTCAGCAGCCTGCAACAAGTGCTTTAAGGTGATACTGTGCAGGAGGTAACTCCTCGAATCTGATGAAACACCTGGCGACGTATAGCATTTTGTTAAAAGCCGAGAAATGCACCGTATTTGATAGCTTGCTGCGAGACCTCACACCGTGCACATCTACTGCAGGAGTGGTGCCTGTTATCAGACCCGGAGTTAGCAACATCCCCCAAAAACCCGAAGAATAGAGTCATGGCCCCTAGCCCTGCCAGTGTAGCAGAAATGATGACGGATGATGATGCAGCAGCAGCCGTTCTTCTCTGGGTCAGTAGCTTAATGTTGTTCGTGTGTAATTTACGTTGAGTAGGCTAACCACGTTATTACATTAATGCATGTAAGGTGAACTAGCAAACACCGTCATAGTTACATGCGGCTGTCTTCTTGTTTGATGGCAGATACTCCCTTCACCCTGGCAAAAAGGCTAAAATGACCAAAGAAAAAGTGGGAAACAGCTAAACATGAGAGGTTTTTAGACAAAATTGGTGTTTTTTCCATTGATTGAGCACTGCTTCCAGCCAAGAGTGATACCATATATGCTCTATAGCTGCAGAAAAGGCTAACATTGTTATCTTTTTACAAAAAAAACCAGCTGAACATGAGAGGTTTTTGGACAAAGTGTGTGTTCTCCATTCTTTAAGCACCGGTTCGAGCACTGTTTAAGCACCGGCACCGTTTCAAAAGTACCGGTTTGGTACTGGTATCGGATAAAACCTAAACGATACCCATCCCTACTCACGACCACAACCCAGTGTGAGCATTTTCTTCTACAGTACATCGCCAAAGGTCTCTGCGTGAGAAAGAGAGGCAACTTGGCAAAGGGTCAATCTTTTTCACCCCGCTCAAGAAAACAAAGATCTCATCTTTGACACATTCACTGCTCTTTAAGCTGTGACTCAAACTCAGTATCTGATTTTGTCATCACGTGCTTGAAACTACTGCGCGAAAACTGGGATCAAGCACTGAGGACTCAACGTGTGTTTATGTGCCCAAACAAAAAGCATGCATTCCACATCAACATCAAACTCTTAGTTTAAAGCATCTGGGAATAAATATTGAATCATTGCTTAAGATCAAATACCGTTATGACTGTTAACCTGCAAAGTTTCTGATCCATCAAATGGAAGCAGAAAGTGTAAACACATTACATGCTTCACCAGCTATAAAATATCCACAAACAATGCAGAGCATTTACTTGTCCTAAAAGCACAAAGACTACAAAACAAATCCATAGCTTGGAGTATTTTTTTTTTTTTAAATCAATCATGCATTTGTAATTTAGGCAAAACAACAAAAATGCACTAATACTTACAGAAGGAATTGACTGAACAGCTCAACAGGATGAGGCAGAACTTCAAATGCATACCTTATCTAAGACTCAGGTTTTGTTAGTAATATCAGAAATTTTGTAATATTAATAATAACTATACACAAGGCAAGATAAAACTGGGGTTCAGGTTTAAGAATGCCTTGGTAAAGTCTGATTGATGGAAAAGTTTTATGATAATGGCGACTTTTTAAAAGCTGAAAATACAATGCAAGTGTATTTACTTTCTAATCACAGATGAAAAACAAACAAACAAACTGGTAATTATCTTGCAGAAAAAACTCATCATTAAACTCTCTCAACTCAAAGGCCAATTATTTTTGGTGGACTTACATGTTTGTAGCTGTGCAGCTGTGGTCTAAAGCAGTTGTGTGATCATATCTCAGTTGGGGAGGTGGCAACTTCCCAGGGTGATGTGGGATGTTTGTTAGTGACACGCTGCGGCAGCACAAAAACCACAACACACAGAGAGTCTAGTGTCACACCTGTGAGAGACCGAGATAACAAATTGAATTAGAGTCAATTTATGTAGTTTGTTGGATTTTGTTCGTGCAAACTGCCCTTTTTCAAAGTTGAAACTGTCACAATAGAAAACAACACTTCCACATCACAAAACACAGAATTGAAAGCCCTCATCTGGATGATACAGGCACATTACTCTTCTTTATCCCAGTCAACATCTAGTACATGGAGCAGTTTGCAACAATAACTCAGGATTTCGGGGAGGGGGGCGTCCTATATATATGCATGTTTTCATACGTCTTTTGTGCTACTGTTTATGTACAGCAAACTTAGAACAAATTAGGTGACAGGAGCTAATATGGTACTCTTTTGCATTAAAACTGAACTCTGCCTGACCTACAACCTTGGCATGCTTCAGATGACCTTTGGTACCCCCTGAGATCAAAGGTCAAAGGAATTTCTGAGTGAGACAAAATGAATGAATCAGAGACAACAGCTAACATTTAGTTTGTTATCACCCTGACAGTTTCTTCTACTAAAGACCAAAAGCTTTATTTACATCTCTTTCTATGCCTGTTACCCGTTACAGATCCATATTCCAGCTACAGATCCGTCATTAGTTAAAAAAACAAAAACAAACAAACATTAAATAAGTGAATAATTGTTCCCTACATTTACCAGTTAAGTGGATTGCATGTTGATAACTACCTTATCAATGAATATAGACGTGTAATATATGCATAATAATTCTAACTGGGCAGCAGTTAGCACTGCAGCGAGTGCTTGAGACAAAATAAATAAATATTGCGGGAAAATACACGAAAGACCAAGTCATTCTCCAAACTACGTAACTGCATAGAACTACACACAACATACACAGCACGTTAAGAACGCAGCAGTGTCGCAGGTAATCTGATCAACAACAAATCAAATATTCTATCGATAAAGCCACTAGACGTAACGATACTGCGAAATGTATCACATACTGCTACTACTTAGTATCTACCGGTAACCGGATCATAAAAACGACCCAATTTGTTGCAAAACAACTTTACTCCTCAGCTTTTCCTTTGCTAACCTTCCATGTCGGCGCATCGCCATTTCCACTATGCTCAAGTGACAGCTGCGCACGTAAACTGCGTTTCAGAATACAACTTTGACGGGATTGATATTCTCGAAATGACGTACGTCACATTTCACATGAGCTTCTGCGCCATAGCGCCTTTACTACGCTACCAAGAGAACGTAACTTGTGTCACGAATACGGCCTACGGGGCTACAAACAAACAGCCTAGCAGCTAGCTCGCTAGCATGTTAGCGACATGTAGCTAACGTGCACACTGACAACAGACAGCGCCCGCTGCTACAAAAACGACCTTTACGCGAGCGTTAAAAGGAGAAAGACACAACGCAGAATATGTACAACAACACCAAGTCGCTCGCGCCTAAAAGCTAAAAAAATGAGCTATATCGCGTGCCCGAACCGGTGCAAGGCCTTGCGAAGACAGCTCATGCTCCGCTTCCCGAAGCGCTCACTGAGCGCGCGGGAAATATGCCACCGATGCCCGCTGTAAGCGTTTTATCTGATCCCCGGGGTCGTAAGCTTTCGTTTGATGTACGAACGTAAGCCACACGAAGGCGAAAAATGATATTTTTACCTTCTTCAGTCGGTTGTCAGCGTTCACAGACCTTCCTCGCCCCAAATCCAGAACAAACAGTCCCGTTTCACGTCAATGACGTCAGACGCACGGGGGGCAGGCCAACAAATGTCACCTACAACTCCTCCCCTCTCTCCTGGGTTAACATCACGCAATAGCTTGTAATCATTTCAGTCAGGAGACAGGTCGGTGTTCACTTTACTAAACGAGTGGGTCTAAATATATAACCGAGTAAAAAGTGCGCGTACACTAAAACGTGTTTTTATTTAGTAGAAAACAAGCTGGCAGCTTAAATGTGCACGGCACGGACGGCACGTAGGCCACCGAGCTGCCATCTGTTTCCTCTGTAAATACGTTTTCTACAAACTATAGAGAACACAACGGAAGTTAAAAGCATTTCTAAAACTTGACAATTTGTTATACGGCTTATCGACCTACTGCAAATAACCTTTTATTGCCCGATTTGATCTCAGGCCCGTGTGCGCACGGTTGTTGTGCGTAATTAGATGTTTAGATCTTGATGGGAGCGGGGTCTTCCAGATGTAATGCTGTGTGAGTGGCATGAGGGCTCATTCTACTGTTTGGTAAGTGTGAAAGTCATGAAGATGTCAATCCAGCTGAATACTGATGGAGATATTGGCGGTAAATTGTGCTTTTCTGCCTTTTCCTGTGTCCTAGAAGATATTATACCACTCATGTTTATGAAAACTGTTATCAGTGCTTTGGTAGGAGGGAGTAGGTACACCACCTAGTGGTTGGGATGGTGTTAAATTAAAGAACAGTATCAAAACAACCTCTGCCACAGGTTATCAGAATTGTTGTCAACAGTCTGCATCAAAATGTGCAAAATTAGCAGTGAATATGTACACATCACAAATGTGATAAGTCTGGTTGCTAGATGATTTGCTTTTGATACCCTGCTCAGTTTACGTTAAAGGTCTACACATGCAGTCCTTCTCCAATTCAAACTTACTGGCCACTTCATTAAGTATGTTTGTTCACCAGCTTGTTAACACAAATATCTCATCAACTAACCATATGGCAATATCTCAGTGCATTTGGGCATGTAGACATGGCCAAGACGACCTGCTGAAATCCAGACTTCAGTGACTTTAAACGTGGAAGGGTTGTTAATGCTAGACGGGCATTGCTGATGGTCTGGATTTTCCCGCACAGCCATCTCGAGAGTTTACAAAGGATGCTCTGAAACAGAAAATATCCAGCGAGTGGCAGCTCTCTGTGAAAAACTGCCTTGTTGAGGTTAGATGTTTACGGCATGTGCAGAAGAGCATCTCTGAATGTGCAACATGTTAAATGTTGAACTACACTAGCAGCACTAACTTGTACATATCTTTCTTGTGTAAATGCTTGTGTTATTATGTATTACACACAACGGAGAGATCGCAAACTGTGTTTCATTGTTCTTATAATAAAGACGTGTAGAAAAAGACAGAGCGATTCTTTTCTATTCAGAAGACCACAGCAGATGCAACTCCTGTCAACTAAGAACAGGAAACTGAGGTCGCAGTTTGCACAGGATAAATCAACAAGACTGGAAAAATATTGTTGGTCTGATGAGCGGATTGCTGCTGTGATATTTCGACAGGCTCGGAGTTTGGTGTAAACCACATGAAAGCACAGATCCATCCTGCCTTCTCTCGATGCTTCAGGAGGCTGGTGGCATTATAGTGTTAGGGTAATTTTTTTGGCACTTTCTCAAACATAATAATGAGCTCTCTGTACTCAAATCACCTCAACAGTCACCATATCTCAATCCAATAGAGCACCTTAGGGCTGTGATGTAACAGGAGATTCAGCTGCCATCATCATTATGAATCAAAAATCCATGAGCAGCGTTTCCAGCACCTCGTTGAATCGATGCCACAAAGTAGTAAAGGCACCTTTTAAGCAGCCACTGAGTTAATTTCACTTGTATTTAGGAATTAACACAAAGAAACTGATTTAGTCAACGAGTTTATTTCTTTCCCAGACCGAGATGAAACTAAAATGACTGAAAATATTCCGAATGATATTCAAAATGTTTCACGCTTATCCTACAAACAGTCCCCTCAATCATCTCAGGCAGCCCCACCTGCAGAGTTAAAAAGCCCTCCTCCTAATAGATTTATCCAAAAGCTTGGAAAACAGTCATTCATCAATACTGGGAAAGGCCTGAAAGCCATAACAATGTGTAAACTCTGGACCCCCCCCCAAAAAAAGGACACAATATATCTCAATGTTACAATAGCCGCAATTTCTTAATTCTAAACAACTTACATTTTAACAAAAAGGCACAACAACAACAAAAAAAAAAAAAAATTACTTTGACGTTTTCATAAATATGCTCATGTGTCTTCTTGCCAATGTTGAAATGAAAAGTCCAACAATGCCTCTCATGTCTGCACCGAGTACAAAGCTATTCCTGGGAACAGATTAGTTCAGCATTGAGACTGAGGAAGGGTAAACCACACGTCCGGTCTACTCTCATATTTAAAAAGAAGTCTACCCCTAACTTTGTATGCATGCAGAAGACAAGAGTTACTATTTTTGACATTTGCTTTCATGTAAATCTCTGCAAGAAAGTGAAGAAGAAGAGCAGTAGACAAAATGTGCAACTGCTTTTTATCAAACTCAAACAACAAGCTCAGACTGACAGTGAAACATGACGGGAGCAGGTATATGTAATCCACAATACATGTGGCAGTCAAACTGGACAGTACAGGTCATAGACTGGTCCAAACAGATGTTCAGATGGAAAGGTTACTCTCTCACTCTCTCTCTCACACAGAGCAGAAATCATTCATGATCATTGGCATCTTCCTCTTCGTGCACTGCTGCCTCCAATCCTTCATCTCCCAAGTCACCATGTAATCCCTCTTCACCAATCTCATCATGAACCACATATCCCTCATCCTCTTCCTCCCCAATTTCAAAACCTTCCTCTTCATCCTGGTTCTCCTCATTCTGGTTCCCCTGCTCCTCCTCCATCTTTTGCTCCTCCTCCATCTTTTGCTCCTCCTCTTCTTCCGTGCCTGCTGCTGCTACTGCTGCTTCTTCTGATGCTGCTGCTGCTGCTGCTTCTGATGCTGCTGCTGCTTCAGCAGTCTCTCCTGCTTCTCCTTCGACCACCTCTTTGCTAATCTCCCCCTCAGGAGCAGGCTCATCTTTGGCAGGTTCTCCTTCCGCCTGGCTCTCTGCCGCTTCGCCTGTGACCTCCAACTCCGATACGTCCATTGCCATGCTGTCTTCTGGATCCTGTTCATCTTGGTTACCAGTGAACGGGTTCTCACCCTGACAAAATAAAAGAATTGAGAAAAATAATGACATTTTGACCCACTGCACTCATGGTCAGTTATGTATGTTTGCATCAGACAGTTTCTGCACACTACAACCCATACAGCTGATGCAAACCTCCAAAGTGTTATATTATTAATCAGATTTTTTCCAAGTATAAGTTCCCTTTTTTCTTAACAGTGCATTTTACTGACACGACTGGTCTTTTGTTCTTTGTGTACATACATACATACATACATACATACATACATACATACATGTATGTAGTTGGGTGCATATTTATAATCACATTTATTTCTGATGCAAGCCCACACAGACTGTGCATACCTTGAGGTAGCTCTCCAGCTTCTTGCCAATGAGTTTGTGGTTAAGGATGCTTCGAGCAACCGACAGACTGGCCCGCTTGGACTGCTCCATCATACCCTTCAAATAAACAACATTTCCATTTCAGAACAAAACATCGTAAACAATAGCCTCAGCTCTGTGGCACCATTTGTAGCATTAGTGCAGGACTTCGCAGAGTTACTGCATTTAAAAAAAAAAAAAAAAAAAAAAAAAAAAAAAAGGCACTGCACAAACGGAGTGGATGGGACAAACTGTTACCCCATCCTCTGACAGTCTGAAGTTGTAAATGTTTTCTGATAAGGCAGAATCAATATTAGCCAACTTCTGGCCTTCAGTGCTTCAGTGAAAAGGTCAGCAGCAATGTCTCTACAGAAATCAGGACCCAGTTTCACGCAGCCTACAAACATTGCTGTGTAAGCAGCTTCATATACAAATCATTTTCTTCTACTGTCTACATCTGCCAATTAAATGAAACACATTCTGCAGAATGACAGGACGGTGTAGTTGGAAGAAAACAGTTACTACATGAAACTGGTCACAACAACATTTGTGGACTTTCTCAATTATGCTGAAATTATTATTATTTTTGGATGCACTACGTGCTATTTAGATCCATTTATACCGCTGATATCTCCAGAACCAGACAAGCCACACCAAAATAATAACGATGATCATCTAAACCAGTACCCGAAGGACGGCAATAAACATAAAAGGGCACTGATTTGAATGTAGTATTGTCCTTTTAAACATACAGTGGGGCAGTCCATTTGCAGAAGACCTGCTGTACCTTGCGGTTGTAGTTGTGGTCAGGAGACTTGATGTGTTTCTGTATCAGGTGGGGCTGCATGGGAATGAAAAGGTCACATGCTGCACAGTGAGCAGCTTCCACCTTCCTCATAAAGTGCTCCATTCCAAGCTCTGTACAAGCGTGAGAGAAATATCTGTAGTGAGCAATCCATGCGCATCTTCAGTTCAACACACAGCAGGAGTTTCTGCTTACCCCTGGTGAGGTCCTGCTCTTTGTACACCTGGCAGATTGCAGCACTGTGGTTCTCCAGCTGGCTCACCCTCTCCTCTGTCTTCTTAAACTTATTCTGCAAATACTCCTACAAAGGAAAGTTTTTTTTTTTTTCAGTTTACAGTTCATGAAACGTTTACCTCGCCCAATATCTTTACTCTTGCATACATGTATAAATCACGCGTCGGCTCTGGAAGATCACTGCATAAATATTTCAGCAGATTCAACCTGAAGTGTTTTTCCATTTAACCACACTCCAAATTGTTTTAGTATATTTACAACAAGCACTTCCCTGAAATTTGGCTCAGAAATGTAACATTTCTAAAAGCCTATGATTGGCAAGTTTCTTCAGTTTCGGTTCTTCATTAATCATAAATATGACTTCCAATAAATTTGAGTTACCTGCAAAAAGTCTGTAGTGGGCTTGGACAACTGGCTGGAAAGGAACTTAAAGTGGTCCTTGTGGAAGCGACTCTCAAGATGAGCCTCCATTTCTTCTTTGTAGAACGAACGGAACTTGCACACAGAACATGCAAACATCACCCTGGAAAAATATTTAACGTCTTAGTGAAAAAAGCCCATCAGAAAGAGCCACAGGTGAGATTGAAAACAAAAACAGCAAATGAGAGTTGAAAGAACTTTCTAGGAGTTTGTAAATTCACCTTTCCAGGAATCCTCGTCTCTTCCTCATTTTTGGGTGTCTGTCCTGACCCTGGGCCGGTGTCTGTTTGCCCTGTGGCTTTTTCTTCTCTTCCAGTTTGGATGCAGCTAATCAGGAGCAAAAGTGCAGAAGACACGTATATGAACAACCCCAATCAAAAACAAACAAACAAACAAAAAAAAAAAAAAAAAAAAAAAAACCCCACAAAAAAAACAAAACCCCAAAACAAACAAAAACAGAGAGTGTAAATTGTAAATAAATTATTTAACTGTATAGAAATAATTAAAGAAATAATGAAACACAATATCAAAAGATTCAGAGAATCTGGAGAAACCTCTGTACGCAAAGAAAAATCCCAAAAACTAATGCTGGGTTTCCACAATCTTCAGTTAACCCAAAATAAAAAAAAAAAAAAAAAAGAATATCAGTGAGGAGTCACTGGAGTTAAGCTTACCTTTATCACCTTCTTCAGCAGGTTTTGTCTCCTGCAAAGAAAAATATTCATTACTCAAAGAAATTAAAAAAAAGTCAAAAATAGCTCCATCATCTGAACTTAACAGATGTGTATTGCTGGATGTAGTCATGCTGTCATAAATATTTGCAACACATATTCAACTGAAATCTGTGACACTGGTTGATCATGAAGGAAAAAAAGAACATCGCGTTTAGCCTTTTTGTCTGTTTTGTAAAACCTCCTCATTTGCATTTACATTTAAATTATTATTTCCATCTGAAACTGTACACCGGTTGCTTAAAGCAAGTTCCTGGGACAAGTTAATTAGATCCTAAAGTAATACAATAAACCTTTAAAATGCCACTGTTGACAAAAGGCTGATCCACTAACCGCAGCAGCTGTTGTCTTTGGCTCACCACCATCGCCGTTTTTCTCTGGTTGCTCTAAGAACACGGAGCACACACATAAGACCAAGAAAGACACCAAAATATCTGCCAAGTAATGAGGTCTTTTGAGAATAGCACACAGTCGACAAAAACAGTACCTTGCGTAGCCTCTGACTCGGCACTGTCCGTCTTGTTCATCTTCGACTCTGGCTCATCACCTGATGTCGGGGTCTGCTTTCTTTTCTTCTGAATATCCCGCTGTGGCTTCACCTGCTACAGTACACAGAAATCAGTTTGCACACAAATGCATTTAGTGATAATAAAAATAAATACAAACCTGGACAATACACCTTCAACTTAGAATTAAACACTAATAGATGCTAGACTTAATGTTTGGCAATGTTCATATTCTCCTCGTGGCATTTCCACATCAATAGTGTTAGCCTCATCTTAAGACAAGCCAGAATTGGGGCAAAGGAAAGAAAAGGGAAAAATCTATCTAAGCTACTTAATGGAGAGAGAAAAAAAAAAAAAAAAAAAAAAAAAAAAAATCAACATCCGGACAGTTATCAGGGCAATGAATTGTGTGGGGAGATGTGGGATTTGTCGTTACTGTGGATGCAGGGCAGTTACTTTCTTCTGGAACTAGAAGGGCAAGTGATACTGTAAATATGTGTTGGGCACTATCTGTGACAAACTGCTTTAGGTAGCAAATAGCAGGCACAGGCAGTTTAGCAAGACTTGCCAGTTGACTGAGAATACAAAAGGAGGGAATTAGAAAGGGCTTAACTTTTTCCAGGTATCTGAGGAGGTCTTATTTGGCTGGAGGTACTTACTTTGTTAAGGGGTCTCTTGCGGCCTCGCTGCCGGCCAGCCCGTGGGCCCCCTCCAAAATGCCTCCCAGGAAAGTCGTGAGGCCCTTGAGTAGAACCCTGGAAGCCCCCACTCTCAGGGTACATGCGGTTGGACAGGAGGGAAGGGAGCTTTCCTCTACCACCTCCTGGAGAGTGGCCACGGTGGGACTGGCCACCGCTACCACTTCCCCGCAAACCTCCGCTTAATGGAGTGGGGTCTGACCTGCGGTTTCCAAACCCTCCAGTAGCTCCTCGACCCCCGGCGCTTCCACCCCTTCTGGGGGAACGTCGGCCTGCTCCAGCCCATCCTCCACCTCCAGAACCTCCTCCTTGGGGACTGGTGAAGGACTCCCTCATATTCTGTCGCATTTTAGCGACTCCATAGGAAGAGGAGGGGCTGTCAAAGCCTCCTCCTCCTCCTAGCCCAAGTCCCCCTCCGAAGCCCTGGCCTCCTCGCTGACTCAACAGCATGCTGTCCTCCCGGCCATCACCAAAACCATAGCTACCGCCGCCAGATCTGTAGAGATCTCGGGAGGAGGCAAAAGCGGAGGAGCGCGAGTCGAATGACTCGTACTGGTCAAACCTGCAGGAGGGAGGAAGAGGGTTGGTAGAGAAGAGCAGAGAGCAAGGGAGGCAGAGGGGCAGCCAGGTTTGGATTTCTCCACCTGCTATTCCTTCTCCTCTGTGGTCTCGCTTTCTCCATGTTTTCTTGTCACTCCCAGCTTCATTTCAGAAAACAAATTAGATCAAAAATTAATGATCCACAACAACTTAAACACTGTGCTTGTGGTACATTGAAAGGTTATTCCTTTTGTTTTTAAAATCTCAAGTCTACTGCAGATTAGGGAAATGCAGTTAATTTTTAAGCCTCCCTCCTTTTTAAAGGATGGGCTGTAAAACCCTGAACAGACATGAACATGGTCCATCAGAATCCACAAGAAGTAAAGTGTCCTGGGAACTGACTCAATTACAATAAATACTGATGAAAAGGGGTTTATATACAAAAAAAACAAAACATATATACTGGGCATTTTTCAAGGGGAGATTGTGTTTCTGTAAATACATTGAGCATCCTTCAATAAACATTTCAGCTTAACAAGGCATTATCAGGGCACCTGTAAACCCATCTCTCTTCAGTAACCTAAAGCCAGAAGACAGGGTTAGGTCACACAGAGGATGAGAGAAACAACGTGTGTAAACACAAACACAAAGCCGGGACAAAAGCAATGCTCAGAGTTTTAAATAAAGATGGATTGGCTTTATATGCAACAATGTCAGTTTGTAACAAATGGAAAAGCTGGTCTGTAACTGCACCTCCAACAGGGGACCATGCATTTCACAATGTCTTTGGTTTAAAGGATCACATCATCATTTTCTTCTCAATAAATGAGGGATACTGCAGCATAGCAAATGGGAGCAAACAATGCATCCTCAGATGCTGAGGCATTCAAATGCAGCCTGGACGATACGATCTTCTCATCAAGCGGGAATTGAGGCAACTTGTTTCCAACAAGGATTGAGTGCAAACACTAATGCCGTAACAAAGACTAAAACAGCACAATTTACTGGTGCAACCTCAACAATTTCCAAAGGATATCAACTCTCCAAGTCTCTGCAAACAGTGGTATACCTTTGTTTGTTTTACCCCCAACCACTGTGAATAACTGTTCTTCAGAATCAGTGGAGAATCGCAAGCTAGGAGGGCAGCCAGGTGTGAATTGGTCCTAATGCTGGACTTTAAAATTAGAACGGCTATTAGAAGGCCTAAGCATTTACTGAGACAACTGTAGAACAAAGTGGTAACTTGACATCAGCCAGACATGACGTGACACTAAGAGACGATGCGCTCAAGCAACCAGAGGGCCAAATTTGTTATGCAAATTTGGCACACATTCAGGTGCATGGATGTGTGGGAATGATACCCTACTAAGAAAGATGGTATGAAGCATAAAAAGGAAAGTACTGTTACCTGTCACTCCGACCCCCTTTAAACCCCCCCTCCAACTGAGTGAGCATGTCCAAGCGCTGGTTAATCTTAGCAATGACTGCATCTGCATGGGTGCCTGTCGATGAGAGCAGAGATGCTCCCGAGAGCCCTCTTTTCATGTGGCTGCTGCCACCTCCATAGCCTCCGAGTCCAGACATGGAATCCTTATAACCTCCCCCGTGCATATCGAAACCACCAGAACCTAGTAAAGGGGGTGGGGCAAAAAGAACAACACACTCCCTGTGAGGAAACAAATTAATTAAACAGAATAAACATGCACTACTTACTTGCTTCATGAATAGCAGTAATTCAGGGCTGAGTGTACCAACTTACCTCTGCTTCCAGAACCGCCACCTCCCCAACTGGAGTAACCTACAAAAGGAGAGAATATGGACTGATAACACAAACGCACTGGGAATTTTATACTAACAGATCCACAAGCATGTGCGGATTTATTACAAGGAGCTGTTCAATAGCGCAAATCGTTCAAAAGCATAGGAAGGTGGAATCCACTGCTATAACTATAACCATTTGACAATTGATTTGCAAGCTTTCTGTCTTAATAGAATTGTGCAGTTCAGAAAGGAACAGCAATTAAATCCAAAGACTTAGAGGCATCTTCTCAGAGGCGGCCATTTTATCAGCTAGCCTTTAAACTATTCCGACATTGACTCCATTTTAAAAGAATAAGCTAACGAACTTTGGCAGAGCAAGTGACAAACCGCCAAAGGCCCATAAAGTCGTCTGCGTTAGCATCGCTAGCAAACAATCTGCCCGACAGCGAGATGGGCCGCGTAGCTAGCAGTGTTTCATTAATCGTGGCCGATGGGCCTAGTGTAACGCTGACGATTTTTTTTTAAATTTTCGCTAAAACAAACCTACTGGTACTTGGTAGATTTTGTAATAACTGGTAAGAAAAT
Organism: Simochromis diagramma; assembly: GCF_900408965.1. Lineage (NCBI taxonomy): Eukaryota > Metazoa > Chordata > Actinopteri > Cichliformes > Cichlidae > Simochromis > Simochromis diagramma. The sequence continues at coordinate 1,511,750 of NW_024386736.1, forward strand.
ACAACACGACTACTGTTTAGCTAGGTATTTGTTTCAGGCTGCAACCGGCTAAAGGCTGGCTCTTATGCTGGGGAGTTTTTTTTTTTTTTTTTTTTTTTTTTTTTAAACGGCATTAGCTTAGCTAACGGCTAACAAACTGGTCATGTTTCAGGGGAACAAAGCATGTGGCTAACTGGGTAACTATCAATATCTATAGCCAAATGTGAAACAAAAACTAAACAGATTATATTTACCAGAGCCGTAACCCCTGCCTTCCATGATATTTTGTGCGCTGTTTGGACGAAACAAGCAACACGAGCGGCTACAGATCCAAGAAAAGAGTAGCTGCTTGTAGCAAAATGTATCGAGCCAAGTCCGACACGTCAAAACCACGTGACCGACAAGGCCTCGTTACGTCACTGGTATGCCTATAATAGAATATGAAGGTGAATATATATTAAATATAAAATTGTTTTAAATATCAATAATAGATTTAATGAAGGCAAGAAGAATGTCACCACCGTATCCTGGTCTTGACCAAAGGCTACATGTGTAGTGTAACGCCCATACATGTAGAGATTAATATTGAATAATCAATCAATCAGTCAATCAAAGACTCAGTGTACTATATACAGAGGTATACAGTTTGCCCTGAATTGAAACATCTTAACTATGTACATACACAAAACATGTTAAACAGAGTATTTGCTTCTGTAAATATAAATATTGCCAGTAAATCTTCATCAGCTGTCATTTGAGGTGCACAATAAAATGTCTAATATGTGTATATCTTCCGACAGAAGACGAGACTGTTATCACACACATTTAAGATCAGGAAATCTTAAATATTTCATCTCTTCAAAGCACAAAGACCAGTGTTGAATTAACTCCCATAGAACAATTTTCAACACTTTTTCAGGGTTTACACAGTCCACACTCTTTAGTCCTTTGGAGATTTGGGCCACCTGAAGAACTGTCTGTCAACCTATTAGGTGGTGTTGAAGATCCACGCCGAATCTGTCTTTGGACAGTTTTCATACGCCAAGAAATGTATCCTGCACCCCTTGCTGCTCCTGGATAAGTGAAAACACAACATATTTTGTCAGATTTAGCTCATAACAAAAATATCAGATAATTTTTATGTCCATCATTAAATAATTTTGTGTTGTATAAATATTGACTTTTACATAGGCTTTGTCTGCATATGGATCCTTGAGCGAGGGGATCGGCATCACAATGCCCAAAGCATACTCCTCTCTGATTGCTTTTGGGGGAAGGTGCCCGAGAGGAGATTTTCAGTTTTTTAAATTTAGACAATTAGTATGCATTTATTTGGCACAAGTATAAAGAACACAACATACACTGAATACATATCAATCATGTGAGCCACAAGTATTAACCATTTGTCATCTTGTGGCATCCTTCATGGTGTTTGTTGCTTGGTATTCCTGTATTACTTTGTCACCACCAGACTTGCTTCTTAAGACAGTCTCAATTAACTATTAAAAATGAAAAACAAACAAAAAGAGAAAAATGAACATTGAGAAAAACCTGGCAATAAGGAATCTTTCTAGAAACTTGAGAGGGAAAAAACAAAGCACAAGTGTGAAGCTTTGTAGCAACCTGTTTAGCAGATACTGCAGCAGTATTGTTAATTCTTTGTCTCTTGCATGAGACCTCATCTAAGATTATAGTTGAGGCACATGAGCTGAAGCTTGAGTTGGAGTCAGACAACTCAGAAGCAGAAGACAGGTGCGAAAATACTAAAGAAAAAGAAAACATCAAATAATTTGTTCAATTGAATGTAAAGTGCTCGATTATACTTTTTAGTGTGTAGCCTCACCATCATCGGAGAACACTGTTAACAGCACGTTGCCTTGTCCAACAAGGTCACTGCATCAACCTCTGTCCCTGTTGCATCCTTGTAAGTAATGTTTGCATCAGGTAGCAGGCAAAATCTCTCGATGACTGTGAAAAATGGTACAAAGAAACTCATTGTGCTTCTGGTGTTAGCACTGCTTCTTACTTATGTCTTGTTGTATATGGTGCTTAACAATTTGTTAATACAAACAACACCTTTGCTAAAAACACAAATCTGAATCTACATCAATGTAAGAAGCTCCTACAATATGTATTAAAATATTATTGTGAACATATTCTTTATCCAAGATAAAGTAGCAATAACCTACACAGCTTTTACATTAAATTGCAGAAAGTCGTACTGTCCTTCATCATTATTTAGCTTCACATACTTTAGTTGTTGATTATACTTAACCTGGACCAACATTTTTCTGAAAAATGCAAGACTGAAATTTTAAGAGGACAAAATAAAACCTGCCCTGAGTCAGTCACGCACTATATAAAACAGTGCATGTTTGAAGACTTTTTTTGTAGTTCTTTTGATGTTAAACTACATGTCAGAAATTCCACAAAAAAATCAAACAATAGAGGGGCATTAATGCCAGCCTGAGCAGTTTGCTTTGGGTTTTTTCCATCACTAACAGCTTGAATGTGATCTGTAATACTGATATAGTTAGAGGCTATTAACAGTTTGCATTAACTCTTTATTGCTAGCGCCAAAAGCTAGCATGTTTTCTTCGTTTAAATTGTTAAAATGCACAAAATACATTTTATAGCACAAGTTTCTAACTAAGTAAGTCTGACATAATTCTACTTACCCTGTAGTTCTACAGTACTGTTCTACCCGCACTGGGGGTGTCTGGGAGGGCTGGGCTTAACTTCAGTTCAAAATGAACTCTATACAGAGTTAAAGCTATTAAGTTAACTAATGACAGAGTTAACATTTTTAACCAACCTCTGTGCAGAGTTACAGTATTTAGAATTTTCTCTTTTAAGAGTTAAATCAACACTGATGGAATACATTTTGTCAAATAACTCCAACACAGAGTACAATTTAAACCAGAAAGTGTTTAAATCACACTTTGAGGGTTAAAATCAACTCTGAGACATTTACTCCAGCACATTTTAACTCTCCAATTTTTGCTGTGTTTGATTCCACATATCATCACAGCACTTTAAAAGGCATTCTACTGAGAACTTTGTTTTAACGTTACACTGAAGGGGAGATCATGTCGTCATAAAGTATTTATCATCTCATCACATCATCATCATCGTCATGATTTCCGTTGCAGTTCGGGGCGTATCTGCTATCAGATTGTCCGTTTTGCCATGAGTAGTGAATTGTAAATTAAGATTTGTCCTCTAAGAGAAGGCAAGAAAGCTGTCATTAAAACCTGCATCCAAAGTCTAGTAAGAAAATCTCCAGAAATAATAAAAAGAACTTTTTGATTTTTATTATTTGCACAAAAATCCTTTAAAAACAGCCAAGTCAAGATGCCATACAGAAGCCATACAGAGGCTGGGACACAGTCCTAATTAAAGATGGTCAAACTCAAGTCAAAACAAACAAGGTTAATAAACTAAAAATGATAAACATGGCAATTAAAACATGAAAAATGAAACCTGAAAAGGATTTAATCACAACATGCAAAAATGGCTATTTATTTTCTAACAGCATCACTAATGTGTGAAAGTTGGCATCACAGGAAAAGCTAGTTACACTGAATTCACCACCACCACTGCATGATATAAAGCAGGAAGATGATAAAGTTATCTGTCATTTTTGTGACCTACGGGGCTCTTAAATACAAAACAAGCTCAACATATGTTACACGTGTTAAGGTTAACATGTGTGTGTTCACATGAAAGGGGTGGTGCTGGCAGCATTTCACCAATAAAGATTATGGATTAAGTGTACTAACAGCAGAACAGCTGATTTCATACAACAACATTAAAAAATACATTATGGGAAAAATACGAAGAGGTTAAATACAAATTACAGACTCAAAGTAACACAGCTTTTGCAGAGCAATACGACTGGACAAAAATCAGCTATATTAATACAGTTTAGCTCATTTGAAGCCAGATACAGATACAGATTGTCAGTATCACAGCTCTGTTATTAAGAAACGAGGGAACTGGATGAATTATTATCACGTATTTAATTAAATTGTTATTATTTATTTTAGTATTTATTCAATCAGCTGCAGCAACAGTGGTGCTTAACTGTCTGAGAGCACGTAAAGAATGACTATAAAACTATTCAAATGTAGGATTAGTCTACTTGCAAATTTGATATATCAGGAAGTACAAATAGGTGTTCCTTATTAGGATCGCATATTCATGCTTATAGAACAGTAAAATAGTTGTAAACTTATTTGGAGTCGACAGGAAAAAGTAACAAATAATGCTGTGGCCAAGAAACTATATTTATTACTGGAGCTCACTGGGGAAACACAAAGATATTAGACACTGTTGAAAAACTGCCCAGGGGTACCAGGGATCTTTTAGGAATGGCAATGCTATTGTGATTTGATACCTACAGGTTTCTAAGTTACCATGGCAATGTACCCCAATAAAAAGTCAACACTGGTACAAAAAAGCAAGTGTCAAAGCTAAAGATGGCCTGGATAAGAAGAAACCCTGCTTTGGAGTACAGGCCTCAAGTTTGACATACTCTAGGTTTGCAGGGCTGTTTGTCTCTTTGCACATGCAGGATCACATTTTGCCAGCATGAATCTAAATGAATAAGATCAATTGTATTCAGATTATACTCTGCACACGAGAGGAAGAGGAAGTCTACAAGCTACCCAACCAGATGTTGCACAGTGTCTTCTTGCTTCTCTGCTGGTTTTCACTGTGCAGCAGGGTTCAGTTCAACACTCTCATACAGCTGGTCCCTCTGAAAGGAGGACGTGCAGATGACTGTGGGCACACTTTCATAAACAGTAATTTCAGAGTTTGACATATCTCATTACCTGTCCAGGTTGTTCCCTGTCACTTTTCTCAGCAGTGGCAGTCACAGTTTTCTTCTTCCTACATTTGTAATATATCAAACTCAAACTTTTCTTATATGAAAGAAAAGAGTTTTGAAGACAGTCAGAAGATATGACACAAAATCTGAAGTGAAGTAGTTTACCTTGTTTTCATGTAGAGTAGAAATACAACTGCAGGGATCAGCGATAAAAGAGTCATTTTCAATACGTTCAGCCCTGCTACGGTTTTCTCTAGAGCTGTAGAGATTGATGTAAGATGTAAGTAAACATTCTAGTAAAATATTTCAGAACAATATAAAATTAACGGCCAGACTGCTATTTTGTTGGTTTGGTCCAGAAAAAAGTTGAAGTTTCTGCCTGCTGCTATCACTTAGCCTGCATTTCTCCATTCACCAAATGTAAAGGGAGTCAGAAAGTGAGCAGGATCTTTAACATTAAGTCCTTCTTACCTTTGACAGTGAGAGCCTTTTCAGCTGAGCTAATGTTCTGAGGACTATTCACAGCACAGGAATAGTTCCCTTCATTCTCCTTGCTGACTGGGTCCAGGATCAGATGTTTAGTTTGGTGGCCGACTGGTCGACTGTTCAAGTACCAAATGTAGTTTGTGTTGTCAGTCAGAGGACAGCTGGTACTGCAGGTCAGTGTGACTCTCTGACCCTCTGTCACCACTGCAGAAGGACTCACGCTCACTTTCACACCTCAAAGATAGTTCGATTGGATAGAAAACAAAAAAAAAACCAGAAGAGTTTTTGTGCCTTTTGACAAAACTGACGTGTGATTATCAATTATATCTGACATATATTTGAATGAGACCATTTTTTTCTAATTTTGGTTCTGTACATTACCACAACGAAATTTAAATGAAACAACTCAGATACAGTTGAAATGAAGACCTTCAGCTTTAATTCAGTGGGTGGAACAATGCGTTTTTAACACAATCCCTTCACTTTAGGGGCATTTCAGTAACTGAACAAATTAAATAACTGAAAATAAAATGTTTATTTCTAATACTTGGTTGAAAACCCTTTGCAGGCAATGACAGCTTGAACTTGTAGACGTCACCAGATGATGAGTCAAATGTCCAATTACTTTTAGTCTCTTTAAAAAAAGAGGGTGGCCCATGATAAGGAGCTGAAACTCCTAAACCTTTCATCCAGTTTGATTGTAGAAACCCTCAAATGAAAGCTGAGAGTCTACACATTATGCCCATGTCCATGATGTAACTATAATTGGAATATATTTCAGTAAACAGGTAAAAAACAAACAAAAAAACCAACTTGTGTCAGTGTCCATATATATATGGACCTAACTGTAAGGGTGGTTGTATCTCAAATGAACACGGGCCTTCTGCTTGACTGTGTCCAATTAGCATAAAAATTTTATGGTACAAATTCTGAACATCCAAAATGATTGCTTTCAAATTTTAGCTTCACATCTGAAAGAATAATGATAATGATATCAGGTAATTTGCTGTTATGTTTCTTTAAATCAAATCCTGTATGAAACACATTTTGTGGACCATCAATATGATATAAAAACATGCACTTCACTAAACACTGCAGGTGATTCTGTATTAAATCAATTAAACTTACCTGTGACAACTAACATCACTCTAGGTAAATGGCAGTGATTAATATGTTTCTCAAGTCTGAATGAGTATTCAGCCGAGTCATTCCTCTTCACATCATTAATTCTCAGTGTGTGGTTGTCTTTCATGTTGTCGTGATACTTCACACGGCCCGTAGCTTCTTCAAATACCTCCTTACAGTCATCCTCCTCACCACCAAGCTGTACTTTATACCACGATCCATACTTCGAGATGGAATGGCTCGAGTATTGACTTGCAATGTTCACAGAGGAACCTTCCAGGGCACAGATTCTCCTGCTGACGTAATTTACAGCCTTGCAGTTTGCATTGTCGATGCCTAAAACAGAGTTTAAACACATGAAATTTTACTTCTGCTTCAACCTGCCTGTTGTTTGTTTCGTACGTATGTTTGGCTCATACACGTACTCACAGGATTCACGAGAGAGCACATCTTCATTGCTTTTTAAGGCGCAGGAGAAGAAGGCTGCTTTGGGTTTCAAAATGGTAATGTCTTGATGCTCACATTCATTGTATAACTTTCTGTTCCAGTACCACTTATATGCAGTGTGAGCATCAGCCACAGGGCAGCTGGTGTTACAGGTCAGAATGACAAAGCTCCTGACAGGAGTTATTTGAACGTGCAAATCTGTTGGAAGAAAATAAATACTTTTTTTTTTGCTACGACCTGTGATATATTTTGGGGAGAATGGTTTGTTTGCATGTGGAAACCTGTCGGATATGTGATGGAGCAGAACTGGTCCTTTGATTTCAGCTTCTCGGAACACATGCTGCTTTCAGTATAAGTCACACTGAAACAGGTTTTAGTTACAGAATCTGCACAAAAAGAGATGAAAATTAGTATTTTAACTTTAGAATTTGTTAATGGCTTGCCAGGATTTTGTAGCTTTTAACACTTTGGGGTTGTTTTTGGAACGTTACTCACCCACAGAGACTTGAGGGGCTCTGAGATCCTCGTAGCCTTTGACAGCACAGGAGTATGTGATTGCTTCCTCACTGCTGAGCAGCTCTTGGTACCAGGGAGACCAGTCCTCATAGAGAAACTCTCTGTTCTTGTACCAGATGTAGGCTGCAGGCTTTTCAGTCAGAGGACAGCTGCTGCTGCACATCAGTGTTACTGTCTGTCCCTCTGTGGCAGGAATCACCTTTACCTGCAGCTCTGAGAGGATGATGGATAAAATAAGTGCGCATAAACTGAAGTGAGCAGTAATTTATGAATGGTAGCAGCTCTACCTGAAACACGGAGCTCAGTTTGGTTGTTCAAGCAGGATTGTGGTTTCTCTGTAGTTTCTTTGCAGCAGTAAGACTTTGCATCTATTTCTCTCAAAACTTTGACTGTCAGAGTAAAGTTATTGTCTTTAGCCATGCTGTATGTTCCATTGTCTCCATCCACAGAGAGCTCTGTCAGGACATATTCGGAGCCATTTGTGTGTACAGTGTACCAGCTTATGTTTGAGGTGGCATGTTGAGCGGAGCATGGCAGATCCACTGATGAACCTTTTAAAGCACAGATTCTGCTTTGTAGCCCTATAACCACTTTAACAGAAGGAGAAGGACTTCATTTGAATACTGGATGTCAGATAACGTGTGTGGGTATGCAAAGTTTTGCTCTACCATTAAACATGTTTGTTTAAATCAGTGTATTTATGATTTCTACACCATTTTGACCACACAGGTGAGCAAAGGTGTTAAAAGTTGTTTAGATCGTTACTGAAAATATCTCATTAGCCGGTCACGTGGTAGCTGCTCATTGCATTTAGGCATATACACATGGTCAAGACAACCTGCTGAGGAAAAGTGATTTAAGTTACTGATGGTTGTTGGTGCCACATTGCTTGTTTATTGGGATATTCGCACACAACTTTCTTAGAGAAAGTATGCCCGACAATGAGAAACTATCCAGCACTCAGAGAGAAAATGCTATAGTAATGATAGAGGCCACAGGTGAGATGCAGAAGGCAACAGTAACTCAAATCTATAGGAAAGGTTCTGAAGAAAAAAGAGGCGCAACAAGGTGTTGCTAATAAAGTCTATATCAATGCTCTGTGTCTAATCAGAAGATAATCCTCATTAATGTTGTCAGTAAAACCAATCTTACTAAAAACATCACTCCTATTTCATGTGAAATATCTAGCTCTAAAGTTTATAGATACAGATCTTTAATAATAATAATAATAATAATAATAATAATAATAATAATAATACCTGTTATGTGCAGGAGGAAACACATCACCGTCCACTGAGTCTTTACAAACAGCATGACTGCAGGAATGCTTCGGTTTCTATATTAACAAGAAAATGTATAAAATAACAGAACTTGTATCTGGTTTTTTAAGATCTCCTACTTTATATCCATAAAAACATAAAATTTAACTCACATGTTGAAATTAAGAGCAGTGTCTCAGCAAAGGCAAGTTTTCATCTTGTTGGGGACGATAAATACATCACACGCAGCCCTGAGATCTAGCTGTAACTTCCTTCCTCTTGAAATGCTTAATCAAAATAATCTTGTTTAATGGTTTTAGTGTTGTGCAAAAGTCTTCCACCATGTTTTACAGATGTAGATACAGTGGGGCAAAAAAGTATTTAGTCAGCCACCGATTGTGCAAGTTCCCCCACTTAAAATGATGACAGAGGTCAGTAATTTGCACCAGAGGTACACTTCAACTGTGAGAGACAGAATGTGAAAAAAAAATCCATGAATTCACATGGTAGGATTTGTAAAGAATTTATTCGTAAATTAGGGTGGAAAATAAGTATTTGGTCACCTCAAACAAGGAAAATCTCTGGCTCTCACAGACCTGTAACGTCTTCTGTATTTTCTGTCCCCCACTCGTTACCTGTATGAATGGCACCTGTTTGAACTCATCATCTGTATAAAAGACACCTGTCCACAGCCTCAAGCAGTCAGACTCCAAACTCCGCCATGGCCAAGACCAAAGAGCTTTCGAAGGACACCAGGAAAAGTATTGTAGACCTGCACCAGACTGGGAAGAGTGAATCTACAATAGGCAAGCAGCTTGGTGTGAAAAAATCAACTGTGGGAGCAATCATCAGAAAATGGAAGACATACAAGACCACTGATAATCTCCCTCGATCTGGGGCTCCACGCAAGATCTCATCCCGTGGGGTCAAAATGATCATGAGAACGGTGAGCAAAGATCCCAGAACCACACGGGGGGACCTGGTGAATGACCTGCAGAGAGCTGGGACCAAAGTAACAAAGGTCACCATCAGTAACACACTACAACGGCAGGGAATCAAATCCCGCAGTGCCAGACGTGTTCCGCTGCTGAAGCCAGTGCATGTCCAGGCCCGTCTGAAGTTTGCCAGAGAGCACATGGATGATACAGCAGAGGATTGGGAGAATGTCATGTGGTCAGATGAAACCAAAGTAGAACTTTTTGGTATAAACTCAACTCGTCGTGTTTGGAGGAAGACGAATACTGAGTTGCATCCCAAGAACACCATACCTACTGTGAAGCATGGGGGTGGAAACATCATGCTATGGGGCTGTTTTTCTGCCAAGGGGACAGGACGACTGATCCATGTTAAGGACAGAATGAATGGGGCCATGTATCGTGAGATTTTGAGCCAAAACCTCCTTCCATCAGTGAGAACTTTGAAGATGAAACGAGGCTGGGTCTTCCAACATGACAATGATCCAAAACACACCGCCCGGGCAACAAAGGAGTGGCTCCGTAAGAAGCATTTGAAAGTCCTGGAGTGGCCTAGCCAGTCTCCAGACCTCAACCCCATAGAAAATCTGTGGCGGGAGTTGAAAGTCCGTGTTGCTCGGCGACAGCCCCAAAACATCACTGCTCTCGAGAAGATCTGCATGGAGGAATGGGCCAAAATACCAGCTACTGTGTGTGCAAACCTGGTAAAGACCTATAGTAAACGTTTGACCTCTGTTATTGCCAACAAAGGTTATGTTACAAAGTATTGAGTTGTATTTTTGTTATTGACCAAATACTTATTTTCCACCCTGATTTACGAGTAAATTCTTTACAAATCCTACCATGTGGATTCATGGATTTTTTTTTTTTTCACATTCTGTCTCTCACAGTTGAAGTGTACCTCTGGTGCAAATTACTGACCTCTGTCATCATTTTAGGTGGGGGAACTTGCACAATCGGTGGCTGACTAAATACTTTTTTGCCCCACTGTACGTGCTTGTTGTAGGTCTCTGCTGGTTACCTCGGGTACAGAGCTTTGTAGGTCTGCTACTTACTGTTGTGCTCTACTTGTAGAATTTCTTTATATGCGAAGTAACAGGATTAAGTCATAGGTCCGGCTTAGGTTGCTTCAGAAATAATAATAAAAAACCAACAACACTCTTATGAAAATGGTCAAGTTTAAGGACTGGAATGAAAATGAGTGAAAAAGCAGCCAGACCTTCAGAAAGCCTGGAGAACTGTTGTATATAACTGCCTATAGAACACTTTAACACATGAATGTCTGGGTTGGAAACAGAATACATGACTCAAGACTTTTATTATTAGCTGGTCTAGTTTAATACACAGTAAATGCAAATGCTGAAACTACTTAAATAAATGAAGTAATGTAATATTAATTAAAAAAAAACTAAGAAATAGCGTAAGTTCATCTAACATTTTGTTCCATTTCAGTTCATTCAGCTTATTATTTTTGATCAGCTTCATCTACTTTGCATATTAAGTACCTGCTACTTAAAAAAAATGTACCAATTTATCTAAATGGTAAATGGCTCGAACCGGCAGCCAACCGACCTTTTGTTCAGATTTTTTTATTTTATTTTGCCTTTTCTCCTTCCTGCCTTTAGCTCAATCTCCAACATCTTTTCATGCTTAAACACATTAAATTATCATGACATTTTGCAGAATCCTCTGTTTTACAAGTAGTGTAAACACCTTTCTGATGAAGATTATGATGAAGACGAGAAATTGGAGAGGTGATTTGTCCTAAAATCATCTTGTAATTAGCAGATTCATTTGTGATCACTCTCACTCATTCGTTTAGGACGAGTCTGTTAAAGCAGATCTGAAATCATGCAGATTAAGGCAATAGGTTGCCTTAAGTTTTGTTTTTTTAAAGTTCTGCTACTGTTTTGGGGTTTGCAGTGTTTAAAGTGTACACTAAAAATCCTTTTGGCGTGTAACCATAACTACTATCTGTAGCTGATATTGCTACTGATGGCAAATATATAACAAATCTCACTTCTGTGTAAAGAGTTGCAAGGAAGTGAAATATGTTCATACGTCTTCTTAGAATTTTATCTAGAACACAGCAAATATCAAGTTTGCTTATCTGGCTTTAACATACTTATTTTTTACATTAAAACATTTGTGTCTTTTGAACTTTTTAAAATTTCTGTTTCTCCAAATGTATTTGAATTAATATACTGAAGTAATATTTTAGCCTTATTACTTATAACTTATTACTGCTGATCAGTAATGTCGCATCCACAGCTACTTCCTGTTTAAAACTTTGCATACTAGAGTTGCTTCGGTCCTACTCTGATATCTTGCAAGCCATCGCATCAAAGTGTAATATATAATATAATACAGTATTAGTAATTATAATAATATTTAATCATCCTTTTGTCCAAATTAAACTAAACTATGTCTAGTTTTTTGATGTGTGAAGTAATCCAAAGGTGTTACACCAAAACCAGTTATCATTATTAATTACTAATGATGAATTTATCAGGGCTGTCAGGGCAGGCTTGTTTCATATAACTAGATATGACAACAATCATTGTCTTCCTAATACACAGATTCCTCATCTGGTCCATAAAGTAAATTTCATTTATTGTTTTATTTCCAAAAAACGTACTTTTGAAGTAGCTGACATTTAGTATTTCTTTTTTTATAATTTTTTATTCTTCTACAAAGATCATTACATGATAATATAAGAGAAATAGTGAATATTTCACTAAAAGTGATAATTGTAAATCTGATTAAACAGGATTAATTTATTGCAATTCATATATCAGGATTTAAAGTATCACAAAGAATATTTTTTCATGGAGATCTGGAGGTGATCACACTACAAGACAGAGAGAGACAACATAACATGACAAGCATCACATCAGCGAGTTTGTATTTTGTATTTTAAAAACTACTCATCACTTCACTTCTGTGCTACTTCTTCAATTCTCTGACCAAATGAATCAAATTTGTCTAAGCTGCTGGTTTTTGCCTTGGAGAAAAAGAAAATATAAAGTGCTGTAAGAAATATCAAATATGGACATTTTAGAATATTTTTAGATGCTTACATGTTGTTTGTTATTACTATGTAAGTATCATGTTGTCAATAGCATGTAGAAACACTTCAGCACAGCTTTTGAACACTAAAAAGGCTGGTGTGAGGAAAAAATGACCCTGCAGGGTGTAGTGTTTTCCTGAATCTCCGTGAGAGGTTTTTTGTATAGTTTTGCTTGGGTCTCAGAAACATCCCTGCTAATGTTCACACAGGATCTCCTCACATCTATGAATAACTATAACTATAAAAGACGTGTAATTTATGAAATGGGTTTGCTGTAGATTGACAGAACAACCTTTTAAGGTGTTTACAGATTTATTTTATTCTTAGTCCATACTGTACATGATTGGATTGCAGAAACGACCATACTTTATTTTTTTGAATAAAGTATGATGAATGTGTGATTGGTCCACTTGGATTTTTTCTATTTCCTGTTTTTTTTTTAAAAAATATATGTTTTGCAATGACCCTGATGAAGGCCACAAACTAAAACATGTTGGTCACCTAATAAAGTTGTTCGCTAATACTCGCTGGAGTATTCATGTCATAATACTTTAATTTTTAACATTTTATTATCAAAAAAGGACATTTTTGAAAACTGACATTTACTACTACTACTGCTGCTGCTGCTGCTGCTGCTAATAATGTCTAACAGGTTTGTGCATCTGATAAGTGACTGTCATCATCCTTGTAATAAGTATGAAAAGAAAAGAGAATGGTTTAGTTTAGTTTACCAAGTTCCCCATTAGCTCCTGCAGTAGCAGTAGCTATTCTTCCTGGGCTCTGACGAACATTTTAACAATTTTCTTTTCATACATAAAACACGTATGGGAGACAAGAAAAGGCTCATAAACAACAGAACAACACAATTAAAAACAATTCTGGGGGGTGATCGTGGCTCAAAAGTTGGCAGTTCGTCTCGTAATCGGAAGGTTGCCGGTTCGAGCCCCGGCTCGGACAGTCTCGGTCGTTGCGTCCTTGGGCAAGACACTTCACCCGTTGCCTACTGGTGGTGGTCAGAGGGCCCGGTGGCGCCAGTGACCGGCAGCCTCGCCTCTGTCAGTGTGCCCGAGGGGAGCTGTGGCTACAATGTAGCTTGCCATCACCAGTGTGTGAATGTGTGTGTGAATGGGTGGATGACTGAATGTAGTGTAAAGTGCTTTGGGGTCCTTAGGGACTAAGTAAAGTGCTATACAAATTCAGGCCATTTTACCATTCATATACTCTGATAAGACTGATGCACAGGGGAAGTCAGGGTTCAATTTGTTGCTTAAACGATTCCTCAGCACAAGGGAGGAGCTGAGATCAGACCACCAACCTTCCAACTGGTTGGTGGCCACTCCAACTGGCCACTCTACCTCCCTACCTCCACCCCAGTGGAATGGACCGAAAAAAAATGAGAGAGTTGTATATTCATCTCTACATCATTTTCCTGGAGACCTGGAGGCCACGGCCCTTACTCTGATCCTTAAAGTGTTTACATTATAAAGTGATGAATTAGACTGCGGAGACCTTCTTCCTCAAAAAAAAAAAAAAAAAAAAGAGCCGGGTCACGACAATATAACTGTTTTAGGAGATTTATGTCCCTGAAAGGGGAGTGATAAAAACACGCAGCCACTTTGTAGTTCTCAGATTCAGCACACATGTAGCCCGCCTGCACAGTTTTAGTTTCAGGGAGGAAGGTCAAAGTATTCATCATATTTTCATGTGAAAATTAGCAAACAAAAGCCATTTCAATACAAGAAATAAAAGTTAATCAAAAAATGTTTTTTTTATCTGCAGTTCCCAAAGCAGTCAGCTTTGCTGCCCTTAATTTCTCTGGTTTTCCTGGTTTTGAGCTACAGACAAATGTTTCGGAGAATTGTGTTATGAATTTGAAAAGTGTTTAAAAAGTATAGGATAATATTGTAAAGCTCTAATGTCAGTGCAGTCCTTGAGACCGATATTGCATGTCTCACTATCTGAGCATGAAAAAGCTGCAGTGAAATCTACTCACAGGTAACTGGTGCATATTCACGGTGCAACAATGAAATCTAAAACTTATCTGTGAGTGAAAGTGGAAGTAAAAAAGAAATGAAAAGTAAATGCAAAACAAAGCTGCAAAATGCAGATGTCTCAATGGTGACGGGTCGCAGCCTCCTGGAAGTTTTCAGCCATACTGAAACAACAGAATGATCTTAAAATTTGACGGATATTCTTTGAAAGCAACTAAATAGCAAAATAAACAAATAAATGAATTCGAGTGACAAGTGTGCCAATACAGGCTGCTGTGGATGATTGTTGTTTGCTGAGCATCACCTTCAATTTTTGGGCCTCTTGTGGGCCTCACCACAGTGGCTTTGCTGTTTGTGTCTTTTGGTGCATTTGTAATAGAATTATATGAAAAATTAAATGACCTGCTTTGTGGTACAGGTCATCCAAGAAGATTATGATTTCATTTTAATGAGGGGGCAGCTGTGCCTCTCAACCCTCTGGTCTATGTGATCACTTCAAGCTCAAAGAAAGAAAGAATAACACAAAGGCAAATGTCAAAGCCTTAAAACGGGACCACAAATAAATGTCCATCTTTTATTTACAAGAACAAACACATGAGGCTCACACAACCAATCGTGAGTGTGTGTGCTTTAATTTAAAATCAACATCTAGAAATTCAAGGTTTGTAGCATAATTATTCCCGATTTAATTCCCAAAAATATTGAAAATCACGCACACTTACACCCTACTTTTAAATCAGCATGGGGCAACCGGTAATGAAACGGATGGATGATATGTAGCAACAATTTGGATCTGGAAAGTATGACAAAATAAAAATGAAGAAGCGCTGCAATGAAAACGTCCAGATATTCAACAGCTGGAGGAGGAATGCTCCCTCGGATGTCAGACTCTCTCCCTCTCTCTCTCTCGCTCATGCTGTCACAGTGTCTCTCCACGCCCCCCTCTCCCTTTCTCCCTCCCACCCAGACAGCTTCTTCCCTCCTCTCCGCCACTGGAAGCTCAGTTGACCAGCGTCGCAACTGAGCGATGCGCCTCTCGGAGAGCCTGATTTTACGCCAGATTTGACATTTACGCCGCAGAGTATCCTGCATTCGTATATTTGAGTGACACACAATTTTAAAAAAAAAATCCCTATTCATTTAAATTTTTTTTACATAATAGTCATTTTGAAGAAAAATATTCCCAGGACAAGGTTTTCCAATTCATATGTGAAAACTGACCACTAGCAATAGATATTTTACCTTCCGAACGATCCCCCGAGGGGAGGATTTGCTTTTCAACAACGCAGATTTCTTTGATTTTGAGAGCAGCCAGTGAAAACCGATAACTTTGATGAAGATGATACAGGACACGTCGGACAAACTCGCTTGATTTTGATGAATTTTTGAGCTCACAGTACGACCATTGAAGAAGCATCTTCAGGCAAACTACAGGGAGAAGATCTGCCTCACTAACAGGCTGTTATAAGGTAAATCTCAGCTTTGTCTGTGTATCTAGAAATCTAAGAGTCCCTTGACGTTTCCCTAATATTGGTTTACAATATGTGCCGGCCATAAGTGTGGCAGCACTTACAGAATTTAACTAGCTATTTATAAATATACGAGCCATGTAATGATTCAAGTATTAAAAAAACAAACATTTACAGTATTAATACAGGTTGACATCTGTTGTCTTTAGGGGTTTTAATGAATCTAATCAATAAGAATACTAGAAATCTTTAGCATCTGTGGTTTTCTTTGTCTGTAATCTGGATATATATTGTTTTTTTCTGACCTTTTCAAAGATATGCTTTGAGTTTTTGAAATAACATTTTATGATTTTTTCTTAAAACGATTAATTTAATATTAATGACAATAATCTTTACAGCCATATATGATCTTCCTACTCCTGGTAATCTCAGGAGCTCCTCAGGGGTTTTGTCTGGGAGCTCTGATTTTCTTCTGAAATGTATTTTGCTTGGAGAAAAAAAAAAGTTAAAGAAATAACCAGTCACCAAAACTTTGTGGACTTGATGAAATGTTGTTTTGCTGAATTTTAAACAAATGAAACACTGATGTGAGAGACAGTGGTCCCAGCTAGGAAAACAACAGCATTATTTCCTTGTTTACATAGAAGAGTGCAAATGAATTGGTTAGTAACAAATTGGTAAGTTACATCACAATTTTAGGGCTCAACGAGCTGTAAAAGAATTGCTACATATGAAAAAGCATCAGCTGTCCCCTTTACCTTGATGTCTGGTTGAAAAATAGTTTCCAAAAGAAAAGTTGTGCTGAGACTGGAGATATACCTTACACTCAGCTGGATGTCCTTGTTGGAATATCTAGCAAGAAAAGGTTTGTGGTCAATAATTGTTTCACATTGTCATTTTATGAACAAACAGTTTATCAACAAACAACAACAACAAAATTAGGGTGGACGTTGTTTGGCTGTCAGATCACTAAGAATTTCTCAACTTAACTAGAACTACTTCTCGATCAATTCAAGAAATTCAATATCAATCAAGAAAAAAACCCCCAAAACAAAACCCATAAAATCAATTACATTTGATTTCTTCAGCACAATTCTTTTTGCTTTCTGAGTGACAGTTAACTGGACTAGCATTGCACATCGATGTACCATCGACATCATTTGGCCTGTGTTACAGTTATTGCCATCATCCTGTAACCAGTTTTTACTGTTTCCACTGTGCTTGTGTGATACGAGCATGCCCAAATGAAAAGGTGGGGTAAAGTGCTTTCAAGGTGGGGCATGAAGTTTGAAGTGGGGTTGTAACAACATGTCAGCCAAATATTGGCATTGACCTTATTGACTTTTTATTGGCATATCTAAAAATTAGATGGCATTTAGCAGTGTCAGTGGCCTGTGTTCATCTCCCGTGTCTCTCTCTTGCCTGTATCAGATGTGGTCTGACTAAATGTTGAAAGATTATTTGATTAAGAGCTCAAAGACTCTTTACACGATTACCAAGTATTACTGTTGGTATTGCCCAGACTGGTATTTTGAACACTGACATTGGCTGGAATTTCCTAATGTAGCGTCTTCACTCTGGAAGCAGTTGAACCAAATTAGCAGAAAGTCTATACTCTGAGAAAATGCATTGACAAGGGACATATTTTTAGCTTCATGCATTGTAACAGTGGCGTTATTGTCGTTTTTTGTGGTGATCCACAATTGTGTTTGTATATAATTGCATACCGTAAGACCTTTTCTGTCCACAAACTACCAACTTGTGCTAGACTGAAATACTTAAATTTAAAACCGCTACGCTGCCATATTTAGGGACACAAATACTCCCATATACACCAACTCTACACACCCATAAGTGTGGCAAGGTGGACACAAAGCACACACAAAACTTCCACTCTCCTCACACCAAGCATAGCTCCTCTGTGCTATGCTGCACAAGTTTGTATCAGAAAAAAACTTCCCAACTTCATTCTTGCACTTAGACTTCAATTCTCCGGGGTCTGAAATCCTGGTTTAGGGTTTGGGGAGTGGCCACTGGTGCATAAGACCAACAAAAATCCCTTACTGATGTTACATGGTGGTCGGGGCGAAAGTTTTTGCTGATTTTGTGGTTTTCATGTCATGCAGTACTGCGTGTGTTGCAGGCTTGTTGCATCATGCTGCTCTCCAAAGGTTGGGCAGACGCACATGGATGGATTTTAGAAAAGACTGAGCCAAGAAAACTCCTTTCCTGTTGTTGTTGGGTGCATCTGTCTTACAGGCCCCTTCCACCCACTCAGTCTGCTACAGGGTGGGAACACTGCTCATGCATATGGAAACCTGCAGGGTTGTGTGTACAAGTTTTAAGTAAATTGTTAAAAGAGGGAGAAAGAAAGAAACAAATAGAATAGGGAGATAAGAGTTAGGAAGGAATGATAAAATAAGGAAGAAAGACCAGAAAGTACAAAAAAAGTAGAAACAAAGTTAGTGAAAAAAAGAAACAAAGGATCACAGTTCACAACACTAATCAGTTATAAGAAAATACACAAAATGACTAAACTGTATGGGCAAAAATTAAAGTTTCAGGGCAAACAGAGCCACGGGGAGGAAAAGGATGGCAGAAGATGAAATGGAAGAAGTGAATAAAGTGAAAAATAAATAATCTGATGTGGACTAACAAAGGAGGAAATCAACGCAAGAATGAAAGGATGGCAGGGAAAACAAGGGAAACAAAGATGATGGAAAGAGAATGGAAAACAATGGGAACAGATGTGATAGGATGGTAGTTAGAAGAAAAGAAAATGAATAAAAAATAAGAAAGGGAGTGTGCAATACAAAAAAAGTGCAGCAAAAAAAAAAAAAAGACAAAAGGAATGAAGGAAGAAAGCAATTTAGCCAAAAAAAGAGACTGACTGAATGAGTTATTTAATAAGTGGAGTAGTCCAGTGATGAGCCAAGAAAAAAAAACAGTTTGGGAAAGGAAGCAATCTAAGGCCAGAAAGACGGGATAAAAAAGAAAGACGAAAGAAATGTTACAAAATGAAGGGAACAAAAATAAAGGCAAACAGGAATGAAAATGAAAATGGAGCAGACATGCAGCAGGAATAACCAAAGAATGAAGATGAGGGTGGAGGAAATAAGAAAGAAAACAAGGAAAAGAAATGGAAAAGTAGTCAAAGAAAGAAAAGAAGGACAAAGGTGAATAAAAGAAGCAACAGGTAAAGAAGAACAACCAAAACTGTTGATGTATCACTGAAAAGGGACTCGAGGGAGATTTGGAGGGGTTCTCTCTACTCCTCCATCCCTCTCTTCCTTGGACCTCCAGCCCTCCTGTGGTCCTCAACCTGAAACCATCTGAAGCCCCCTGTGTGGTTGCTGGCCTCAGGCCTCTGTTGTCTCCATACTTTCCCTGCTGTTTGTACATGATGGGTTCAGTCGGTTCAGTCCAGCTATAAAAGCACCACTCCCCTTCTTTCTCCCCTGCGGCACAGGCAGGAGTTAGCAGGCCTCATATGGGAAGAGGAGGAAGAGGAGGCCTCACTGGTTCTCTTCATATCCTTCGCTTTTTCCCCTTCTCCTCTTCTGTGCTCCGGTCTCCTTTCCTCTCCCACTTGGCTTGTTGGTTGGTTTGCGGTAGCATTTTCAGGCCTAGCCCTGGACGAGACGTTCATTTTTCTCCTCTTAGTTTCAAACCACTAACTAACCACTGGCTCCCTGCATCCCCCCCACTCCTCTGCATCTACGGAATGTCTTACTCACCTCCTCTCTACGTCTCTCTTCTCTGATTCTTACAAGCTAAAGCGCACATGCGTTTGTGCCAACATCTGCAAAGATACACACATGTATCTTTGAGCATACATGCTTTGAGCACACATGGCGTTACTTTTGCCAACAGGCGGACACAATTCGGCAACCCCACGTGAACACACACAAACACACACACACACACACACACACACACACACACACACATTTTGACACACAAAAGCCCCCCCCCGGACCCGTCAGTATGTGCCGACCACCTGTGAGGGTACACACACAGCCATAAACCTCCCTTTCTTCTCTCCCTCTTTTCCATTATCCTCCTGAGAGCCCAGCGCTGGGGCCTTCGCTTCCAATCCAAACATAGACCAAATTCCGAAAATCCCGACTCAAACCCCCCCCCCCCCCCCCCCCGGTCTCTCTCTCTCATTTTCTCCTCTCCCACCCCTCTTTCTTTCTTTTGGGTTTGTGTTTGGAGGAAAGAGGCAAACGAAATGCTGGCCTCAGTGAAAAAGCCCTGGCAGAGCGAGGGAGTGAGTTGTGAGGTAGAGAAAGAGAGGAAAACAGCCTTGTCTCCTCAAGGTTGGGAATTATGATTGTAAAGGGGGCTCAAGTGCCGTCGCAGATGGGCGTAGGATCTTGTTCTGTGTTCAAGTGGCCTTAGATGTGGACAACAATATGATGACTGTTTATTTTTTTTCTTGTGGCTACTTTGATGATGTTAAATTTTGCGTTGGTGTCAGTCTCAACAAATCTCTAGGTCTGCTAGGAAGCCTACATGAAAGATTGTTGGCTTAATTGCTGCCCCTCCCTGAGCCAGGTTAGGTTGGAGGTGTCATCCTGTTAAAAGGGAGTTTTTTCTTCCCACTGTTGCCAAGTATTCACTCATAGAGAGTCGTTTAATTGTTGGGGTTTTTCTCTCTATTGTTTATCTCCCTGTTATACTTCACTATATGAAACGTCTTGAGCCCACTGTTGTTGTGACTTGATCTGAACTGAATTTGACAAATGTGGACAAGCAAAGATTCAACACTCTTTAAAACAGTTTCCCTTTTTAAAAGTGATATACTCAAACTAATGACACAAAGTAACATTTTGGAACTCTTTTGGTGGTCCACTACTTTTATTGCACATTCAAAACCATTAAAAAGTAGACCCAGAGGATCTAGATTCAGAATCAGAATGCTTTAATAATCCCTAAGGAAATTATGTCATGTTCATGTCTAGGGTCTTCTTGTTGCTTGATGCAAAGACTCCATCTGATCTCCAGGGTCTTTGCTATTAAACTGCGTGACACCATCTTGGAAAGCGCAAGTGCCTTCAGAAGAAAACCTTTGTGTAAGATAAGGAGTCTGACGAGGGATTTAAAAAGCACTCCAAACTTTTTAAATAAGTTATTCCACTGAAGGGAAAATCAAGTGGCACTGATTTCACAAGATCAAGACCAAAATGCTCCAAATGTCTCCAACAAAGCCAGGAATTTAACTTCAGGATTTGAAGGATTTGCTGTCACAATGCATGCGCCTACAATCAGATTGCACATTGAACTGCTTGTTGCAGCAAAATACATGTCTACATGAGTGTAAGCTAAAGTAATTTGATTACAGCAAGAGTGGATCTCATTAGATTAGGTGTAGTGTGTTACAGTTCAGTATGTCTTTTCTAAATCTGGGACTTGGTATCTTGCTGCATTTGATTCAAGTATGAATTCTCATATAAAATAACTGAAGATGAAGTGAAGTGAGCAAATCCTCCAATTAAGTAAAAAAACAAAACAAGATAGAGATGGCGAGTGTGGATTTATATGCACTAAATAAATGAGTGGAAAAGCCCTTTTTCCCTACATGATATTGTTCCATCATCTGTTGCCATTGAGCGAAAATAATTCCATCTGAAAAGTTTACTTCATGATTAAGCACTAATCTGATGGATATTTCTTCATACAAAAAACCAGAAAATCGTGAATAACAGAACATTGCTGTTATTGTGTCGTCAGTAGACTTGGCTTCAGAAGCAAGAATCGCTTACGTTAGTAGGGAAAAAAAAATTCCTGATTGGTTGCCAAACTGACGTTTTTGGTCTTGTTTCATTGCAAATTCTTTAAGTTGCCAGATGTCACAGGTTGTGTCACACGTTTTGCCCCCTGAGTGCACACCTGTGACCCTGAAACGAGTGTATAATAAAATGTAGGAACACTTTTTGGAATAATCTTTTGTAATTGTCCCGTTTGGTGACGATGTGTTTTGCCTCTTGTTGGTTTGTGTACTCGCATGTCAGCAACAGAAGACAAAAACCAGCAAGCCAAATGTAATGAAATTAGCGGAGAGGTGAAGAACAGGCAAGGGTGGTGTTGACCCAGATCAGTGGCATTAAAGTTGAGATGAGAGAGATTGTTTTTATTGTTTCAGGACTAATCTCCACTTTTTAATGGAGTTTTAACTTGCAGAGTTAAAATTATTACACTGTAAATACACTGTAAATCTGTATAACAGATTTGCTTTAATCTTGAAACAGTGAGAGCAATAAAGAGCTTGTAATCCCTGCCATATAGGAAAGTCAGTATCTCCACCTTAGATGCATAGAAAAGTAGGACAGTATCACCACTGTGAGTAGTAACAGAAAGAAAAGGACCTCCAGCTGCTAGTGACAGAAGATTGTCTGGACTTAGTGAAAGGCTCCTCCAAACGAAATGGTGTCACCTCCTAGGTGAAGTAGTTTTGGAAATGCCCAAATGGGAGGGAAGACTGGGGAAGTCCCAGGATGTGCTAGAGAGATTATAATTGGCAGGCTCTGGAACATATCCACCCAGAAGAACTGGAAGTGATAGCGAGAGATAGGGAAGTCTGGACATTGCTGCTTACACTGCTAGGCCTGTGATGTGACCCTGTGGCTAAACATTTATTTCTCTCCTCAAGATCTTCCTTGCCTTTCTTCATGTGGGCTGTCCTGTCTACTTCCCCGTCTAATCTCCTTGGATATAGCCGCCTTCTTTTCTAAGGTTGCACAAAAAAACGCCCCTGTTTTGGTTTCAGATTTGGTTCCTGTCATATCCAACTGTTTTTCACAAATCCAGAGAGAAAACTGGATGAAAATGTCAGTCTGCTTGTTTCCCACAGTGTGAGGAAGCCAACTTAGTAATGGATTGTTTTGTGGAATCTGGAAGGAATCTGTTGCAGTGATTTACCTATAGCTGCTTCCTCTCGGTGGAAAACCTTAAAGGTAGCCGAACCTTGACTCTCTATTGAAATGTGTACAAATGGACTGTTTTTCTCAGGTGGCATCTGGCCCAACTCCTATACTGACTGGCACTCCTACAGGACTCATAATGTCTGCTAGCATTAAAACATAATTAATTCTTCCTGCTCAACTCTCAGCTGACTTTTTTCCAGCTCATTACTCTGCTATTTGATGGAGCCTTTTTCCTTTCCCTCCCTCTTTGTTTCCTCAGCTAGAATGAGAGGAACGGTCCACAGTACAGCTGGGATTGGTTATTATTTACTGGCTTGGCACATACACGAGCACACGCATACGAAAGCACGCATGCAGAGACTCACTCACACACACACACACACACACACACGCTCAGTGGAAACAAATTGGGTGAATCTGCTCTGCACGCAGGAATGTGAGGCACATGTGTTTGTGTGTTTTACGTCTGGATGACAGAGCTGAGGGAATGAAAGAGGGAGGCTGAGAAAGAAAGAGGAAAGAAGGACAAAGAAAAAACAAAAACTGAGGGAAAGGGAAAAAGAGAGACGGATTTCTGGGATGCAGACTGTGCTTGGCCTCGTCTGTCTCGCCTGACAAGGTTAAAAACACTTTTCTCGCTTTTCTTTCTGTCTTTCATTTCCCACATCCCTTCCCGTTTTTTCATCCTCCACTCATTCTTTTCCGTCATCCTCCATTCTCTTTTTTCGTCCTCTTCTCCATCCGTGGTCTTTCTCTTTGAAGGTGGCAGTGGATGAAACGGTCAGGATGGAGGGCCCGTGGGTGGGTGTGGGGGTTCTGTTGCACCGTTGACGGCAAGGAATTACAGAGAGGCAGAGGGGAGAAGTGAAGTCTCTGTTGATCTTGTCCTGCTGCCAAATGGTGGGATGGTGGTAGCGGGGGTGTTGCAAGGCATTATGGGTGGGGGTTCTGAACGAGGCGAAGAGACAGATGTAAGAGACTAAACTAAAATATAACGAGAATGAAAAGTAAAAAGTAAATTATTTCAGATTGAATCGAAGACTGCTGCTCATAGGGTTCGATCGCAGGCTCACAATCTGCTGGTGTTCCCGTGTATGAGACAGAAGCGGGACAGAGCGTTTCAGTCTGTGGCTCCATGACTTTGGAACAGTCTCCCACTGTAATTACATTTAGCTGACTCTGTGGACTCAGTTAAAAACCTTTTTGTCTAAACAGGCTTTTTGTTGATATCTTTACTTTTTTTTGTTTTTTGTGTTGTTTTTGCACCATTTCATTGTTCAGTTTGAAAGGTATTTGACAGTGTGATCCCTTACATGTCAAAATGTGACTGAATTGTTGTTGTTGTTGTTTTTTAAACTTATATACACGGGTATTTTTTGTAACAAAGATTTTCTGCTAAAAAATGATCTCACTTGATGTCAAGAGAATTCCTAAGCAACAAGTGGCAACATAACCTATTGCTGATCAACCTTAAGTCATCAAAAAAGAAAAAAGAAAAAAAGAAGAATATAAATTTACATGTGGACATGATGTTCATGGACTTTGTGAAAATCTTCACCTGGAAGAAGGTTTTTTTTTTCCATTTTCAGTCACTTAGAATGCAGTTTATGTGTGGACGAGTGGCCAAAATGCTTTAAAAAGGCTACCAAAATACCAGAGCACGCGTGGACAGGTCATAAATACGACGATGAGCCTCAGATGATGGAATAAACACATTCGCTGTTACATTAGAATATGCTATTCTTAGATCGATGAAAAGAATTGCCCGACACACCCTTTAACAGAGTAGTGAACTCATTGGAGGTGTTTTATTGCTTCCATGAATGTGAGCATTTATCATCAGAGAGTGCATGTGAACATCGATGCAGAAGTTCACATGCCAGTTTTTGTGCCTGTGCAGACTCAGAAAAAAACAGAGTACAGCATGCCAGCTATGCATCGACCCTTTAGCTGGACTTCAGTGAAGTGTAACAAGAATGCCTCTTTGTGGCATTTGTGTAAAACCACCGTGAGATCAACATATCTTTTGGAAAGATGTTGCTGCCATAAAAAATTTGACTAGCATCTATTTGTCATAAAGTGCATGCTTGGGGCGCTGTGTCTGTGCTAATTACTAACTAATTAATTACAAATAATTATGAATTCGTTTTTACAACATAAGGCATGGGGTCAGACAGGCTGAGTCAGACAGGTAGATACAAACAATGATTTAATAAGTGAAACATGCTCACTTTGCCCTCATGTGGTTTAATTACTGGCAGTGATGAGCATGTTCTGAGTTAACTAAGCCATTCATCTCCCCCAATGTTTTTGATTCTTTTAGGCCATGCATATGTTTTAACATGCAGTGTGAATGAGTGCTCTGTCTGTATGATTTTCTATAAGTGGTTTTTATAAGCTGTATTACTGCTATGATGTTATGGTTATGCGTATTCTGTTGTGTTCAGAGTTTACGTACGGAAGAATAGAACATTTTATACTCTGATTTAAACCATATGGGGATGAAACCCTCAGCTTTTTGTCAACAGGCCAATAATTTGTCCCTACATTTACCACTGACATAAACTTTTCATAAGGACAGAAAATACATAAACCATAGCCATCTATTATAGTGATTCACTTTTCTAAACTAATACACAAAACATATTAAAGTCTGCATCAGTGCAACTGCTGCACATTTCAGATATCTGATGAAACAGACGTAAAAAGTAAGTAAACAGTGAGCAGTTTCTGTTTCTCACACTTGCAATGAGCAAAATAATCTCAAAACACAAAACAGATGTACTATACCAGTGTGGGCCTACTTTATAAAGCTGAGCAACACAGGCTATTCTTTAAGCTGCAGGTAGAGGTGAAGTGTCTGTTAACTTATTCATTTAAATCCAATATTCATTCTTCTCAGAATAATGGTTTTTTTTCAGAGCTAATTGGCTGATTAAATGTTCATCAGTTAGCTACTTCCTTTGTCTGCTTGCTGTTTGGTGTTGAGCAAAGAATGAACTGTTGGTTTAATAAACCATTTGGTTGGTCAGGGAGGAGTACGAGTGTACAAAGGGAGTGAAAAGCTCTGGAGTGATTTGGTTTGATATGGTTAAAGTGAAATCAAATCACCCCTTTTTCTTGCATTCATTTGACCCATTTCATTAATGTAAACACAAAGGAGTGGTTTCAGAGTGTTTCTTGAAAAGAGTTAGATTTGACAAAATTCTTAACACTGAAGAATTAGAGAAGAAAAACAGACCCTCTTTAACTAAGGAGTAAGAACCGTTCAGTTAGTACAAATATGCTCTTAACTTCCACCAGCATGAAGTTTACTATACATGGTTATGTTCATCTTTGAGTTATGAAGGGATAAACTGTAACGAGGGGGGTTTATCTTTTATTACAGCTCTTCCTCAACTGATCTTTCCATTTATAAAGCTCCTATCTGATTAACGCCCGCCCACCCCGTGTGTGCTCTAAGTGGGGGAGTCTTAAATAACTCTCCAGCATTTTCTTCCCAGGGCCTAGCTTCCAAAATGTTCAGCAATTTTTTTATATATGATAAATAGCAGGTATCCCATATTTTTGCAATAAACACACATATTTCACTGCCTAATGTCCCTAAATGTGATTTTCAGCATCTGGATGCTGTTTAAGAACCTGTTGATCGAGCTTGTTCCAGTTTGTTTATTTCAAAGCAAATGTGACTCTTTGGTCATAGCTGCACTGGAGTCTGTTTGGGATTTAAATATAAAAAAGCAAAAACTATTGTGTATTTGGCATCTGACACAAATGAATAATTAACTTGCAATTGAATAAAAAATGCTTCCATTAGTGTTAGCTACACCACTATTGTACTTTCTACAAAAGATGCGTGTCGTGTACTTTATGGTCAGAAAAGTACACGTCAGTGAAAAAGTGCATTGAACCTGCACACTTTCTAATGGTTAGCAGGGGTCGACTCCTTCGGGTGCATTAAGAATTTTGGTTCTATGACAAAATGACTCTCTGCTCCCTTGATCTTTAAACAAAGTAAACATTTTGTTTAAAGATCAAGTCCTTTCATCCTTTCATCTACTTTGAAAGTATGATAAAGCAGGTTTGGTTCATTCATTGTTATGCTACCTAGTGTATATAACAGAGGTTTTTTTTAAAGGGCATTGCTGACAACCATATGGTTGATTTTAACACAATACATATGGTGAAGAATTATGTTAAAAGTCTGTAAATTTAGTAGACATGGAAGATGTTTTTGTAACAGGTTAATAACTGTTATTACTTGTGACAGCTGAGGTCACTACTAAGGGTGTTTTCACACCTATAGATTGTTTAGTCTGGTCCGTATAAGTTGATTCATTTGTAACTGTAACAAACCCACAGCAGACCATGGGTGCACGTTCACGTTCGCTGTGCAGGTGCGTCTGCCTTCCCTGCACAGCACCGCAAGCCCCGCCCCGCCACAGTAACCTTGTAGCTTTTTTGTTTTGTAGATTTGATTTCTTTTCACACAGAGAAAAATCAAAATGAACTCCAAGCAAAACTAAATGCATCACTACAAACCACGAAAAAATGTTCAGCTCGCTTCTTGTCCAGATGTGTCTGGGGTGGGAGCAACAAAAGTAAACCACTGATTGTACCTTAATTGTACCTTAATTGTACCTTAATTGTACCTTGGCACATCCCAGAAAAGCAATCCAAGGTGGCCACGGGATGGTTTTTAGTTCAAACTTGTAATGTACACCTGGTAGTTGGTTCAGATCGTGGTCGGCTCACGTTCACTCTGGAGTTAATTAGGGTCTTGCTTTCGCTCCTCACCTGAGTGTGATTACCATGTTCACACCTGCACAAATGAACTGCACCGAGGGAGGAAACAAACCCGAGTTTGATTTAAGCGGATTAAACACCAGCAGGTGTGAAAACACCCTAAGGAACAGATTTCTAAATACAATTTGTATTAGCAATAACAGTTTACTAGAAGCACTGGAGAATCATTGCTGGTGGCATTTCAGACAGTATCAAGTGTGCAACACTGCAGCTTTCAATGAAGTTCACTCCCTGATTAATGAAGTTGTTGAATGTAAAAACAAACCCTAGGACCTAGTCATATAGGCCTACAGACTGGTCAGCGACCTCTCCTGGAAATCTTTGGTTGGTTGGAGAAAAAATATGCATTCCCCATTCATTGGTGAGTAGTTGCAAAGTAGGTGTTACACCAACAATCCTCCTTGTGATCCATGATGTTGCAAGCGCTCGCTAACCAAGCAGTCAAAATGATGCCTGTTTTCAATGGCTACTAACCATTTTCAGCTACTGATGACCAGCATCCTCCAGCACCCACTCGCCAACCTGTTGGGGAATACCCAGTTTTCTGTAATAACCTGTGTTTGGCAGGGGGACTTGGACTAGTCTCTAAGGTGCCGTCAATGGGCCTTTAGCGATCAAGTTCACCTATTGTCAGTCAGAAACCTCTAGCAGCCCCTCACCATCTGGTTGGGGAATATATATTTTCCTCTAGCAGCTGGCGGTTGCCATGGAGTTTCTGATCTGTCTCTTGGGCTGACTGGGGCTTTAATTCAAGGAATTAATAGGAAACGTATTGTTTGTGTGAGTGAATCTGAGCTTGAATAAACAGCACTGTTCAACTTTTAAAGTTGGGTTTTCTAATGTGCACTTCTTGTCATGACACTTAGCAGCTCAGCCCTTTTGGAACAAATTTGTTGGTAAAGTGAGCAGCTACTTCATGCCTTTCAAAAGTCTCCCTATAGACAGCAAGAGTCAGAAGTAAGCTTATTGACGTATAGAGACGTGAGATTTGTGGTATGTTTCAAGTGAAAAAAAGACAGTCGCTGTTTCCAGAAGTTACACCCGCCCACCCCCCCGCTCCTCCTCCCCCTGACAGTCGCCACCACTCCCTTCATAAGTGGTGTAGACGCCAGTGTCAGTATGAGAGACACTGCAGGCTCTACTGGTAGCTATTGCAGACTTGCTCGGTACAGTTGCATCACTTTGTGCTGCCGAGATGCAAGAGAGAGAGAGGGAACGCCGAGACATGCCGAGACAAATAATGGGAAAAGTGTGAGGGGAGGAAAGGGTGGGAGCCCATGTCTGACTCCCACAGTTTCTGTTTTCTCCTTGCCATTTTTCATCGCCCACTCGCTCTCAGTCTCCCCGCACTGTTGCCGTTTTTCTCTCTCCTGAGGGAAGTTCACCCTCGTGAATGCTGGCACAGAGCGCGCGCCGTGAATCAGAGTTGACATCATATAAAACAACAGCGCAACTCATTCTCAAGTTGTGAACACTGACAGTAAATTTCCTTTTTGCTGCCGTGGCGGTGAAAAGAAAAAAAGCCGCTTGATTGCAGCGGAGGTGGTTTTGTTTTTGTGACTGGAGTTTGAAATGTGATATAGTCATTAGTGTTTTGGATGATCTGCACAGTCTCTCCGGCCCTTGAAAAACATATTGTGCAACACTTGGACTTCAATGAGAAAAGAAAAACTCGTGTTTGTCCTCTTTCTTTAAAAGAAAAACAAACTTGCCTCCAAGAACTTGTTTACCTCCAACTCACCACAGAGTGTGTGGTAAGAGGAACCCCCCGCTGCTTCCTCCATGCTTCTCAACAACCTTTCTATGTCCTTAGAAACCCCTTTTTTCTCCCTAATGCAAACCAGTTGTTTTGTTTTTTTGTCCACTGCTGTTCAAACAGGTGTCCAATTTCATTTCTCACGAGGGCACCTCGGCCTCTTTTCTTTTTGTCTCTGTATGCCTCCACGTCACAAAAACAAAGCCTCCTATCATCCTCACTGTTGCGGCGGTCTTGCATAATACCTTATAAGGACACTGAGTGGAAGATCAAAGAATATATAAACCTTAGAAATCAGGCCTGACGTTGTTCCTGGAGTGATGGACTGGCTTAAATCTCTTTCTCTGTCTGCTGCCTTGTTGAAATTGATTCCTCCTCATCCTGACAGCTAGTTTTTCACACGTGGAACAAGCATAGGTCTAGAGTAAAACATAAAAAAAACAATCATTGAATACCTACACTGAAAAAGGTTTTTACTTTAAGACTGTGAAGTCCATGCCTGATCCAAAGCTTTACAGTCTATCTTCTCAGTTATTAACACTGTCATTTCATGTCATTGTATCTTGTTCGATTTGGAAGGACAGAACAGGAATAAAAACAAGTCGTGAAACTGGGGAGAAATAAAAGAAGGGAGCTCAAAAATGCACTGGAGAAGAAAAAGTAGGAGAAAAGAAAAAGGAGTGGGAGGTACAGAGAACAGGAGAGGTATGCTCCGCTGGAGGACTGGGAGAGGAAAACCGCAGGAAGGAGTGAGAGGGAGGGAAGTAAAGCGAGCGCACGAGAGAGAGAGACAGGGGAGGAAAAATAAAAAAATAAGAGAGAGGGAGAGGCCACATCGGGGCACCGTGGAGGCAAATGTTTCCTGTGAGAGGAGGACAAACTCTCATGTGTGGGTGTGTTACACCTGAGGAGAGGGGATAAACTGTGTGAGCATATGTGTGTGTGTCTGCTTTGCTTCATATATAATAGCTTCAAAAAATCGAACAGTCAAAGTGGGATTTGGATGAGTCTAATAACGATTTCTCGTGCTGAGAATACACACAGCATCAGCAATCCAGTCTGAGTGTAAACCAGTACGTATTTCCATGCAAAAAATGTGTAAGCAATGCACTTTGTGTGTATGCGTGTTTGTCAGCTTGCCTCCCTTGTAAGAATTATGGGGTTCTGACAGGCATATCTAACCACTGTGTGAGGGTGAGGACGCTCCTGACTTATGAGGTGTTTTGGATTTCAAACAAATGGGTTTAATGTAGGTTGGTTTTAAGCATAACTTTGTTGTTGAAGGTTTGAGGTAGAGTGGTGCCACCTCTCAGTGAGGGACAGTATGGAAAGACCATCTCTGAGTGAAAAATGCTGCTTCTTACATATATTTACAGTATGTACTATAGTGTATAGGACAGTGAGTGCATGCACTAGTGCACAAGTATGTACATATGCTTGACTGTAAGTCTGCAAATAGTCAAACTATGTGTTTTTGTAGGCAGTGGAGGATCCATAAGTGGATCTGGGCGTGCTGCCCAAACGCAGGTCACTGAGGGGAAAAAAGGGGGTGGACCCGTTGGGAGGTTGGGGGCTCATGTGTGGTTATGAGCCATACACATGTCTACTGGTGTGACATATGGTCCTGAGTGTGCGTGCTGTTACAGTACCTCCAAATAGCTGTGTGCGTGTGAGAGAGAGAAGTCAACAAGGTTGCTGTGGAATGTGAAACTTAGTGTGGTGAGGTAGCTGGCAAGCCGACAGGAGGACCTAAACACTGACTTCATTGTGGTTTAGCCTCTGCCTTATATTATGTCGGGGGATTGTGTCGGTGATTGTGGAAGAATTTGCGGCGACAGCAAGTTTAGAAGTTAAGGAGGTGTACATGTAGCTGGAAGGTTTAATCCAGCCGGTGAAAGTAAATTAAGAATGCTCTTGCTGCCAGCTATCATTAAAGAGTCATATGGTGAGACACACTGTGGAGCTTTTGCAGTTGTGTCACAAAATGCACTTACAACCCACGTCTGGCGCCAGTTAGGAGCTCCACTGGAGGCAAACACTGACTAAATGCAGTTTAAATACTGTTGTCTTTGAAACGGATACCTGCAAACATTTCTGCACTGTGGGTGTAAGATTTTAAGTGAACTCTGCAAAGTAGAAATGTTTTCAAACTGTCTTTTTTGTAGGATGGAGAAATATTTTTATTTTACTATTGTCTTGTCTGTATGCTAGGGTTGCAATTAAACGCAAGGGCTAACAGTTAAGCCTGGTTCCGTCTTTTTTTGTTTGTTTTTTTTAAAGTAAACTTGCAATTAGCAACATATATATCAAAGTTTTGAATGGGGAAACACCTGGCAACTTGATGCACTATGGAAAGAAGGCAAGCTGGTGGAGGCAGTGTGTTGCTACGAGCAATGTTGCTGGTAAACCTCGGGTCCAACCATCCATGTAGATGTTATGTTGACACGTACCACCTACTTAACCATTACAGACCATGTACACACTTTCATGGAAATGGTATTCCCTGATGACTGTGGCCTCTTTCAGCAGGATAATGCTGGAGCAAAGATAGTTCAGGAATGATTTTAGGAGCACAACAATGAGTCTAAGGTTTTGACTTGGCCTCCAAATTCCCCAGATCTCAATTAAATCAAGCATCATTGGGATGTGCTGGACGAACAAGACTGAGCCGTGGAGGCCCCACCTTGCAATTTACAGGACTTAAAGTATATGTTGCTAACATCTTGGTGTCACATACCACAGCACACCTTCAGAGGTCTAGTGGAGTCCATGACTCGATGTTTGGAGCAAAAGGGGACCAGCACAATATTAGGCAGGTGGTCATAATGCTATGACTGTTGAGTGTATATCTATGTTATAGTTATGTATGTATAACATAGAGTAGATAAACCTCATGAACTCATGAAAGAATAAAGTTACGTTGAAACCAAGCACACCATTGTTTTTCTTGTGACATTACCAATAAGTTTGATGTGTCACATGGCCCTCTTCCTATTGAAAAAAACAAAAGTTGTATCCAAGATGGCCGACTTCTAAATGGCCACCATGGTCACCACCTATGTTGAGGAGTTTGCCACAAACAGCACTTTAATACCACCAACCATTCCCATGTTATTACGGTGTATCCATATAAATGGCCCACCCTATATATAATACCAAATGTAATTCAACATTAGATGAGCTTTTTTTGACATCGCGTACACACTCCCACTGACACGGAGTGAATAACAGCTGTGGAATTCTCAGGTGCAAAAATGTCGTGTATTGCGTTGACTTTCCCGGCAGCTGTCAAGCATTTCACTGCGGGTTTGGTCCAAGAGTTTCCCCTCTTTGGTTTTCTGCTGGGAGATTTTTTTTCTTTGCAGCACATATCTGGGTCTTGAGTCATTTAGTCTAACAAGAACCCATGAGTTTAGTCATTGGCTGGGATAACTTTTGTCGCATGCTTCACCCAGAGTATCATACCATCAGAAGTGGAAAACTACTGAAAAGTCTAGTTTAGGCCCTCGAGTGTTCACCACAGAAATGCAGAGGATCAAAGTAACAGGCCCACATCATTATGATTTCCCCCCGGGAACTGAGCTACAACTAAAATTGACAACAAAGGACTAAGCCCTGCTATTTTCAAATTGCCTTATTACAGAATACATGACCTAGAACAACTAACATTTGTAGGTAGTATGTTAATTAGCAAGTATTCACAATTTAGTGAAGTGTCATCTAGACTAACTGTTACTATTACTTCAGTTTGTGGGATATTAAGTAACTTTTTGTAACAGTTTTGTGACTGTCATTTTAGAATTTATTTGGGATTATTGCAGAATTATTTCTCATTGCATCTGGAAGTCTAAATGTGGATGCTCCACTACTAAAGAGAGGAATATTGTTATCCAAATTCTAAGAGGGGAATGATAGCTGATGATACACCAGCGGATATCCCATGAAGAAAGATGTGTAACTCTGTACTATTTGTGTGAATGTTGAATCTCGAGAGCCTAAGAACCTGGATCAAGAAAAACGGATGATTTTAGTCATGCAACTCACTTTATTGAGTGAATTAATCGAATTAATCGTATCTTTTAACTCATCTGTAGCTGTAAGATGGTCAAAATTATTTTTTTGTTTAATAACCTGTTATATAGTCGTCCGTTAGCACGGTGGTGTGAAAGAAATGTCTCCCTGTGTGTAAATGAGATTGTTTTGATTTGTGGGTCCCAGGTATTTCTTTCCCAGATGAGTCAGAGTCATTTCAGAGTGTGGGGAGTTGTGGTTAGCACCCACAACAGACTCAGTATCCCTGAGTGTGAGAGAGAGAAAAGGGAAAAGAAATGTACAGATTTATTCCAGGAGGTTATTAAAAAAAAAACACATTAGTAAGCAAGTCCTAATAATAAATTTGCTTTCATTGCTCTTTACTAAAATAAAGACACTTTGTTTGTTAACTTGTTTGTCTGTTGCTAGGTGGGCAACAATAATCGGCGGCCATGTTGTCTGTGGATGAGCCACTGGACTTGAAGCTTCCCTCAGGTCGCACAGACGGTCCAGGGATACTGGGAAAGAGGAGCTGCCCGTCCTCTATTTGTGCCCACATCAGCATCAAACGACTGCGGCTACAGTGCACAACTTTTCCATCGCCTCCCTCTTCTCCAGGTACGAGTTAACCTGGTAAACATCTGGCAGTTTTAGCATCACCGAAATAAATTCTCCATCATTTCTACTCTCCTAAATACACACATGACATGACTTTGATATTGTCATGGCGCAGTAATTAAGTTTATCACTGTGGTAATGCAATAGCGTAATAGGTTGATTCTCTGTCCTCACTTTCCTGGTAACCTATTATTGCAAACCCAGTGAACAGTAGCTCATTTGTGTCCTCGAGAAGATTGTCCCCATTTTTGTCAGTGCAGCTCATAACAAGAGGAGTGTGACACTGATATGAAGTGACCTAAAAAAAATACAGCACCTCTGTGACATTCACAAACACAATGGACTTTGTGTCTTCATTCTTGTGTCAGCTTTTGTGCTCAGCATTACTGCATTGTGTGCTTCCGTCTCTGTTTAACACAGAAACACTGCTGTTGCTATTGATTAAAGGACACATGGGCAGAAAATAGAAACTGAGATTACAACAAATTTAGTTGGTTGGTTTGCAAATATAGTCTCAGGAAGGTTTCTGGAGAGCTAGGCAGGTAGGACGGGCTGAGAGTAGAGGGTGCAGGCAGAGGGGCTAAAGCTGGGGTGAGTGGTGAACCTGGGACAGAGAGAAGAGATTTTGAGCTTCACACAACGAAAAACTTAAGTCCATATAAATAATAATAAATAGTCCATATATCACCATATAAAGAGGACCTAATCCATCATTCACAATGGATGGCGTGACTGAACTAATGAACAATGCCAGGGTCATCCCTTCCATGTTTATGGAAGCTCTTGTTATTAAAAGTCTCATTCACCCAATCATGCACACATCCATACCCAAGTGCCTTGTTTAACATTTGCACATACACTCAGACTCTGAAGGATGGATTGGGGGCAACTTGAGTTTCAGTATCCTGCCCAATGATGACTTCACACGCAGTCTGGGGTAGACTGGGAATTGATCCACCAACCTTCAAACTGATAAATGGCTTGCTTTAACTACTGATGACAAACAAAGGGCTAGTAGCTATTTTGTGTCCAGTATGGATGAAGCACCGTGCACTTACATTAATGAGTTCTGTGTGATTGTTTCAGATAGCTGCGATAATAACAAAATGAAATGGCCTGGGAGTTGCTTTGTGCAATTTTTTATGCGACTTTCTTTGCGTTTTGAAAAGTGCCTCATGATTTATTTATTACTTTTATTGTGATTGTTATAAAATCTAAGAAGAAGAAAGAACAAAATAAGTCAGAGGATTTTAGAAATGTTCTACATGCCTCAATGAAATTGAAAAGGTATATTTAAAATATTTTGAAACATATTTAAAAAGAGTGAGCAGGGGTGTTGCTAAGACCGTGGCATTACCTGCAAACAATAACGCGTTGGTAAAATTACAGGGACATTTTGTGAAATGAACCTCAGCAAATCAAGAAATCAATGAATCATGATACTGCGATGGATGTAATAAGGATCCTGCTTTATCTCTAATCTCTAATCTAGATTCCCTGTCTTCCTCTCAAGAACGACCTGGGTCCTGCTTCACCCCTCCAGCCATGGACCTCAGCCTGTCCCCCTCCTTGCGCCATGCCTCTTCTCTCTCCCCATCCCCTTCCTCGCCATCCTCCCTCTCTCCATCCTCTCCCATGGAGTCCCCTCAGAGCAGCAGCAGCCCTCAGCCACACCTCTTCTCTCGGGTGAGTCCATGTGTTTGCTGGAGTGCACTAATGCTACCGCTCCTTGCGTTGCTGCACTTTGCAATTAGTGTGCAAACACAAAAGTTGTGTTTTGCTTGTTTCATCAGTTGACTTGGTAATGACTTCAATCTCTTGTGACATTTCAGAGAGGATATGGGGATTAAAAAGATTTGAATTGAGTGGCTGGGTGCAGTATACTTAGCATGCAAAGCATCAGACCGAATCAATACCTTGTATTAAGATTGCATCTGGCCCATTTTTATAACAGCAATTTGTGAGCAGGGTATCAAGCTTGAAAAATGATTGTTGTCAAAAACTACATGTCAATTTGTGAGTCTAGATAGCGCTTGCAAGGATTGTGTGGATAGCGTTTTAGTTTGTTTAAAAATTAATGGGAGAAAAAAATGACATCTTCTATGTTGCACATTTGTATTGCCAAACCTCTGCTTCGAATTTTGTTGACCTTGTTGATCTTGATTTGAGATATCAAAAATCCTGCTCTTCACATACAAGGTCTAAAATAATCAGGCCCCATCTTATCTTAATGACCTTGTAGTACCATATCACCCTATTAGAGCACTTCACTCTCGCACTGCAGGCCTACTTGTTGTTCCTAGATTATTTAAAAGTAGAATGGGAGGCAGAGCCTTCAGTTTTCAGGCCCCTCTTCTATGGCACCAGCTTCCAGTTTGGCTTCAGGAAACAGACACTATCTCTACTTTTAAGATTAAGCTTAAAACTGTCTTTAGCATATAGTTAGGGCTGGATCAGGTGACCCTGAATCCTCCCTTGGTTATGCTGCAATAGGTGTAGACTGCTGGGGGATTTGCATGATGCACTGAGTATTTCTTCTTCAACCACCTTTCTCACTCACTATGTTCATAGACCTCTCTGCATTGAATCACACTTGTTATTAATCTCTGGCTCCCTTTCACATCACGTCTTTTGTCCTGTGTTATTTTGCTCACTCCAACCAGTCGCAGCAGATGGTCGCTCCTCCCTGAGCCTGGTTCTGCTGAAGGTTTCTTCCTGTTAAAAGGGAGATTTTTCTTTCCACTGTTGACAAAATGCTTACTCATAGAAGGTCATGTGATTGTTTAAGATCTCAAATAAGCAGAAGTGAGGCCTAGGAAATGGTAATCATTTCCCTGTGTCAGCACACTGGTCGGATTAAAATGCACATGCCCCTGAATTGATGTCTTAAAAGTATCAAAATGGATGAGATATAAAAAAAGATCACCAACTGTGAAGCTGTTGTGAATGTGAATATAATTTTTTTTGTACAGAGATGTAGTTGTTACAGCTGGATTTTGGCATTTTACAAATGGGAGCGGAACCCAAGAGGACATTAATAGAACAGCGGTTTTTAGGACTACTAGCACCTGTACAGCTCACAAATAAATATTTTACAAGCTAACTGGCTGCTGGCTGTAGTGTTACCTTCACAGTACACATGTGAGTCACATCTGTCTTTCAGCATGAACGCATATGAGCATGTTTCTAAAAATGTCAAACAGTTCCTTTAATGTTTGTCCAGCTTTTGAAATACCCAGGAATGTTACATTCCCCTAACCTGAGCGGGGTTCATTACAAACACATGGCCGGTGTGTGCTGCACTCATTTTAAAGAGGATTGCAAGAATAAAAAGAATAATAAAAATGTTTTACAAGCACACACTCCAGGTACGTGTATGTATTCATGTAATCACTTAATCTTCTGAACAGGCATGACCACAATCTTAGAATTCTCAAACCGGTGACTAATCGTGGCTGAATGCGCTCCATTTTTCTTCAGCAGGACTGAATAGAAAAGTGATCCAGGGAGTGAATCTAATTTGCCGGCGCAGCATCTGCACACAGCCCACAGCCACGCAGTGATTCTGTCTAAATCAAATTTTAGCCGTGCTTTAATGGTGAAAACATCAAACACACAACTCCTTTACTTACGGCACAAAATCTCCCTTCTTGGACCAGATTAATCATTTAGCAGAGAAAGTCCTCATTTTTACATTATCAAGCCCTTTTTCATTGTCATCACTGGATTTGCTGAAGTGTATTCTAATTATAAATCAAAAAACAAATGCAGACCTTCAATCCCCATTTAATAAACATACATGTCATGGATGCAAAAGCTCTTAAATCATACTTTAACACACTTGAAGTAAACACGATCAGAAGGAGTACATTATTATTTCACAACCTTCCTCCATTTCCTCTGATAGTTGTATCTTTCTAATGATCAAGCTCAAAGTGGCAGGCTTTAGTGTTAGGTCAGCTTCTTTCTTCATCGTTAACGGTGAAGTAAATGAATTATTTTTCTTTTCTTGTGAATAACTAATGAACATCTTGCCTTTGTTGCCACAAAATTCTCTTGCTCTGACCTCTCTCTATCCTCCTCTGCTTTAGGAATCACCTTTTCACCGAGGTGTGGAACCTGGTGCTTCACCACAGGGCTATCCATTTTATGTCCCAGTTAGAAGTCCACCAAGAAGCTACAGCTTTCCCTCTTCCATGTTCATCAGTCAGACTAGAGAGAAGCCGGTTTCTCCGGAACCCTCCATGGATGCTCAGTTGGCCTGTCGTTGGATGAAGGTACGTGTAATTAAATATTGTAGGTTTAGTTATACTTATATATTAGTTATATGTTTATTGCATTCATTTTAGCAGAAGCTTGAGTCATATTATTTTGGCAGATAATATTATTAATCATGTGTCGCGCTTCAAACCCTACACTTAATAGCAGGCACAAGCAGTTTCTTCAATGAGGGTGAAAAAGAGCCTGCAAACATTACTCTGACCACTAAGTGGCGCTGCAAACAAAATATATATAAAGCTAAGAGTTACAGAAAAAGAGGTCAGCGGGGATAAATGCTATCAGAGGTTACAGTATTAAAAAATGAGTGTGGTGTGCGGTGTGATCTAGCAATAACAAATTAACCAGTTTGGTGTGAAAAGTGATTTACCTTTTCTTCTGTTTGTATAATTTTAAATAGAAAAACTTTGTGTTTTTAAAAAAAATATAGTTGGGTGTATAAAAGGTCAAAATCAACCATTTCCTATATTATATTCTGGTATTTTAAGAACTAAAGGATTAATAATTATGTATAAAAAATGAATGAAAAACAATGAAGTACCTTGATTAGGTAAACTGTACAAAACGTAACTCATATATCAGAACAACAGATGCTATGATTAATGGACATGCTCTTCAGTACGTCACACTTAAATTTATTACATACAGTAACTACAGATCATCACGTCAGGCTAATAATAGCCAGAATCTCCCTTTTTGCTAGCAGCAGCAGTGTTCCTCAGAGTGTTTTCACCTGTTTTTTATAGCTCTCTTACACTTCAAGCCACAGTTACCCATTAATACTCATATTCATACCGCACACAGAGCCATCAAAGCCACAGAAATGTATAGTTGTGTACTTGAGACAAAAATTAAGACTAAGTTTGAAGATGGGATGAACCATAAATATGAAGCAAAGAAGAATAATTTTTTGTGATGATCAGCTTGCACACTTCAAGCTTGTGTCACACATTCATGGGGTTTGTGACTGTTGTGAATCCACAGGAAAAAAAACTTTTAAAGATTTAGAGTTACCCATCAATAACATTATGTTTTTATGATGGCTTTATCCGAGCTATGAAATGATCTTTTTATACTTACACATACTTATTACCTGTCATTTAAACTGCAGTTGACTCTGCCAAAGTTATGTTTTTGATAGTGTTTGCTTACGTGCCTGTATCATGTTATTATAGTTTGCATCCAAACACATGTCACATTTGACCTCTGACCTCACTTTAAATTTGGCATCTGCCTTTCCTTCAAGTAGACCCCAGAACGTTTTATATCTCTTGATATAACCTCAAGCAAAAGATGACAAGCTGCCTATTTAGTTAGAAAGATACTCTCGTATAATATTATATAATAAGCTCAAGTTTATGTCCAGTTATTTACAAATCAATGCCTATTATCCACGACCTACTCCCACATTATATTAATTTAATTAGACAAAACCTCTGTCATGCTACCTGATTTTTAGTGCAATAGAAACTTTTTAAAATAAATGTTTAAAATATACAAATTTATAGAAAATACTTTTGCTGTGAAGAAGGACCACAAATGAACACACTGTATGGGTTTATTTTCCTTTTATTGCCATCACACACACTACTGGCAGTCTCTTTGTCGTTTTTTCCCGGCTTGGCACCCACGCGAGCAGCTTCCAGCCACACTCTGACACACCTCCACACTCTCTCATTTTTTAATTTACATTAAATTTACAGATATAAAATCCATATCCTGGGACAATGCAGAAAAGTCTAGAGACAGAGGCTTATTTTCTCTTCAATCCTTTGAATCAGAATCAGAATGCTTTATTAATCCCTAAGGAAATTGTGTGGGTTACAGTTGCTCCAAGACAGTAACAGTAAAAGACGAAACTATTTAAATAATACAATATGTTACAGAGTTTACAAATTTAGGAAATAGCACCTACTGTACTGAACTGTGGAACTGTAGATACTTTGACAAAGGTTGCTTTTAATGGTATACTGTTCAAACATTTTCAATTAAAAAGAAAGAGTGACATAAGAAGAAAAAAACATCAAGTGTTTGTGTGAAAGTTTCCTAAAAAGGTCACAATCAGGTTTCTTATCAGCCATGTGCTTCATTCCCTCTTTTGCCCTTCAGTGCCACCTGCTGTTCGATTCACTGCAGGACCTGGTGGATCACATCAACGACTTCCATGTCAAGCCTGAAAAGGATTCTGGATACTGCTGCCAATGGGAAGGCTGTGCTCGAAATGGGAGGGGCTTCAATGCAAGGTATTCTGTGGCTTTATTCCATTGTCGTGAGGATGACACAAAGCATATTTCTCATAAAAATTATACCAGTCTCTAAGCAACAGGTGTTAAAAGCAATGTAATTTCCTAAGTAATACCTTAAGACAGCGGTCCCCAACCCCTGGGCCATGGACCGGTACCCATCTGCGAGTCGCTTGGTACCGGGCCGCGACAGTTGAGGCTTGGGTGTGAAATTTATGGTTCTCAGAAACCCTGAGAACCATAAATTTCACACCCAAGCCTCAAGCTATTGGTTTTTAGCGTTATTTTAATTTTTATCATTTTTATCGTTAACTCGGTTTCCCTGGGTCTTTTCCCGTATATCATGAATAAATCTTCTTTTTTTGGTACCAGTACTGATTTTATTTTGTTGTATTTATCTGCGACACATTAAAGCCAGTCTGTGAAAATATTGTTGGACATAAACTGGTCCGTGGTGCAAAAAAGGTTGGCTGCCTTAAGAAACAAAGAAATGAAAACATGCTAGCAATAGTAGCTTTGAATCCAGTGTGACAGGTCATCAGAGTGAGTCATGATCTTTTCAATTTAATGTAAGCATCATATGTCAGGCTTCCAAGATAAGACACATTTGAATATCAGCAGCCACATCCTAGGTAAAAATGCTGAAAAAAATAAAAACGGCTTGATCTTGATTGTAAATGTGTGTCTTATTTGTTATGATTTCTAGGTATAAAATGCTGATTCATATCCGCACACACACCAATGAGAAGCCACACCATTGTCCCACCTGTAACAAGAGCTTCTCACGTCTGGAGAACCTGAAGATACACACTCGCTCGCACACAGGTGAGTTCAGTCCCATCAAAACCAGCAATGACTTGAACCAGTCATTCTCAAGCTGTGGTATGCATACCACTGGTGGTACGTGGGCTCCCTCTAGTGGTACGCGAGAAGTTTCCAAAAATATTTTAAGACTAAATAATATAGCATGTTCTGACTGAGTGATTTCTGAAAAATTAAAACGTACAACTCTGCTATCACTTCTGTCATAAATGAAGACTGAAAACTAAACAGAAGTTATGTTTGCAGAGTTACTAAAGTTGGGCTGGCTGGTATGTAATGATGTGCTATGTGGTGGCTAGCTACACAGCTCTGGTTAGCATAACATAAACGCAGTGAAACTGGAGGATGAATGCTATCTTTTTTCCACTCGATAACAGTTAAAGTGAGGGTTCCCGATGGTTAGGGACAAATGCAATCGTATGGCAGGATGCTGTAAACGGACCAAACTGCAGTCAGGAGAACAACTGCAATATGAGGTTAGTCATTAATATACTGCTGCTAGCTGGGATGTAGTTACATCGTGAGGTTCTAAAAACTGAATTTTAAAATGAACAGTGGTAATAAACACCGAGAGAGAGGCCGACAGTGATCACTGACTGTTTTAATGGGCTTGTTCGGATTAAATAGAACAAGATACAAAGCATTGAAACATGTTAAAAACACAACAGCCTTAATAAACGCAGAGTAGTTTGGACCCAGGAGCAGGGTTCATATGTCATCACTTAAGACCGGACATCCCACCTGCGGTGAATGTTTAATGCAGTACAGTTGTTATTATTACCACTTGTCACATCCTGTTTATGACAGTTAAAATAAATAACATTCATATAAGAAATAAAATTGTGTCATGTGAACTGTATGTGGTGTTAAATAGGCCTATACTACTGTACTTTAATGTCGGTCATAAGGGAGGTACTTTAAGAGCCATATATTTTACGAGGTGGTACTCATTGTGAAAAGTTTGAGAACCACTGCAAACTGAGCTTTTAGCTTTATTTCACTTTTAGCTTTTTTTTCCTGGTCTCTTCCACCGCAGGCTGAAAATGTCTGTAACTGAGTTAGCTGTTTGCTGCCGAGCATAGAAAGCTTTATGGATTTTGGCTTTTGTCTTTCACATTCTTAGACATCACTTTGCAAAAACACTTCTATCAACTATCAGCCATTCTCTCTATGGACATGCTTTCCAGAGACCTTTCAAGTACGTGCTTTGAAATTATGTCAACTGTTTTAGATTTCCAAAAAACAATCCTTGTAGCTCAGACCTGTTTTACCTGCTGTAGTTTTAGCCAGTGCTAGGAAAAATGTTTTCTTGTAAAAACCTTCTTATTAGGAAATATCAGTGGTTGCTGACTGCTTTCCTTCAGTTCCTTTTTTTAGTAGAGGTGAGCCCTCAAACTCAAGGCAATTATAAATAGCTCCAGTACTGTTGGTGTGCCATGATCTCCAACCACTGTTTTGTAACTTTAGTATAAGGGACAGAATTGTCTGTCCAGCCAAAAGCCCAAATCTGATTTTTAATTAAATAGAGGTCAGTTCAAACTGTGACCAATTCACATGGGAAACAAAATTTGTTCCCATTTAAAAATATTGTGAAAAACCCAGACGTCTGTGCAGGTTTTCACCATCCAGGTCATAGTTGTATTAAGACCTTGACTGATGGTATCGTAACCCACCACCACTGTTTAATGATGGTCATTCAAATTACAATTTCATTGTTCAAGCACAGTATAGGCAGCAACAGCTATTCTAATCTAATCTAATCTATGTAGATGATTTAAACGCCTCCATAATTTCCGTAGGCATTAATAAAGTATTCTTAGTCTGATTCTTTTCAAACCATTTAAAACTCCTAAACAGGAACTTTAATGCACACACACCCGGCCTCAAGTGACCTCAGTAGTTTACATGAAGGGTGTGGCAAGGTCTCATAGTTGTTTCACCCTTAAATGACCCACATCTTTTTTCACACCTTGGCTCATGTGAGCACTCAGATGATCAGCAGTGGTTCTCCTATCAGCATCAACTCCAAAGGGGATAACCCCCACCGGGGTTTAAATACCTGGGATTTGCCACCTTGTATTTATAGAACTGAAAAAGTCTCTTGGATGAGAGTTGAAACATCTTTATAAACTTATTGTTATATTGTTTTTTTCAAGCTCTTAAGACTGAAGAATGACCCCCCCAAAAGCCAAAACAAAAACAGATCTGAACAATAGATCATGCTTTTTACTACTCACAGGTTGTCAAAGTGAGCCTTCAGACAGTCGTTTGAAGAAGTTTCACATTACTATGTGAATGTAATGTTGATGTTGTTGTCCATTGTTCTGTTTGGTTTCATTTCATCTCATTGATTTAACAGTAAGCATATGTTTAATTTTTCATACATTACAATCTTGATTAGCAATTAGAGTTTGTGAGAGAAGTGTTCAAAATGTTCATGTTGCTGAAAACATGAGAAACGGC
This sequence comes from Simochromis diagramma, assembly GCF_900408965.1. Classification (NCBI taxonomy): domain Eukaryota; kingdom Metazoa; phylum Chordata; class Actinopteri; order Cichliformes; family Cichlidae; genus Simochromis; species Simochromis diagramma. The sequence goes on from NW_024386736.1 coordinate 1,555,847, forward strand.
TCCCTTCAACAAACATCCTACTGCTACCTTTATTGTCTGGGTACACACTTGCAAAAGAGATTGCAAATTTACACAATTTAACTTGCTTAAATAAAATCTACAACAAACACACACACACCCCCACCTCTCAAAATACTACTCTAATAATGTAAAGAAGGAGCAAATTAAACCTTTTGAAAAAAAAGGAACGTCTAAGTGAGGCTCTTACAAAAGGCGACATAATGGGATTTGACCATTAAAAATAAAGTATTTTATATCTTTTGTTCTTATGCAGTATTTTATTTTGTTCTTTTAAAAAGTGTCACATCGGAATAACACTTTCTTCTTTGTTCCTTTCCTTGTTAAGCAATGACACACCATGAATCTTAAGAGTTAGAAACAAACTGACAACATCCTTCTCTGGCATTGTTCTCAAATCAAATCATTTCTTTCCCCTCCATTTCTCCTTCCTTTGTCCTTCTGTCTCTGACTCATATTTGTTTGTTTCTCTTTCCTTCCAGGGGAAAAGCCTTACATCTGCCCCTATGAAGGCTGCAGCAAGCGCTACTCCAACTCTAGTGACCGCTTCAAGCATACTCGCACCCACTATGTGGACAAGCCTTACTACTGCAAGATGGCAGGCTGCCTGAAGCGCTACACAGACCCCAGCTCCCTACGCAAGCACATCAAGGCTCATGGGCACTTTGTTGCCCAAGAGCCGGGGAGTTCAAGTAGGTTAGGGACAGGGCTGGGCCTTCCTACCCACCAGAGTGCCACTGAACAGCCCTCTGTAGGCGGGACTCCTGTCATCATCCCTGGGGCTGCTGCAGCCCTTCTTGGGGGCCTTGGGACGTCCTTGCCACTCTCTGCTTTCTGCCATGCCAGAGCTCTAGGCCACCACCGGGCACCGCTCTTTTCCATGGGTGGAGGAGGAGGAGGAAGCATGGGATCGCTCAGCCTTTCAGACTCCCCACTGTTGCGCTTTGGACTTTCAGCTGCGTCTATGTTTGGGTTGGGGGCTTTGGGAGGTCTGGGGCAGGTGGTAAGAAGGGAGCCAGAGGACGGGGAGGAATCAGAAGAAGGAGAGGACGGGGAAGTGCTGAACCTCTCTGCAGGGGTTGGGGCGAGACAAAGTGACGCTTTGTCTTGGGTGGTAGTTCCATCAAGGGCGCTACTCCTCAAACCAGCTGTTGTTAGTTAAGATGAACTGTCAGCAACTCAGAGAACCAGAGAGTTTGACTTTGTGTTTTTCCAGCCTGCCATCATCATTATCACCGTGTCTCATACTAACATTTTATCAGAAATCACTGGCATCTCACAGGGATACATGCAAGATATTCTTTGGTTTGGGCGTTAAAATGTATTAGTGTAATAGTTTAAAAAAAGTACATAACATGTGAGACTCGCTCTGGATACCTTGGTGCCACATTAAGATACACTGAAATGTCTTTATGTTGGCATATCATGGAAAATCCAGATAATTCTATCTACAGTCCCTCAGTGTATGCCTCCATCACTTCCTTTTGTTGATATATTGTTGCTCTTTAAAACAGGACCTTTACTTCCTCATTTATGTTGTATTAAGGAGTTAAACCAAAGGTGTAGATCTCTGTGAAGCTGGTGGCTCCTGACAAAACACTAGTATTTAATACCCGGGCATGAAAACTTATTGGTTTTACTAACATAATGCAGTGCATATGATTGTGGAAAGCTTTTGTGGGTGTATAAGGTTATAAAAATCCCTTCCACAGTTAGAGCCATGCAACAGTTCAGCCATTCCAACCAATAATAACTAAAGACAGACTTGAGTACAGTGGTCTTGTAATGAGCAAAACTCCAGCAGGGCCTTTTTGTACTGTATTACAGTTATTTTTTACACCATACATGCATTTAGCTGTCTTAACTTTGAAAAGGTCAGTTCATCCATATTGCAAAGAAAAGAAAAAAAGCCAGATCCTTAATTGTAGCATGCAGATCCACTTTATATATTTTTTTCACATTGACCTGAGATACCTACTGAGTATCTCTACAGCTCTAGTTGTTATCTTGGTAATGTTAAATCATCAGTGCAAACAGTTTCTCCTGTTGAAATACTTTGTCATTAGACTCCTAAGGATAGCAATGTTGTTTGGATAATTTCCTCAACCACTATAGCTGTTTGTAGTTATTAGTAGGCTTGATAAAAAGTCTCGGGCATTTTAAATTTGTTTGCTTTAACTGGTCTCTGGTTTTAAAACCCCAGATGATGAGTAAGAGAACCAAAGGTCAAAAAGTAAGTCCATATAATAGTGACTCATACAGTAATGACCAGGGAAAACATTGTGATTGCCCGGCCATCACGTATACCCACCTTCATAGTCTGTTTTACTCTAAATTAAACCACAGTTTACCAAGTTAATATCATGGTGAGACTTGAAACTGGGGCCTGAGATCATAAACCCACTAGGAAATGTTTACTCCAAAGAGAAACAAAACCACATTGCTGCACAGCTAAATAACAGAAGTTAGGGAATATGTGTAATCTGGGTGAACTGAGCCTTCATAAACCCATCTTTTTAATTTCATCTACAGCTTGATTTCCTAAAGGATTTTTTCACAGGCAAGCTTGAGGATTAAATTTACCAAAGCTGCTAAGGAAAAACAGCTGGCACCCCGGCCTTGTGTAGTTTTTAAGCTCGACAACCCCTACAGAGTGCTTCCATCGACTCAGATTGTTTCCTCAACAATAAAGGTGTGAGGAAACAAGGATGTGGGGAGCAATAGGAAGTACAGTCCACACACCAAAACACACACAATTATGTAATAATAAAACATACAATATAGAGCTACCCTTGATACAGTTGATTTTATTTGAGCAAAGCTGTTTACACAATATTTATGCATATGAAGAGGAAATTATGTGTTTATGGAAAAGATTTTGCACAGCAGTCTTCTTATAGATTGTACTTAAGTCAGTTTGAAATCAAAATCTTTGACTCGGTCTGATCATGTAAAGGTTTCTATGGTTTCAGTTTGGTACACCAGTTGCTACGTGCAATATGTAGTCCTGGTATATCCCCTCACCTGCTTAATTTCCAAGCCAAAAGCAAACAGAATAATTGCCTTGCCTCCAACCCCCAAAAATATTGATTTAAAAATGCTAAATCACAAGAGGTCTCACGCTACACAGGACAATGTCAGCAGTTATCTCACTAATTTGCACATAGAAAAGTGCTCAGTGTTGCTCTCATATCTCCACTGCTGTTTATTTTAGCTAACAGTAAAGCCTTGACTCAGACGTAGAACACAATGACGTGTGACAGATTATTTTCAACACAAAGCTATGTTGACCATGTGATTTTTCTAATCGCAAGAAGAACGAACTAAAAAAAAAAAAACGAAAAACAAACATATTGACACAAGTGAAGGTCAGAGCTCCTTCACTCGCAGATTATATTAGTTTAGTGTTTGTTGTACTAATCGTTTCAAGACAATGGTCTAAACAGGATCAGCCCTGCCTGAAGGAATAATTCTTGTGGGTAGACAAAGGTGTGTATATGGCAATAATGATTACATATTTGCTTTGAACAAATGTTGAGACATGGCATAAGTAGGAACAGAAAAAAAAGCAGTCTGTCCAGAGGCAGTGAAGGGGAAGCGTTTGACGATGGCCACACATGGCCAGTATCTGTGTTGATCTTGTATTCCTGTTTGCACATCCTGATCAGTATTTCAAAGGTGCCCCAGTAAGTGCCTTGTGTTTCAGCTAAAATATATCACTCAGTATATGGAACATATGTACTCAGCTGTAAAGTGCATATATATGCTTTTTTTTTTAAATTACATTTTAGGAAACGTTAAACTTTTTAAAGGCTTGACAACAGATGTGATTTGTACATCAGGGCGACTGCAACACCTTTTAAACACTCCACCAATGTTTATGACTATGGCAATGACTCAGTGTCAATAAATGCATTAAAGGAGAGAGTGTGACACCATTGTGTAATTTTTGTGCTGTGATGTTTTTTGTTTTGTTACTTTACAAGTTGAAATAGAAGACTACATGGTAGAATAAAGAATTGTAATAAATTAGGGTTTTTCTTACTGTGCGTGTCCACTCTTCTCTATTTGTGTTATGCCCACTCACAGTTAAAGTTTGCCTCTGCTGTTTCATTTGTTTGAGATATATGACATCAGGTAGCTTCCTTGTATACCAGCATGAATAGAAAGCAGGAAAAAGCAGACAAACAGGTATCTTCTTCTCGATGTGAAAGAATTACCACGTGAATGTTACTGATAGCTCCGAGGAGAATCAGAAAATGGTCCTCCCATATCTAAGTGGGTTATAATAATATGTCTCCACATCTCGGGTGACATATTAACAATAAAACATCTCTGATGGGTGTTGCAATGGCATGCCTGTCACAGCTTTGGTTATAGTAAGGGCCCCTCTTCCCCTCCAGGTAGGTAATTGTTCGTAGGTGAGAAAGAAAATCAGTAAATATTTGACGTGTAAATACACCTTTGTAATGAAAGCCTTAGGTTTCAGCACTTGGAGAAGTAATACAGTTGTATAAGCATTGTAAACGTGTAATCTTTCTCTGGACTGAAGACAGTGGATTGGTTGCAACAAGTTTTATACCTCCAATCCAAAACCTCATGGGGTGATGACACTCAATCTGCAAATGCTCACTTAGACCCCTAGTCCCCACCCTAACCCTAATTCTAACCTTGATTGGACAGGCATGAACTGCCAGCCTGAGGAAATAGGACATTTAAATGCTGTGGCTGTGGTATATAACATTCACACACAAACACACAAAAAGAAAGAGGAGGGAATGGAGGGATGGGATTCCAACCAATTACTGGCTTATTGTGGTTAACCACAGAAGTGTTTGATAAAAATGTCATGGGAAAATCCCCCCAGCAGGGAAAAGTTAATTGTTGATTCTAAATGACTTGTAGGTGTTAATGTGAGTGTAAATCCTTGTCTGCTCCGAGTTAACCCTCCCCATTTCTTTAATTGAATCTATGAAAAATGCCAACAATAAAACAGTTTGATAGGCATAAAAATATTATTTCTGCACCAACAGGATGATCTCCAAAGAGCCATCACCTGAAAATCTAGTGGATCTCTGCATGATGTGGAACTGTGGAGGACAAATTTCAGAATTCAGATTTCAGAATTTTGAGTCAAACGGTCATGAACTTATGAGGCGTACAACAGTGACTGCTGCATTTCAAGCCAGTGATTTTGGGGATTTTGGCGAAATTGGATGGAACTACGAACATATACAAACAATACAATCTTATTGGTGATGGCTTTTGCTTTGGCATGACAATTGCCCCAAACACAATGCCAATTCAGTAAACATGTAGCTGTATGGGAAAACACACAGTGGAATACTATCAGTCATGGACTGGCTTCTCCAGAGCCTGGAGCTCAAACTTATTGAAGCAGTGTGGAATCATCTGGACAGAGAACAGAACAAAAGGCACCCAACACCCAAAGAAGAGCTTGGAATGTCCTTCAAGAAGCCTGGAAACTACTTAAAGAAGTTAGAAGAAAGCTACCTCATAGAGGTAATTAAAAAAAAGGGAAATAAGTTGTAATGCTAGTGATGTTTAGTGCTTTATTATAGCATGTTAGCATGCTAATATTGGTGAATTACTAACAATAACACTTACAACAGAGTAGTACCTTTTGTTTTATTATATTTTTTTTCAATATTTGAATGTTAATGCTCATAGTATAACTGAATAAAATCTTGATATGTTACGATAAAGATACTTAGTAAAATATAAAATTTAGCCTCATCTCTGCACACTGTCAGGCAATTTGTCAAAATGTTAGACAGACAGAACTTTTTATGTAGTTATCACACAATATAAAAATCATATGAAAAAAAGTGTTAAGATGTGGATTGTATTAAAATAAATATTACAGATGTCATGTAATTAATTTATCCTTAGTGCTTATTTTCTTATTATATTGTTTTATGTACTTTAATAATGAAGGTTTGTAAAGCAAGGCCACTTTTGACTCATAAACTAAGTGCTCAGCCAGACTGAAAAACAGGAAGTTAGTGTTGAGCTATACAAGTACATTAATAAATACAGGAAGCCAGACAGAAAAGAGGAACTTGTACCATATAAGGAGTCTTTGTATCAAAACTGTGTGACGTGTAAAGCAGGGTTTTAATAGTTTTGCAATTTTCATTAGTTTTTATTTTTATTTAGATTTGACTTCAGATTTTATATCAGTTTTAATTAGTTTTTACCAATTGTTTGCTAGTTTAGTTTAGTTTTTATTTTTTTTGAAAATCCTTAGTTTCAGTTTAATTTTGATTAGTTTCAGTTATAGTTTTAGTTGTGTTTGCAATAATTAAGTGTAACAAAATCCCAGTTTCATCATATCAGTCATGCTCTTCTGCTTATCCTTGGGTATGTTGCTATTCCAGCTACCATACCCTGCACCCTGGACAGGTCACCTGTCTGTCGCAGGGCTAACACGCAGAGACAGACAACTCACATTCCCACCTATGGGTTCCTTAAATAAATAAATAAATAAATAAATAAATAAAGGCAGATGAACAACCATTGATACCAGGCAACTATAAAAGGTATATCTTGGCCCCAATGAGACTATTAACTCTTGCAGCATCGGGTGTTCGTAATTTTGGTTCAAGTGAATTGATAAACTCTTTGAAGGCAATTGACTCACACAGTTGTGTAGATATCCCAGTCCTGTTGTCTCGGGATGCATCACGCTGCCTTGCCTGGGGTTAGCTTCTGTTTTCTGGGGATGAGGGTTGAGTGTGCTCCCTTACCTTCTCAAGGTAAGCTAGGTTAGGTTAGCCTTCTTGTGTGAGCTTTTCAAGTGCACTTTAAGGTTTGTGGGATTTTTTTCCCTTTAGAAATGTCCCTCATAATTTGTCTCTTTCCACTACAAGACACTTGCTTTATCCAAAACACAGTCATATTCAAAGTAATCCCAAATTGGACTTTGGCGCTTTCTCCTGACTTTTCCTGACATGAATCTGCGCGTGGACGGAGCAGCAACACAGACGACTTGACTAACGTACTGCCACCTGCTGGCATAATGAGACACAGCAAGAAAAAAACCTGGAAACTAAACTTCATTTTCACCCTTGACTATTGTATGACACGCACACATCAACGAAAACTAAACACATTTTTGCTATAAATTCAGTTAATTTGAGTTAGTTTTCCTTTTTTCGCAAAGTCTCGTTTTTATTTTTATTTCTGTTAACGAAAATGTTTTTTCACTTCTAGTTTTCGTTATTTCGTTAGTTTTCGTTAATGATAATAACCTTGGTGTAAAGTACCAAAATAACACCTATATGTGAGACGTTTTTAAATTCTAATGTTAGAGTTTCTGCAACTCGCTTTTGGGGCTGTGCAGGGCTCTCTCTTCCGGAAGATGATTGAATAAAAAGAAATATAAATGTTTTGACCACTATGAGTCGGTTTTCTCTGTTCTATCAAGGGGATAAAAGAATTGGGTTTTAATATTTGGTGTTTCCGCCTGGTTCCCTTTGCAACAGAGAGAACAAACGTGGCCGAAGGTTGGATCTGATATGAGGCGAACATGAGATTTAAAGATTTAAAGGTAGGCACAAACCTGTTCAAAGAAAAAGCAAATCTGTGCATATTGGATGAATTCAAAAAAAATTTGGTTAGCAAACCTGGGAAAGAGAAAACTGACTGCTTAAGTGGGAAAATTGTGAAAAGAAACATATACAAAATCACACACACATACAGAAAATGTATTAACCTTACTAACACTTACAAATACAAGAGAGCTCATGAAGATTAGACAGCATCTTGAGTATGTGAGTCTGTTTATCATCTTGTCCAAGTCACTTAGTGTGAAAGGGAAAAAGTGATTAAAGCTTAAAGTAGTTTTTAGAATACTGAATTAGAAGTGCTCTTGTACAGATTGATCAAAACAAGTGATTACTGTAGAAATAAAATAAAATAATTCAATAATGTAATGTTTAAATTAGAGATGGCACGATACCACTTTTTTATGTCCGATACGATATCATAAATTTGGATATCTGCCGATACCGATATGAATCCGACATAGTGTTTTTAATCAATAAAACTGTTTTTTTAATATCTTACTGCATTTTGTATAAGTTCATACTCAAGTTTAAATAAACAACACTAAAGCTATTCTGTTATACCTGTGTGTAAAAAATACACTGCACCCAAACTATTTCATAGTTCAGCAATACTGATCAATCTAATAAACTTAAACCTACTCCATCCTTCCTATTCTGGTATTTTAAAGAGTACTTAGCAGAAATATTAAGCAACCTAACTAATAGGGTTGCAAACTCCCAGCAAAAAATAAAATAAAATAGGGAACCACCCCCCACCCTCCACCTCATGATGCTTAATCGACGTAATCAACTTTAATTTGATGCAGTGTGAAAAAAAATGCACAGAAATCAATTATTTTTCAAGAATAATTAAATAGATTCAACATCTTTCTTCAACAGAACTGCAGACTGCACAGATGGTATCTTCCCAGAGGAAAAAGTAGTATAGCTTACTAGGGTATATTAGACTTAACAGCAGACAGTAATGAACTTCTATACATTTTACATCAGATTAAAACTTTGGGTGTAAGATTCAGACAATTATTTAATAAAAGCTAGACATTTTAAATGATAATAAGAAAGAAAAGTATGTCTTTGTGCCCCCCTTTTCCCTGTTAATGCCCTATCGGCCCCCCTGGCTAAACTTTGCTAGATCCGCCCCTGCACAGTTACCAGCCGTCAGCTGCGTAGAAAAAGATCCTGGTCTAGAAAGTAACATTAAATAAATTCTAACAACAGCTTATCAAGCTTAAACGTGCTGCTGTTGTTCAGCCGCTGGTTTCCTCTTTCTGGTGCAAAGTGGGAGATAAACAAACAAGAGAGACGGACTCGCCACAGAAAAGCCGATCAGCTGATCATTAGGCAGTTTCACGATTGAAGTAGCAGCAAGAAGAGGGAGGGAGAGAGAAGAGGCAGTCCTCCATATATCGGTTGTTAAGCTTAACGTGGGAACGCTTTACAAACATTCAGAGATGAACTTTCACACTTGCTTTACCTCTCTCTGGGATCACTTCCTCGGAGATGAAATGCTGGTTTGGTAGCGAGGCTACCAAAACCAAAGACAGGCTGCCAGTTTATCGCAGGGCTAACACAATATGTGTAACAGAAAATCCACTTAAATGTTTGATATTTCTTATAATAATCATAATTATGACTATTATTTAAAGGTTTCTTTATAAATACATTTTGATTTTTTTATAACCTCTAAAATATAAACCTGAGCTGTTTCAGATTCTGATCTCTGACCTCAGTGACCTGGCTGTGTCCTCACTGCAGCTCCCTCTTGGAAGTACATCTGCTTCTTGTCTACCCCCAGTGTTGACCGCCTGCCCTTGATATCACGTACTGTACCTGAGGAACAAAAAAGGACAAACACTTGCCTTCATTTAAGAAGTACATTCATACAGAGGTAATCTATGGAAACACACTAGTTCACCCTTTGGGAGAAATCAGTTCCTGTGAAACATTTCTGTATATGAACATCATGTGGAGAATGAATCAAATGAGTTCTTCCGGTGACTCAGCAGTCCCACACTGACAAATGAAATCTAGTTAAACTATTAAGCATATTTGCTCTTCTGAAATCTGTGTTAAACAACAACAAACATAAATTAGTAACAAAAATACAGCTGAGTAGAGGCTTTACAAACCACCAGAAGCCATAATGCTAAATTTTAATCTTCAAATGTTTCTGAGCCGTCTTCAACCTGCTTTTAACACATTAAAGTCCCACAGTCAATGCAGCCTGACTCAATCCTAGATGTTCAGCACACAGAGACACAGAGGTACCGTTTAAAGTTTAGTGTTAACGTGAGTCACTGATCATTTGCAGTATTACAGAGTCTGGCAGTCTTTGCATGATGTCCACGTCACTGTAAGTTTCTAGCTGACTCTCAGGTGTGACAGGTGTGCCAGCAGGAAAGAGTAATAATAACCTGCATCCTGAGGTTTGTCATGCAGGATTAAAGGAGCCAGGCTTTGTTCACACAGCTAGGATTGTATTTTACACTGACCCTGGGTCAGTATAAGTATCATACAGTTTAAACGAAGCACTGAAACTTGCACATATTTATTACAGATGCACTGAAGCTAATCGAGATATTTGCTGTCAATCTGTGGCTGCGATTAATCACTTTACTGGAAACTTCATTAACTAGTAACTTCATCAGTCATGACAGAAGCTAATATTTCTGTGCTAACATCGTTTAAACAGTAACAGCTTTACTCCAATATAAGCTAACGTTTACACCGTAACTTTAAGCTAGCACCATAAAGACGGTAAAACACGTAATAATATCTACAAATGCATCTTAAAGCTGTTATATTAGCACTCGGTGTATTACTAACATAACCACATTAACATTACTGACACTCGCTGACTTTTAATAGTCATTTTATAAATGCTGTCCGTTTAAATGGTCTTACCTGTACACACTGCATATCCACCGGATTCCAGCCAGAGTGGATTCTGGAGTCTTCCACGCTCCTGTTAGTGATCCTCCATCTGGATGGATGAGAACAACCTTCTGAACAATCTAGCAGGAGATGGCCCATATCTATGGGACTGATTTGTGCTAATAACGCCCATTGTATGGACTGATAACAGCCGAAGCGGGTGAATAAAATCACCCAGTAGCTAGCTGTGCCATTACCCAGCATACATCACTCCCTCCATAAATGCAATAAACCATACAAAAGTATCGTTCTACCTGTTTTTCAGGTAGTTGTTTACATTATATAATTTATTGTGTTCAGTATACGTCACTACAAAGTGATTTCGGAAATATATAAATATATGGACAACAGGCTCTTCCGCGGCAATCTCTTCAATCGGAGGACCCTTCACGTCAATTCCCGACGCGAGGGGGGTACCCTGCGCGTCCATAAGTGCAGCAGAGGGAGCCTGACCATGCGTCACACGTTTGACGAGTTGGGAGTGAGAACGTGTTGGTATAAGAGATGTTGGTGTAGTATAACTGAAGTAATGTTGTTAAGTCCTTAAAGTCATATTCTTTTATTGCCATGACTGTATTTTAAGGTATTTTTATTTTTGTATGATATCTGATTTATATGGAATATGGTTGAAGTAAACTAAAGTATAAAATACTTAGTCATTTGTTTAATAGTAACTTAATTCACATATAAAACTATGAATTGTAATTTTAAATGGTTTAAAAGCATGTAGAATAACATATGTAGTCAAGTATATTTCTCCTTTTTTTATTAAGAAGCAAAGACGAAAAGGAAAAAAAAAAGAAACAGGGCAGAGTTCGGTGGTTGAATCATCCGTCCCCACCAATGCCAAAACCAAATCTACGCCCTTGTACTGAACAAACACTAGTGTTCAGACAAATAGAACATACACAAAAGAATAGTTGTGCAATTCAAAGATGCTTTGAAGTCAATGTTTATTTAGGTATTCCCGACCTTATTTTAACCTTAAGTTTTCAACACAGCCCGAGCTGTCTTAGGCAAGCTTTCTTGAAATTTCTTTATGTAGTGTTAAAGAAATTACAAGAGAGTAGTAGTTCTAGGGTAGGAATCACAGCACCTCAGCCGTTAAAAGGCACTTAACAGTGCCGGTGTAGAGGGTTAGGGTGTAGAGTGCTGTGCGTAAAAGTTGTCAATACTCGGCTGACTCCTTCAATATTAAAAAGAATGCGTCTCCTCCCATAAGCACAATTTTTGTGGTTAAGACCCTTCCTACTCCCATAGACATCCATAATACCATAAAAGACCACATGCAGTAAATTTTCAGATTACAGTTAACTTGAGTGAAAAGATGAGCTGGTTCTAATTAGGGGAAAATTACAAACTATAATCCCCCCCCCCCCGTCCCGTCTCTCTCCTCCCCCTTTTCTCCCTCCCCAGTCTCCTCCTGCGCCTCCCTCCTTCTCTCACTTATCCTATATCACACACAATGAAAGGAAAAAGACAAAAAGAAGTCGCTTCATTCATTTATCTGGAAACATTAATGGATAGAACACCTTAAGTGAGCCACTTAAATAAATAATCGCTGGATTTTGTGGCTGAAGCGAAGAAGAAAGAAAGAGAACAAGGAATCACGAAAAGAAGGATCGGGGCCGATCATGGGGGATCCCGACACTGGCTCAGGTGCAAATGGAACGAAGAGGTAAGAACTTATCAAACTGCTTCCAAACCAAAACTCAGCTTTGGTTTCCTGAAAAGCAGCAGCATGTAAAGGCTCTGAATTCATCATTCTGGGACGCATTAGTCGCTATTTTTTTAGCTTTCATTCATATTTGATTCCATTTTTTGTGATGAAAAAAGTGACAAGATCAGTATTAAAAAGTTTAACTGATTAAACTTAAATGTTAGCGTTCGGGGAGAAGCTGACTTATGCGATAATATAAGCTATACATTTTCTCTACTTGAATACTGGATACCTGACAGACATAAAACTCATTAATTGAAGTCACTTTCAACTTATTTAAAAGCAAGAAACAGTTTCGGTGTCAATGAATGATTAGAAAACAAAACAAAACTAACAAACAAACGAAAACTAACATTTTTAAAGATGTTATTTAACGTCTTTTGTGTGTTTTATTGTTGATGGTGTGTTAGCGCTATTGTTCTGCCTGGCAAGTTAGACAAAGTTGACCATCTTGTTCTGAGCAGGAAATGATTGATGATTAATGATTGGTGACTTGCATCTAACTGATTTTTCATGGCAAGTTTGTATACACATCAGTATAACAAAACATAGTGAACACAATGGGTAGACTATTAAAATGCAATTTGTTTAATCAGTCTGGCTGACAGAACAAAATAAATAATAAAATACAAAAGGCAGTGTGCAAATAAAACATTCCCTGATCTCCAATGCTGTGCATACGGGGTCTTTACTATCCACTTGGCTTGACTGAAGTACAATGGAAAGCTTTTGGGGAATTAGAATTACAGATAACTTGAGAAAAGAAAATGAGTAAAACTGGTGTGGCTCTACTGCTGTGGAGTGAGGCAAACAGGTTTGGTGAAACAGAAACCAGTGTTTAATCATATAGGATTATAGGCCACAGCAAATTCAAAAGTGTCAAATATTTTGGTGTTAGTGGACTTCTTGCAAAAGTAGAGTTAATTTTACTCTAAGTAGAGTCACATTCTTTTAATGTAACTCTGAAGTGTAAAATGATAGTAGTTAAAATCGAGTGTTAAAAATGAGTGTTTCTATTTCAAATCTGGAGGTGTTACAATGGAAACACTAACTCTTGACCTCTTAACTCCGAACTCCTAGAGGGGCTATGACACTAATAGAGTAAATTCACAGACTCTGCCCGCAGTACCACAGATTCTGATCCAAGCTGAAGTGAAGCCGTTTCAGAACATTTTGCTTTACATATTTCTGAGTTGTTTGCCATGCTTGGTAAGTCATTTTTTTGTGAGATTGTTTCAATTATTATGAGCTTTTACTTCTGTGGCTTTTTGGAGTTGAGACAAAGCTGTGTGAAAGGCATTAGCCACGTTGCTCGGTGATAGCATAATAATCTGTTTTAGCTAGCTGAAATATATTGTCTGCGGGCAAATAGTACAGCTTTGAAAAAAAGCTTGCATATGAATTTTCAGTCAGGTTTTTGGTTAACTTAAATACACCTAAAACAATATCTAGATTGTGAAATGTTGGTATAATGGTGCTACTTCAAGCCTGAAAACGATCTCCCACAAAAAAAACGAGCAAACAGCAGTTGCAGATGTCCTGACTGGGTTGTACGTTTAGATCCCTCCAGAGTTTTGTGCACACGGTTTACGTAAAAATGAAAAAGATTGAGTTTTTAAATTTAGTTCACCATTAACTGTTGTCTGTGTTCTTCAGTTGTTTGAGAGAGCACCATTTCAACAAACATGTTCGGGTAGAATATTGCCTTTAAATATGGGCATTGGATTCGTATCTGGAATCTTTTGGGAAAATACAAGTTACAGCTCAAAAATGATTATTTTTTTTACTGTGCTTCAATTGATTACCAGATTATTTGTGCAATTAATTAGTGCACAACTAATTTTTATTGAATCTCCACACAGGATATGCTTGTGAAGGTGGAATATGGGGGAAAGCAGAAGTGATGAATGGAGGACATTCATCACTTCCTCCATTGAAGAAAAGAACAATGAGCATGCTGTTGCATTTATCTATGTCAGAGCATTTGATAAACAATATTCAAATGAAAGTGAGAACATGTACATTGCTCCATATTGTTACATGTTTCAGAAAATGTTTTGAAATTGTAGTGCACAGTTCAAAAATAAATGTTTTTCAAAAACCATTGCCTCTTTGTAATACATGTTTATTTCCAAAGGAATTTCTAGAAGTTCAGAAGAGTAAAATTCAAACTTTTAAGAATTAATTAGAAGATCTCTTATGTAGTTAAACTAGAATACTCTGAGAGTTAGTATATAAACTCTTAACACCTAGTTAGCATTAATAAGTGTTAAATTATCAACTCCAGTTGATAGATGGCATCCATTGTCACGCAGCATACATTAAATAAAAATGTTGATGAGGCAGAAAAATACATTTTGATTCCTTCCTCCAGATCACCATTAACACTACTATAACAATACAAGAAATAATTTCTGAAGTAATTTGGAAACTGCGTCAACCTCAGAAGTAGCAAAAGCACAGACTTTCTTTACTTAAGTAGAAATAGAGATACCTAGGTTTAAAAATACTCCAGTCAGATTAAATGCTAATTCAGCTCTGCTGCACTAGGGATGGGTACCGGCACCGGTTCTGACATAAACGGTAGTAACCAGACCGAAAAGCAGCGCACATTTCGGTGCTTTTTTTTCCTGAGATGTCATACACTTTGGATTCTAGCCAATCATTTTACCTTTGCAAGCGTAGTAGGCGGGCCAAGGTACGTACGTTCTTTTAGAGCAGAGCTACAGATTAAAAATGCCCAAGGTGAAGCGGTCAAAGTCTGGCTGTACTTCACAGCAAAAGATGCAAACTCAGCAGCCTGCAACAAGTGGTATTATGTTGATACTGTGATACTGTGCAAAGGAGGTAACACCTCGAATCTGATGAAACACCTGGTGACGTATAGCATTTTTTTAAAAGCCGAGAAATGCGCCGTATTTGATAGCTTGCTGCGAGACCTCACACCGAGCACATCTACTGCGGGTGTGGTGCCTGTTATCGGACCTGGAGTTAGCAACATGAACCTGAAGAGTAGAGTCCTGGCCCCTAGCCCTGTCAGTGTAGCAGAAATGATGACGGATGATGATGGCAGCAGCAGCCATTCTTCTCTGGGTCAGTAGCTTAATGTTGTTCGTGTGTAACCACGTTATTAAATTAATGCATGTAAGGTGAACTAGCAAACACTGTCGTAGTTACATGCTTGTTTGATGGCAGATACTCCCTTCACCCTGGCCAAAAAGGCTAAAATGACCAAAGAAAAAGTGGGAAACAGCTGAACATGAGAGGTTTTTGGACAAAGTTTGTGTTTTTTCCATTGTTTAAGCACTGCTTCCAGCCAAGAGTGATACCATAAATCCCCTATAGCTGCAGAAAAGGCTAACATTGTTATCTTTTTACAAAAAACAGCTAAACATGAGAGGTTTTGGACAAAGTTTGTGTTCTTGATTCTTTAAGCACCGGTTCAAGCACCGGTTCAAGCACCGTTTAAGCACCGGCACCGTTTCAAAAGTACCGGATTGGTACTGGTATCGGATAAAACCTAAACGATACCCATCCCTATGCTGCACTGTGCACCAATCCAACACAGTGCTTTACTGTGAATCCACCACACCAATGCAAATTAAGCTATATATTTATATATATAATATAACTACCCACTAACATGCAACATTTGAATAACAGCTAACAGGAGTTAGCACAGCTTAGCTTTATATATAAAACATGTGATAATATATATATATATATATATATATAATATAATATAATATAATATATATTATCAAATTAAAATACTCAAATAAAGTACAGAATCCTAAAATTTCTACTAAAGTAGAATAACGTAGGTATTTGTACTTTGTAACTTCCCACCTATGGTCACCATTAGATGTCACAAAGTGTGGAGTGCAGAGATGAGAACTCAAATGCAAAATTCACAACACACATTTAATAAACAAAATATGAAGCCCTACAGGTAATAACAAGTTCAATAGCTCAGAGAGAAAACCTCAGAAAAAGTTTCACACAAGGTGACAGAAAATAATCTAAACAGGCATCCGTGACTCAGTTTCAGTGCTATCGTTACAAAAAAAAAAAAAAAAAAAAAAATGTGGGAAATCTTTATAGACCCTTTGATAAAACCTGCGCAAACGATCGTTATCCAACAAAGGTCAAAGTGACTTCTGATGAAACAAAGAAATGGCCTGTTTTTCAAGTGTTATCATGACTGTATTATCTCCCTCCAGGAATTTGTTGCCATTTGTGAGTCCTTATATTGATGCTATAAATATTGTTCCCTATACTGAGGTAATGATTGTTAATCTTTCACTGATAAATTCATAAAAGTAGCTGGAAACATACAACAGAAATTGGCAGTACTAAAGAGGCGATCACAATAGCTGTGGGCTGTGTTCACCTGGCTTGTACTTACATCATTAAGGAGGTGCACATCAAGTTGTTCCATAGGTTATGGCACAGGATTTCAGAGGAGTGTTGATATGGTGCAGATTTCCCACTGAAGCATAAATCTTCAGTATCAGTGAGCTTAGAGATTTTCAGCTCTAACTCAAATGTTGTGAAGCTGTGCACTTTGTTAATAATGGAAAAGAAAGATGATATAACTCACCACTTTTATCTTTCTTGTCTTTTTAGGGAACTTGTCCAGAGCATCTTTCCACAGAAGAAGATCTTATTTCATTCCTGGTTTCAGCTCCTGCTTCTATTTTGTGTTTTGGCCTTAGGCTTGTGTTACACCCTGTCCAGCCGCTCGCTGTCACTATGGCAGAGCTTCCCATTCCAGGAACAATACCAGTGGTTTTTAAACCAGAACAGTAGGGTTAATGCACCTGCTTACCGCATTCACCCCAAAAACAAAGTTATATTAAACAAAACCACTGAACCTTCGACTGTGCGATCTACCTCCCTCCAGTACCACCAAGCCTATCCACGCAACTACCATTTTCTTATGGATAACACAGAGGTTTGCAAGAACAAGATCCCATTCCTGGTTCTCATGGTTCCAGTGGAACCAAAAAATGTGGCAGCTCGGGACGCGATCCGCCAGACATGGGGCAAAGAAAACATAGTTCAGGGTGAGGTGGTACTCACTTTATTTATGTTGGGTGTCTCTAGAGAAGATGATGTTGAGAAGCTCAAACAGGAAAATTTGCAGCACCATGACCTGATCCAGAGTGACTTCACAGACAGTTATCTAAACCTAACAATCAAAACCATGGTGATCATGGACTGGCTAAGTACACACTGCCCTGCAGCAGCCTATGCCATGAAGATTGACTCTGACATGTTTCTGAACGTTGACAATCTAGTAATCATGCTAAAACAACCGGGCATCCCCAAGACAAACTACCTGACAGGGATGCTTATGTGGAACAGACCAGTCGTTCGTTCCAAGAACTCCAAGTGGTATGTGCCTGAGGAATTGTATCCAGAGCCTGAATACCCGACCTACACACTGGGTATGGGATATGTCTTTTCTAATGATCTTCCAGAGAAATATGTGGAAATGTCAAAGTCAGTCAAACCCTTTAACATTGAGGATGCTTATATTGGGATGTGCATGAAAAAGCTTGGACTTGCCCTCACAGCACCACCAACACCCTCCCAGTTCAAGGCCTATAACTATGCATATAATCGCTGTGAATTTTCCAAGGTCATTACATACATTCTTGGTTCTTCTAAACAGCTGCTGGATTATTGGACAGACCTGAAAAAGCCTGGGCCACCTTGTCCTTAACACCTTAGCTTTATGCTAGAGTTTTAATGTATTTATAGATTGTTATAAACTACCGAAGTTATTTATTTTTTTAAATGTGATTTAGAGTTACTTGTTTGGAAAGGTGAAGGTGAACAATTGCTTGAAGGTTTTATAGGTTTACCAGGTCTCATCGGGGTGCACTTTTACATGTGTGATTATTATGTGGGGATGCTGAGGTTACTTAAATGCGTTTACAAATAATACAGCTGGGGTTAAACTTTAAATTGACTGCTAATGAAAGGTGTAAATATTTTAAAAGATTATAAGGTTTATTTTACATATTAAAGTACATTTAATTAAATGGACTGTTCTTATTCATTTGAATGCAATGAATATGTTTTTCCAAAACCTCAACCTTTCAGTATTCTCTTGAATGTTGTGAGAAATGTCATTCACATACTAGAGTCTATGATAATACCACACTCTAATAAATAAAACATTGGTTCAAATAAAAAAAAACATGTTAACGTTTTCCACTAGAATTTTTGAGTTAAGCCAACTTCTGGCAGAATAACATTAATTCAAAGCAATATTTTTGAGTATGGTGAAGTAGCTATTTTGGCCACAATTAAAAACATTCTTAAGTAAAATTAACTTAATAATTTTCGACTAGAACACAAAAATTTAAGTTGATCCAACGTGAATTTTATGTATAGTGAAGTTACTTTTTGGCCACAAAAAAAAAACACATTCTGAGTAACATGAACTTAATAATTGTCAACAAATACACAGGAATTTAAGTTGATCCAAGATTATATTTATGTATGGTGAAGTAACTTTTTGATAAAAATAAAACACATTTATAATTAAAATGAACTTAACTGTCAGCATGAATAGTATTTATGTTGGTCAAATATGATATTTTGGTTACAGTGTAGTAATTTTTTGGTCCCACAGGAGATTCTATAAGGGCATTTACCTGTTTCCCAGCAGGCTAAGTCGCTCCAAAATACAACCTTGATCATTTGGCTGTGTCTTATAACCATGACTACCGCATAGGCAGGCTCATGCATGGTGGTGCCTGCCCACAAAGAAGTCAAGGTCCTAAGACCTTAGAAACTTGTCAATCACTTTTTCCCCAAACGAAGGTCAGCCTTAACATGGGCTGTGTGTGCGCTTGTGTCATGACCTTCAGAAAAAAGAAATGGATGTTGTGTGTATTTGTTTGAATGCGGCAGATGTGATGCCAAATACCTGGACATCAGCTAAGGGACTCGTACCTGGTGCTCAGAAAGAATAGAAATTCAGACAGATGTATTCAAATGAGTTAGACCCATTTAATTACAATAACAAACATCACAATTCTTTAACGTGCGTGTAAAGTGCAAGATTTGTGGGCTTCAGTTTCCTAGAACACAAATTGCCCGCTGAAAATTAAGGAACTGTGTATTAAAATTGTAATACAACCTACTACTTGAATCCTCTTTTTTTTACTTTAACATGTGACAGTGAATCAAAACAAAAGATGACAGGCTGCTATACATTAAATGCATTAATTTAAACATAAAATGAGCAAAGCTTCTTTCATTCAACTTTGTCAGCACTCTTACAAAGTATTCTTGATTCTCTTCTATATTTGACTTTTCACCCTCAAGATTAAGGCCAGCTAAAGAGGGCATTACACAAACTTTAAAACACACCAATACCCTCAGAACACAGGTCATGGGAGAAATTAAACGCATTCCTTAAAAATGTGCAAATAACAGCATTTAAGATACGGCAAAACATTAACTCAGAAGACTTAAGAACAGCGCTTTAAAATTTAGTAAAACACAATGAAGTAGTGCCAGAAATGCAGGAATAAGGTTTTTGTGAAACTCACTCACGAATGGTCTATCAAGTCTGCTCTAGAAAATACCAAACTTAAGATTCATTACTTTAGAGCTGGCTTTTTGTCCATCAAGCTCAAGGCATAGCTTTTGAAATACCTCAAAGGTAAATTTCAGCTGCTTGGGATAGGTAAGGTTCAGAGCGTAGATTACTCCCATCATCAAAGCACAGGATCTGGCAATATCAATCCTCTCCAGGATCTTGGATCCCTCAACGATGATGGTTGGAGGCCCATCACCAATGATAGCAATCTTCATGATTTGCATTGCAAGGTCTGCGTTGAGCTCCTCCTCATCCTTGTAGGAGAAATTAAATGTTAGGATGTATAAAATACATAGCTCAAGCACTTCAGGATGACGTGCATAAGGGAATGAACTACTACAGGTAGGAAAATAAGCTAAAACAGGTTGTCTTTTGTGTTTTTCAGTGATTTTACTTTGTCATTCTGTAATTTTTAAAAGCTAAATTAAACCATAATCCAACGTTTAAAATAAAAAATGTCTTGTTTTTCACAGTTTTGTTTTTCCACTTTGAAAAGAAAATCTAATAAATCATTTTTAAGGGTTATTCCACTTCTAAGTGAAATTTTATCTATTGCCATATTGCCACAGTTAGAAAGTGAGAAACAAGCCTTTTGTAAACAGCACACTAATTCTCCTGATCCGGAAGCAATCCATTTGCTTTAGCAGAGCATAAACAATGGAAGTGAATAGCAGGTGCTAGCATGTTGTGTGCAAAAGTGATTAAAATGACTAACAAAAATGAAAACAGTAATGAAAACAAATATTTCTTGGGAGCTCAGTAATCATGTTCACGGCAAATGAAAAGTGCAAAAGTAACACGGAAGATTTGCAGAAGCTGATTTAGACTTGAGACTACATTGCAGTTACGACAAACACCGCTGTAAACATCCACTGCATGGTGCATGGATATAACGCAACAGTTGAAAAAGCCTCCAGCTTCCATAAACAAACACACACAGCCACTACTATACAAGCATAGTAAGCTGCAGTAACAATGGATGGGTATTTGATTTGTTGAAGAAATATTGCACAAATAGCATGTTGGTTTATAGACACTGGTCGGCAGTGGCTTCAACTGCTGTGTTATAACCATGTGGAGGCTTACAGCAGTGCTCTGTCGTAATGTAGTCCCAAGTCTAAATCGGCTCCTGAAAATCCTTCATGTCAATTCATACTTTTCATTTGCAGTCAGCATGATTGTTGAGCTCCCCAGGAATACTTGGTATCATTATTGAGTGATTTTAATCACTTTTGCACACAAAATGCTAGTACCTGCCATTCACTTCCATTGTTTATGCTCTGCTAAAGCTGCTGCCAGATCAGGAAAATGACTGCGCTGGCTACAAAATTTTTTATCCTGTGTGTTTATGTTGCACCTTATCACGGAAACAGGTTTCTATTCAGCAAATTATGTTCAATGACAATGGCAATAAACATCTTCGGACTGTAATTCTGAAATGCTTTTTTCTCACTTATACATGGCAATAGACATATCTTCACTTAGGGTTGGAATGTCCCTTAACTCATTCAATGCCAGCCACTCTCAGATTTCATACTCCCCTCAGTGCTAGAGATATTTAGCTTTTTCACTGATTTTGAAGGCTCACAGAATATTTTGTTCTATGACTATGTGAATTCTGAAACCACCATGACAAAAATGAGTCTCTCTTCTTTCAGCGGCAAAAAAAAAATGTTTCTACCTCTGTTATTTAGAAATCTGCAGTAGAAAAGAGAAACTTTCATGACAAAACACCTGTTTCTGGATCAAAAGCGCTTTGTGTAAATAGGTTTTTCTAGCAGATCAGTGACTTTGATGTAAATATTTCGTGTTTCAATGATTCATGCAACATCTCAACTATGTTTTACTACTATGAAGTAAAAAAAATCACCTGTAAAAATGTACATTTGAAAAATATATAAGAAAAAAGCGACTGATTTATGATTCAGAGAGTCTGTGTGTGTGTGTTACTCCCGCTGGATCAAAAATCGCGCCACAATACTCGTTCTCAGTAGAGCCGACTGTCACGCTGGTGGGATTTTATCCATGTAATCAACTCCACCATCTTCTCAATTCAATAAAAAGCTCAAGAGGCGTCTATGGCACTGAGCGTTCGGATTCATTTTGACGTCTAAAGACGTCTATGGCACTGAATGACTTAAATACTCAACCTGAACAGAAAATCCAATGAACAAAACACAAAGACCCAACAGAGACATGCATTCAAAACGAAACAAAAAATTAAAAACCAACTCAAGTACTTACACTGTATTGTTTGAAAAGATCCTCCTCCTTCTCTCCAAGATAGACTATGAGGCAGCGAATAGCAATTTCTCTGCGCTTTTCAACTGTGTTGTCCTGATTGATAGAAAAAAATAGAAGGTGTTCAAAATACTCTTTTTCAGTGGAAAATGTGCCCACATTACAGAACTGGCAACAGAAACTGAGTATTTCAGAGGTTCTCATTGTTGAGTGAGTTGAGTATTTCCTTGATATGTGTGATTATAGGCTACCCCATGACTTAAATGAACAAAAACAATCTAGGTAAGGACATGGCAGAGGCTGTACACTGGGGATATGGCGTAACCTATAATGTTTCATCAGCTCTTCCTTAGTGGAGGTTGCAAATTTACAGATTTTGCAAGGCCAATCCATACTTCATGATTCTGAATTACTCAATTCAAGCTTACTTGTTAAAGCTTACTTCAGAAGGTCCCTTGGTATTCGATACCAGGAGAAGATGATGGTTTGAGCCTTTGTCCTGGCAAGAAACACAGCAAAGTAACTGAATATTTCGGTGAGATTCCCACTTTCTTTAGAAGGCTGACCATGTCTTAACTGGAACCCCTAGATCTGCAACGCCAGGACAGTGTATAACACCAGAAAGTTGTGCCTGCACAAAAATACAAAAGATGGTATTTTCAACTTCACCTGTGAGTCTTCAATACAGTGAATAAGTTTCACCTGTCAAAGCTGTGTGAGCTAGAACCAAACATTCAAAACTACATAGACCTGAATACACTGGGTGCTGGAAGGCCTAACGTGGCTTTCCATAGATCAAATATACATAGAGGTGACATGGACTGGGCCAGTCTGTTGGAGCGTGTATCCCCACCGACCGCGATCTTGGAGGGGTCTCCACTTGCCCCCAGTGCATGTATTTCTACTGAGGAATGTGTTAACTCAAAAAAAAAAAAATTGTATATATATATATATATATATATATATATATATATATTTAGTTTTTTTTTTATCAACAAAAGCAAACATAAGGTGTGGCATGACAGGACAGAATCATTTCTGACAGTAAATACGAAAAAAAACCCAAACTTTTTATACACAAGCTACAATGTCAATAATCCCACTTGATCCGTTTTCATTTCATTCTCCAAAACCAAATTGGAATCAATGCTGAGTCAGCAGCTATGGTCATTTTTGTGCACCCTAGTGTTGCCAAAACTGGCATACTACTGAAACCATATGTGGGATTATTGACCTTTCTTGCCTTATCTGTTTGGAAAAATATTTAAACATTTTCCTTATTTACCATGGGTGAATACATTCCTCAGTAGAAAAAATGCACTGGCGGCGAATGGGGACTCAACCAAGATGGCGGCCCGCTATTGATTTTTTTCTTACTTTCAACCTTTATTGAGGCATATCAATGTTACAGCCAGTGCCAATGCACGTCGCCTCTACGTCTCTACAAAACACGGAAAGTACCCAAAAATTAGGGACAGCTAACTACCCTACCATATGCGGCACAGTGCACTTAAGTCTGGTCTTTTACCTGTGAAAATAGGCCGAGCAGCCGGTGAAGAACCGCTCTTAGCGGTCAACAGATACACCGGACTAATGGCGACCGCACTTCCTGCGCAGATGCCAATGGGGTTGAACTTCACCCCGTAACGTTACGAAAATTTAGAAGCGTTTCTTAACAATTACTAACATAAAATGCTTCCCTTCAAAAAATAAATTTCACATTTCAAAAATAAAATCACAGTGAACACAACTTAGCTTGGCTAGCTACGTTAGCATAGTAGTTTGCGCCGGGGCTAACAACGTCCGCTATCTTTTAAAAATTATAAGACAATTACAGTGGTCTGCATTAGAGTAACGTCAGTGTTAAATTTTCCAAAAAGAGCCCAACAATTTATGCTATCGCGGAATTAGCTGCTGTGTGTATATTAAAACACACAAACGCGGGGGCAAGCTAAGATGTATGTTATGTATGTTACGTCGTTGTTTTAAAGTAAACTAACAAAATCCAGAGCGACTGCAGATATGTGTAATTTCGCATAAAATTACTCACCGTTCGCGACGAACATGGCTCTTGATAAACCTTGAACACGTGCTGTTGAATATGTCCGCTTGTGTAGAAGAAGGGAACTGTGAGCTGTTTACACGTCATAAAGTTGTATTTTACATCGACAGAACTTAAAATTATATTGTTTTTTTGATTAAAAGAAGATTTTAAATTCAGACAAATCACGATTATATATTGAGTAAAGAGGCATAATTTATGTGTCACCCGAACTCAATAAAATAAAAATTTTAATTAGGAAGTCTAACAGTATTTATGAACTTGATTTTTCATTTCACAACAACATATATATGTAAGTAATGACTAAAGGTCCCATTAATTACTTTTTAGAGTGCACAGTAGAGCACTGTCCTGTTTTGTTTTCTATCACTGGCAAATCTGGGATCCTTAAAAGCCCTTAGAGGACAGTTTCTGACATACAGAAAGATACTAGTTACAGAATACATATTTCTCTATATTGCCTCAGATTGTTTTAATCTGCAAAGCAATTTCAATTCTTTTAGACTATTTCTTTATTTCAATTGTATTCATCTCTCATTGCATACATCTGTTATGTTCCCATTGTGTCCTTATCTCTCCCACCAGAAATAAGACACACCGACAGCAAAGACTCAAAACAGCCAAGGTTCACTGCACATCTTAACCTCCTAAGACCCAAACTCTTCCATGGCATGCATTTTTAATTTCTCTTTGGTATTTGGACATATTGGGATTCGATGAATGTAAAAACAAAGAATTACCAATTTTTTTTTAAACCGAATTTTTGTTTCTGAGAAAAATGAGAGCCACATATGAGGATATTTGTTTTAAATTTTGATGAAACAGAGGCAGTATATTGTCCTCATAAGTTGATATCAGGCCCTTGTAGAGAAAAATTTAGTGATTTGGTCTAGATAACCAAAAATGTAATGTCCACATCATAGCCGGACTGGCCATCGGGCATAGCAGTGGGCCGATGGCGATTTTTCGTTTTTTTTTAAAAAAAAGGTGGTGGATTGGCCAGATGCTGGCCGATATGTAAAAGTAACTCAGTTGTTTTTTGGTGGCTGTGGTGGAGCTGCCACAGAGGCCAGCAGGTGGATGAGGGAGAGTGGAGGCAGGAGGAGGAGAGACCCGAGGCAGCTGCCGGTCCGAGTATCAGGTGAACTGAACTTCAGGTAAGAAGTTATGACCTGCAGTCTATCTGGGTCAGATAATAAACCAAGTTTAGGTGGAGTTTATTTTCGTTGTGCTGACTTTTTACAGTCAGTTACAATAAGTTGTACTGCGTACTATGGGAGCTATGATGTTACTGACAGTGAACTTTATTTTATTCATAAGGTTAGTTAGTAGAGTTGCCAACTGTTCTGTAAAAAACGGAATCGCCCCGCATTCAGAGAAATTATTACGCACTTCGTACGGAGCTGAAAAAGAACACAGTTTGTCCTGGACGTCAGCTAGAATGGAAGAAGACACAAACCTGGAGTTATTCTGCGTCTTTACGCTGTCAGCTGCCTCTTCTTCTCTAATTCTCTCACCCTCGCTCTCCTGTTACTACTTCAATCATGAAACTGATCAATGATCAGATGATCGGCTTTTCTGACACAAGTCCCGTCTCTCTTGTTTGTTTATCGCCCACTTTGCACCAGAAAGAGGAAACCAGCAGATGTCGCGCTAAACAACAGCAGCATGTTTAAGCTTGATCAACTGTTGTTAGAATTTATTTAATATTAATTTCTAGTATCAGCTGATGTTTGCTGGAGCCACAGCTGTAAAAGCTGCAGGTCATGATATCGGTTTGGATATGTGGTGAGAGGGAAACATGAAGATGAAACCAGGAGATGTCCTTACTGAATCATCAGAGCTAAACAGGTGATGGAGAAACAGGTTTACCTTTTAGGTGATATGAATGAGTTGAAGGGAAGTTATGAACTGTTTCTGAGAGACAAATAACACCCTTTTCTAAGTAGCTGACACCTGATAGCTGTGCAGGGTGGGTCTAGCAAAGTTTTCCCAGGGGGGCAGGTAGGGCATTAACAGGGAGAGGGGGGCACAAATAAATATTTTACTGTGTTATTATAATGTAAAATGTCTAGCTTTTAATAAATAATTATCTGAATCTTACAACCAAAGCTGTCTTTCTCTTGTCTTTCACTGCTGTGATCACCTACTTCCCCACTCACCTACAAACAACACCCTCTATTTCTCCATATTTTCACACCACGTTCACGCAAACACATCCGCTCAACGGCAGCACATTCACAACAGCCTCACAGCACGCATAGACTTGCAGGACACATAAGCAAGCCACGCTTGTTCATATTAGTGAATATTCACACACATAGTCAGACTTATGGAGCCTCTCACCACACTTTTTTTTTCTCTTTCTATTTACAAACAAGGGATGTTACCACATTCTCTCCACCTGTCTAAACAAAACACCCAGCATACATCATTAGACATACACACACAATTATGGGCATGCTGAGGTTTGTCACATGGAATGTAAATGGAGCTGGCACCAGAGGAAAGAGGTTAAAGATATTTAACCAGCTTAAAAAACTACAGGCAGATGTTGTTTTATTACAAGAAACTCACAGACCTGTCACAGGTTTAAACGAACTTAAAACACCTGAGTTTCCTAACGTGTTTGCAGCCTGTTATAATTCTAGACAAAGGGGAGTAGCAATTTTAATACATAAAAATGTTAATTTTACAGTACTCGATACAGTTATAGATCCAGAGGGTAGATTTCTAATTATTAAACTATCAATATTGAATAAAAAACTATGTATTGTAAGTACAGTATATATGGTCCAAATGTTGATGAACCCTCATTCTTCCACGGATTTTTTAGTGCACTCTCTGAACACCTCGATTGCACACTCATTCTTGGCGGCGACCTCAACCTTGGACTAAATGAAGAAATTTCTGCAACATTCACGCTCTTTGGTTCTGTCCACCAGTGCAGAAGTTCTGGCACGAGATATGTGAAGACTTATCAAAGTGTCTGAAATGTAAAATTCCAACCTCCCCTTTAGTATGCTTGTTGGGAAAACTGGATGAGGTCACTACAGAAACTAATACAGTCCACATGGTTTTTACTGCCCTATGCATCGCCAAGAAAATGGTCCTCATGAACTGGAAAAATAAAAATAATCTTAATTCTAGCCAATATAGAAACCTTCTAATAGATCACATTAGTCTCGATATAGCCTCTGCCACCACATTAGATCAATCCCTCTGGGCTCCTTTGATCGGCTCCATCACCTAGCGGGGGTAGGGGGTCGTGGTTTGGTCCCGCCTTAGCTACTGTGGTTGATATGGAGTTGGGACGGGCTTAGGGCGCCTGGAGGACCCCTAGAGACGTTATCCCTGGAGGGCTTAACCCGGGGGTTGTGTTCATAACCTGGTTAGTGGTTCTGGTCGCTCTTAGAGGTTGTTCTCCTCGTGGCTGCGTGCAGCGGGGCTGGAGGATGGTCTGTACTGGTGGACGTAGGTTACTGGCCTGGTGGCCTGGCTGCCCCTGAGTGGATCCGGGGCAGGCGTGGGGGTTTGGGGTTCGGGGGTGCTTCGCCTCCGTGCTGGGGCTCTGGCTGGCCCTTGGGGGCTTCGGTCCTCGTCGGTGTGTCACCGAGGTTGTGAGCGGGTGGGTGCACGGGGGCTCAGCCCTGGCGCAGGGGGCCTCTTGTGCATCGGCCTAACTGGGGGGCTCTTCAACTGGCAGGGAGGTTGTTCCATCCTTGCAGGAGTCCACTCTGCAGGTGGGGGAGAGACATAGGAGAGGTGGAGAATAAACTTAACCTGGGTGTCTGTTGTCTTGTGTAGTCTGGGAGACGATTGAATGTTGGGGTGGGTACAGTTTCCTCTGCGGTGGGGTAGGGTGGGCTGCCCCGGGTCCTGTGGGGCTTGGCAGTGCTACCGTAGGCCCCGGTCTGGATGGACCTGGGCTCTCTTGCCTTGGTGGGTACCAGAGGACGGGGGTGCCTACTGGGGTCAGCGGGGGGAGCTGGCCCTAGGGAGGGGCATCCTCCCCTCCCTCCTTTTCCTCCCCATCCC
This sequence comes from Simochromis diagramma, assembly GCF_900408965.1. Classification (NCBI taxonomy): domain Eukaryota; kingdom Metazoa; phylum Chordata; class Actinopteri; order Cichliformes; family Cichlidae; genus Simochromis; species Simochromis diagramma. The sequence goes on from NW_024386736.1 coordinate 1,584,076, forward strand.
CGGCTACCTCCCTCTTCCCGCTCCACCACACTCACCCACACAGGTAGGGCCTTGGGGTGCAGGTGTGTCACAAGGGTGCAGGGGAGACATTCCCCCCCCCCCCTCTGTCCCCTTCTGGCCACCTGTGCCTCAATTTTATCTCACAACTTAGACATCCACATTACTTACACTCTCATAACACACACATATATATAGGGCCTTGAGGGTGGGCACGTTAACGGCGTCCAGTGGACAGTCTGTGTACTCAAACCTACCTCTGGCGCTGGTGCCCACCTCTCAATTTTAAATCCATGTAGACATTGAGGGTTCTCGGGAGGGGCCGTGCTAACACCTGCTGCTCTCTGGCAGCAGCACCATGCTCTCCCTTGTTTTAAATGCACTTTAGAACAACATGCAGCAACACTACACATGAGCGGGAGGAGGGAGGTATGGGGTCTTCACACACCCCCGTTCTCTGCTGGCCATTGGGGCGGGGGGGGCTGGGAGGAGATGTTAGCTGTCCGATTGGCCTCCCTGCTGCTGCGGAGCCTGGGACGGTCTGCTTGCCTCCACCCCGGGGGGAAGGGTAACATCTCTTGGGTCTGGGTTCTGTTTCCCCCTCTGGGGGCGAGGGTACCTGGACCCGGGGTATAGAGTATGTTTGGGGAGTGTGATTGTGTGTACATGTCCATTTATGTCAATCCTTACATTGGGTGACTGCTGAGTGTTTGTATATGTGTGCATGAGGGTGGGAATGCATGTTTGTGTCTGTGTGTGCCTGTTTGTCTGTGTCTATATGTCAGGTCGGGTCTTAGACTCCACCTCTCTGGGAACTCCCAGGCCCTCCAAGGCCTATCTCCCCTCACCACACTCCCTGCCGGTGATTGATGCGCTCAGGGGTCGGTGCATTGGTGGTTCTTGGTGTCCGGGGCTGGGCACTCAGGTATGTACCGGCTCACTCCCGGTGGCTACCTGGCGGGGCCTGGCGCCTGTTTCTTGGTCAGGCCTCCTCCGGGGTGCGGGGGGCCCTCGGGCCTCCGGCCTCTGGGCCTGCGGCTCGGTTCACTCTGGCACAGCTGGCTGCCGGCAGAGCCGGTGGGCACGCCGGTGCAGCCCCCTCTAGCTTCTGCTCGGTGGCTACTGGGTGACGCCTCGTCTGGGATCCTCAGCCCTTCCCATGAGGGTGGCACGGATGCCCCTCCGGTGGTCCTCCTTGGGCTCTCGCACTCTGAGGCTTCTGGATGTCTGGGGCCTGGATCTCCTCCATGCCTGCTTCATGCCCTGGGGGACGGGGCTACGGCTCGCTACATCCTCTTGCAGACCATTACATGTGGAAACCATTTGAATACAAGCGCGCTGATCCACACAGGTATGCACACGGGCGTTCACTGCTCGTAGACTTAAATTACACCTTTCTTGGCTGCTACTTCAAAGCACATTGTGCGCTGTCTGTCCTGCGTGCTGCACAACAATATTGAATATTTAGTATTTACTGCTGTTTACACGTAGCTAGATTAATGCGATCGTGTTGTGTTTAGTATGTTGCTTTGGTTTTTTTTTTGCTTGTTTTCTATTCTTCTTCTCTCAACAGGTGATCCAGGAGATTTTTTTTTTCTCCCCCCCTTTCTCACTGTCCCTCTCCACTTCTGTTTTTCTTTTCCTTCCTCTTTCTCTCTCCCTTTCCTATCCCTCACTCATGTCTGTCCCGTCTGTAACATCTGAAAATAAAATATAATAAATAATAAAAACAAAGGTCGATCAAATGGACCAATACGGCAATGCCACGATGATCCATTTGGCAAAGTAAATCCATTGGGTATCCTTGTTGGTCTTCAGACAACAATTCTGATGGCTAAAGAACCAAATGGGACAGGCAAAAAAAAGAAAAAGAAAAAAAGAAATGGAAGTGCAAAACTACAGATAAAGTTCTTGTTGCCCTAACAGTCCTGTAATAATAAAACTAAGTTTTTGCTTATTTTACATTTTATTTATTCAGTATTTTTCTGTGAACTATCACAAATTATTTAAATTATTTCAATGTTTTATTTTGGTGTAGTATGACTGGCAATGTCAGGAGGAAAAACTGTAAAATTTCTGAAGAAGATTTTCAGAAATTTTCTGACTTTTGAGATTTTGGACTTTTCTACAGTGAAAAGTCCAAATAATGCTTTAGCTGCTACTGCTCGAGACTGAGCCAGTATTTTACTTAATTACAAAATTCACACTGAACTGACTGGCCAGGTTTATAGAAATATATATGTGAGACCTGGAGTCATCATGACTTTGATTTGCATGGCATGTGGGTTCCGTGTGTTGGGGAATCATAACTGGCAAGAATCTAGTTCTGCAGGAATCTATTGAGAGCAGCTTGAATACCTTTCTGCCTCACTCTCTTTGTTTTTTTCTCTCCCGTGCCTCTCTTTCAATATTCTGTCCACACATGTGTTTGTTTCTATTTTTTTATATCCTGGTTTTTCTAGCTTCTTCCCTCTTTCTGGTTGTGCTTGATGTGAGATTCTGCCAGAGCATCAAAAGAAACCCGATTATTAACAAATGCTAATAAGGTCTCTCCATAGGTAGGGGGGATCATTCATGATACTCAGTGCTGTAAACATCTTGTCAAAGAGCTGAGATGAGGGTGACTATCTCACAGAGCTAGCAGCTTTACTTATCTCTTTAAGGAAAGTGAATCAGTTTCTGAGAAAATCAACAACCTATGAGAGGCAGATGTTACAGCCAGACCCTACATTGTTTAGGCCGACCCCTGTTTCAGCTACAATGGTATTTGTCCATCAACATCTCCTTTGAGCTTCCAGTACCCAGTGTGTCAAATTTTGCGATTAACTGTGATTGCTCAAGTCACCAAAGGAAGCTCAACATTTAAGTATTTTATTTTATTTCAGTGCACTGATAAGAGCAGCTGTATTTTCCTACTGCCTTCAATAGCAGCTGTTTACCAAATTAATAAAAAATGTGACATTTTTAAAGTAAGATTACTTTGCAAGAAATATCTGAAATATACACAATAAAATACAAAGTCATGTGTTCTTGAAGCCATCTGTATCTTTATTTTTCCTCAGAATTGTTTGTGCTCTTTGACACACAGAGGACAAATAAACCAGGTATGACAGGTATGTGAACAAACCAGGCAGACTTTGTGAACCAATCCTTTTGCCACATCATTTGTACACAATGCCTCTTTCCCTTATCATCATAGTAGGACTCATAAACTTTATCCCTCTGTAGTTATTTCAACTTTTTCTTTCTTTCTTTCTTTCTTTCTTTCTAAGTCATAAAAAATATATCACAATCTGAAAAAAACAAACAAAAAACCCCCCCAAAAAACCCCCAAAATGCACGGCCCGATTTTTTTGTCCCACTCCAGCCCTGGTCCACATATGTGGACCGCCAGCTCCTAGGAGGTTAAAGCAAAATGCACCTAAGCTGGAGGGTTCTGATCTCAAAGATGACCAGCATTTAAGGTTAAAATGTACTGGGAGACATGTGAGTGAAAGTTGGCCCCCCCACCTACTTCAAATCCAACAAAAGTGGTATCAAACGTTTGTGCTGCTAAAATTGTCGTTTGTGCTGCTTCTGTTTTAAAGATATTAATGAAAAGGTAAAGGTCAAAAGGTCAACCAGCCCCCCCACATTACCCAAATCCAACAAAATTAATGTCAAACGTTTGTGCTATGTTTGTGCTGCAAAAATTTTCGTTTATGCTGCTATCATTTTAAAGATATTAATAGAAATTTCTACAGGTCAACAGAGGTCAACCAGCCCCCCCACATTAATGGAATCAAACAAAATTGATGTCAAACGTTTGTGCTGGTTTGTGCTGCAAAAATGTTTGTTTTTTCTGCTAACATTTTAAAATTTTTAATAAAATAACATCTTGATGCATGCTTAATCATCCAGGTAAGTAAATCCCAAAAGGTTGATTCTGTTTATCTGGACATTTTCAGTTGGAGAAATGTTTCGTCACTCATCCAAGTGACTTCTTCAGTCTCAGCTGACTGCAGGTTTCCCCAACCTTATAAACACATGTGAGTGAAGGTGGCCCCCCTACCTTCTTCAAATCGAACAAAATTGATGTCAAACATTTGTCCTGCAAATTATTTTGTTTGTGCAGGTTATGTTTCCCTAATTTTATAAACAGTACATGTACAGTGAGAGAGAGATGTTACATCTGTCTTCACTTGCATCCCAGTCATAGAAGCGTTGGAGGTAGTTCATAAGAGATTACAGGATCACCCCAACCTCAGCAACAGAACCACTCTCAACACTGATCAGTTGTGTTTGCTTTTGGAACTGTGTCCTAATTCCACCTATTTTGCATAAGGGTCAGTACAGGCAGAAACCTAGGTGTGCCATGGGTTCCCACAGGCCCCTGGTCAAAGTCACCAAACCAGTTCGTAAGCAGGTACAGGTGTGGCCAGAAGGGTCCTCAGAGGCACTGCAAGACTGCTTTTCCACCACAGGCTGCTACACACGACAACACCACAGACTTTCAGGAATATACAGAAACTGTTACTGCCTACATCCCAAAATGCATCGATGATGTCACAGAGACCAGGTGTCACCGGTTGCTTAGAGGATCCACTTGCAGGACTCATGAGTAGCATTTAAACAGAGACTGTTTATTTACAGATCTTCACCAAGTGTATGTACAGACAGTGCGGGGTTAGTGCTATATACAAGACGTGAGGGGCAGGGGTCCAGGGCTCCAGGGAAAACGGGGAAATCACACACGCGCTCAGTTCAACCTCTCTCTTCTCCGCTAGCGACCAGTCACTCCTTCCACACTCCACACGGGGAAACACGGGGAATCTAGGAACAAAGAAACACTCGTTAAGTCTCTGAGACGGAGGCACAGGAAACTTGAGCTAGACGTGTACTGACTAGAGCCTTCACAGCAATCCAGCGTTGAACAGCTGATCTCCTCCTTCTAATATACCAGTTGGTCTGATGAGGCCCAGGTGTTCCCAATCCAGGAAGGCGTGGACCGAGGGCGTGAAGCCGCCATGAGTTCCGCCCCTGCAAAACAGGGCAGAGAAGGAGAGAGGGGGAGAGAGAGGGAAAAAGAGAAGAGAAGGAGGGCTAGGAGTGGAGAGATTCTGATCAGCACCTTGCCAATCCTGCAGGTCGTGACACCAGGCCTATCACTGTCCGGGCCAATCAGAAACCATGGCTCACAGGTCAGGTTTAAATGCTCCTAAAGTTGAAAAATGCAAGCCTTCAGAGCCGGGAATTAGGTGAGCCAAAGAACAGCAAGGGCAAACCTGTCACGTGGCATCAGCTACAGTGGGGCAAAAAAGTATTTAGTCAGCCACCGATTGTGCAAGTTCCCCCACTTAAAATGATGACAGAGGTCAGTAATTTGCACCAGAGGTACACTTCAACTGTGAGAGACAGAATGTGAAAAAAAAATCCATGAATTCACATGGTAGGATTTGTAAAGAATTTATTCGTAAATTAGGGTGGAAAATAAGTATTTGGTCACCTCAAACAAGGAAAATCTCTGGCTCTCACAGACCTGTAACGTCTTCTGTAAGAAGCTTTTCTGTCCCCCACTCGTTACCTGTATGAATGGCACCTGTTTGAACTCATCATCTGTATAAAAGACACCTGTCCACAGCCTCAAACAGTCAGACTCCAAACTCCGCCATGGCCAAGACCAAAGAGCTTTCGAAGGACACCAGGAAAAGTATTGTAGACCTGCACCAGACTGGGAAGAGTGAATCTACAATAGGCAAGCAGCTTGGTGTGAAAAAATCAACTGTGGGAGCAATCATCAGAAAATGGAAGACATACAAGACCACTGATAATCTCCCTCGATCTGGGGCTCCACGCAAGATCTCATCCCGTGGGGTCAAAATGATCATGAGAACGGTGAGCAAAGATCCCAGAACCACACGGGGGGACCTGGTGAATGACCTGCAGAGAGCTGGGACCAAAGTAACAAAGGTCACCATCAGTAACACACTACAACGGCAGGGAATCAAATCCCGCAGTGCCAGACGTGTTCCGCTGCTGAAGCCAGTGCATGTCCAGGCCCGTCTGAAGTTTGCCAGAGAGCACATGAATGATACAGCAGAGGATTGGGAGAATGTCATGTGGTCAGATGAAACCAAAGTAGAACTTTTTGGTATAAACTCAACTCGTCGTGTTTGGAGGAAGAAGAATACTGAGTTGCATCCCAAGAACACCATACCTACTGTGAAGCATGGGGGTGGAAACATCATGCTATGGGGCTGTTTTTCTGCCAAGGGGACAGGACGACTGATCCGTGTTAAGGACAGAATGAATGGGGCCATGTATTGTGAGATTTTGAGCCAAAACCTCCTTCCATCAGTGAGAACTTTGAAGATGAAACGAGGCTGGGTCTTCCAACATGACAATGATCCAAAACACACCGCCCGGGCAACAAAGGAGTGGCTCCGTAAGAAGCATTTGAAAGTCCGGGAGTGGCCTAGCCAGTCTCCAGACCTCAACCCCATAGAAAATCTGTGGCGGGAGTTAAAGTCCGTGTTGCTCGGCGACCGCCCCAAAACATCACTGCTCTCGAGAAGACGCATGGAGGAATGGGCCAAAATACCAGCTACTGTGTGTGCAAACCTGGTAAGACCTATAGTAAACGTTTTGACCTCTGTTATTTGCCAACAAGGTTATGTTACAAGTATGAGTTGTATTTTGTTATGACCAAAACTTATTTTCCACCCTGATGTACGAATAATTCTTTACAAATCCTACCATTGGATTCATGGATTTTTTTTTCACATTCTGTCTCTCACAGTTGAAGTGTACCTCTGGTGCAAATTACTGACCTCTGTCATCATTTTAAGTGGGGGAACTTGCACAATCGGTGGCTGACTAAATACTTTTTTGCCCCACTGTACAGCAAAGCTTCAGCGACAGCAGAGATACTTGGAGGCAGTGGCAAGGAATACAAACCATCACAGACTACAAGCCCACTCTGCAGACCGTGGTGACACAATCCCCAGACAGTGTGTGGAGATCCCTTGCCAAAATCAGTACCGCCGTTCCCACATGCCTCAAAGCCTCCACCATCATTACTGTACCCAAGAAGTCATCTACCTCCTGCTTTAAGGACTACCGTCCTGTCAAACTCACCTCCATCATTATGAAGTGCTTGCATGCATCAAATCAAATTATCTCTTTCGTCAAAACGCTCAAGTGATGATGGAATTTCAACTGCCCCTTACTCAGCCCTCACACATCTCAACACTAGAGACTCATATGTCAGAGTGCTGTTCATAGACTTCAGTTCAGCCTTCAGCATCATCATTCCCCAGCAACTCATTCACAAACTGGATCTGCTGGGGATCAGCACCTTGCTGTATAACTGGCTGCTAGATTTCTTGACAGGAAGACAGCAGATAGTATGGGTCGACTGCAACAACTCCAGCCCAAGAACACTGAATACGGGGGCTCCCCAAGGTTGTTGAGCCCCCTTCTCTTTACTCTACTGACCCACGACGAGATCTACTACAGGGGTGAAGTTAACCATCTGGCAGAGTGGTACAGCAACAACAACCTGTCCCTGAATGTGGAGAAGACCAACAGTGACTCTACTTCCTCTGCAAACTGAGAAGCACAAGAGATTCAACCCCCATTATGAGCACCTTCTACAGAGGCACAGTTGAGAGTATCCTCACCAGCTGCATCACTGTGTGGTATGACTCCTGCACTGGGTTCTGAAGGAAAAAATGACAATGGGTAGTGAGAGCAGCTGCACCTGCCTCATCTGGAAGGTCCTCTCCATTACAGGTGACCCCACTCATCCCTTCAGCAGCATCTTCAGTTTGCTGCCATCAGGAAGGATACTGAAGAGCCTCCGGGCCAGAACACACAGACTGAGAGACAGCTTCGTCCATCGGGCTGTCAGGATGCTGACCATCTCTGAATCGAGAAGGGGGGCCCAAGGGTACATCTTTCGCCATCCTACAATGCTGTGAGGGTAGCCATTCCCCACTTTCTGTGAATGGTACTCATGGCCATTAATCAGTAGGCTTTGATTAGTTGTCATTGATCAATGGTCATAAGAATTTGCATACTAACAATCATGGAACTAACCCCCAGCACTTTGTTCATTCAGTGGTGCTAGTTTCCTTCCCTATGCAAATGTACTGTTTATAAGGTTGGGGAAACCTGCAGTCAGCTGAGACTGAAGAAGTCACTTGGATGAGTGACGAAACGTTTCTCCAACTGAAAATGTCCAGATAAACAGAATCAACCTTTTGGGATTTACTTACCTGGATGATTAAGCACGCATCAAGACGTTATTTTATTAAAAATTTTAAAATGTTAGCAGAAAAAACAAAAAATTTTGCAGCACAAACCAGCACAAACGTTTGACATCAATTTTGTTTGATTCCATTAATGTGGGGGGGGGGGGGCTGGTTGACCTCTGTTGACCTCTAGAAATTTTTGTTAATTTCTTCAAAATGATAGCGGCACAAACAAAAATTTTGCAGCACAAACGTAGCACAAACGTTTAACATCAATTTTCTTTGATTTGGGTAATGTGGGGGGGCTGGTTGACCTTTCGACCTTTACCTTTTCATTAATATCTTTAAAACAGAAGCAGCACAAACGACAATTTTAGCAGCACAAACCAGCACAAACGTAGCACAACTGATTGACACCCATTTTGTTTGATTTAATTAATGTGGGGGCGGGGGGGGGGGGGGGGGGGGGGGGCTGGTTGACCTCTGATGACCTTTAGAAATTTTTATTAATATCTTTAAAATGATAGTAGCACAAATGAAAAATTTTTGCAGCACAAACCAGCACAAATGTAGCACAAACGTTTGATACCACTTTTGTTGGATTTGAAGAAGGTGGGGGGGCCAACTTCACTCACATCTGGAAGACTGCAATTGACTCACACTCTCTAACTCATAGGTGTCTAACTCTGGCCCGCGGGCCAAATTTGGCCAGCAGCCTAATTATATTTGGCCCGCGAAGCCATACCAAATTACTATTAGAGCTGGCCTACTGGTATTATACAGCTAATATATATATATTGTTTAGTATTAAGTTTTGCTTGTTCCATATTCAGTTTTTCAGCAAAACTTGTTTGAGTCCATAAGAAAAGATTCATTCTTATATCTGGGGGAAGATTTTTTTTTCAATAAATATTAATGTTAGCCCGCGACTTTGTTCCGGTTTTGAATTTTGGCTGTGTATTTGAGTTTGACACCCCTGCTCTAACTACACAAACAGACTGCATGAATTCAGATACCACCATGTAGTATTTCATTTATTATGCTGTAGTAACAAGTGGTACACTTACTGGAAATGACATTTGCAATGGTTGACTGATATTTGCAACATGTCCTGCAAATTGCAAATATCTTGTCAAAAATAGAAACATTTTAACTAAGACTAAACAAATGCCTAGTGGCAGCTAACAAGCATCTGTTGGTGGCAAGCTTGTTAGCACTGACATCGTCATTGTGGCTGATGATATTTTGTACTTATGCAACAGCTTTTGGTGGATTTTTTTTTCTCTACAGCTCTTATAGATAACCATTTCCCGGTAGTTCAATTCTGTTGAATTGTCTGTTTAGCTATCAGTTATGCTCATCAGTTCCAGTTGCCCTTATGGTACAATCTGATGATATCAGTCCATGTACCTGAGGAGGAATATAGTAGCACAGTTTTCAGCGTGGATATGAAAAATACTTTTATTTTTCTTGTAGAAAAAGTTCTCTCTCACAAGTAACTTTGTGACATAGGCATGTGTGCATATATGGAGTATGAGCATCAGAATGATGCATACATAGCTGATAGTTGAATATGAGGTATTATTGTTGTGTTTTTCATGTGATGACTGCTAAGCAGGAGCATTCATGATGACTTATATGTTTCTTTTTATTTCAGTTCACATTAAAGGGACAAGCTGTGTGTCATTTTATTTGTTTATTTGCTGAAAACGTCTTCAATAAAGGAGCCCTCTCTCAACTCCAGATGCATTTTAGGAATGGACACATTCTTCAAGATGGCATGCTGACATCCATTTTGAGGTCCCAAAAATGAAAAATGTGAATAAAAATATCATAAAAGTAAAAACAAAAAACAATATGGCAGGATTCAAATTTAGAATTTTTGAGTATTTTATCAAGCGTGCTATAAAGAATTAACTACTGAGTTAATAAATTTTAGTTGCATTTTATTAAGTTTATGACAGCAGTCATGCCTGCCCTGTAAGCCTGCAGGCAGTAATCTGTCAGGATGCTTTTGACAATGTGTTATTTCTTTGTTAGATGACACATGACTTCCTCAAAAGGCACCTGTTATGCAAATAACATGAAAACGCTGCAGAAATATGATACAAGAATAACACGCCTTCGTCTGACACCAACAACAGGCATTCAGTCTCAGCTACGTTTCTCTTTTTACTTTATTTATCCTTTATGAAATGCTTCATGTAATGCATCCTTTCTCCTTTATGAAATAATAACAGTATTTCAGCAGCTCAACTGCTAAAATGCTTTTAAAACACTTTTTCATTAGGCTTAGAAATTCTTCACTGGTGTGCTGTTTGAACCTCTGCTGTCTGCATTCAGGGTCTGAAGTGTTGGGCTTGATGATGCTTGTACAGCTTTGCTCTGCTCACTGTATATATATATAGTATATATAGTCTCATCTCATCTGGGCCATGATGGTCGTTTTACATTATACAGTTTTGCAGGCAGATAAAAGACACCATTATTTGTTAAAGATAAAGAAATTGTTTTGCATGTAAAGAAAAGCATTTCACTCTCACATTGACAGAATGCTGTTTCGTGTCAAAGCACTGTGCAGATATCATTTGGGGCCAGGGGAATTTTTCCAACCTCAGAAACGAGTGTCATATTTTGCAGTGAGTTTGCATTTCCAGGTAGGTCAGCCCTGGGCCACATTTACTTTGTATATTCATTTTGATTTCTTTTTTCTCTTTAAATGCACTTTAAGAAATTAGTCATGCAATAAAAATCAGATAAGGGCAGCCTGACGTCTACTTTGATCACACAAACATTACATAGAAGTAAGTCGTGGATAGGTACGGACTTTGAGCTTTACTTTACTTCATTACATATTTATATTTATTACATAAAATTATACTACAGTATATTTCAAAATAACTAACCAGTCAAATGTGACATGTTTGTGATCTTTAGAATCCCCGTACAGTGTACAAACAGAGGCAACCACATTTTAAGCACAACTTTAAAAATAAAAACATTTTATAAAAGTTTGGCCTTATTTGACCTGAAGAAGAGATCAGATGCCCATATTATTCCCTAAAGGTATATATACTGTGAATTTAAACAATGGCAGTAAGAAACCGTTTTCGATACCTCTACACGAATGATCAGTTTCATCAAAACCTTCTAGGAAAGAATTGAGAAATAGCAGAATATTTTTTGACATATAGTATTTGTTTAGGTTCCCCATACAAATATTTAGTACGGGTTTATATATTTCATTTTTAAAAAGTCAATTAAAACACTAAATACATACATTTAGGATACTTTGTTTCTAATTGTAGTGTTTGGAAAATTAAAAATCCTCACAAGCGAACAGTTGGAAGTGTTTGGAGTGAAAAATATCAATTGTTAGAAATTTGTTATAAATATAATTTCAAGATGATTTCCTGCCGACTGAGTTCATTGCGAATAAGCGGAAGAGACTGGATTGACGCGGGCGGTGCTCAGACTCGGGGTGACTTCAGGTAAACTCTGCACTGGGAGTTCCCCTGTCTGCGACCACACCGTCATAGGAACTCTTTGGAGTTTATCTACGTAAAATCTGTTTATAAAGACAAAAGCGTAGAAGACCGCTTTTCACAAACAAGCGGATGGAAATCAAGGAACAACGCAACCTACGTGGGTTTCCCGTGTTGAATAAACTTTCCATCCACGCTTTACTTCGTGCTCCGATTTAATGCCCAACAAAAACAGGTGAGCACAGAATGATGTTATTACGTGAAAGGATTATTCTGGAATAAAGAAAAGTTCTCCTGATAAGACAAAGTCGGCTTGCATGCTTCGAGAAATCTCACCGAACGCGGAAATGATGGCTAAACGCCTACATTTATGGTGTCTGTAGTTTTTCCGTCTGCATAGCGGTTTCCGTTTGATCAGCAAACGTAGAGGGGGATTCACAAACGGCAAACACTGCCGGTGTTCTTGAGAACAGGGCAATTCTAAATGTTAGCTGCACGAGGCTGGACACGGATGACCCATATGTAGGTCGAATGCTGATTGATTGATAAGTGGGCCGGAATAAGGAAGGGGTGACATCGGCGTTCACCGGGCACCGGAGAAGCTGAGAAAGATCAACACAGATCTAAAAGTACAGCATGAAATGCACAGGCAGTGGTGGAGTGTATATTTTTTCATTGTTTTTGAACCCTCTTTTTCGCTTCTGCTTTTTGTTTGTTTGGACATCACTCATCTGTGCAGCTAGACTAACACTACGCGTTGACTTCCTCATTGGAGTGTAGTGATCTCTAAAATGGAAAAAAGGCCAAGAGTTGCTCCTAGGCTTAATATTTTGTTATAAACAACGAAAACAAGCAGAACTATTGTACATATCTGATTACCACAGTTTTCAAGTGTTATATTACAAGTGGAAGTGTTCTCTGCATTACACTCCATGAGTGTCTGTAGACTGCTTTCTGTCTACATCCGCTCCAGCATAAAACAAGTTATCAGGTTCAGTAGCCTATGTAAAACATTTCACTGAACCTAAAATACAGAATCTTTAACAGTGTACTCTGGACAGGGGCGTTTTTAGCCCATTTCTGGCTAAAGCACCCCCAAAGATTTCTTACTTTTTTGACAATATTTGGTACAGGATATTGTCTTTTTTGTGTGTGTGATACACTACAAAAAATATAGAAAGCATACAGTACTTGGTTGAGATGTAATATTTTAACAACAAAAGTATAGATACCCCCCTCCCAAAATGGTTTATTCCAGCTCGCCTTGCCCCTACTCTGGCTCTGGTGCCCTACGTGGTGTGCGATATTGCATATTTTGGTATCGATCCGATACCAAGTAAATACAGGCCAGTATCGCCGATACCAGTACCGATACTTTTCAATAAATAAGGTGGATGCCTCATTGAATTGCTAAATCACAATTAATTTTCATGACCTTAAGTGTTTTTTGTGATTTTTCCTTTTGTATTATTAATTACTTAAAACCAAGGACATAATTAGGAGAAATAATTTATTTATAATTAAATAAAAAAATGCTTTATTATTGTGGCGGGACCATGGTCTGCGATGCTGCTGCAGATGAGATGGACTCACCGTCACTGCATCTACAATGATGCCTCACCGGCTTAAAACCTGTGCGCTGCTTGTGCTGTTGTTGTTTTTGGTGTTGATGTGTACAGCTGGCAGCAGGAGGGCTGCAGCCATTAAATGTAGGCTACAGTTACAGCAACCGGGTGATCACTGTAAGGGTGGACAGCACGCGGCTCGGGGTGAGCTTGGGGACCTGCCAAGCTGGAGATGGAGGTCGAGGTGCGCGGGGGTCCTGCCTGAGGGCGGCATGCTGTCCCCTTCGGCACGCAGGCTGCATGGTCCTGTGTGCCGGTCGTCTGCCCAGCTGCCTCTGAGCCCCGGCTCACTTCCACTGCTGCGCCGCCGCTGCTTGCCACATGGGTGGCCATCAGGCCAGCTCCCGGGCTTCCGCTGGAGTCGCGGGCGACCGCCAGAGTGGACACTTCCCTGTCGCTGGGCCGGGGCATGGGGCGCCGATGGTCCGGGCCGATTCTCTCGCCTGCTCGCGGGGTGGGGTGAAGCGGGCGATGGGGGTATGTGGCAGGGCGTGTTCTGTGATGCCGCTGCAGGTTTGGTGGTGGTGATGTGTACGGCTGCCAGCGGGAGAGCTGCAGCGGTTGAATGAACTGTTACAGCAATCGTGTGATTATTGAGCGCAACACCGAAACATAAGGGGGGGGGGAAGCAAAGTGTTTACTGCTGACACAGGAGCGGCGAGTCCAGCGACCTGGCTGTTTCGTTTTTGCCGAAAGCACAGCATAGCATAGCAAACAAGCAGAACTGTCAAACAAAACATAACATAAAAGAATCGATCTAACCAGGCTAGTATCGATCCGATACTGATCCCGACTTGGGATCGATACTATCGATATTTGGATCGATCCGCCCACCACTAGCCCTCACTGCCAGACCGATAGTCGCTGAGATGCAGCGGAGCGGAGGTGTAAGTGCCTGCCTTAAAACAGGACATATTAGCTGCATTTAACCTTCAGTTACTCTTTATATAGTTAGGTAGGAGTCAGACCATGTTTCTTTTTAGCTGAAAAACATTACACCCAGGTAACCTGCAGTGTTGAAAACGTGTTTTCCGATGATGTTTGCTACCCTACAATCCGTCCTGCTCTGTAGTAAAATAAGCGACAGTTGACGGTCCTGTTGCTCCCATTGAAATGTATAAAGCCTATTTAAAATCTAAAACTTAAAAGTGTCTGTAGCCTGCTGTTGTTACCACTGTCCTGTTTGAAAAGGAATGAGAGAAGCCGGTTATTTTGTCATATGTGCCGATATTAAACCCAAGGTACTTACCAGTTAACTGACTGCATTCCCATTAGCCTTAACTCCTGTTGTGTGTGTGTTTGTGCACAGAGAGACAGCCAGGTTCATAATGGATATAAGGAAGTTTTTTCAAAAAAGTAGCCACATTCAGTTAAAAGTGTAAGATCAAATTATCCGTCAATAAAGGATAATGTTGGATCAGTGTTTCAGTATTTATATCTTTTATTAGATGTTCATGTGTTTGGTTATTTGCCTTTTGGTTGAAAGTACATTGAGAGGGGACTTTAATATTAGTGATTTCAATAGTATTTTTTTCATATTAATTTAACTTTTTTCATTCAATACAATCTATTTGTGTATGATTGTCAGTCCAAAGAGGGAGAGAGGAAAGAGGGGAACGTGAGGAGAAAGTACAAGGTCAGGAAGAACCAGGTAAGAAAACAGACAGGGAACAGTGACAGGCAAAACAGAAACTGTTAAACTGCTTGAGAGAGTTGACCACCAAACAGTGATAGATTTGCCAACCTCAAGGTGAGGCGACATAGGTTAAAATGATATAAAAAATCTGCAGAGCCATATTAGTGGTATCTGCAGTAAAGATCTTTTCATACATTGTACCATAGGCACAGTTGTCTCCATTTTTATAATTTTTTTAATTAATATTTTGAACATTTCAAGGACTCTTCTATTTTTGGAGTGTATTTTTTATGTATCTGTATTATATTATACATACACTTTAAAAGTGAATCTCTGTCCAAAAAATGCATTCAGTTTATTTTTTACTCACTGTGAGCATCATTCATTATTCTCCCCCAGTAATTAAGGTTAGGATATGTATTTTTTTTTTTTTTATTCCAATCCATTTTTCTTTTGCAGCATTTAAATAACCTTTGTCAGATTCGATGGTGTTGTTACAGACTTTTCAAAAAACTGTTTTGCTTTTCTTTCACAAATGTGGGGATTCGATTTTTTTTTAGAATTGAATATTGATTTATTGATTAGCATTCAAATATCTCAGTGAAAACAGAATAAAGATCTACCACAAAGCAAGAAACCAAGACAAGGCTAATGAAAAGGTATTGGCTGAAGCATATGCTTATTAAATTGTGTTAAAATGTACAAAACAGTGATCTCATGTTTTGAGACTTGATGAATTTAAGAATCTTATTATTTAATAAAGAAATTTGCAGACTTGCACAGAGATGGTAAAATTATGATGACTGATAACGGAGACGAAGACAACAGTCGATGAGGACAGGGAGGAACAGGGGTTTAAATGCACCAAGGAGACAATCAGAGAGAACTCGGGGCAACTGGAGACATTTAGGGATACAGGGACTGACAGAGACAGGGAAGAAGTCTCATTGTGACAAGTAAAGTTTATCTTGCTTGGCTGGGCAGCTCTCCTGGTGCTCAGCACCCCCAAATCCCTGATCCTAGAATCGCCCCTGACTCTGGATGTTGCTTCTGTATTGACTGTTAAGATATTTGACTTCATAAATGAATGGCAAGGGTAGAGGGTTTTTAGAAATTGCCAAAGCTTTCTGAGTCATTATCTACCGCGTATGTTGCAAAAAAAATTTTCCGAATGTGACCCTGCCCTGTAACATAGAGATGTACTGAATGTGTTTTGGTTTTGTGAAAAATTAGTTTTCAAAAAAGAAACTGTGAAATACATGAAGTTGACATCAAGTGACGATGAGCTGGTCCTGATGTTTCTGAACCAGAAAAGGAAGAAAGAGATTCTGGCTATGTCTAGTTCTCACCAGAGGCAACCATCAAACCATGAGATTTTCATCTGAGGAGGCAAACAAATAGGTTCAGTGAGCCGATTGACCCCGAATCGCGTCTAGCTGTGTGTCTGAGTTAAAATAGAATTATTTCCGAATTGTATATTCAACACGATGAGCGCATTTGTTGCCAAGTGCAGTGGTCTGATTAGGTTAAAGCTGTTTATTCGTGTCCAAAAAAAAAGATAAATGTCAAAACATTGTTCTGTGTGAATGGCTGCAAGAAAGAAAATAGGTGAGGCCCAAATAAATTTTTAACAAGAAATATTCACACAAATATTACACATCTGGTGTGTAAAGGCCTTTTGATAGCGGATTTGGATAGGTAACTGAGGATAGATCTGCACAGCAGTCCCACCTGACTGCTGTTTTGAGCTTTTCAAGGGCCAGCCACTCAGAAAGGTAAGCGTGTCCTTGAGAGCAATGGAAACAACTTCTTTCAGACATTAGATTAATTGGGTGACCACACTAAGGCCCAGTACGAAACAATTATTTGAACTGTGAATCATGTGGAGCTCCTTTATTACATTGAGAGTAGGGGCATGCATCGATCAGTAAATCAACAGCTTTGCTTCTATGAGCGGCCGTCTCGTGCCAAACGGGTGCAACGTCTGCATTGCTGTTGCTGTGGCACCAAAACTGTTTGTCAGGCTCCCACTTTCTTCACTTGTGAACAAGACCCAGAGATACTTGAACTCCTCCACTCCCGGGCAGTGACTCGTCCCTGACCCGGAGTGGGCGGTCTGGCCTTTTCCTACTGAGGACCATGTCCTCAGATGTGGAGGTGCTGATTGTCATTCACACTCAGCTGTGAACCCCTCATGAAGCCTGCGGAACCACATTCTCTGCAAAAAGCAGATATGAGAAATTGAGGGCTACAAAGCTGGAAGCCTTATGACTTTAATTCTGTTATTTATTAATTTGTGTATTGCTGTGTTATCAGAATACGTGCTGTACAAGTTCTCGTGATAAAATATGTTTCCTTTCTCTGTAGTTTTCATGGACAACAAGAAGAGGCACCTAAAAGGCATCTTCATTTGCATTGCAGCAGCAGTGATTTTCATCTTTTTCTATCTCAATTCCAACAAAGTGGTTAGGAACATTCCTTATCAACCAGCATCAGCAGAGCCACGTTGGGAGGATCCAGGACCATATCATGTGGCCTACCCACGAAACTACAAATTCATCATGGATGACACGCCTACATGTAGGACCACAACTCCTTTCCTTATTCTGATGGTTCCTGTTGCACCCGGTAATGTGGCAACTCGGGATGCCATCCGGCAGACGTGGGCAAATGAGAAGCTGGTTCTGGGTCAGCAGGTAGAGACTGTCTTCATAGTGGGCCTCCCTGGTGGAAGTGATGCTAAACATCAGCAAGAGAAGCTTCAGCAGGAGAATCAGCTGTACCATGACCTGATTCAGAGCAACTTTCAGGACAGCTACTATAATCTGACTATCAAGACTATGGTCATGCTGGAGTGGCTGGCTGCACACTGTATTAAGGCTTCCTTTGTCATGAAGATCGACGCCGATGTTATACTCAATGTCCCGAATCTGGTGAAACTGTTGGTGGATCCTAGCACAGCTAAGCAAAACTATATGACTGGGCTGGTTTGGTGGCATAGTCCTGTTTTAAGGAACCCATTTATGAAGTTCTACATGCCTCGATCTGTGATTGCTGAATCAGAGTACCCCCCGTATCCGCTCGGCTTTGCCTACGTCATGTCACTAGACCTTCCTGGGAAGATCTTGGGAGTGTCACCTCAGATCAAACCGATCTACATTGAAGATGCTTACCTCGGCATGTGTCTGAAACACCTGGGCGTATCTCCTACTGACCCTCCAGAAGAAACCATGTTTCTTGTCAATCCCAGCCATTCTCTGAGCAGCTGCAGTCTTTCAAAGGTGATCGCTTCGACAACAACAAGCATCTTGCAAATGAATGGCTACTGGGAGAGGATCAAACGGGGAGTTCAGTGCTGAAGGTTTTCCAAAAAAGGTATTGTTTATAGTTATAGGATTTTGGATCAATGGAGTGGGAACCTGAATCTGGCCAATGGTTAAAACAAAAATAAAATATTGCATATTTATTATGTGGCAAAATGGAGACACCTTTGTTACATCTTGCCAAATCTGATCATTAGGCCAAGTTAACAGAATTATTTTTCTCTAAAATAAAATAATAATAATAATAATAATAATAATAATAATAATAATAATTATAATAATTATAAGTTAGAACTTTGTGTTTGGTGATATTGAAATATTGCTAAATTGGCAAGAGATGAAATGATACTGTTCTCAACTTTTTATTGGAATCAATCAGGCCTTCTTTGTCCTCAGCTCAAGTAAGAGATGTTTAATTTACTTTTATGTCCTCTTGTATCTACCTTCTCCACCTCTTTTGTGTTTCTGTACTTTTTACCCTCCGGCCTGTGTTCGTCTTTATATTTGTTGTTATGGTATGGTTTGATATTTGCTGTAGAACTTCCAACTGACGAGATGATAAGATGACATTACTGTGCAGTTGCTTTAACAATAGCTAAACATCCAAATGACCACAATCCATAATTGTTAATGAAGTGTACTGTTTTGCTATGGTATTTTGTTATGATGTAGTCGACTACTTAAGTATATTGTAATAGCCCTGCGCTGTTTTGATGTTTGTTTTAATGTGTATATTTACTATAGATTGTGCATGTTGTTGATTCTTTTTTTTCTTTTCATTTGTTTGCTTGTTTTTTTTTATGTTTGTTTGCATTGTAAACCAGCTTAGGATATAAAAGCTGTGGTGTGTTTCTTAGAGACAAGATTTTTACATGAACTATGTCAAACTAAACTGATCTAAACTAAACTATGGGGCATGTATGATCCTGATGTGATGCAATATACGAAATGTACCATGACTGTAAAGAAAAAAAATTGGCCAGTACTGTGAATTCTACAGTTGTAGTTGTCATAGTTCCACAAGATGGACGACTTTGATTCTATAAAATTTAAGCCACAAGTATGTTTAACGTGCTGCATATTTTTCAACCTCACTGCTTTAAATGTATGATGTAAGCTTCCTTCAAAACACAAAATACTAAAATATCATATTTTTAAAAAAAACAAAACAAAACAACCTCATGTAATACCTTCCAATAACAATCAGTCGCTGATAGGATTGCTGTGCTGGGCCGGGCGGACTGCTTGTCTAAACCCCAGAGTGAAGGAGAACATCTCCTGTGTCTGGGTGCTAATTGCCCCTATGGGGGTGTTGGTGCTTGACCTGGGAGTATAGAGTGTTTATGGGTAGTGTGAGTGTACAGTATTCATTTCTGCATGTCTTGATGTTGGGTGTGTGAGGAAGGGGAATGCATGTGTGTGGCTGTTTGTTTATGTCTGTGTCAGGTCTGGTCTTACACTCCACCTCTCTTAGAACATCTCAGGCTCCCCCAGGAGCTAAAAGCACAGGGTTGTCCCTGCGGTGGTCCTCCTGGAGCTTTCATGGTGTGGTGGGCTTCTGGATGTCTTAGGCCCAGGTCTCCTCCATGCCTTCTTCAGGTGTTGGTGGGCGGGACTGTGGCTCCCCACATACACTGTTAGACAGTTACAGTGGGAAACCTTATGAACACAAGCACGCTCCCGCATGGCAAGACATGTTCACACAGATGTACAAGCAGGTACTCACAGACACATGTCATCTTGGGCTGCTGCTGCCTCTAAAAATATCTTTTATTATTAGTACTGTGTTCAGTAACAACATCACTGTTATTTATGTTGGTAGTTGCTCTGGTTTCTCTGCTCCCCCCCTGCCTCTTCTCAACAACTGGCATTTTTTTCCTCTCTCTCCCTCTCTGTTAACTTTCTCCCCAACTTAACTTTCTTTCTTTTTGTCTTTTCCCGTCCAGGTCTCTTTACTATTATACCATAGCAGATGGTATCAAAGGCTTTAGTTAAGACTGAGAAATAAAAATTGCATTCACATTTGCAGTTTTGTCTTCAAAAACTGCAGCATAAAAGTAGCTGGAAACATGCAACAGAAATTGGCAGTACTAAAGAGGCTGATCACAATAGCTGTGGGCTGTGTTCACTTGGCTTGTACTCACATCATTAAGGAGGTGCATATCAAGTTGTTCTATAGGTTATAGCGCAGGATTTCAGAGGAGTGTTGATATGGTGCAGATTTCC
Source organism: Simochromis diagramma (assembly GCF_900408965.1). Classification (NCBI taxonomy): domain Eukaryota; kingdom Metazoa; phylum Chordata; class Actinopteri; order Cichliformes; family Cichlidae; genus Simochromis; species Simochromis diagramma. Next base: position 1,604,602 of record NW_024386736.1, read on the forward strand.
CACTGAAGCATAAATCTTCAGTATCAGTGAGCTTAGAGATTTTCAGCTCTAACTCAAATGTTGTGAAGCTGTGCACTTTGTTAATAATGGAAAAGAAAGATGATATAACTCACCACTTTTATCTTTCTTGTCTTTTTAGGGAACTTGTCCAGAGCATCTTTCCACAGAAGAAGATCTTATTTCATTCCTGGTTTCAGCTCCTGCTTCTATTTTGTGTTTTGGCCTTAGGCTTGTGTTACACCCTGTCCAGCCGCTCGCTGTCACTATGGCAGAGCTTCCCACTGCAGGAACAATACCAGTGGTTTTTAAACCAGAACAGTAGGGTTAATGCACCTGCTTACCGCATTCACCCCAAAAACAAAGTTATATTAAACAAAACCACTGAACCTTCGACTGTGCGATCTACCTCCCTCCAGTACCACCAAGCCTATCCACGCAACTACCATTTTCTTATGGATAATACAGAGGTTTGCAAGAACAAGATCCCATTCCTGGTTCTCATGGTTCCAGTGGAACCAAAAAATGTGGCAGCTCGGGACACGATCCGCCAGACATGGGGCAAAGAAAACATAGTTCAGGGTGAGGTGGTACTCACTTTATTTATGTTGGGTGTCTCTAGAGAAGATGATGTTGAGAAGCTCAAACAGGAAAATTTGCAGCACCATGACCTGATCCAGAGTGACTTCACAGACAGTTATCTATACCTAACAATCAAAACCATGGTGATCATGGACTGGCTAAGTACACACTGCCCTGCAGCAGCCTATGCCATGAAGATTGACTCTGACATGTTTCTGAACGTTGACAATCTAGTAATCATGCTAAAACAGCCGGGCATCCCCAAGACAAACTACCTGACAGGGATGCTTATGTGGAACAGACCAGTCGTTCGTTCCGAGAACTCCAAGTGGTATGTGCCTGAGGAATTGTATCCAGAGCCTGAATACCCGACCTACACACTGGGTATGGGATATGTCTTTTCTAATGATCTTCCAGAGAAATTTGTGGAAATTTATTTATTTGTATATTTTAAATGTGATTTAGGGTTACTGGGATGTAAAGATGAAAGTGAGCTACTGCATTACATTTAAGGTTTTATCAAGAGCAATATGCAGGGAATTTACATTTGCATTGACCAATGGTACCCCGCTCCTCAGTTTCCTGTGGGACATTTTAATACTTGAAACATAAACTACTTGAAGGTATCCCAGGCAAGGGTTAATAAAAACTCTACAACTGATGCTTGTGTTTCAGCCATTTTGGCAGGGTTGACGGATAGGGTGGAGTTGTTTGTACAGCACAAGTTACCACATTACCTGGGGCTATCACCGTTGCCTGTGGGTTGATCTGATATCCTTGTGTTGGTGTTGTTCCCAGATCATCATACTAAATGTTGTTCCAGGATCAACATTGCAAGTGACCAATCAGAATGTTGTGACGTCATACCTTTGCGACTTCGGGAAAAACCGGCGTAAAACAAAAAACTGTACTTAAGCTGCGTGAAACCGCCTCTGTCCGCCGATCAACGGACCCTGACCCTAACCGTAACCGTAACCGTAACCCTTTAATAAACAGTAAGCAGAATTGATATTGTCCTTGCAACATTGGAATTTCATAAATGCACGAATGGCTTGGTGCGCAAAGGAATAACGTCACAACAATGTGATTGGTCACTTGCAATGTTGAACCTGGAACAACATTTTCATGATGGTCTGGGAACAACACCAACACGAGGATATCAGATCATCCGTTGCCTGTGTGTTTGGTTTCCGGATACCATTAGGGTGCACTTAGGGGTGTGGTTATAATGTAGGCTAGAGGCACAACCTCACAAACACACACAAAAAAGGGGTGAGAGGGAGAGAAACAAACAGACAAATCCACTACAACTACTGATGCATTAGTGAAAGAATTGAGCACTTCACTTACTTCTTAAGGGTATGCGGAGCATTTTGAGAAAAAAAACTTGAAGTTACTTAAATGTGTTTAGAAATAATACAGCTGGGGTTAAGCTTTAAAGTGACTTCTAGTGAAAGGTGTGAATATTTTAAAAGATTATAAGGTTCATTTTACATATTAAATTATATTTAAATTAAATTGACTGTTCTTATTCATTTGAATGTAATTAATGTTTTTCCAAAACCTGAACGTTTCTCCGATGGTTGTGAGGCGTGTCATTCACATACTAGAGTCTATGATAATACCACAGTAGAGCACTGTCTTGTTTTGTTTTCTATCAGTGGGAAATCTGGGATCCTTAAAAGTCCTTAGAAGACAATTCAATGTGCTGAGCACTTTCAATGCTTTTAGACTATTCCTTTGTTTTAACTGTCTCATTGCATACATCTGTTAACTTCCTCTTGTGTCTTAGTCCGTCCCACCTGAAATAAGAGACACTGGCAGTAAAGAGTCATTAAGTCAAGGTTCACTGTACATCTTAAAGAAAAATGCACCTTAGTACGAGGGTTCTGATCTCAAAGATGGACAGCATTTAAAGGTTAAAATGGACTTGAAGACTGTAATTGATTCACGCTCTCTAATTACACAAACAGACTGCCAGAAACAGACTGCTTCCACCATGTATGTAGTACTTTATTTAGTATGCTGTAGTAACGAGGGATACACTTAGTGGAAATGACATTTGCAATGGTTGACTGGTTATTTGCAACATGTAATGCCTCTGATTATTCAAAAAAAAAAAAAAAAGGCAAAAACTAAGACTAAACACATGCCTATTTACATTTAACAAGCTGTAGAATATCAAGTTTTATTCAAGGTCTGAAGTGTTGGGTTTGATGACGCTTGTACATCTTTGCCCACTGTGTAGTCTCATAGCTTTACTGGGCCATGATGGTGATCTTACATAGTTGCAGGCAGATAAAAGAGTTGATTTGTTGTTAAAGATAAAGAAAATGTTCTGCATGTAAAGAAAAGCATCTCACTCTCAGTTTGACATTTGTAGACTAATGTGGGCAAAATCTAAATGAAATTTTTTAATGTAATTTTTTTTGCCTGTCTTGTCTGGCAGCTTCTTTGATTTTCGTTAACTGGGACTATAAAAACTCTGCCATCCATGAATGTTACTTTGACATGTACCACCTACCTAAGCATTGTTGCAGACTATTTACACTCTTTAATGCAAAAAGTATTCTGTGATGGCCGTGACCTCTTTCAGCAGGTGTTACGATTCGGGGTTGGCAGTGTACTGTTTTAGGCGTGACTGTGATGTGTTTCCCTGCATTATTTTGAAAGTCTGTTTTATATCAGTGTGTTCTGTTTACGTTTCCCTGTCTCGTCAGTTCTGAGTTGCCCCAGCTGTGTTTCCCTCCTGTTGTCCATTTCCCTGATTGCTCCCTCTAGGTATTTAAGCCCTGTGTTTCCGTTTGTCATGTCAATCTTCCCCCCGGTTGTATTTGTTTGGTGTTGGATGTAATTAAATGGCCTATTTTTGCTTTGATGAAAGTCTGTGTCAGTACTTTAGTTTTTTTGGGATTTTTTTTTGGAGACCCGCGTTAGTCTTTTTTGTTGGCTCGCCCTCCTCAAGAGCGGTGAGCGTGGGGGCATTTTCCCCTTATTTCTATTTTTCCTGTGTTGCACGCCGGTTGCCTAGGCCGGGGTGTAACACAGGATAATGCCAAAAAGCAAATACGGTATGGTTTGAGGGGAAAACAAGTTGGAGGTGTTAACTTTGCTTCAATCAAACGCACGACTGTGAATTTGGCCAGTGAGTTTTCCTGTTTTATGTATAAGTGTTTTTTTTTTTTTTTGTTTTTTTTTTAAATACGTATACTTAATGCATTGCGCGGATGTCATTTGCTTCCAACGTCAGAAACGGTTACTACAGTATAGTTTTACACTGACGTTTCCTTGTAGCTCAGAAAACCAGTATTTCAACTACCTGTCAGGTAGGCCACTTACTGCCCACGTCACCCCTACTTGCGACCCGTATATTGACGTGAAGAAATATAATACAATTTGGCACTTGAAGCTGCTTTTCTTTTGTTTCTGGGTGTTGAGTGCGATGTCAAAATAAGTTCTTTAAAAAGCAAAAAAAGTATTTAGTATGAAGGCAATATGAGCAGAGAGTACAGACATGTTGAACGGTTCGCTGTGTTAGTTCAGTGAGAGTTATTTGTAAATAAAGCAATTTTTACTGGCAGTAAAATACGTATGTGTACACTTATATCTGCATTTTTTATTTTTAATACGAACAAAATTATAGCAGAGGTGCTGCCACGTGTCTGGCCAGAATGAGAGCACTAATTTGTTTACTTGGTAGTTCAAAGAAACGCTTTAGTTAGTTAAGAGTGAGAAAAAAAAATCTTGCTTTCACGTTCATTAAAGTTTGAGAATTCTAGAGTAAGTAGGTAGTAAGTAGTAGTAAGTAGAGTAAGTAAGGAAGTGATTTGACTTGGGCGGTGCTCAGACTCAGGGTGTGGAGTTTACCTGTTTGATCTCCCTGTGGTTACACGTTGTAGGAACTCTCTGAAGTTTATCTAAATTCAAATGAAAAGAGAAATAGAAGAGCGCTTTTCACAAACAAGCGGATAGAAATCAAGGAACAACACAACCTGCGTCAGTTTGTATTCCCGTGCTGAATAAACTCTCCATCCACGCTTTACTTTGTGCTCCGATTTAATGCCGAATGCTGGGGACAAAAACAGGTGAGCGCTGATCGCTGTTAATGTGACAAAGCATAACCGGATTCTGGAATAAAGAAAAGCTCTTCTCTTTAAGACATAGTCCACTGACATGCTCCGAGGAAGCTCACAAAAAGCGGAAATAGTCGCTAAAAACGTACATTTATGGTGTTTATAATTTTTCTTTAATTTTCTTTATTTTATTTTTCCGTTCGGTCAGTGAACAGACAGGATGGCTTCACAAACAGTAAAAGCCGTGCAATAATTTTTTATTGTAATTTATTTTTTAAATTTATTTATTTATTTACTTATTTATTTATTTCCGTGCAAATCTAAAGGTCAACTACAGGTCGCTGGACGCAGATGACCCAAAAGCAGGTTAAATGCTGATTGGCTGCTAAGAGGTCCGGTTGTGCCAAGGTAGGTATCCCTGACATAATTTGTTCCCCCTGAGTCGGGAGCACGCGCTGGGCTGTCCAAGTCACGGATATCCCACGTACTTGATTTTTAATTCAAATACGCTTGTTATAAGGACTTTTTACTCCTTTGAAGATGTTAGCTCTTATACATTAAGATCACAGTGGGATAAAAATAATAGCATGCTGATCTTCTCACAATTTGCTTTTCCCGTCCAAACACGGACAAACTGTCCCACATACTTGATTTTTATTTCACAAACACTTCTTATAATGACTTCTTACTCCTGAGATTTTGGAGATTGTACCTCTTCATACAGTTAAGTTAGAGGGGGATACAAATAATTATGTGGCAAAATGTCCTCGTGATAGTAAAATAATCTCTAACAGGTGAAAATCAATAAATATATCACTTTCTATTGTAATTCACAAACTAATCGATAATGTATTTTCCACTTTTTCACTAAACTAAAACATCACGACTTCCGCGTCGAGTTAGTTTTAATGGAGGCGGAGTAAACTGGATCGTTGCTCCAGGTGCAGGGGAAACAGGTTCTATCGGGGATGTCTATCTGATCTCTCCGATGTCTATTCCGTATACAGAAAAACAAGCAGAACAGGTGTGCCTATGCGATTGCACAGTTTCTAAGTATTTTTAAGTGCATTAAAGTCCAAGAATTCCCGTAGACTGCTTTCAACACCCGTTTGAGCATAAAACAAGGGAAGTTACCAGGTTCAGTATGCAAAACATTTCACGGAACTTAAAATTCTGAATCTTTAACAATATACTCTAGATGTTGTTCCTATATTGACTATTAAGATAATTTGGCTTCACAAATGACTGGCAAGATTAGAAAGGTTTTTTTTCTTCTCTTTTTTTCAGTGGGTTGTTAAAAAATGCCATTATGTATTGAGCACTTTGCAAGATCTCTTTTTTTTTTCAAATGTGACCTTGTCCTGTGACATAGAGTTGTGGTGAAAGTGTTGCACTTTTATTAAAAAATTGTCCTTAAAAAGCGAACTGTGAAATAAATGAAGTCGACATCAAGTGATGATGAGCTTGTTGTCATCGACAGCTTCGCTTCTATGCACGCTCAGCTCATGCCAAACGGGTGCAGCTTCCCCATCACTGCAGCTGTGGCACCAAATCTGTTTGTCAATCTCCCACTTCCTTCACTTGTGAACAAGACACAGAGATACTTAAACTCCTCCGGCAGTGACTCGTCCCTGACCCGGAGTGAATCCAGTGAATCCCCCGCCGCCCCGCCCTCTCCTACCTGTGCAGCAAGCAGCAGGGCGCCCTTACTCCCAGCAAATGGGCGATAGAAAACCAGTCGGTGCCTACGACATTCCCGATATGCGCTGGCATGATGTCGGGGCAGCATGAGTACGAGTAATTTTTTATTTATTTATTTTTGCCCCCACCATGATGCCGCCCCGGGCAACTGCCCGTGTCGCGCGTATCAAAAACCACTACTGCCCTCTAGAGTGAGCTGGAGGCCACCACTCAATGAAGCCTGCAGAATATGTGCTGTACAAGTTCTCGTGATAAAATATGTTTCCTTTCTCTGTAGTTTTCATGGACAACAAGAAGAGGCACCTAAAAGGCATCTTCATTTGCATTGCAGCAGCAGTGATTTTCATCTTTTTCTATCTCAATTCCAACAAAGTGGTTAGGAACATTCCTTATCAACCAGCATCAGCAGAGCCACGTTGGGAGGATCCAGGACCATATCATGTGGCCTACCCACGATACTACAAATTCATCATGGATGACACGCCTACATGTAGGACCACAACTCCTTTCCTTATTCTGATGGTTCCTGTTGCACCCGGTAATGTGGCAACTCGGGATGCCATCCGGCAGACGTGGGCAAATGAGAAGCTGGTTCTGGGTCAGCAGGTAGAGACTGTCTTCATAGTGGGCCTCCCTGGTGGAAGTGATGCTAAACATCAGCAAGAGAAGCTTCAGCAGGAGAATCAGCTGTACCATGACCTGATTCAGAGCAACTTTCAGGACAGCTACAATAATCTGACTATCAAAACTATGGTCATGCTGGAGTGGCTGGCTGCACACTGTACTAAGGCTTCCTTTGTCTTGAAGATCGACTCCGATGTTATACTCAATGTCCCGAATCTGGTGAAACTGTTGGTGGATCCTAGCACAGCTAAGCAAAACTATATGACTGGGCTGGTTTGGTGGCATAGTCCTGTTTTAAGGAACCCATTTATGAAGTTCTACATGCCTCGATCTGTGATTGCTGAATCAGAGTACCCCCCGTATCCGCTCGGCTTTGCCTACGTCATGTCACTAGACCTTCCTGGGAAGATCTTGGGAGTGTCACCTCAGATCAAACCGATCTACATTGAAGATGCTTACCTCGGCATGTGTCTGAAACACCTGGGCGTATCTCCTACTGACCCTCCAGAAGAAACCATGTTTCTTGTCAATCCCAGCCATTCTCTGAGCAGCTGCAGTCTTTCAAAGGTGATCGCTTCGACAACAACAAGCATCTTGCAAATGAATGGCTACTGGGAGAGGATCAAACGGGGAGTTCAGTGCTGAAGGTTTTCCAAAAAAGGTATTGTTTATAGTTATAGGATTTTGGATCAATGGAGTGGGAACCTGAATCTGGCCAATGGTTAAAACAAAAATAAAATGTTGCATATTTATTATGTGGCAAAATGGAGACACCTTTGTTACATCTTGCCAAATCTGATCATTAGGCCAAGTTAATATAATTTCCTTTCCTTTGAAAAAGGTCAATATATTTAACTGAAGCACAGAGGTTGTGAGAGGCTTTTTGTCAGGGGTTAGTATTAAGAGTATATTTACATGTTAGATCTTTGTGGTGATATTGGATTTTCAAATGATAAAATGATACTGTAATCACTTTTTATTGAAGTCAGCCAGGCCTCCTTTGTCCTCAGCTCAAGTGTGAGATGTTTAAGTTACTTTTATATCCTCTTGTATTTAACTTTAGCTCTTTTGTATTTCTGTACTTTTTACTCTCTGTGTTTGTCTTTTATATTTGGTGTTATGGTATGGATAACACCAAAGGATATACATATAAATAAAGGATATATAGGATTTAGGATATAAATGCTGTGGTGTTTTTCCTAGTTCATGTAACATACTTGTTTCTATGTCAAGCTAAACTGATGTTATCTAAACTATGTTGCATGTATGATCTTGATGCAATGCGATATAGGAAAAGTACCATGAGTTTAAACAAACTGGCCAGTACTGGGAATACAGTTGTAGTTTCTCATACTTCCACAAGATGGCAGACTTTGATTCGATAAAATTTAAGCCACAACACTCCTAACCACTTTAAACAACAACAACAACAGTTTTTATTAATGTGCTGCATATTTATCAACCCCACTGATTTAAAAGTTTGATGTAAAATTGAAGTTTTTCATTTTTAACCAAAAATACAGCATCAAAGAAATGTACTATGTGGTGTTTGTTTTCCAAATGGATGGAAATTTTGAATTTTTGAGGTAAAATATATAATTGTTAAACTACTTTTAATTACATTTACCTAACATTATCGGGCATATATTTGAGAGCAGTGACATTCGTCTAAAACGAAACGATTTTGAAAATACAACTTTTAGCATTTAACAGACATCTAAAGAAAGGTTTAGCTCACACAGAAGGATTTAGGAATGCTGACTTGAACGCATCAGGAAGCTCGGGAGGAATGCCAGGAACCTCCTCCTCATCATTGTGTCAAGAGGAGCAACGATGCTGAGATGAAAGGCAAGTCTGCCATTAATCCTGTCAGCCAGTGAGTTCGCCCATACACACAAAAAAACTTCCAGAACATGTTGATGAACATAACGAAGCACCAAAACCTCTGACCCATCAAGGTCAGAGTTTTAGGCAAGTGCTCATGGGTACTGTGTATTAAGAACTGAATCTTTTTTGGCTCCAGTAGAAATCAACAGTGAGTACTGAAATCTTTGGTAGGTTCCAAACCTAAAAGGAGAGACGTGCATTTGATTGTCTGACACTTTTAAAAATCACTTATGTGCAGTTTCATGCTTAGAATAAAGAAGTATTTCTTTCACATAGTCTGCACAACTGAGTGCTGTATTGTGCCTACAGCAGGAGCGTTAATGCTATATTTGGGGAATGATGGTTTGACATCATGGATTTTCTTAAAATTTAAAGATGCTTAAAGAATATGAAAAGCATGCATGAAAGAATTACAGTCATTATTGGCAATTTTAAAAGCAATTTTCATATTGATAAAAAGGGGGGGAAACCGGCGAGTAACATGCTCAGAACTAATGGTCATACAATGGTTTGTCTCTGTTCCACGAGGGTAATGTGATAGGTTTGTGTTTTCATTTATCTCCAGCTCTCTGATCCATTAACTTTCTGTCAAGGCCCTGTTCTAGCTCCCGCTGACTGCAGCCTTAACCAAGAAAACAGCTAAAAATTTAAATAGCGACAATTTGTTTGTCATACTCTCTCTCCCTTCAGTATTTTATGCCTTTGGTGACACAATGAAGTGGGCACGCACTGTTCCTCACAGATTTATTAATTACTTAGCACAATTACCCACCAATTTTGACTCCCAGTACCTTAAACTCTCGTTGAGGTTTTGAAGTTCCAGGCTGTGGGAGCTGTTGGAGTTGATCGTACTACATGTGTTAGTGATGTCTGGCTCCAACTGATCCACACAGGGGGCCACCTGTGAGTCCTGCAAGACCAGGACCAGTAATTCCAAACCCAAACCAGTCAAACAAACTTTAAATTTGAAGGTCACACACACATGGGTGTGCTAGTGTGAGTGTACCATAAGTTTGTTGGTTTAGCACTGCTGTGCTTTTTGTCACTTTAAATGTTAAATGTTGCAACCATTTTTTTCTTCCTCCTTTTCAGACTACTTCCTGTCTCTGCCCACTAGACAGATTGTTTGAGCATGTGTCTGTGGTGTGTGCATTACTAGGCCATATATTGTGTTCCTGTTTCAGGTATAAACACAAACCCTCACAGAGAATATACAGACTTTTCAATTTGTACACTCACAACACAGGAAATTGCTCATCTTCTTCCTTCCTTTGATGCTATCAAAAGGGATTGAGTTGATGGAGCTCAGAATGATTTATTGTGTGCAGTCTTTCTCCTTCTCTCTCTCTGTAGCTTTGAGGAGAATTGGATATCATTTATGTTCCTAAGAAGCCAAAGCCTTTCTCAGTAGTTTGGTGCGGGATAATAGAAAGTGTGTTTTGAATTTACTGAAGCTGAGAAGAAGTTAAGCATACACAGATAAAAATAGACATACCAAATACCAATGAATGACACAATTGCTGTTTTTTCAAAGCATAAAAAGGTGACTTGCTTCACAGATAAAGGGAAACAGAGGGATTATGATGATTTTGCTCCAGGCTAACGTGCAAACCAAATTTAAACTTCATGTCCATTTAAATCACAATGACAAGGCAAAATTGGACACTCTGAAAATATATTTTTACAATTGCTTCAATGACTTTGAAAGTACAAAATACATAAAATACTGTCCAACTGAGCTCCTCGCAGACCAGGTGTCCTTCAGACTAGCCTCCTATTCCCCCTGCAGATCGGCTGTCTGCTCTGTCACCCTGAGAAGAAAGACTGCACTGCAGGGTCATAAACTTGAGCTGGTCCTGTTTTGGCCGTAGAGACACACACACACACACACACACACACACACACACACACACACACACACACACACACACACACACACACACACACCAAAAACATCCATCAGTGCATGTATCTTTAAAGCAGGTATAGTGGTTTAAGTTGCACTGATGTGCAGAATATTGTGTTTTTTTTATGGGAAGTAAACCACTGAACAGATAACTATATTGAAGAGTTTTAATTGCATATGTTAAAACAGCTCTGTGCTACATGAACATGCTCCTCTACATGAAAACCACAGTGACAGAGTTAAGCCAAGCTAGTAGTATAATGAATCCAATGACAATACGAAAAGAGCTAATTTTTTTTACCTGTACAGCCCTCAAATATTGACACACTCATTTGAAAAAAATCTGGAGACAAGCTGACAGTAGAGTGAATACTCACAAACAATGTCTTGAATAATCAGGCCCCATCTTATCTTAAAGACCTCATAGAGCAATATCACCCCAGCAGAGCATTTGGCTCTCAGACTGCTAGTTTGCAATTTTGGGAGGCAGAACCTTCAGCTTTCAAACCTGTCTTCTGTGGAACCAGCTCCTAGTTTTGATTGGATAGTTTCTATACTTTTGATATTAGGCTTTAAACTAAATAAACTTAAAACACCAGTCATTAAATGCATTTAATCATTAGTTATTAATAATCGTTGGATCTCTTCCACAGTGTGTCTTTTGACCTGGCAGCCTCCTGGCCCTCCCTCAGCCTGGTTCTGCCAGAGGGTTCTTCCTGTTAAAAGAGAGTTTTTCCTTTTCACTGTCACTAAGTGGTTGTTCATAACTGAAGAAACTGAATTTTATTTAATAAAATACTTGTTTTTACAACAAGAAAACAGAAAACAAAGGCTATACGAGGCTTTTGGACAAACAAGCAAGTATTTTAAGGACAAAAGGCTGCTCTTTTGTTCTTTCTGTGCCTGGCTCTTTCTCTCACTCACACAAACACCATGGACAAACCATTAATGTGAAAGTAAGCCAGACTCTGTGGTGATTTAGGAGTAGCAGACAGTGTGAGGGTAAAGGCCAAGCTCTGGGTCTCATTCAATCTCTCTCCATTCACCAGCCCATAAATAATAACACAGGCACAAACTGACACAAGTAAGAGTTTGAGATGAAGGACATAGGGGAAACAAACAGAGAGGACATGGTGTCTTTTGATGACTAAGAGAAAGAAGAACAGCAGCAAAGAGCAAGAAGACAGGTGTGGGAACAGAAAGAAAATCAGATGTCCTGCTGCTTCCAGCTCAGTGTCAAAGAGCGATGAGGGACTTGAAGCAGTCATACAGAACAAAGTTGTTTGGAAAAATCACAGAAGAATGTAGTTACCTCCACCAAAGACTTTGCAGCTGTGATTATGAGCCTCTGACTGATTATAAATGTATTGTTATTTAAAAAACAACAACAAAAAAGAAACTTCTAAAATGGAAAAAAAAAATCAAAAGTAAAACAACAAACAAAAAAACATTTAAACTTACAAATTACAAATTAGTTTCATCATAGACATATTAAATGTTGGAGCACTGTAAAGCATTTTAATTTACAAACAGTAAATTTACACTATCGCATTTTTCACATTGTTTATTTCACAATAATAATAACGATAATGACAATCAATTAAAAAATCAAATTCAGGGCTTGAGCAAACCATTTGAAATAAAATATACACTCACTAACCAATTCATTAGGTACACCTTGGTAGTACGAGGTTGGTCCCTTTTTCATCTTCAGAATTACCTTAATGTTTCATGACACAGATTCAACAACATTCCTCAGAGATTTTGTTGTTTGTCGTTACACTGTGGTCATAAAGGGATGGATACAGTCAGCAACAGACCTTAGGTAGGCTGTGGTGCTTAAATGATGTACAATTAGTACCCAAAGCGTGCCGAAAAAAATCATCCCTGCTCTTCTCCATACCTCAGTTGTAATGAATGGGGAAAATCCCAGTAAATCAGCAGTTCCTGAAATACCCCACCTGGCACCAACAACCATGCCGGGTTCAGAGTCACTTGAATCAATTTTCTTTCATCTTTTGAGCTTTGGCAGGTCATGTCGACCACTTCTGCATGTTTAAAAACAATGAGTAATAATTTTTCATAATTATTATTTCTTTTAAAAAAAGAGGATGTTTCAGTGGCAAGGAGTATAATAGGAGAAAATCAAAGAGCGTCCTTGTTTCCCTGAGCAGAATTGCCAGATGCTCTGTGTACACTGCCTTTTCTCATTTCTTTACATTTAGTCAAGTTCCTCTTGACCACAAGGACCCCTGCCACTCAGGTTCTCACGATCCCTGTCAAGGAGTCACTCTGCAGGCTGTGAGAATCACTGGTAGCTCCTGCTGCTGGAGGCCTCCCGCTGTGGTCAGCTCCCTAAAAACACACATGCAGACACAGACAAAAACACACACAAACATGTCACAGGCCCATGTATGTTGTATATACACAGAATTAAACAAGCGTACATAATAGTATACAGTCTCTTACTCCCGATTCTTCTCCAGCATCCTCTCTCCTCTTTCTCTCATAACAAACACAGCTGTTCAGACTGCCCTGCTACAGGAAAAAAGAAGCTCCAGCATAAGAGCTATGCATGTTCTTGATTTATTACATATCTCTTATATAATCACAATTTGTGCTATTTTATTGATGGTTGAAAGACCTGAAAATTGGAATAATTTGTTCTTAACACACATACTTCTTGTAAACATAATTGTAAAAATAATGGTGATACCGTAGTTCTTGTAGCCACAGTAATGATAAAGTGAGACTGTCCCTATCAGGGACAGTGTTTGGTTTTGTTTTGGTTATAATGAAGGTAGATTAATGCCTGTGTGTCATGGGAAATGCTTTCCATACCACTTGTGCTTTGACACTGTAAAATCTAACAAGTTGCCAGTACTTAAAAAGATTATGCAGACTCACTGCATTAGAAAAGTTACAGTTTATTTAAGATGTTTAAGTTAGGGCAACTTGTTCAAAATGAGTACTTAGAATAACTTGTTTTTTCCGAGTGAGCAATACTAAATGAATTACTTCAGTTGACATATATGTTATATGTCAAGTTCTTTCAAGTACCATGCACTCACAATGAACGTGTACATTTTAGTCACTATGTCTCACTCTTTCCATATGCAGTCACTATATATAATGCATTTATGCATACATTACATATGAAATTCACAGATAACAGTGTATTTTTAACCAAACAACTTATCAAGATCAGTATGTAGATCTCTGAATTTTATTAAATTATTATTATTATTATGATTATTATTATTATTATTAGAATAGAATAGAATAGAATATAATTCAACTTTATTGTCATTGCACATGCACAGGTACAGGGCAACGAAATGCAGTTTGCATCCATCCAGAAGTGCTTTAGTGATATAGATATATTACAATATATATTAGCAATAATATAGATATGTGAGTATATTACAGAAATGGGTCTATTATGGTATGTTATAATGTACACGGTATGAAGTATGTTGTGAATATTCTATAACTATAAGTATGTACAGGCTGTAGTGAGTACAAGCTATGTACAGGCTATGAACAGGATATAAATATGAAAAACTATACAGAATATGAAATAAATAACTTTACAGAATCTGAGATATACAGCTATACAGAAATGGGAACTATGCAAGTTGTAAACAGTTGTAGGATTAAAAATTATCGAATGTACAGAATGATTATATACACAGAGCTATACAGTAGTGCAGTTAAGATAAGTGAGATATAATTTCTACAGAGGCTATATAAAGTGCTGGTGGTTGTGAGTGGTGGTTCAGTCCATGTTATTATTGTGTGTTTGAGGGTACAGTTGTCCATTGTGGGTGTGTGTATGTTCAGTCCATGAGTTTAACGTGGGTCAGATGTCAGGAGGCAGAGTTCAGGAGTCTGACAGCTGTGGGGAAGTAGCTGTTCCGGTACCTGGTGGTCTTAGTCCGGAGGCTCCTGTGGCGCCTCCCAGAGGGCAGGAGGGTGAAGAGTCCATGTGATGGGTGACTGGGGTCTTTGATGATTTTCCCAGCCCTTTTCAGACACCGCTTCCTGTAGATGTCTTTTATGGCAGGAAGTGGTGCTCCGGCGATGCGCTGGGCAGTTTTCACGACCCTCTGCAACGCCTTCCGGTCCGAGGCAGAGCAGTTCCTGTACCAGACTGTTATACAATTGGTCAGGATGCTCTCGATGGTGCAACGATAGAAGTTCACCAGGATGTCTGAGGACAGGTGGTTCTTCCTCAGAGTCCTCAAGAAGAAGAGGCGCTGGTGAGCCTTCTTGACCAGCTTGGAGCAGTTGGTCGTCCAGGTGAGATCCTCGGAGATGTGGACTCCCAGGAACTTGAAGCTGCTCACACGCTCCACAGCCGTCCCCTTAATGTGGATGGGTGGATATGGGTCAGCATTCCTCCTGTAGTCCACGATGAGCTCCTTGGTCTTCTCGGTGTTAAGCAGCAGGTTGTTTCTGTCACACCACTCAGCCAGACGATCCACCTCCTCCCTGTTATTATTATTATTATAAATATACTTTAACCTCATAAGACCTGAACTCTTTCATGGCATGAATTTTTAATTTCTCTTTGCTATTTGGGCTGATTGGGACCTGATGAATGTAAAAACAAAGAATCGTCGGATGTATTTTTTTTTTACCTGATTTTAGTTTCTGAGAAAAATGAGATCCACATTTGAGGACATTCGCTTTAAATTTCGATAGAACAGTGGCAGTATGATGTCTTCGTAAGTGCATATCAGGTCCTTGTAGAGCAAAATTTAGTATTTTGGTCTAGACATCAGAAAATGTGAAGTCCACATATGTGGACACCAGGTCCTAGGAGGTTAAATATGTCTTGATGCATGCTCAATCATTCAGCTAACGAAATCCCAAAAAGTTGATTCTGTTCTGTTCATCTGAAAATGTCACGTCTCGATCAACCAAATCAACGTTTTGAGTACCTCAAATATAAATAAAAAAAAAAGCCTTTCTGTGTTCACTTTCAAGACCCCGAGATACTTGAACTCCTCCGCTTGGGGCAGGAACTCATCCCCGACCCGGAGTGGGCACTCCACCCTTTTCCGGCTGAGAACCATGGCCTCAGATTTGGAGGTGCTGATCCTCATTCCCGCTGCGTCACACTCGGCTGCGAACCGCTCCAGTGCGAGCTGGAGGCCCTCACCCGATGAAGCCAACAGAACCACATCATCCGCAAAAATCAGAGATGAGATTCTGAGGCCACCAAAGCGAAAGCCCTCCGCCACTTGGCTGCGCCTAGAAATCCTGTCCATAAAAATTATGAACAGAACCGGAGACAAAGGGCAGCCCTGGCGGAGCCCATCACCCACCGGGAACGAGTCCGACTTATTGCCGGCAATGCGAACCAAGCTCTTGCAACGGTTGTATAGGGATTGAATGGCCCGTAGCAATGGGCCAGACACCCCATACTCCCGCAACACCTCCCACAGGACACCCCGAGGGACACGGTCGAATGCCTTCTCCAGGTCCACAAAACACATGTAGACTGGTTGGGCAAACTCCCATGCACCCTCAAGTATCCTGGAGAGGATAAAGAGCTGGTCCAGTGTTCCGCGACCAGGACGAAAACCGCATTGTTCCTCCTGTATCCGAGGTTCGACTAGCGGACGAACTCTCCTCTCCAGCACCCTGGCATAGACTTTCCCAGGGAGGCTGAGGAGTGTGATCCCCCTGTAGTTGGAACACACCCTCCGGTCCCCCTTCTTAAAGATGGGGACCACCACCCCGGTCTGCCAGTCCACAGGCACTGCCCCTGATCTCCACGCAACATTGCAGAGACGTGTCAACCAAGACAGCCCTACAACGTCCAGCGCCTTCAGGAACTCGGGGCGGACCTCATCAACACCAGGGGCTCTGCCACCAAGGAGTTGTTTAACTGCCTCAGTGACCTCGCCCCCGGAAATTGGCGGGTCATACCCCTCATCCCCAGACTCTGCTTCCTCCTCGGAAGACGTGTCAGTGGGATTAAGGAGGTCCTCGAAGTATTCCTTCCACCGCCCGACTATTTTCTCAGTCGACGTCAACAGCGCTCCGCCAGCACTATACACAGCGCAGGTAGAGCACCGCTTTCCCCTCCTGAGACGCCTGACGGTTTGCCAGAATCTCTTCGAGGCAGTCCGAAAGTCTTTTTCCATGGCCTCTCCGAACTCCTCCCACACCCGAGTTTTTGCTTCAGCCACTGCCCGAGCCGCATTCCGCTTGGCCTGTCGATACCTGTCGGCTGCCTCCGGAGTCCCACAGGCTAACCAAGCCCGATAGGCCTCCTTCTTCAGCCTGGTGGCTCCCTTCACCTCTGGTGTCCACCATTTGGTTCGGGGATTACCACCACGGCAGGCACCAACCACCTTGCGGCCGCAGCTCAATGCAGCAGCTTCGGCAATGGAGACGCTGAACATGGTCCATTCGGACTCAATGTCCCCAGTCTCCCTCGGAATGCTGTTGAAGCTCTGTCGGAGGTGTGCGTTGAAGATCTCGCGGACTGGGGCCTCTGCTAGACGTTCCCAGCACACCCTCACTACGCGTTTAGGTGCACCAGGTCTGTCCAGCGTCCTCCCCCGCCACCTGATCCAACTCACCACCAGGTGGTGATCAGTTGACAGCTCAGCCCCTCTCTTTACCCGAGTGTCCAGAACATATGGTCGCAGGTCTGGTGATACGATTACAAAATCGATCATCGACCTACGGCCTAGAGCATCCTGGTGCCACGTGCACTTATGAACACTCTTATGTTCGAACAGGGTGTTCGTTATGGCCAAACTGTGATTAGCACAGAAGTCCAATAACAAAGCACCGCTCGGGTTCAGATCAGGGAGGCCGTTCCTCCCAATCACGCCCCTCCAGGTCTCGCTGTCGTTACCCACGTGAGCATTGAAGTCTCCCAGCAGGACAACAGAGTCTCCAGGTGGAGCACCTTCCAGCACCCCCCCCAGGGACTCTAAGAAGGCTGGGTACTCCGAACTGCCACCCGGCGCATAAGCGCAGATGACAGTCAGGACCCGTTCCCCGACCCTAAGGCGCAGGGAGCAAACCCTCTCGTCCACCGGGAAAAACCCCAACGTACCGGCAGCAAGCCGAGGGGATATAAGAATACCCACCCCAGCCCGCCGCCTCTCACCAGGGGCAACTCCAGACTGAGACAGAGTCCAGCCCCTCTCCAGGAGACTGGTTCCAGAGCCCAGACAATGCGTAGAGGTGAGCCCACCTATATCTAGCCGGTACCTCTCAACCTCACGCACCAACTCAGGCTCCTTCCCCACCAGAGAGGTGACATTCCATGTCCCTATTGCCAGTCTTGGCAGCCGGGGGTCGGTCCGCCAGGGCCTCCGCTCCTGGCCGCCACCCGGCTCACAATGCACCCGACCCCTATGGCGCCTCCTGCGGGTGGTGGGCCTGCGGGAGGATGGGCCCATGTCTCCTCTTCGGGCTGTGCCCGGCCGGGCCCCATGGACTAAGGCCCGGCCACCAGACGCTCGCCCTCGGGCACCCTCCCCGGGTCTGGCTCCAGGGCGGAGCCCCGGTAACCCTATCCCGGGCAGGGTAAACTGTTCCCTCGATATTCTCTTCATGGGGTTTTCGAGAAGGGAGCCGGAGATCGACAGACGGATTGGGGCTGCGGCTGCAGTAATGCGGACGCTGCACCGGTCATTCGTGGTGAAGAGGGAGCTGAGTGTAAAAGCGAAGCTCTCAATTTACCGGTCGATCTACGTCCCTACCCTCACCTATGGCCACGAGCTGTGGGTAGTGACCGAAAGAACGAGATCGCGGATACAAGCGGCGGAAATGAGCTTCCTCCGAAGGGTGGCTGGCCTCTCCCTTAGAGATAGGGTGAGAAGTTCGGCCATCCGGGAGGGGCTCAGAGTAGAGCAGCTGCTGCTCCACATCGAAAGGAGCCAGCTGAGGTGGTTCGGGCATCTGGCAAGGATGCCCCCTGGGCGCCTCCTGGGCGAGGTGTTCCAGGCATGTCCCACCGGGAGGAGGCCCCGGGGCAGACCCAGGACACGCTGGAGAGATTATATCTCTCGGCTGGCCTGGGAACGCCTTGGTATTCCCCCGGACAAGCTGGAGGAGGTGGCTGGGGAGAGGGAGGTCTGGACCTCTTTGCTTAGGCTGCTACCCCCGCGACCCGACCTCGGATAAGCGGATGAAGATGGATGGATGGATGGATGTGTTCACTTTCATGTCTATGATTTTTATAGCCTATATAATATTTAAACAGCAGAAGCTGATCCAAAGTGCTTTAGAGACAGAAACATTTACAAGTCCTCTATAAAAAAAACTCAAAGTCAAAATAGATATTTTGTTCCGTTCACCAGTTATCGTGAAAAGTAAAAATCACAATCATTTAGTGGTTTAACTAGTGACTAACCCATTTTAGTGACTAACTAAAATGGGTTTGGGAATTTGCAAAATGATGATTCATCTCATAAACCATGACACGCTGCTCTCCCCTACATAAGCTGCATTTAAGTCAAAAGTATCAGTGTTGAGAATATTGTCAATACTGGCCCTGTACACTATCACATACAGTACAGTAGCAGTACTGGTGATGATTTTGCTGAAATTGACACACTTTGCAAAGCACTCCAGCAGGCTGGACCGGGCCTAATCTTTGACATTCCTGGATTATGATTTACAAAGGACAAATCTGGAAAATAAAAATAGGTCCATAAATATCTGGACAGAGGGAACATTTTTTTCAAATTTTGGTTCTTTGCATTACCACAATGCATTCTAAATAAGACAACTCATTTCAGTTATTTAATTGGACAAATTTAATGACTGAATCTTCTATCTCTGGGCGTGAGGTCACTGAGGCAGCTAAAGAACTCCTTGGTGGCAGAGCCCCTGGGGTAGATGAGGTTCACCCTGAGTTCCTGAAGGCTCTGGATGTTGTAGGGCTGTATTAGTTGACATGTTTCTACAATGTTGCGTGGAGATCCGGGATGGTACCTTTGGATTGGCAGACTGCGGTGGTGGTTCCCACTTTTAAGCAAGGGGACCAGAGCATGTGTTCCAACTATAGGGGGATCACATTGCTCAGCCTCCCTGTGAAAGTCTATGCAAGGGTGCTGGAAAGGAGAGTCTGTCCATTAGTCAAACCTCAGATGCAGGAGCAACAGTGCGGTTTTCATCCTGGTTGTGGGACACTGGACCAGCTCTTTATCCTCTCAAGGATTCTTGAGGGTGCATGGGAGTTTGCCCAACCAGTCTATATGTGCTTTGTGGTATTGGAGAAGGCATTCAACCGTGTCCGTCAGAGTGTCCTGTGGAAGGTGCTTAGGGACTATGGGGTATTTGGCCCATTGCTACGAGCCATACAATCCTTATACAACCATTGCATGAACTTGGTCTGCATAGCTGGCAATAAGTTGGACTAGTGGGTGATGGGCTCCGCCAGGGCTGCCCTTTGTCACAGATTCTGTTCGTAATTTTTATAGACAAAATTTCTAGGTGTAGCCAAGTGGCAGAAGGCTTTCACTTCGGTGGTCTCAGAATCTCATCTCTGCTCTTCGCAGATGATATGGTTCTGTTGGCTTTATCGGGTGATGACCCCCAGCTCGCACTGGAATGGTTCGCAGCCGAGTGTGAAGCGGTGGGAATGAGATTCAGCACCTCCAAATCTGGCCATGGTCCCCAGCCAGAAAAGGGTGCAGTGTGCACTCCTGGTCAAAGACGAGTTCCTGCCCCAGGTGGAGGAGTATAAGTATCTCGGGGTCTTGGTTACGAGTGATGGGAGAAAGGAGCGGGAGATTGACAGACAGATGTTTTGGGTCATTGTCCATTTGTATTATGAAACGCCACCCAATCAATTTGACTGCATTTAGCTGGATTTAAGCAGACAGTATGTCTCTGAACACCTCAGAATTAATTCTGCTGCTCTGTCCTGTGTCACATTATCAATAAAAACTAGTATCCCAGTTCTACTAGCAGCCATGCAGGCCCACGCCATTACACTGCCTCCGCAGTGTTTTACAGATGATGTGGTATACTTTGGATCATGAGCTGTTCCACCCCTTCTCCATACTTTTTTCATACCGTCATTCTGTTAGAGGTTGTCTTGGTCTTTCCAGAGCTTTGCTGGATTTCTAGATGTTGTTTACAAAAGTACAATTGAGCCTTGAGGCTCTCTTTATTTCTCTTTATTTTATACTTGGATATCATTATGTCTACTTCCTGGAGAGTGTTGTTAACTTGGCTGTTGCAAAGGGGTTTCTCATTACCATGTAAATGATTGTGCAATCATTCCCCACTGTTGTCTTCCATGGACATTCAGATCTTTTTGCGTTGCTGAGTTTACCAGTGCTTTCCTCCTTTCTCAGGATGTACCAAACTGTAGATTTTGTCACTTCTAATATTGTAGCAATTTCTCTGATGTTTTCACAGCTTAAGGATGGCTTGTTTCACCTGCATAGGAGCACCTTTGGCCACATATCGTCACAGCAAAATCCTCCAAATGCAAGCATCACACCTCAAATCAGCTCTAGGCCTTTTATCTGCTTAACTGATAATGACATAACAAAATGAATTGCCCACACCTGCCCATAAAATAGCATTTGAGTCAACTGTCCATTGTTTTTGGTCACTTTACAAAGAGGCTGGCACATGTTAAGGAGTTGAATTTCCTAAACCCTTCATCCAATTTGAATGTGGATACTCTCAAATGAAAGCTGAGAGTCTACACATGGTGTCCATGTAAATTATATAACTATTCCAATATAATTGGAATATGTTTCAGTAAACAGGTAAAAAACAAAACTTGTGTCAGTGTCTATATATATGAACCTAACTGTATAAGTGAAGAAGCATAACAGACTACTTTTGGAAAAAAACAACGTATTTTTGCTCTCTCCCTGAACTGCCACTGATTTACAGGATAATCCAGGCTTGCATTGCGGTTAGGCTGGCTCGGTGGGCTCCTTTTGTATTTTACTTTCAGCCACGCTTGAAAACAAACATTTAAATTGATTCACATTAAAATAATACCTTTTAAAATAAATGTTCAGCTGCACTGACGGGAAATCAAAGAGAATCAATGCTAATGAGCACTTCTGATAAACCAAGCTGTGGGAGTTTTGTGTAATTTGTCATTGATCTTTAATCATAATGTGGTGCATTGTTCTACTGTTGCTAATTATATGTTTTGTAAGAAACCTGTTACCACAGAAAGCCTGAATGGAATTCACCCCCAGCTGTAGCCACAAAGACTTGCACCCCCGGCTTCTGTTTGCTGTGTGTTGACTGGAACTGCTGTAAACCCTTTAATATTGACATTTGTCAGGCCTTCACTCATCATCGTTGTAATGGTATAACTGTAAAGTAAGCAAATTGGGTTTTTGGCCAACATCGCTAAACAATTTTTTTTCACATGTTTTTGTTTCATGAGTGTTTCTGAGATTTTTTTTTCTTTTTTTAAACATCTTTCTTGTGTGCTGGCGTCCATCCTCACAGGACGTCTCACCACAGCCCATTTGCAGCACTGATGACTTCGAGCACAAACTGCAGTGAGAAACGTCATTAACATCTGTTTGTGGTCCACACAGAGAGGTTTAAGGCCATGTGAAAACAAAACAACAACACTGACGAGGCCAACAACTGCAGAGTCTGGGGCAGGGACCGAACGTGGTTTCCCATGACAGCTTCCCTCCCCTGTCCACCCTCCCTCTGCCTTGTTGTTTTTCTTGCTCTCTTCTTCCCACTCACTCTCCGCCATTAAATCTCGCCTAGTCTTCCTCTCTACGCTCTTCTCTCTTCTCTTTTACTATACCCTCCCAGTTCCTGTCAGATCATTTTGCTTTCCTGTTGTGCTGACATCTCACTGTCACCTCCTCTGCCTCTTCTTTCCTTCTTGTCCTCCCTGTTCTCCCCTCCACCAGCTCCAGCACTCCAGCAGCTCGGTTGTTTCTAAGATAATGTATAACTTTTAATTCATTAAGATATTGAGACATTCATCACATTGGATTATATTTATAACCACACTGAAACTAAACTGAGTCAATTCTATAATTGGGCCTACTGATTCCAAGGCTTCACATTTTCTTCCAATTATTTCAATCTTTTCCTTTTTGTGGCTCAACATATTACACATTTTCAAAGAATCTATCATGCTAAGAACAGGATCTGCCAAATCTCCTCATTGAATTGCAAATTTTAAGTCTCTTGCAGAGCTGCTCTTAACGCGTGCATCATATTTGATACATAGTTTTTGTGAGTTTTTCAGACTTCTACTTCATTGGTGTGATCACCCCCCTCCAAAAAACCTCAAACAAATTGCATTAAACAAATAAATTTTTAAGTAATAAAGTGGGGGAAAAGCAAGCAAGAAGGTCCTGAGTTTGAATCCATCATCTGCTCGGAGCTGTTCTTTGTGCAGTGTACATGTTCTCTGCATGTCTATGTGGGTTCTCTAGTGGTACTGGTGACTTCCACTGATTTGCACATTAATATGTAAGTGAAATTGAACAATCTAAACATAACTACATTACTCTTTCATATTAAAACTGTTCTGTTCAGAATGTGAATGCTTTTCAATTTTTTCTGTTTCTGTGCAAATTTGAAAAAAAAAGAAGAGATTTCTCACAATTCCACAGAATCAGAATAATTGATGCTCATGAAGCTGAAAAAGGTAAAATAACTATTTTCTACAGTTTCAATTTAACTGATCTGTGATTGAACACATAGCATGGATTCTTTATTGTTCATCATGTTTTTAAAGAAAATGTCAGGATGTTTTTCTGCAATATGAATATCAAGATAAAGTTATTCAATAAATGATGGATTTGCTAAACTAAAACGCAAACACTCACAAATATATTTTAAGCACTGATATTAATTTGATTTTATTCAGTTTAATTTTATTTATATGTAGCAACCAAGGTGCTTTATATTGTAAGACCGTACAGTATTAAGAAGAAAACTCCAACAGTCAGACAAACCCCGTTGAGCAAGCACTTGGCGACAGTGGGAATGAAAAACTCACTTTTAACAGGAAGAAACCTCGGGTAGAACCAGAAAAAATAAACCTGGTTAACTTTTTCAGTGCTCTGTGCGTGGGTGATCTTTCTGTTAGTCTGTGACATACAGAGAGATATGACTGACAAGTTTTGGGGATAGTCCAATAATAGTGAAAAACAATTACCTGATTTGAATTTGGCTATATCTCCATTCGAAGGCATCTTCTTGGCCATATCCAGACAGCTTCTAGCGCAGCTACTATTTTTAGATCACTCACTAGACGTCCCATTCTGACCACTTGTGCTGTGCACTTGGCAGTTTCATCATGGACCTCAATCCTGGACAGAGAGCAACCCCATGTTTGTGCTAAAGGTTATCACAGCTCAATGATCAGGGCAAGGGGAGAGACCAAAACCATGCTTGTCTTTTTTTCTCTCCCTAAATTCATTTGGTTGTGCACCATGACTTGGCACCCAAAGGCAAAACCTTCCATGCTGATTTCTATTATAAAATCCTGAGGCTCATGGAGAGAACACTGAGCAAACACCGACAAATTGAAAAGCCAGGAGCTTTTTGGCCACACCAGTCTTACCAACTGCCTCCCTTCCTTACCAGGTATGTCTCCCTGCTTTCTTGCCCACTTTCCAAAAGTCAAACTGAAAGTTTGACATGTTGAACACTGCACACATTGTCTGAGACACAAGTGCAAGGGGACAGAGTGGGACTTTCACTGAGACATCTAAGAGAAGCTGGAGAACATATTCTTGAACTGGATATCAGACAAATATATTTTCATTTGCATAGACCCCTTCCCTTTTTTTTTTTTTTATCAAATAAACTACTGCATATTCACTACCTTCTCTCATATGCATATTTTTTATTTGCTGTTAATTTCCTTGCAGTGTTATTTCCTTACAACATACGTAGTGTCCTACATACATACATGTATACATATATTTGATATATATATATGTTGGCCCTCCCATACTGTAACCCCCCCGCCCGCGCCACATGCGCGCACACACACACACACGCACAGCCAATGAGTGTGTGTGTGTCTGTGTGGGGTGGGACTGTGATAGGGCGCAGGTGGCAACCTAATCATCACTGCAAAGTGCTATTAATATACCAGAGTGAGAGGAGCACACACTGACACAGGAAATATGAAACACAGATATACAGAAAGACAAGGAAAGAAGAAGAATCATATGGAAGCGCTTGTTCTGCACTAAGAGAACAAAAAAAACCCCAAACAAGCACACACAAAAAAATCAAAAAGACGTTGTCACAACTTAAGAGAAAGAGAGAATAAGAAAAGTAGCATGGACACTGTTCTCATTTTCCTTCAGTGTTCCTGGCTCCAGACCAAACGCAGTCTGCCTGCCTCCCGTGGGGAGAGTAACTCCAGGCCTGAATTCCATTGTGTTATTTCATGTTTTCCTCTCTGCCACAACAATCTCTGCCCGAAGAACTTGTAAAACACACTGCACAGGCAGCTATGTGCACAAGAGAAGCACATGCACCCTGGCTGGCACGTATAGACATAAAAACACAAAAGCACAGTGGCTGATACACAGAATGCAAGCACAAGCAAGTAACACTCCCTCTGCTTTAGCTACTTTCCTGTCTTATTTACATTTCCTAAAGCTTCAAATTAGGACTTTGGGAGAGACTGAAACAGAGAAGCTGAAGTCTTACTTAGACAGAAGTCATTTCCGCTGTGCTGGGGAGGTCTTTGGAGGGTCAAGCCTTCCACAGCCTCGGCTGTGTGAATCACATAAACACTGAGTGAAACACTCCCGCTTTGTACCCGACTGCAGTCCTCCTACTCTGCTCACACAGCAAGAGCCACACTTAGCCTGTTACAGCACACACCACTTTGTGCTGTGGTATTAAGAGTGTTTCTGGAAGGAAGTGCTGTTGCATGTCTTCAGTGTCCATTCATGGTCTGACACAGATAGATAGATAGATAGATAGATAGATAGATAGATAGATAGATAGATAGATAGATAGATAGATAGATAGATAGATAGATAGATAGATAGATAGATAGATAGATAGAGACTTTAGATGCTCTACCAAAACCACAAAAGATATTATAGAATCATTTTCACAGGCTCAGTAATGTTTCCACATAATCTATATGTGGAAAAACTAACACATTATTATGTGACATTTATTCTTATGCCCTAATTACCCTGCTCATCCATACTAGCCATTACTAGGTTTCCTACCTTTAGGTTAGTCATTTTGCTGTATTGATTTCTTCCCCTGAGAACATCCCAGATTAGTGTTGTGCTGTAAAGCAGCAGATCAAACATAGCTGCAAAGGATCTGGCTTGCTGTGTTTGTTTTCTCGCGCTCCTGTCAAAATCTGTTCCTCTTTCTCAGCCTCGCATGTGCGCTCACACAAACACCCAAGCACAGGCTCACACGAGGCAAAGCAGCTCTGTGATGGGACCCATCAAACAAAAGCCAGCTGATGTTCGTGAGAGATTCGGGGCTACGGATTGATTCCATGTACAGCAGATGAAGAATGGAGGTTAAATGATTAATCGCATCTGATTTTGTTAGAGTACCACCAGATGATGTTGTATCACATGGGAGTCAAAGTAGAAAAACACAAAGGCGAAGTTATGATTTACAACGACAAGAAAACAAGAAGCACTCAGACAGTTTAAACTTCAACTGAGGCAGCTCACTATCTGAGCAGTACTTAATCTAAGTGGAATATTATTGCATTTTTTGTAAACTAATTTTTTCTTTGTTCTTTTTAAACCTACTTTAAAAAGTTTGTAGTGCAGTAAAACCACGTGCCAAGTGCAGGCATTGTTTGTTTTCCACACTGTTTAAACATTTTACTAAACACTGAAACATCATTTCAGTGTTTAGTAAAATACATTTCACTTTTTTGTGATAAATATCAAGTGAAACAAGTTTTTGATCACAATTTTATTTTGTTTACCAAAAAAAAAAAAAATCTTTTTCAGGAACATTGTACATGTATTTAAATATTACTCATTTAAATGTTATGACCTGTTACTATAATGTACTTTACAATATCATAATAAAGTAAATTTAGAATAAGAATTTACAATACCCACATATCATTACCTATATATCTATACGTTGTCAGTACAAACAATGGCAGTATGCAACATAATTTTAAAATGCTCTACATAGCATTGTTATGACCTTGGCCTTCTGTTGGCCTTGAATAAAAAGGTCAGAGGTCAAATGTGACATGATATTTTAAATCTTTATACAATTCTTCCTATATGTTGACAATACACAGCACACTTGTAAGAATCATATTTTCTAAGTTACAAGGCATTTTGTCAGGTTTTACCAAGAAATCACTGAGTTGACCTTGAACCTTGATGTAAGCCAAATTGCAATGGATTATTAACATGAGCCCCTCTACAAACCTCAGATATTCATTTAAAAAGCACTCACAGAAACGCTACATGAAACACAACCTCCTTGGTGGAGGTAAAAATGCCCAAAAGAAAATATCATCATAAGAAGTAAAATATGAAATAAGAAAAAAGGATGGCAAAGGTGTGCCTTTATTGCTAGTCTGGAGTAGGTTTCGCACAATAGGACCTTCAAATTTACCCTTCAAGGCTGCAGTGCAGATAATATAAGATGTACATGATGAGTAATTATCTATAGTTGCCAAAGAGAAGTAAAAAGCAATTATAAAACCAACTAAGTGTACTGTACCTGATGCCATCACATGGTATGGCATGATCCACCCAGTGAAATGCGCCCCATGCTGTGGACTGCTAACAGGTGGTCATGGATTACCTTGGGGAAGGCGTAAAGCTCCACAAACTGATTGTACAGAGAATTTAAAATGATCTTCTACACAACCAGCCGTGTCTCTGGCTAACTTTACGTTTTTATTGTGCGTGTGTCACATAGATGGATTTCATCTGGCCATTGCTCACACATGCCCCGGCTTGTCTGACTGACCGTCTCAGTTTAGACTGTCAGATCTCCCAGAATGTGTTAATGTGCGAGAGGCATGTGTGTGTGGGGAGCAGCTGTACATGTACCGTAGTTTTGTATTAAAAGCATCTCTTTTTCCTCTGTCTTCTCTTTGGTGGATTATTAATTTTTGCCTTGCTGCATACCCAAGTGACACCAGTGAGCATGATTCACTATCAACAATGTTGTTAAACACATTTTACCAGGTTGAGAGTTGGTGACCATGACGACAGTTTCAGGTTTCAGTGGGTTCCCGTCCACACAGTGCAGCTCTGCACTTGAATATAGTTTCTCCATCCAACAGCTCATTTACAGCTTAAGTGACGGGCGGAAGTATTTGGTTAGCGGTGCACCTGCAGCAGCTTTCCCAAGACCGTGTATAAATATACAGGCCTAATATGGAAATGCAAACTTGGAAAGACAGAGGAATGCGATAGGTGGCTGAGGTTCTGCAATGCAGTTGTCATGGAAATGTCTACAAGAGTAAAGCAGATTTATTGTACTTCCCTCTTTTAATAATAATAATAATAATAATAATAATAATAGTAGTAATAATAATAATAATAATAATACATTTTGAGGGCGCCTTTCTAAAACCCAAGATCACCTTACAAAGAGAAAAAGATATCAATAAAACAGTAGATTAAATTATTCGATTTTAATAAATTAAAATACCAAAAACAACAAAATACAAAAAACAACAAATAAAAACAAACCAAAACTCCCCAAATAAACCAGGTGTGACAGCAAGTAAAATCTGCATTAAAGCTAGTAAGCCAGTTTAAACAAATAGGTTTTGAGTTGTGACTTAAATAAGGGAAGGGAATCTATAGTTCTTAAGGCTGAAGGAAGTGAGTTCAAGAGCCGAGGAGCAGAGCGACTGAGAGCTCTGTACCCCATAGTGATAAGACGAGCAGAAGGAACAACAAGATGAGTGGCAGATGAAGCTCTGAGAGAGCGGGAAACAATGGTGATATGAAGCAGTTCACAGAGATAAGGAGGCGCAATGTTATGAATACACTTAAACGTGAGAACTAAGATTTTAAAATTTATCCTGGCTTCTGGGCAACCAGTGAAGCTGTTGAAGAATTGGGGTAATATGGTCTCTTAAGGGAGTCCAAGTTATGACCCGAGCGGCAGAATTCTGAAGAAGTTGAAGTTTATGAAGAGACTTATTGGGGAGACCAAACTTTTATCATGAATGGCGCATATATGTTTGAATGATTTCAGAGCATTCTACTCTTCCTCCACCCTCTTCCTCCACCCTTATCCCTTATCCTCTGCTTAGCTGAACTCAATTCCTGGTTCTCCTCCAACTTCCTTAAACTCAACAGCAATAAATCAGAACTTCTCCTGGTCGGCACTAAACGATTGCTATCCAGAATTAACAATTTCTCTCTCACCATCAATAATTCGCTGGTCCCTATCTCTCCCTCTGTGAAAAGCTTGGGTGTCATTCTTGATAGCACATTATCCTTTAATTCACATATCAATAATGTCACACGTGCAGCATATTTCCAACTCCGTAATATCAATCGCCTCCGCCCTTTCCTCACTCCTCATGCCACTGCCATTCTCGTCCATAATCTTGTTATCTCTCGAATTGACTACTGTAACTCACTATTATTTGGCCTTACACAAAAATCTATTAACAAGCTCCAACGTGTCCAGAACTCTGCTGCCCGTATTATTACTAGGACTTCCTCTACCCACCACATCTCCCCAATCCTGAAGCAGCTTCACTGGCTCCCGGTTAAATTTCGCATCCATTTTAAAATAATCCTCTATATATTTAAGGCTATTCATTCTCTCTCTCCACCATACCTCTCCGATTTAGTACAGATGAACTTCCCATCCCGGTGCCTCAGATCTTCATCTTCTCTTTCTCTCTCTGTTCCTTCCGCTCGTCTGATTACAATGGGGGGCAGGGCTTTTAGTTGCTCTGCCCCTCGACTTTGGAATTCCTTACCCCCTGACCTCAGAAATATTAGTTCATTCCCTCTTTTTAAGTCCACCCTCAAAACTCATCTGTTTAAAATTGCTTATGTTTAAACCTCTGTATGCTCTAACTTTTATCTGTTATTCTTATTATTGTGTATATTTCCAGTTTCTGTGTTTTTACCTGTTGTACAGTGTCCTTGGGTGCTTTGAAAGGCGCTATTTTTAAATAAAATGTATTATTATTATTATTATTATTAGCTAATTATGACTTAGCAGGTTACCTACATAATATTTATGAGATCACTTCAACAGGAAACGTGGACTCTGCACGAGGAATCAAGCTTTTCATCACTGTAGAAGGGACAGAAATAAGCATTTATAAAGGTATCGCTGAACTTACAGCATTTGTGTTAACTAACTAAAAATTAAGGCAAAATGCCTAGCCAATAAAAAAGAGGTTTACATTATGTATGTGTTCATTAGCTGTAACTGTGGCAAACGGGGGCTTGTGGAAAAACACTGAGAGAAAGCTGGGAGAACCATCAAAAGTGACCTGTAACTCATTCTAAACATGACAGACATATTTGTTATGTGTTGTAAATGCCCTTCATTTGTCTTCTATCTGGGTGAAACTAAAGGAAACAAAAAAGAAATCTAAGGACAGATTAAACTGGTTGACTTCAGATGTCAACAACCCGATTCTTGTAAGCCCGTAAGCTCTCCTGTTATAAGATCATTTCCTGTAGCTGATTAGAGATTAAATTCTCACTTCTGTCAAATCTCCCTGCAGGAGCTTGGATGGGTGAAGAGAAGACATGGTATCTCACTTGAGTCTGCGTTTCAGCTTCATTGCTTTTTCTTGAGGATGCAGGATTTGGAATCTAAAAGCTACAAATTTTCCTAAGAGAAAGAGGGATGAATATAAAATGCAAAGACACAACTCTAAAAATAAATAAATAAATATAAAATAATATGACCCATGACTAAAGGTGTCATTACCCTGTAATTAAATGGAATTTTAATGAACTTTATTTGAAATGACAACATAACTATATTCAGATGCAAATACTTAAACACTTAAACGTAGGCGCACACACACACAATCCCCCAAAACAAAATACATTTAAGGAGTGCGTGAGTAATTTTAAGTACTGCTTTTTCCTGGTAATTTAGCAGAAAAACAAACACCATTTTCCCATCTGACTTAGTGCGACGCCGTACTTCTCAGGGTGCGGGTTGCTTTGCTTAACTTACCGAAAAGGAGACACGCAAGTAAACAAGGACAACTGAATAATAGAAAATCCATCATTGACATAATCACATTGATAGATATAACGAATATTAAGTAACAATGTAAAAAACATGAAGCTGTGAAAAAGTTAAGTCACACCGAAATATTGTTTTTCTTTAAAATGACCAGAAATGACGCAGCACTGAAGATGACCTATAGGGT
Organism: Simochromis diagramma; assembly: GCF_900408965.1. Lineage (NCBI taxonomy): Eukaryota > Metazoa > Chordata > Actinopteri > Cichliformes > Cichlidae > Simochromis > Simochromis diagramma. The sequence goes on from NW_024386736.1 coordinate 1,635,734, forward strand.
AAAATAATTTCTTTGTTTCCTGGTGTTTATTATATTTGTATGTAAATATAATTTTTTTCAAATTAAAATAGGCCGCATTATAAAGTGAGGTGGAGAGTAAGGGATGGCTTTCGCAGGTGCAGCCTGCCACGAGGACGCGCACGGCAGCGCGCTCCGGCTCTGCACCGTACCTCCCACTTCCCCAGCTTGTTTAAGTGCTCGCCTCCTTTACTTCAATGAGCAATATTGTTGAAAAGTCAGTGCGCCGCTGAACGCCAGCGGACCAGAGTCTCCAAGCCCAGCCTGCGCGCTGCAGTGCCATGAGACACCTTCTGGTCTGAACTCCGTGCACACGCCGACCACGCTGCGCTGCAAGAGGAGGTTTCTGAACTTTTCTTGGAGGGTTTTGCATTTGATAGGAACAAAGTGGATAAAACGTCCGGGTAGAAGCTGCTCCAGCGTATTCCTGCGGACTTTGGGTTTCTTTGCCAAGGTAAGCCTTTTTGATAGCCACACTAAAAGTTGTGTGCACACTGAACTGTGTTGTGGTTCCTTTAATTCTTTGGATTGAAGCGATTTGTATTAAAGAAAATCTGCTCATGCGTTTGGGTGCTGTGATATCGATTAGACGTGCAGAGTTAATCCGTTCTTCTGCAAACTTGGACGCTCCGAAGCACACTCGTAATTAATCCGGCATCGGCTCCTTCTAGTACCTTTTACTCAGCCAGCTCCGGACGTGAAAGCTTCCTTTGTGGTTGTGATTTTGTCAGCATATCCTCGCATTCCTCTCCCGGCATATACGGGTAAGTATCTCGGGTCAGGATCTGTTGGACAGACGCGCTCAGAGGAGACGCACTTAACAGAAGAGACGCTGAGAGGACCGTTTCCTACAGAGATACATGGAAAACAGGATTAGCTCTTATCTTGGTCGTTGCTTCAGACCGTGTTGGAGTCGCATGTATCGGATTAGAACTCGTTATCTGCCCCTTCACCGTTTCTGTCTCTCCCACCTCTGGCTGTTTGAGACTTTAATCTCCGCGATTAGCTGGTGATTCCCCAGAGACAAATCAAGGTATCACCTAGGAACATACCGCCAGTCAGTTCAGAGTGATGATTTAATTTTGTTTTCTCTGTGATGTTATCCTGGATATATGTATATATATACATATATATGCACATTTTATTTAGTGGCTGTTTTAAAGAGTTTGCCTTCACTCATATTTTAAATATAAAAGTATGATAATGATCAAAAACACAGATTCCAACTCAAGTTTAAGGACTATTTTATTTTTTTACGCTTGTCTTTGGTTGATGTTTCTGTAAACTGAACACTTAAAAAAAAACTTTTGATATCAGTGACAAAACTTTGTAAGTTGAACAAGGTGCTGTCATTTTTGGGATCATGTGGTGTGGATTTCTCACTTTCCCCCCTGACATTTTATAGAATAAGCAACAGAACACAAATGCATAAACCTCTGAACTTGATAATAGAAGGCAAGGAGTCAAAGATTCCTCTAGGGGTTTTGGAAAGCTGTGCTGGGCATTTTACTGTTTTCCAGTCATCCACTTCAGGGTAGCCTGTCATAGGACAAGAGGCAGGGTACAGGGGTGTTTTCTAACTTTTGAAAAATAAACAGTTATTCTAAACAATATTTATATCTTATCCATCCTTATCCTTCTATCTTTTCAATTCATCCATCCAAAAGAGCACTTTTAGTCATCAATATTCATGTCTAAACTCTCTGATACTGCAGTGGTAATATGTAGAAGGAATGGCTGCAATGCATGGCTGACTTGTTTATCTAATAAATCTAGACAGCAATATGCTGAATGTGACCTCCCGTCTTCTCCTTATATTGCAATTCGCTGCCTTCACTGTCTGCTCCGTGATGAGTTTGGGGTAGTATAACAAACCCAGCGTGGAGTATGACTATGGGAAAAGCAAAGAAAGGTGGAGACAGATGGGATGGACAGAAGTGAATACAGGAGAGCAAAGCAAACATTCCTGACGCGGTGTCTCAGCAATTTAATTAAGGTTTCTGGTGAGATGCTGCAGCGAGCACCTCGAGGTGAAGGCTTAACCTCAACTCTCCTCGTCTCAAGCTTGGACTAATCCCAGGGGTCAGCTAATAAGTGTTCAGGTCGAGCCACCATGACAACTAAATAGGGGGGAACATGAAGGAAAGTTCCTCCATCAGGGAGTTAATAAGCCCATGAATGAAGTAAAGAGGTACAAGGTGAAGAGGATTGGATGGGTGTGTGTGTGAGATTTCACTTGTTATCAGCCACACCAGCTAACCCCCCCCCCCCCCCTCTTAGTGGAGTTTAAATGAGCCCTGTGGTCCTCAGATGTTTCACAGCTAAAAGTAACCATTTATACAGAAGACATTACATTTATTTGCATTTCCACGAGTCTTCCTCTAAGCTCAACATTATTGACTTCTTTCCTAGCCTTAACACCTTGACTCTTTACTAAAGGAGTGAACATAGCCTGTGGATCCAAAAAGTGACTGATCCTTTCTTACTAATGGCCAACAGGTGGCGACCCACCAGCCACGTTCTACAGTAGTGAGCCCACTTCTCCCTTTATTTCTGACCTCAGTAAACCCGTTCGTAACGAGTTCATGGTTTCAGGTGCTAGTTTAAAAATCTTAGTCAATGCAGTCTGATGTTCATTTTGTAAATTATGATTTTGAGCGATAGAGCAGGGTTATGCCTTAGGGTGTGGCTGTCTTGTGATTTTGACTGGCAGTTCGTTACTGTCCCACTCCTGATCGTCTGCTTTCAAAAATCCAAGATGACAACACCCAAAACGCCAGGCCCACAAAATGATGGGTGAAGTCATAGTCGGTACATTCATTTTTATATATTCTAGGTATATAACACTAGCTAGACTTTCCATAATGTGACTTTGCAAATGCATTCACATCCACATAAGTTGAATAACACCTAGCTCTTACACACAAACACACACACACCCCTCCTTTGAGGTTAGAATTCGGTCACTGTACCAAACTTGAGTAGACTTTTTATAGGCAAACAACATTAGTGACACAAAAAGCGGTACTTATTTTCTAGCCCTTGTAATGAAGTGAACTTCCCTCCAACACCGTGCTATTTATATTTCCGTAGATTTGTAAGCCTTGATGAGCTGGCGGCACTGTTTTTCTTGGCTTTCCTGAATGAAAAGTTTCTCCCTCCCTACTTCATCCTGACACTTTTACCATCCTGTCATTCCTTTCTTGTTTTCTCTGCGCCCGCTGCGTTTTACATGTGCAGATGTGACATTTTTACATTGCAGAGAGGCTCCCGTCAAGCCTCACCCTCCTGCTCCCTTGTTCTGGTTTCTTCTTCTCTGTTATCCAGCTTTGTTTTTTTCTGTAAGACTAATGCTTTTTTGTGGCTTTCTCTTTTATGTGGAACAGAAAGTCCCAATTAATCCAAGGTAAATTGTGATAACCACCCAGCCTGTATCATAATCAGTAACAGAATTTGTTTACATTCAGTGTCACTTTTTTAAGTTTTGGAGCGTTTTCACACCTTTTTTACACTCTGTTTTAAATCAGTTGACGAGTTTGTAAACTTGTATGTTTTTCCAACAGAGAAAACTCCAAGTGAACTGAAATGCGTCACTACAAAACCATGTGAGGAGGTTTGAGAAACCAGGAAGTAGTGTGAGGTCAGCGCATCGAAGCTGAAAAAATAATGGAAATATTAATAGCACAGTGTTGGAGGAAACTTTACCTTATTACAGGCACCAGACAGTACATACTCTCAATTATATTAATTATACTATATTGCCTGTAAAAACTTTAGTCAGCTATTGACCAAATTCAGGCCTGAAGGTCAGATTGTGTCTGAGGTGGGAGCATCAAAGTCAGTATAGGAAGAAAGTGCTGTAGCCTGAACTAGTGGATAATTTTTACTCTTGACATTTGTATTTATCTGGGTGACTTTAATCATTTTACTTCTGGTTGTTACAGTTTGTGTACTTTGCATATCTGCGGTACTGCTGCATCCCAGAATGCACAGCGTTTAGCTCAAACTTGCAGCGTGCACATGGTGTTTGGCTTGGCGCGAGCTCACATTCAGATCATATTCTCAACATAAACGAACCACTCTGGAGTTCGCCTGATACCGGACTGAGACCACCTCCTATCAGGGGTGGTCATTTTGGTCCACACCCAAGTGCCATTACCATGTTCACATCTGCACAAGTGAACCGCACCAAGGGTGGAAATGAAACAGAGTTCGAGTTTAACTGACTCAACAGCGAATGTGTGTGAAAACACCCTCAGTCTGTTTAGAACTCCAAAAAGCTTTCAACAGAAGCCTTGCAATGGAAAAAATTTATGTAAGAGACCTCATTTGAAACTGACTTTCATCTGCTACCTTGTTTATTTAGTGCTGTTCTGGTGTTTAGCCTTAAATTTGTTTCAGTATACTCTAATAACATAGAAATACGTGTCTGAATCTCAAATAAAGTCCAATACTGAGTTTATGTGTGTTTAATTTGTTGTTCATAATTAGTTGTAAGAAATTTTAAAGCATATCTCCTCTCTCGGAAAAATCCATTCCTGGAATTGTTACATTTTCTACAAAAAAACATATCAGTTGAACAGTTGAATATTTACATAGACATGTCTTCACATTGTATCTTTAAACCAAACGCTTTATCAGTATCATCAGCTGTTATTCTGCTGTTATTCAGTTGCAACTGTCGTTTCCATCACATTGGTATTTGAGCACAAAGTGTAAAAATAGAGGGAAGAATTCGCTCTTGCTGTTGTTGCAGATGTGCGGTGGGTTGAGCTGCTTGTCAGCTCAATTGGGAACATTTAAGGAAGTGAGGGCTACGCCGATGGAGCAGACGTCCAACATCAAGCCTCCGACTGCTAATAAATCATTCTGCCGAGTTGGGTCATTACGCTGCTCTGGATTTGCTCCCTTTTGTTATTTTAGCAGTTGATGAATGCATTTCTTTCTAACTTAACTAGTGTGATAAATTTAAACAATTTAAGTGTCAGAAAGAGGAACTTATATCATGTTATTATCTCAGTGACTGAAGTATCCTAATTTCCACAGTCACAAAAAATATCTTTGAATTGTTTTGTGCAAAACCTTTAAGACAGCAAATTTGCAACGTCATGAAACACACAACCGCTTAAAAAATACGCTTATACTCAGTTTACTTTAAAAAAAAACCAAAGATTGAGACAAAGATTGTTTCAGTTACTGGAAGTGGATGCCTCTTTTTTTCTTGCAGCCTGTTATGCATCTAATTTTTGCCTAAATCCACTAAAACATTCATTTGAATGACAGGATTTGGGCTATATTGCTAAATTTGGTCTCTGTTTTCAGCAACATTTAAAAAAAAGGCTCACGTTACATCTTTACAAGCCTCCTTGACAGCCGAGGAATTCAAGACTCAAACAACACATAACAACGTGAGGCTTAACATGCTCACCAGAGGGGAACCTCCTTGAGTCTAAACCCTGCCTACTCCCCTTCCACCACCAAGGATGGTTTAGGAGTTGTTACTCCTTTTACTAACCCGTGAAGCATGCCCCCCCCCTCCTGAACACCCACCCTCACAGTGTGTTGTATAAACACTGGCGACTCAATAGTCAATAGGAAGGTAAAGAGCGTGACACATGCAGGCTCCTTGTAACATTCCTGCGTGGTACCAGGAGACACCAGGAGATGTAAGATGCCTCCAGTAGAACAACTGTGTTGCTTTATGCAGAATGCAGGACAGTCAACCTTCTGATGACTTGAAAATACCTATTTTTCCACTCGGTCATAGCACTTAATGTGTGACGAGTTTAAGAACAAAATCTTAGTATTCAACACAAGTTCCCCTTGGGGTTGAGACCTTAATAAAACTGCAAAATCAGCTTCTAAAAATGACATTGACCATTAAGCAAGTAAGCATTTTCCCTTGCCAATTGAGAGCTGAAAGAATCAGTCTCTGTTTCATATAAAGAAAGCTTTCAAATTCAGACTTGCTCCTTAATCTGCCTTTAAGATAACACTTCACCACCCTGTCCTTCAGAGGGAGATATACCTGAGGGCAAGTGTGTATCTATGTATATGTGTGTGTGTGTGTGTCTTTGGATGGGGGTAGTGTAGTAGATTAGAGAAAGCCCAGCTTCCAGCCCCCTCTTTCTAAGCCCTTTTCCATCTTTTTTTTTCCTCCTGGGGGCACATAGTCTTGCTTTGCACGCATACACACCCTTTCATTCCCATTCACAGCACAAGTCAACACACACACAAGCACACATGGCCTGGGGACTGCAGGGCCTCACAAAGCATTTCAAAGATCAGAGGTCTGGACCTGTGATATTTTCAACAAGTCAAACAGACAACAGGTGAGGAGAGAGGCCGTTTGACAAACCGGCGTTGTTGCTCAATACAGCCGCGTGCACTAAAGTTGACGTGTGTGCCTAACTAGTTGTACGCATCAGGACTTTTGAAAGATCGCTAAGTCATTGTTTGGTGGGGTGTTACTTTAGGGGACCTCTATAAGTCTGCAGAGAGGTGCATGTGTAGTATCGTGTTTACTCTCAGACAGGTAAGACCTGATTTTGTCTGTTTGCAAATCTCCGTTTGCCTATTTGCACAATTCATGAGTGAGGTTTTTTTAAATAGAGAACATAATGCACATTAACATAAACAGTTATTCGGTTACATTAAACACCCTCTAAATTGCAGCTCTGTGAGACTGCACAGAGCTGACTACAGATGATTAAGTAGCTTGTAGAAGCACCTTTAGCAGCAATACCTCGACTTGCTGTTGCCTTTCCTGCTCTACATTGTCTTATAAAACAACAGAGTTCTGCAAACTACAGAAACTTTTGCTTTTAGACGTATAGAGGTGCTCACACTTGTTGATAGAAAATTGATTGGACTAAAAAATAACAACAAAACAGAGTGAATAATGATCGTAGAAAATAGGTGAGTTATGCATAACAAGTATGCACAGTACAAGTGGAATGAACTAGTGAGAAATAATGTGAGGATGTGAGGTAGATCTTCTATTATATGTTTCCTAAAATGTTAATGCTGGTCTGTCACAATTTTACGCTGCTTAATGCTTGCCTTAGAAGTCAGATATCGGTGCTGGGAGTGACGTCACTCCTGTGTTGAGCGCATTTTAGTAGTCAACTTGGAAAAGCAAGGAAAAACAGGACCTGTTTAGCCCCTTAGCAAGGTACAGGCATCCATGCATCACTAGCAATGCAATGTAATGGTTATTATTTTGGCTTAAAAGCACAGCTGCAGCACATTGAAAGGCAGATCCTGGTCAATGCCCTGATATCACTTATTTAGCCAATCACAAATACACAACAGTGACTTTAAAGATTGCAAGTTGTAGAGTTTTACTAATGTTAACATGCATTACGTGCGTTGGTAGTGCGGGTGTTGGTGTAAGGCTGGAAGTCTGACCTGAGGGGACGTTCCAGTTGAAAATTCTATCTAGGACCTTAGACATTTCGACTTCAAATGGAGTGCACCAATGTCTCTCAAAGCATGCATTATCTTGGTAGCATTCTGCAGTCTTCTTTGGTGTTGTGTTGTCAGGATTGCACATTTAACTCAGTGAAGAGTTACTGAAAGCTTGCTATGGCAGAATGAAGTCAAGAGTATTCTTGGGACCGATTGCTAGCAAGTTTAGTACCTAATTTCTAGAGCTGGGCTCAGGCCATTGTTTTTGGGTAGGAATCTGGTTTTAAATTTTGTATTTTTAAATTACTAACTTGGAGACTGAAATCTTAACTCTAAATAAGACCTTAGAGTTTCCCTGTGATAGCAACAGAACAGTCAATTGGTACATAAAAGTACTGGAAGGATAATCTCTAGGTGGTTGATCAGGCTTTGGTGTAAGTTAAGGGAGTACCAACAAAAAACCACAAACCAACTAATTAATGGTTGTTAGTTTCAGGATTCCTCTCTTTAAAATGCTAGGTGAAACTAAACTGGGTATTCCAGCTTCCTCCCACAAACGGAAGAAAATCATAGTCTTTGGTTAACTGGACGTTGGTGTGAATGTGAGTAAAAATGGTTGCTGATGGACTGCGGTGGGCTGGATAGTCCAGGTTGTACCCTGCCTCTAGTCATATGTCAGCTGGGATGGCCTCCAATAGATAGACGGAGTGTAACAGTGACTAATGAATGAAGAGGCATAATTGATCCCTTTGGGGGTAAAAGGAGTTGTGCAACAGTGAAAAGATATCAACAAAAGTTACTGTAAAGTCGGCTGAATCACATCCATGACTGCAGGTGTGATGCTACACTTGTTACCCAAGAAATTCAACAGTCAGACACTTAGTGTCTGTGAATAACATAAATCACTGCTTCGCTGTTCAATAACAGCCTCGGGTGGATTAGCAGCAACTTTATGGGCTGTTTGTATGAATGTTGAGTCTTGCCAGTTATGTTGTAACTGGCAAGTTACCATAACTGGCAAGACTACTGTTATCAATTAACAGAAATTCTTTCATGTAAAAGGATAAATGTCATGCACATGTCAATCCACAATGATGATGTGTAAAGAAAAAAGCTTTTAGACAGTGCTAATCAGTACAGAAGTGTACTGTATGCTAGTGCTCATTCATATCTTGCATAGAACTTTTGTTGCCTCTCTCACATACATACTGATAGAAACACACAAGCACGCACAGTCACAGGTCTTCCTTGGGGGGCCTCGCTGCAGCTGGCAGGGGATTAAGGGGTCAGGAGTCAAAGGGGGACTCAGTCAACCAGAAGACTGGGACAAGAAACTGACCAAGCAGAAGAAGGACAGGCAAAAAAAAAGTGTTGAGTCTGAGTCAAAATTGCAGTAGAGGTGATCCAAATAGGAAGAAACTCACTCGACTGGTTTCCATTTCGCCAGAAGCCTGTGGTGATACTTGGAACACCAAAGCAAGACAAAAGAGTTTGAAGAGGCTTGTGCAACTGTTACTTGCTTGCTTATTAGTATGAGAGCAGGTTAGGGTCACGATGTTCCAAGGTGTGCGACATTCTGAAAGGTGAAACTGACTGCAGTTAAGTCTGGAATATAAAACTTAGAAATGATTATATAAAGGAAAAGATAAGTAAGCTTTTCACAAGATGATAATATATCTTTCAGATTTTTCTGGCTTCACTGCTTTACAATGCTCAATGCATCTTGGGGTTTTGAACGAAAAAAAGCTCAAAGTATTTACATATGTAAATGTTTATGTCTCACACTGCAGTGACAAAAAAAAAATCAAAGGCCAAAGCGTGTTTTATCGACTCATCACAGTGTTTGCTGTAAAACGGGAATTCGGATTTTAAATTGAGCAGAAAGCTGAGAAGAATTACGCCAAGTAATTATTGTTCATGAGAAACGTCTGTGCACGTCACCACTTTAAAGCTGTTCTTTTTATGTGTAACATGGATAAGATCATGAGGAGGATTATTTCCTTATAATTCCCACAAGCTAGGGTAAAAGAAAATCTGGTCAAGACTGACTCAGCTTTGCTTTTATTTTCAAGACAAACAATGTTTACCTGGGTACAACAACATTTTGGGTAAAAAGTGGCAATTACATTTTATTTAAACTCCCCCGGTGTCTGACAGCAGTTGTGTGTCTGAGTTACTGTTGTCTAACATGCATCTGACTTGGCACTTTACACACATCGCCGTCTCGCTAAATCCTGCATAGCAGAATGTGGCTGTGGGCGAGCCTGTGGTATTTTTAATTTGGACATCTTGTTCACAGATGAATTCCACTTCAAAGAGCGCAGAGGTGGATCAAGAGTTAGCTTTTAGCAGCTTAAACAACAATGGCAAGCAGAGGGGTTCATAGTGGAAATGTAGCCTGTGTATACAAGTGTATTCATATCGATGCCAAACACGGATGGTATAAGATATGAAAATTCAACTTTGAAGTTTAGAGTGCATGCTTAAGATGGGACTCTTTTGATAATTTTATCCCCTAAAATTAAAATTATCCACACTTTTTGCTGCTTTGGGGTCTGTTAGTGAATTGTTAGTAGCAAATTAGCAGCTGTTCCATCAATTATTCCGTGGAATTGGAGATGGGTTCCAAAGCAGCCTGCAGATGTGCCGCAACTGTAGGCAGGATTAGCCGTGCCTTACGTCTTTGCATCCAAATGGATTTGCATTAAGGTATCAGCTGAGCCATGAGTAAAGGTGAGCTGATCTGTTGGGACTGCTGTAACTAATGCTGTGCTTGATTTTGAGACAGCAAATAACGACACGTTTTATTAATCTTTAGGATGCACTAACTAAAATTTGCTCTCAGATACGTGGCAGACTCTGTTTTAAGTTTGTAGATAGGAGCCAGTGTTGATTTACTAGTGTCCGTCAAATGTGCTCTACATTAGCTGTGACTGCTGGATAAGACACTCCATAAACATAGACAGACGAATGCAAAGTCCAAAACAAGCAGTCAGCAGGTCAGGCAACTGCAGAAACCTTATTCCATACCACGGATGAGGCCAAGACACACCAGACTCCCTTCCCCAGAACAGATGGGATATATTAGACAGACTGAGGTTGCAAGGATTGATGGAGCAATTTCACAGGTTCAATCGCAGCAGTTTGGTCTTAATATATCTGTGCTGAGTCTTGATTGGGTTACTGTTCAGTTCACAGACTTCTGGCGTTCACTAAACCCCCTCCTTAGTTAAATTTGATGGCTGCCATTATTCAAAGGTATAGAAAAAGTGTGCATATGGTGGGGTTCAGGATGGGATGTGTCCTGCTAAAGCCAGAGTTTGCCAGTAAATGAAGGTGATAGATAACCTCACGCACCATTAACGTTAGCTGTTGTTCTTTAGTCTTCATATATGGTACTCTGCAAAAGTCTTGGTCCACCCCTTTATTTCTTTATATTTTGTGTCCAAGGAGCCAGACGTAATTTCTTTTTAATCATGGTCTTGAGCAATAGTTCTCCAGGTTTTCTGAAGGCCTTTCTTTTCACTCATTTTCAGTCCAGTCCTTGAAAACAAATATTTTCAGAGGAATGTGTTTTTTGTTTGTTAAGGCACTCAACACTGACCTATGAATCATTCAAACTTAAAAAAGGCGCCTGTCTCAAGGGATAAGCTAGTATTTTGTCATAAATTATATTTTTAGGCACCTTGTTACTTGTACCTTGTTGCACAAACACACAGTTTGTCCCCATTTATTTGTCAAATTGTGAACATAACACAGTTTGACAAATATAAATTGTTCCAAAGATTAGGAGCCACCACTGAAAAGACTGTTGCCTTTTTCTGTAGAACATTTCCTGAAAAACTTCCAAGCTTACTGGAATTGTACAAACTGTGTTTTTTACAACTCTACAAAAAAAGAATTTTTAAGGCCAAAGACTAGATCCCTGCACCCATTTTCCAAGCAAAATATTAAAAAATGAGGAATAACAAAGAGCAAAAGATCTTTAGGTGTTCTTTGTTTCTTCATTATTCTGCTTCAGTGAGTTTAGTTGTAGTTTCAACACTAAGAAACTAAAGCTTATACTTAAACTATAAGGGTTGCTAAACGTTGCTAGATTTTTCAAAATAATTTGCACATTCTTGATGTTGTAACATAAATTGTTCTCATTAAAACAGTCGACTTTCGCCATTTTTTTAATGCAGGGATCTTTAAAGAGGCCTCAGAAGTTGCCAGATCTAGAAGGAACGTCACTATGTTTGCAACACTATAACAAGCTGCCAGTTCTAATTCAGAAGTTGTTAAACTGAGATTAAACTGATTGTAGCATGGAGTGATTTCATGTTTTTCAAACTGAGCTTTTACCCCCTCTAACCAGTAAGAAGATCAGAGACAAACCAAATAAACTTGCTACAGATTTTCTTTGCATGCCTTGCATGTAAAATGACTTGTAGATAGAAATCTAAGAGTTCATACAGGATCCAAAGGACTTTAAACTCCGTGTAGTCTGTCAGCTGGAGATAGCAACACAGGACAGCTGAATAAGCAGACACCAGAGCACATTAAAGTAAAAAGTGCACATTGACTTAGCCTTGTTCCTCTAGTTGAAACAAACAATTTTTTTTATAAATGGAAGCTTTACATGTTGTATTTTAGGAACTTTTGTCTTGTCTTGTTGTCGTACTTTCTACAAACTGATGCTTTCCTAACTAAAATAGTGTTATTTTAAATAACCTGAGCATTAGAGTAGGCTTGCTGTCACTGGCCTCTTTCAGCTTCTGTGAAACAGAGATGTGAAGCAGATACCATCAGCTGCTTTGCAAAAGTTAACACTCTGCAAATGAACTGTTATAGGTACCTACAATATATATCAAGTCTAGCTACATACATAAAAAGCCAGCCTTATTTATCCCATCAGTGCAAAATCAAAGGAGGTTACTTGTGGCTTCAGTGGGAGTCTGTGTGTATGTGTTGCGATTGTGCATTCACACTCCATCCATCTACATAAACACGACACCATTTTTTCCTCCCCGTTCCTTTTCCAAACATCCCTCCGAGCCTCGAGGCTTTTCTGAGTCGTGTGTCAACGCCTGGCCTGCAGTGAAGCGTGTCAGCACTGCTCCTTCACATTTGTCTTCCCAGGAGTCTGATTCCAGCACGCCGTGCATTTTACTGCAGACATGCAGAATGGCATGTCTGTTATTTAAAACAAAAAAGAAGCACTGGATTTGTCGCAGATAGGGCAGCATATGTGGAATTTAAAGGTAATAAAAGTTTTCATGTCTTATTCTCCAGCAGCTACAGTGTTCTTTGCTATTGCACAGCAGTGTGACATGTGACTCTCTCCAGCATTCATATTTTTAGCTTGAACTAATGACTTTGTAGCATTTTCCACTTTTTTGCTTTCATGGATCTTTTTGTGTAACTGCTGTTAAATCAACATGCTGTCATTCTGCACCACAAGTTAAATTAAACCAGTTTGATTTGATTCTGTAGCACACTCCTTAAAAACAGTTTGTTACAAAAACAGTTTGTTACAAAAACATACGGCTACTGCTGTTAACAGTACAGTACAGCCAAAAGAGGTGATGATAATCAGCCAGTCACAATTTTTGTAATGTCTAATAAGGTTCCTTTTTCACACACCAGTGGCTGTAGCAATTACCTGTTGATACGCTGATAAAAGTGCTAAAACTATGTAGTTTTGTCTGACTGCTTCACAGCTACAGCTGCTCAGTGGCATGGGTATTAGAAGTCGTTCCTCCAAGCTAAATTCTTTATTGACTCTCTTATTGTTTGGAAATCAATTTTCTTGGACTCTGTTTGACATCAAGTGACATAGTGTCAGGATCAGCTGGTCGATGGTTAGGTCAGTCTGCTCTCATCTGATCTATTTTCACTGGACAGACAACCATGAGTATTACTTTATAAGGGAGAACATAAAAAGCCTGTCAGGACTGATTAATAATTTTTGACTGCGGGAGGAACAAACAACCTTTGAAACCACCCTTTACTTTGAGTTCTGTGGAAGTGCCAAAACCTGTTAGCACCTGCAAACTTTATGTTTACTGAACTTTTACTGATTGTCACCAATCTAAGTAACACCTTGTTAAAAACGAATGGGCCAAATTTGAGGTTAAACTTTGTAAACATTTGCATATCGCTAACTCATCAAATAAGTTGTTTTAAAAAATTTAATAACCTACGAATACTAGCTTGAATTTCCCATTTATAATTAATTTAGGCTTAAAAGGATAGCATATAGGCACAATCTGATATCCTTGTGTTGGCATTATTCCGGTATCAATATTGCCACTGACCAATCACATTGTCTGAGCATTCCGTTAGCATTACCCAAGACGTTAGCTAATGCCATTAAAAACTATCACTAGCAAACCAACACGCGTAACTTAAATTTGGCTATGAGCAACTCTAACTTGATTATATATTTATTAGAAGTGTCAGCATTAGTCTCGTTAAAATGACGTTAACGCCATAACCGCATTAACGCGGCAAATCTCCGTTAGCGAGTTAATGCGGATCACCCCGTGCGTGGGGCTGCACGGCGCTAAAGCGTTAACGAGCTAACCGTGCTAATGCTGAAAGCACTATTATTTATTCTAAAGCATAAAGGAATAAAGAAAACACTTGGAATGATTACCATTTATTTTAGAAGGGTGTTATATGTAAACAAAGGCATTTCTTCTCCTTTTTCCTCCACATTCCAAAGATATGACATCACAACGTGATTGGTCTGTTGCAATATTGATCCTGGACAAACATTATTATGATAATGAAGAAACAACACCAACTTAGGGTCTTCAGATAGACCAGCAAGTAGAGCGCACTATATATGCTGTAGCAAATTAAGGTAATCTCGATTTAAACACTTACATCCTCCTCTACTTCAAGCAGTCGATCGGTTAAAGAGACGATACAGCTTTACTCATCATCATATTTTTGGTTAGCTATAATAAAGTCATAGTTTTGCAATGTGGGGCCATCAAAAAAAAGCATGCTAGCAGCGATAACAGAAATGAATCGGTTGCACACAGAGGCAAATTTCTGATTTAACCTATTCCTCTTTCTGTATAGTTTGCTGTTTAACATCCATCACATTCCTTCTTGAATGAAAACAAACCTAAGAAGTAAGACAGACTGTTAACATGACCTTTGACCTCGTGACACTACATCATTCGTTGGGCGACTTAACTGGTTCGACTCGCAATCTTACACTCTGCGGTGCACCACAGTAAGTTATAATCACTTTACTGCAGACTGACTGGAAGGCAGTTACCGGTTATTCGAGGTATGTGATGATGAGTTTGATTATCTGTGAGCGCTGATAGTGAGGCAAGCACAAACAGATAGAAAACCTGGTTCCTGCCACTATAAATGGTGTGCTGGGAAGATGAGTAATTTAGAGAGTGTGTTTGTTTGTGTGTATGTTTAATACGCATATATTTCCTGTCTCTCACCGACACAAAGGCTTCTCAGCAAAGTCGCCCTCCCAGGACACATTTTATGTGTCTGTAGCTGCGTTCACACTGTGGAAATGCTGGCAGGGAACAGGTCTGGTCTTGTAAAGCTGATAGAACAGACGGCCTGGTTTAGCTCTGAACAGCACTGCAAAGAGTTAAAAATCTGTTCCTGTGTAAAATGCAGCCTTTGTTTCTGGGTCATGAACCAGTCAAGGTCAGTGGCTTTAACTGAGCCAAACAAACATACACACACGCAGCTCAGTTTGCACTAATTGATTCCCCTTCCAGCAGGGACAAGAATGGGCTTGTGTGTGTGTATGTGTGTGTGTGTTTATTTTAAAGCATCTGTCAGGAGGTAAAGTAAATAGATAAGTGACAAAGTAAACACTCATCCCACATCGATGCCAAAATCGTTCTTTAGTGATGCACGTCTACATACAAACATGAACCGTTTGTGCCTCATATTAATGGGTTTTTCAGAAGGTGAAATTTGATCTTTAGATGTGTGACTGTAAACAACAACACTGCTTCTGATTTTTCACCACCCCAGTGAAATTTCCGCACAAATTACAGAGTACATTTTGGTCAAGCGAGAACTCCCATGACAGTCGCGCAAACGGTGCTCTAGCATCCGAAGCTTGTGGTGAAAATAAGTTCCGGCATGTTCACAGAACAAATTTGGTTCTATGTAATATTTTCAACACTAAAATATAAAGAAATATAACATAATATAAAGAAATGTCTGAATAAATATAGTGTAACATGCTGGAAAAAGAGAAGCTGGTTGCATATCACCTATGCAGGTAAACGAAAGTATATAGTAAGAACATTTCTTTGCTTTTCTGTAATTATTTCAGCCCTTTTGTATATTTATAAAAGATTATTAACTAGAATATTAGTTGGATAAGCTAACATAATCAGCGTGAGCCAAAAATAAATAAATTCCCAGCGTTAGCATGTTTTACATTAACAGAAACCCGGGGTCTGACTTAAAGTCAGGTGAAAAAATCTGAATACACGTTTTTAATACACTTTCTCCACTAAGCTAAAAATGTTGTGGAAATGAGACCTCCAGTTTCTTCTAAATTAGACCGAATAAGTATTACTTTAACATCCTCAAACTAACTTCACATCCTCAAATTTATGAAATGTGAGGCTACAACAAAAAAAGAGGTCAACACAACCCTAAATTAGATAAGTGGTTGAGGAAATCGTTGGATGAATTAATTTTATAACTGCTTATCCAACTAAACTCTTTCTAAGCATACTAGGGGTAACTATTGTTTCTTTTTTTCTGAATTGAGCAGTTTTTGTCTTATTTTAGGCCTGATTCCAGGACAAAATAACTGGGTTTGCATCAGAAGTTAGTGAGGGCGATTGGCTTACTAGGCCTAGCCTTAGAAAAACCAAAAATCAAGTTGTCATTTATTGATGTATATTGAGTTGTCAAAATTCATCAGGGTACAGGTGAGGTTAAATGTAGTTTTCATGGGGGGGAAGATTTAAAGTTATGGACTTGTGCGTACCCCAGCTGAAATAGGCTAAAAGGCAGCTGTACACCCTGGACAGGTCACTAGTTCAATACAATCAAACACAAAATTGATTATAACCCCTAAAATCAGTAATTATCCAAGATAATTTTATTGTTGGGTTCTGGTAACTCAAAGTTAGTTGAGTGCATATGAATGGGATACTCTGTACACATGGTTACAGATGGTTCATGTGGACCAGTAAACGGCCAATTAAGATAAGCTTCAGTTCGAGTTTCTGCTTTCTTAACATTCTGTCTCTGTGTATGTTTGCGGTGATGAACCAAACAAATTAAATTAGTCTGAACCAAACCTGAGCTTGATGTCTCTTAAAGTGCAGATAAGCTGTGAAGATGCTATCTGTCTTAAACTTGCACAAACCGGAGAACAGGCCTCTACCAGCCGACTTTTCCCTCACAGTCATGCCTAACAGGGACCCTGCCAGAGGGCTGAACACACATGAGGGCGCCCTGTTGGCAAACAGGCAAACATCAGTCAGTAACTGGGGTGGAGGTAAGGGAGAAAGATGAAGGAGGAACAGTTACATCACACGTGTGTTTAACATTAAAGACGTAATTTGTCATATAAAGTAATGATTGTAGGATGCAATAGAAATGAAGATGGGGCGGGCTTATTTAATTGAGAAAAATGACAGTAAAAATCTCAGAGAACCTTGGCTCTTGTTCAAAAGTCTTCATTGCTGTTGTGACTTCTGTCACTGTCTTTGCTGCAGAGATTCTGTTTACAGTGAACAGTGCTTTAAAGTGAGCGACAAGTGACTGCAGGCCAAGAAGTGATAGATCCAAGGAAGGTGAATGAGGAGGCTCACTGCTTTGGGGTAAAAAAAGTTTGACTCTACAAACATTTCAAAAAGACAATAGCAAGTTATGTGTGCGTTACTTATATCAGACTTGTTTTTATGCACTTACTCTTGCTATAAGGAAAATACCCACAAAAGGAGCATCTGGAGGATTACATACCTCACTGGGACGGTTTAGAAACATTTGTACAAGTAGTAAGAAGAGAAGGTGGGTGAAAGAATAGGCATGCTTGTATGGGTTGTGCCTGTTGCCATTTGCCTGCTGGCACACCTGTGTCAAGCTGACTCCAGGTGACAGGCTTATTTACAACTGTTGATTGACAAAACAGATTTGGAGGCACTTGAGCATGAAGACATGCACGCAACCTTCGATTTTGTGACTTGTTTGCTGCTCCAATTGTTACATCAGAATACCCAACTGTGCTTGCGGTGCCTCATTGCTGATGTTGAGGCTTCAGCTCTGTGGAAAACCCGGTGTCACCAACATTCACCCTGAATGCAGGCACGTGGCCAGTGTACCACAAGTAAACACATCAAGAAGAAACAAAAGCATATCAAGATAAACAACCTTTGCTAAGCTTCTAGAAAAGGTTGTGGCTAAGCAACTTATGGCAGCTCTAGATAAACATGGCATTTACGATAAGTTTCAGTCAGGTTTTCGTCGATTTCACTCCACAGAGACAGCTCTTCTTAGGGTCTCAGTGATATCCTGATGAATAATGATGCAGGAAAATGCTCTGTTCTACTCATGTTGGACCTAACATCAGCTTTCGACACAGTTGACCACCACATCCTCATTGAAAGGCTGAAGAATTGTGCAGCACTTTGTGATTCTGTCTTGAAAGGTGCTATATAAATAAAAAAGTATTTATTTATTTATTTATTTATTTACACAGACATATTCTTCTAGTTAGCAAAATGAATGAAAGTTCAGTTTATGTTCTGTTGTGTTCTGTTAGTGTGGTGTAGAGCTGTTTAATGAGTTAATAGCAGCAAGGCACAATAAATGTGTTTTCTGCCCTAGATTTTCTTATATAGCGCTTTTCTACTCCAACTGAGCAATCAAGGTACTTTTTACTATAAGCCTCATTCACACAGTTACACACACATTCACAGAAGTGAACTCAGTTGTACTCTGACAACTTGGGGTTCAGTATCTTGCTTTACTTCAACATGCAGTCTGGAGGAGCTGGGATGTGAATCACTCTGAGCCACAGCTGACCCCAAGTTTGAAGAGTTTACATCCCTGGGGTGAACCGTGAATGTTAAGAGTGATTTGTGACAGGAGTAGTGAAACGGAAGGTTTATAAGTTGGTAGTGAGATCTGCTGGAGGCAGTGACACAGATAAAAAGACAGGAGGAGATGGAGGTGACAGAATTGAAAATGTTAAAATTTTCACTGGAAGTGACCAGAGTGGATAGGATTAGAAATTAGTACAGCTCAGGTTGATCAGGTTGGAGATACACTTAGTGAAGCAAGGCTGAGATGGTTTGGACATTTGCAGAGGGATAGTGGATTTACTGGACCAAGGATCTTGAGGATTTAGCTGGCAGAAAAGAAGAAGAAAAGAAGAAGACCACAAAGGAGGTTCATGGAGGAGGGGAGGACATGCTAGGGATCGGGTGGAATGAAGGCAGATTATCTGCTTTGGTGAACCCTAAAGGGAGCAGCAAATAGCTCCATAGCACCTTCTTGTTATGCTGGTGGATCAGACACAAAAACAACATAATTGCTTTTAACTTCACTTGGTAAACATGGGCTTACCTTATAACTTGATGAAAAGAATGACTCTTTAAGGTTTGCCAGAAACCCTGGCACAGAGAGATCAAAATGCAGTTCAGCAATTATCATTGTTGAAAGGTACATCTGGGGCATAACAGATGTGCTTGTTAGAAATTGTGCCCTAGTAAGTCCTGGTAATGGCTAAGATTCTGATTTTAAAAAGTAGATAGCAATGAAGAGTAATAAAGCCAACCAATTCTTGAGAATCATTCAGTCCCTGTAAGATTAGCCAAAGTATCTGCACCTATTTAAAAACAAAGTCCAATCAAATACAAAACTACAACAACACTAACACTGTTCTACTGTCAAGTACTTGTCAGTACAGCTCTGTTTGGATTTACTTCAGGAGGAAATCTAAATCTGTTCAGATATTCTTCTGTAGACTTTTGCCCATGAATACCTCAAGCTAAGCTTACCTTCTAGTATTCTACTGGGAAGGGGACTGGATTTCCTTACGGAAATGTTCCTTAAACCCACAGATGGGACTCAAGGTCTAACAGACAGCCGCAGCACACTGCTCTGCATTTTCAGCATAGCAGGAGCATAACTGGAACACTTCCACACCTTAAAACACCACACCAAGGCATTGGTGAAACCGCCAGAGGCCAAAACCATCCACAAAGCTGACTGAGGTTACTTTGTTCAGTGCTTCTATAATGGCTTCTCCTGGTAATTACACATCCTCTGCACGAATCTCATATCTACAAGGCAATAACCAGGTTAATTGTCATTATGTGCTGGCAGACTTAAAGTCATAATACTTTCACTGATAGATTTTTGTTTACAGGATACCGCAACTCACCCATTGTAAGTCACTAGAGGGCAGATACTGGATCCCTACTCTGGCTTTTCAGCTCTAATTGCCATTTATCTGATATTTCAAGCCTCATAATATATCTGAAGCTACCCTTAGCAGTGTCAGAAAGGTTGTCCACTCATACAATTTAGCTAGTATGTAACTGCTTCTATTAACAGTACAAAAGCAGGTACGGTTAATGAGAGACAGAGGGGAACATAGTAAGAGAAGTCACAGATACGTCTCTAAGTGTGGAGCTGCTACTTTGCCAAAAACAATGGTTCTATTAAGAGCACACAGAAGAACAAGTCAAGGAGTAAATGCAGTTGAAGAGAATGACAAAGAAATATAAATTGTATTTGTACCTAAGCTTTTAATGTAATTTATTTATCGTGGCTTTCATGTGGCTCATTGTGCATGTGATTCTTCTTCATCCTAATATAGATTGTCAGCACATGTGATGCCAAAAACCTCACAGGCGATGACTAACTTTGTGGGAATGTTTCTTTTATAGTTTCGATCATTAAAATTAGGGCTGCACGATTAATCGTTAGAAAATCGCGATCTCGATTCATACTTATGTGTGATCTCATTTCCAAATGACAACGATTTAAAAAAAAAAAAAAAAAAAAATGACGACGACGACGATTGTACCGCATTTTGATCCGGGACATACTCTACATGAAAACAAGCGCTCACTCTTCCTGCTCAACAAATGACAAGGGCGGAGCCTTATACCACGTGATACAGAAGCTGTGCTGTGTGATGCTAAAATTAGCAGGGAAAAAACAATGGAGAGCACGTCAGGGATGACGAGAAAGTGACAGGAGAAAATCCGTCCCGGTCAACCACCCAAACATCAATAACAGGAACCTTATACAGCGCTTCCCTATACACGTCGAACTCAAAGAAATTACGGAGGCTATTACTTATCACCTGACCAAAGATATGGCTCCCATCAACACTGTGCAAAACGAGGGATTTAGGAAAATGATCAACACCCTAGACAAACGCTACACAGTGCCGTCCCGCAACTATTTTTCTATTGTTGCACTACCTGCTCTATACACGCAGCGTCGAGCAACGGTGGAGACGGAATTTCAAGCAGTACAACATTTTGCGGCAACCACAAAACGTGAGACATTTGTTGTTTTTATGTTTATTTATTGTTTTTATGTTCAGTCTCAACTGTTACGAAGTTGATGTGCAGTTAATAAGTGCAATAAATATTTATATTGGAAAAGAAAATCGTGAGAGAATCGTGATCTCAATTCTAAGCCAAAAAATCGTGATTCTCATTTTATGCAAAATCGTGCAGCCCTAATTAAAATGTATTATTTCACATTAAAGGACTGCACGAGACTCAATACTTCAACAGATTGCTGCACTGTCCCAGCTCACAGCTGCTGTGCAAAGTAAAAAATCCTAGCTACAGTACAAGACTACTCCATATGGAGAATGAGAGGCTCATCGGAGAGAGCTGATTATCTTTCTCTGTTATTTTTTCACACAGAAGACTTTTTAATTAATTATATTTGTAGAGGAAAACTACTACTAAAGTACTACTCCCATGAGTAAAAATCAAATCTATGGGAAAACAATACAATAGCACAGGACGCCATAGCACACTTCAAATCCTGTCTCCCCCCCACCCTGGACCCCCACCAATTCGCATACCGCCAGAACAGGAGCACAGAGGATGCAGTCTCCATCGCAATGCACTCTGTCCTCTCACACCTGGACAACAACAACACCTACGCCAGAATGCTGTTTATAGACTTCAGTTCAGCATTCAATACAATCCACCCCTCACAACTCATCAGGAAACTGACAGACCTGGGCATCAGTTCCCTCATCTGCAAATGGTTACTGGACTTCCTGACCAACCGCCCCCAACATGTCCGGCTGGATAACCACTGTTCATCTACAATCACAATGAACACCGGTGTACCACAAGGCTGTGTGATGAGCCCTTTCCTCTACTCCCTCTTCACCCACGACTGCAGACCTGCTGATGGTTCCAACACCATCATTAAGTTTGCAGATGACACCACGGTGATTGGCCTCATCAGTGACAACGATGAGGCCGCCTACAGGGAGGAGGTGGATCGTCTGGCTGAGTGGTGCGACACAAACAACCTGCTGCTTAACACCGAGAAGACCAAGGAGCTCATCGTGGACTACAGGAGGAATGCTGACCCACATCCACCCATCCACATTAAGGGGACGGCTGTGGAGCGTGTGAGCAGCTTCAAGTTCCTGGGAGTCCACATCTCCGAGGATCTCACCTGGACGACCAACTGCTCCAAGCTGGTCAAGAAGGCTCACCAGCGCCTCTTCTTCTTGAGGACTCTGAGGAAGAACCACCTGTCCTCAGACATCCTGGTGAACTTCTATCGTTGCACCATCGAGAGCATCCTGACCAACTGTATAACAGTCTGGTACGGGAACTGCTCTGCCTCGGACCGGAAGGCGTTGCAGAGGGTCGTGAAAACTGCCCAGCGCATCGCCGGAGCACCACTTCCTGCCATAAAAGACATCTACAGGAAGCGGTGTCTGAAAAGGGCTGGGAAAATCATCAAAGACCCCAGTCACCCATCACATGGACTCTTCACCCTCCTGCCCTCTGGGAGGCGCTACAGGAGCCTCCGGACTAAGACCACCAGGTACCGGAACAGCTTCTTCCCCACAGCTGTCAGACTCCTGAACTCTGCCTCCTGACATCTGACCCACGTTAAACTCATGGACTGAACATACACACACCCACAATGGACAACTGTACCCTCAAACACACAATAATAACATGGACTGAACCACCACTCACAACCACCAGCACTTTATATAGCCTCTGTAGAAACTATCTACACCCTCACTTATCTTAACTGCACTACTGTATAGCTCTGTGTAAATAATCATTCTGTACATTCGATAATCTTTAATCCTACAACTGTTTACAACTTGCATAGTTCCCATTTCTGTATAGCTGTATATCTCAGATTTCTGTAAAGTTATTTATTTCATATTCTGTATAGTTTTTCATATTTATATCCTGTACATAGCTTGTACTCACTACAGCCTGTACATACTTATAGTTATAGAATATTCACAACATACTTCATACCGTGTACATTATAACATTCCATAATAGACCCATTTCTGTATTATACTCACATATCTATATTATTGCTAATATATATTGTAATATATCTATATCACTAAAGCACTTCTGGATGGATGCAAACTGCATTTCGTTGCCCTGTACCTGTGCATGTGCAATGACAATAAAGTTGAATTCTATTCTAATTCTATTCTATTCTAATATATAAACATTTCCTTTGCGTTTTGTAATTTTTGGATGATTTGTATTTACAGTCATTGCATTGGTAATCTCAGACCATAAAGCCCTGATTATATATTCATTTAATCTCACCCAGTGGTATATATTAATCTAATCTTCTGTAAAAAATTTTTACTATACTGATACTTGGGTTATGAGAATAGGTAATGCAACATAAATCCAGCTTGTTGACACTCTATCCAGATAAGACTGATGCAACTCTCCGTTATATGTTTCTAAGGCAAGAAAGAAAAGACGTCACGTCAGGCTCAGATTAACAAACTAATCCTAGAAGTCATCATTACTTTTCAGGTCATGGTAAAATAAAGAGACTTGCTCAACCACAAAATCCTTTACACAACTGAACTTTCATGCAGCATGCTCATCAGAATAACATTTCTATTTACTTTGTGTGTGTTAAGCCTTAATCTGTTTTATTTATAATATCCTTACACATGTTTGTCCATGTGCTTTCACATTCCTGTGCAACCCCAGTACAGTACAGATACAGTGCATGGCTATAATAGATCTTCTTACAAAACAGTTGTGGGGTAAGAGTTTTAGAAAGAAAGACCTTGTTAAACTGATTTTACTGGTAAGCTTTTCAAGTATGAGGTAACACGATATTCCTCTTTGGAAGATTTGGCACCACTAAATCAAGACTCCTTTATTTTCTAAAAGAAAATGAAGTAATCTCCCTGCAGAACAACTTTTTAACACAAATTTATGATCGCCACTTTACTTCTTTGTGCCCTCAC
This sequence comes from Simochromis diagramma, assembly GCF_900408965.1. Classification (NCBI taxonomy): domain Eukaryota; kingdom Metazoa; phylum Chordata; class Actinopteri; order Cichliformes; family Cichlidae; genus Simochromis; species Simochromis diagramma. The sequence goes on from NW_024386736.1 coordinate 1,659,645, forward strand.
CACTGATGTTTTTTCTTTCACATCTGCCAGTCTCTCCACCATCCAATTTAGTGTCAGGAGAAAAACAAATGTGAATAATTTGCCACCAAAAACATTTGTCTTCTACATAATTTATCCAAATGACTGCTCAATTATTTGCACCTTTACACAGCCGTTGTAGTTGGTTCTTTTTTTTTTCTTTTTTTTTTAGCAGTTTCTGTTTACCAATCCTCATAATGCTGGTATGAAGTGTAATTAATACCAGTGTTTTAGGTAGCCTTCACCACCTAGCTGTCCTGCTTTCTTTGACACGTAAGTACTTAAACTGGATCGGAATAAAGAGTAAAGACAATAATTATTCAATAATTAAACAACAATGTTCTAAATTTATTCTGCCCTTTTTCATTGGTCATTTATCTGGATATTCTAGCCAAGAGGGAAACGCAGCACAGCCTTTGGTCGCAGTAAGAACAATGCAAATTTCCGTAATTTGCATATTAGCTTTCAACACAAGCAATCTTTAACCTTCAACATACTATAAAATTTGCCATTATAAAGTTTCACAACTCCACAAATAATAAGATCAAATACCAAAGTTGTTTGAAATTTGGATGATCTCCCCTTCATGGTTGTTTCCTTGTGCGTCTCTGGAATATTTCTAGTGCAGTTGCTATTTGTAAAGTTTCTGATATGACTATCATCTCAAGGGTCATCATGATAATCATTGATAAGAGCAGCATCTACCTCTACAATCTAGTGACCGAATGATAGTTTTCAGTGGGAGAAATGGCAGTGCAAACCCCCTAAGGTCATGCGTCAGATAACAAGCTTTCTGCAAAGAGTGTTGTTTCCATTGTTGTGCTTCTTATGATCCTATTCTTGACAACTAACAGTGGTATACTTCTCTTTTGTACAATACAGTACAGCCAGCCATAGCAAGGGGGAGAAAGAGGGCAAGAGAGAGAGAGAGCATATGTTCTTTTTGAGGTAAATTATAATTCATAGCAAGTACCAATTTGAGGTTTATTTTTCATTAATTTCATTGCTGACATTTGGGAAAATAGTGATATCAGTCCAATAAAGTTTGATGGACCAGAAGTCATAGCAACAAACCAAAAGCAGAGCAGAATGTTTTGTACAAGCCTGCTCAGGTTTCTTGAGGTTGTTGTTATGAATAAAAAAAAATCTAACTTTTTTAAGCCATGTGACTGTTCTCCGGATTTTCAAAATAAGGTTCAACTTATAATAATGCCGTGGAATTTCTTTCTTATGTCGTCAAGTCACCATAGTTGTGCTTCTACAGGACCAAGACTCCTTGCACCTTGTTTTGAGAGAATACACAACACAATCATGTTTGGGTTTTGCCATGCACTTTAAGTTTAGATGAGTGAGTCTTTGTTTACAGAAAATTGTGGATGAACTGTGGCAGGCGTCAGCGAACCAGCTATTTAAACATCTTACCTCTCACACTCGTTCTCTGCAATTCCCCATCTCCATTTATTCTTGCTGCCCACCTCTTATCACAGGGGAGGAGTAAAGTTTATGTGGGCCTCTCATTCTGTCTCACAGTGAGAGATGGCTGCAGTGTATTGTGGGTAACAAAATCCAGCTGTGTTGTAGACTCTGTGTTTGTGTGTGTCTCCTGGCGTGAACATGTGCAAGAATGTGTGCGTGCCTGTGTGAATACATTCAGAGCCCTGTGCGTTGCTGTTCTGCAGGTCGGGTGTGTGCCGAACTGTTTAATTTTCATCTTCTGATGAGCACGTTCCCCTTTCAACACACAGCCTCCATGGCTAAGGATATGCTGTGTGCCATTAAGTCCTACTGTGACAACAAAAAGCAGTGACATTTAATTATACACGTACGAAAGAATAAAGAGAACTGGTTTTGCAACAAGTTCTGTGACTGCAGCGTAATGCAGGATTACTTGCGTGCACTGTGTATGTCCATTTTTTTGGAGTGCTGTGCTTGGCAGATTCTTGGCTTTATGGTGTTGGCACCCAGTTAATATCAGACAGCAGAAGAAACAGAGGAACTTAAAGTGCTTATGTTGAGATTGAGCTTTAAGCTTTCCTTATTTCCCCTCCTACTTATCCTGTCATTCCTTTGAAATTTCAAAATAGATGAGGTGTTTGTGAAGCAGAAAGTTAAGAATAAATGTGCTTTCCTGTAAGCTCTTTGAAAATATTATGTTTAAGGCATTTCATTTGGCCTGCCACAGTGGTGTTTAACACTTATCTAAAAGCCTTGCCAACTTATTTTCCTTTTACTTGACTGAAATTAACAATGGTCAAGATTAAACAAAGATGTAGAAAGTAAAGCATACACAAGTTTTAATAATTTACATTGCTGCTGTCTGACATCAGGTAAGTTTTATAAGTCTTGGAAAAATATTTCTGGTCAAAAAGGTCAAAAGACATAATGAGACAAGGTTTTGATAGATGACTGAAAATTATTTACACCAACTGATATTGATAATGGATTGGATTTATATAGCGCTTTTCAAGGCACCCAAAGCGCTTTACAATGCCACCATTCATTCATTCTCACATTCACACACTGGTGGAGGCAGCTATGGTTGTAGCCACAGCTGCCCTGGGGCAGACTGACAGAAGCGAGCCTGCCATATCGCGCCATCGGCCCCTCTGGCCAGCACCAGTAGGTGGTAGGGTAAAGTGTCTTGCCCAAGGACACAACGACCAGGACAGAGAGCTCAGGGATCGAACCGGCGACCTTCCGGTTACAGATACGCTTCCCAACCTCCTGTGTGTTGATATCAAACACACAGCTACAGTATTGTAGCTACAGCTTGTGACAACATTATTAAAAGATATTTTGAAAGTTATTTAGTAAACAGGGACAAAGAGGCAATTTATTTTATATTGTACTTTTTCTTTTTGTGAAACATGAAGAATAAAAACAGCTCATGAAATACTTATATGGGCAACTAAAAGTCACATTTAATTATACATGTACGCATGTTACTGTTACTGCTGATAAGTCATGTATGCCTTTGGATTACATGTTGGAATCAGCACATGGACAGTTCTGTGCACCATCTAAGATAAATATCACATGTGACATGGTTCTTTCCATTACTGTTGGGATGTCTGAATAAGGGCGTGAGTAACTTAAAGCAGCTTGTTAGGCTCAGCTCCAACATCATATTTATGATCCTAAAAGTAGAAAGGCATGTATGTGTGTGTGTGCGTGTGTGTGTGTGTATGTGTGTATATATATATATGTATATATATATATGTGTGTGTGTGTGTGTGTGTGTATATATGTGTGTATATATATATATATGTATATGTGTGTGTGTATATATACATGTATATATATATATATTAGGGGTGCAACGATACACAAAATTCACGGTTCGGTTTGGTTGGGTTCGATACTTTGGTGTCACGGTTCGATATTTTTTCGATACAAAAAAAATGTTCATGCCTTTTTAATTTGTCATTTATTAAAATTATAAATATATATTTTAACTCAAAAGTACAGTTTTTAAATTTAACCCTAACCCTTGTGCGTGTTTTTTTTTTTTGACAGCGAATGCGCACCTGCGGACCACTTATGTGCAGCCCTGGTTATTTAGCTCGTCATATTGCAGCCACAGAAATTCTTTTGTCCATGAAACCATAAAGCTGCACTTTCTTTTTGCCTTATAGTCTGATTTGTCATAACTTCTCCGTTTTGTGGTAAGCTTTTCTTTGGCTGTCACTTCTTCACCCTGACCTGTCTTATTTGGCTCAGCAGAACTAAAATATATATCCTGCTGCTTTTACACACGCACTCACATAAGCTCAGCGATTCTCTGCGCGATCAACCTCTCACATGTTTAAGTTTGCTGCGGGAGATTTCACTTGTCATGTTTGCATAGTAAGCTAACGATTAATAAGACGATGTCAGAGGAATTGGTGCGCAAATTATCATCACTCACAGATCAGTGCTGTCGCTCTCTATACACAGTTCGCACGATTGCAAAGTGAAAGCAAAAAAACAAGCGCAAATTCAAACGCGATTACAATATGTCACATATTGACAGTGGCTCACCGATGCCAATGACATAATTACCCAGCTACATTTCTGAAAGAATGCAAAAGCATTGACATATATTTTTCCTTCCTACAATAGCCCGACGGGCAGGGAAGAGATAGATTTTGGTAGCCCGACTGAAAAAATCGCGAGCCCCAGGACGTCGGGCTAGCGATATTGCAAGCCCTGTATCTGATTGAGGAATCACTCATCTTTGGAAAAGAGAGTTTATTACAGAGAAATGTCTCTTTCCAAAATAAAAGCTATACTATCCGCTTCTTCTGGGCTATATTCTCAGCAGCATAAGGAGAATCATGTGCTAACAGCTGTCTAAATGACTCGGCTAAAGTTAGTAGCATGCTTGTTGTTTTTGTCTTTGCACTAGGATGATGTCGGCGTAAATGTGCAGTCATATTCGTTGTGTTCCCACTAGTGCTTTCAGGTTAATCTCGTTGAAATGACCTTAACGCCACAACACGGCAAATCTCCGTTAACGAGCTACCGCCGATCGCCCCGTGCATGGGGCTAGACGGCCAACACGTTAACGAGCTAACTGCGCTAACACACTAGTTCCCACCCATGTAATTGAGCATTGCATGGCACATCCAACATACTGTTTTACTTTAGTCCATGACTCGCTTACCTTCAGGGTCATACGTCACATGAAAACCAAAATAATTCCAAACGCCAGATCTGAATGAGGGTGGGGGAGGTCCATGTTGCAAGGAGAGCTTAACTTCTGTCTTGCTAGCTTGCCCTGCGCTCTTCCTTCTGACTATGCTGTCTGTGTTGAGCGCTCAGTGGATCTGCGCTCGACAGTGCAGCCTAGGCGGAGTAGTCGAACGCAGATTCACTGAGCGCTCAACACAGACAGCATCGTCAGAAGGAAAGTTGATAAAATAAATTACAAATGTTGTATTGTTCGATACATATGCGTACCGAACCGAAAGCACTGTATCGAACGGTTCAATATCGATACGAATATCGTTGCACCCCTAATATATATGTGTGTGTATATGTAATCGTGTATGTTTGTATGGGTGTATCTGTATGTATGCAGGTGTATGAATAAGTTGTACATATCTGTCTTGTGTAAATGTAAATCTGTCTGTGTTATTATGTAAATACTTGCTTACGCTATTGTGTATTTCACACGGAGAGATACCAAACTGCCTTTCATTGTTCTTGTAACAGTCACAATAAAGAGCTATTCTATTCTATTCTATTCTAGAACATTCACAGAGGCTGTAAACATGCATGTCCTGACAGTGGTTAGTTGGCAAGCGCAAGGCCTCGAGATTACCTACACACTTGGATTTGCAAACATATTCTATAAAAGCCTATAAAGGCTAGCTTAAAGAGTGTAATACTCCAACCATTCATATTCCAGTTGTTCCTCTCCTTTCATCACACTATTCACTTAGCAAGTGTGTCAGAGGTAGCACCCTAAAGAACTGAAAGGCAGCTATAATGTTCTGTAAACAACAACTGACTTCACACGAAGAAAGCTCCAGACTCTGGAGTGCAGTGGCTTTAAATAAAGGCGTCCTCCTGAACAAAAGCCCGTCATAGCAGGAATAGTTCAGTGGAGCACGCTGTCAGCTTAGATCTTTTAATTGTATGCATTAGGGTGTGCATTGTAGTTTGTGTCTGTAGCTTTTGTTTGTTTTTTTCACACTAGTACTGGTTTGGTGACTAAAGCAAAGTAATGCCAGACAAAGTTAGCCCTGCAGCAGACTGGTGACCTCTCTGGAGAAGCAGAAAAAAACTGAATGATGGATGGATATATTGCTTTGATAAACGGCCACAAAATGTTACTCACACCAGTAACTTTGGGTCTGAAAACATGTCTTTGCATTGCTGTTTTGTTTTTTTACCTAAAAGTTCAAACACCAGTTAAAATTACTAGTATATGCAGACTTGCAGGTTTGTAAAGCTGTTCAATTTAGTTTCCGTGTTTATTTCTTATTGGACATGAAGTGTAACAGTGTTGTTCTCTTTGGCAAAAACTAGCAAAGTAACCAGTTTCCCACATAGATTCAGTATGGCATCAAGAGACAAAAGTCAGAGATAAGATTCTAATTCCCAGACAGTGTGATCTGTATAAAACAGCATTAGAAACATTCTAACTGGTCCTGGGAGATCAGTTAAATAAAAGTGTGTCTTTAGGTTAACAGAGAATCAAGAGAGCAGCAGATCAGAGCACCGTCCTTATTAATTAATCTAAAAAAAAATAAAAATCTTGTCATGTGTTCAAAACACTTGTCAGCACCACTTTTTTCCATTCCTGTCACTACATAAAGAATTTCCCAGAATATTGCAAATTCCTACTTTCATGTTATGAGGTGAAGGGAATGAATGGCGGAGACATAGGGCAGGGAGGGAATAGAGGTATGGCCCTATGTGTGCACGCCTGACTTTAATAAAACATCTTAGGTTTCTCCTTGACTTCCGCCTCAGGAGTCCTGGAAAGGGCAATAGTGTTAGAGTTTAACAAATAGAAACCAGGCCAAGGGAGTGGAGGGGAGAGAGAGGAAGATGAAAGACAAAGAGCTGATGTAATGTTAAGGATGGAGACTGAAATGCACATTGATAAATGGTGTACCATAATAGGAACATTTAAACATGTGATTATAAAAAAACAGCAACATATTTGTAAGTTAATTTTTTTTTACATTTTTCATTATTCCACAGCAGAACAGTTTGTTACTGTTTTTATGCTCAATCCAGACACATTATTAAAACTTCTTTTCTCACTACACAGCAGTTATACATTTAAGTGTATAAAGCCGTTTTTTTGTGTTTTTTCTTTCTTTTTGGGTGAGCTGCATACATGGGGCTTATTTTTATTCTTCCTATAAGACATGTGACTATAAACAATAAAAGTGGGCAAAGTATAGACGCTTGATGACACAATTATCTCTTTGTAGAGCAGTGTTTGTACACTACCTTGTAAAATCTTGTGCTGCAATGTCGGTGATTAAGAGGGAAGCGGGATGAGATTTAAAAAACATTCACACATCCACTGGAAAATTAGTTGGACATTTTCAATGCAGTGCTTGAATTTTCCACAGTTTTCTACTGTCCTGTGTTTTTTTTGTCACTATAAAACAATAGTGTAATGTGTCTGTCAGCAAACCATATTCGCCTCGGATATGTTTGTATATGGGAGACTTGCGGCTGTGCATGTCATGCTTCACTGCAGCAGACTGGGTTTCACGGGCTAAAAACGATGCCATAAACACAAAGAAGTGGCTGAACTGACTTCTTATCTACTCAGAAATAGTCACCCTGGGTGGCCTGTGCTAACCTCTCACTTAACCTATGGGCCTTTATCCCTGGGGAGGATGATCATTACAGATATGAAAAGCAAAGCCACTATAATGAGGCTCTAGGCATTATATTTTGCATACATATTTGTGTTTAGGGAAATAAAGTTTTGTTTTTTTAGCATAAGTTAGGGCTGCTCGATTATGGCAAAAATGATAATCACGATTATTTTCACTGAAATTGAGATCTTGATTATTTGACGATATTTATTTAACAATAACAATGTATTGAATAATGACTTTAAAAAGATTGTCAAAAAATAATATAAAATAGTGTGCAAATACTGATAACAGTGCGAATGTTTGCAATATAAAAAATAAATAAAAAAATGTAAACATCTATGTTTAATGAACTTTGCAGTGTTGCTCTGTGGTGCAGCTACGACACCGTAGCAAAGTTTACACACTATGTCTACTTGATCCACGTCTGACTCCGCGAACCCATAATGTTTCTACACCACTGAAGTTTTTTTTTACCTCTCTTTTCAACCAACGGCAGTCACTCTCCTCTCCAAATAACTTCTGCTTAGCTTTCCGAGCTTCCCTCGGGTCCTCTTAATTGTTGTGACGCGTGTTCGAAACGCAGAGAGGTGCGCTCGATTTGCCACACGGAGCAGCACGAGAGTAAAGCACGAGGGAGGGGCTAATAATCGGCTCAGTCATTTTTACTAATCGTTGAAAGCCCAGATCGTAATTTAGATTTAAATTCGATTAATTGAGCAGCCCTAGCTTAAGTATGTGTGTATCCACCTCATTGTACTTTTGTATATTTCTGTGTTCTTTGATACTTGAATTTCTTCCTTTGGACATGTTTTATGGAACTGTTGCATTTGTTATTAAACAAAACGAATCTAAGTTTGAGTACGAGGCTGACAAAATTCTTAAATAATATTCATTTATTTCATAGAGTAGTTAATTATATTACCTGTAGAGCTATTTATAAATTACCAGTGTTTATGTTTCAATTTATCTTGTAAATATGGGCACCTTAGCAAGCAACTAATGATTGACACTAACCATTTTCTATTCCACTTATGTCTTTCAGATTTGCAAGCCTTTCATCGCCATGATACAATACTTCCTGCTCTTTGTCCTGTCTTCTGGGCTGGTGTTATCATCTGACTGCCCAGCAAGCTGTGACTGCCCAATGCAGGGGTCAATATTCTGCATTAATCTTCCTACCCCCATTGTGCCTCGTGTCCCAACAACGACACAAAATCTCTACATCTTCCAAAATGCCATCATTACTTTGGCTCAAGAAGACTTCAAAGATCTAATGGAGTTGGAGCTTTTAGATCTGAGCCAGAATGAGCTTACAGAGATTCCGGATGGTGTATTTGAGATGTTGTCAAAACTGAAGAACTTAGACTTATCCACTAACCAGATTACCCATATATCCAAAGGCAGTTTTTCTGGCTTGGTACAGCTGGAGAGGCTGTATCTTCATTCAAATCGCATACAGAGCATTCATTTGGAAGCTTTTGAAGGTTTAGAAAAGTTGCTAGAACTAAAACTGCAAGGGAATCAGCTAACCTCGCTCCCATCACTTCAGTTCCCCAGTCTTCTCCTTTTAGACCTCAGCAACAACAATATTCCAACTTTGAGTCCCTCAGACCTACAGACTCCCCACCTGGAGACACTTAAGGTGGCCTCTCTAAAGCTTACTACTTTACATGAGGATCTCGTAGTCTCCCTGAAGAATCTTCATGAGCTAGACATTTCATCAAACCAGTTAGCTGAGGTGCCCAGGGCCCTAAAACATGATTTCCTAAAAGGGCTGACCAAGCTGAGCTTGGCTGGCAACCCATTGGGGGATCTGAGGGTGGAGGACTTTGATAAATTATCTGGGCTTCAAGAACTGGATCTCAGTAGTCTAAATCTCCAGGGATTCCCACCACATTTTTTTCACACTTTCCCCAAGTTGAGAACCCTGACAGCAGCTAAGAATCCATTTGACTGTTTGTGCCCATTAGCCTGGTTCCCTGTCTGGCTAAAAGAGAAGAAAGTGATTCTTGAGAGACATGAAGAGACCAGATGCCACTTTCCTCTAGTTAATGCTGGGAAGATGCTTTCAGAACTGGATCACAAAGATTTTGGTTGTCCATCAACCACAACATTGCAAATGGGCTCTCCCATTGGAAGTACTTCTGTTCCACAGTTGCCATACACATCTCCAAGAACAACCCATACCAATGCTATTCCTCCTCCTCCACCACCTAGTGAAGAAACTATCTCTCCAAAAACAGAACCTCCAGTCTTCCCAAGCTCCACCAGTGGGCAATACGAGCACTTTTGTCCACCAAACATCTGCCTTAATGGTGGCACTTGTTATTTTGACCCAGTGGGAGAACTCGGCTGTTTGTGTCTGTCAGGGACATTTGGCCTCTACTGTGAAAATATGGATGATGTTCCTCAACCACCAGCAACTGAAGATTCTATAGTTACCACCGAGATGCCTGATAAACTTGATGCCATCAGTTCACGTCAGGTGACCTCCACATCAATCCTTCTTGACTTGCATCGGTTTATCAAGTCACAGCCGCATATTCGTGGCATCAAGTTGACCTACCGTAACCTCTCAGGGCCTGATCGCCGATCCATTACACTGAATGTTCCACCCAACTATCCTGAATACACTTTACGTGGTCTGAGACCAAACTGTACCTATTCAGTCTGTGCTAGTCCTTTGGGAGAGAAAATCAGCTCTCGGGCTAACAACTCTGCTGAAATGGGGTCATGTACAGAGGCTCGTACCGAAGGGATTCCAGTGACATCCTCAGAGCCCTGGGTGGAGACACAGGCATCTATGACATATACTCTCATACCTGCTTTAGCTGCTCTTGCACTGGTGCTGGGATTGGCTGTGGTGGCTGGGACAATCATCTGTCTAAGGAAAAGGAAGCAGGCCAATTCTGGATTGGAGCCTGAACTGGGCCCCACTGATCCTGATCCCATGGAACTGGAGGGGAAACCTTGTCTGGAGAATGGAGGAAACGGTACAACACCCCTCAAACAGCCAGAGATCGATCATTGTTTTACTCCTCAGCCACTTCCATACATGCAACAAAACGGGGGGTTGGACTATGTAGCACTCTTAGTGCAAGGGCACTGCCCTTCAAATAACAATGTTACGTCATTAAAACCATCTTATTTCTAACTGTTGGGAAGATTTTGTAAAGACTCCCCATCCATAGTTTCTGATCCTGATATGGCTCACTTAGTGATTGAAATCGAATTTTCAGTCCAAACATCCAAAATTCAAAAAGTGGCACTTACTATCCTTTCAAGGTCAAAAGGTGGCACAACAAAGTGGATGATTTATTTCAGAGTCAGTGAATGGTAAAATTACGATGACATCATATTGGAAATTTGCAAAATGAATGGGAAGTGGTTTAAAAGTCATCAAGCAGGATTGGATGGTGGTGAAACCTAACTGAGTGCAATTTACTAGAAAGGTCTTAGCGAACTGAAAACGGAAGTGCCTTTTGCATTGACGCAACTGTAACTGACAGTTCTTTTTTAAAATGTTTTTGTTTATAAAACAGAAACAATGTGACTGAGTTGTAATCCTGTTGCTGGATTTAGTAGATATGGTATGGGGAAAGTGCCTGAGTGTTTGAGCTACAGAACTGGATCACGTCACTGGTGTATATGAAAACACCTGGACCACATGTCCCAATACAAACTGGAGTTTCAACCAACTCTGACCGCACCACAAGGATTATAAAAAGATCTTGCACTGAAAAAAACATTTGGATTTTCCTTTCAAATGTTCCACTTATAGACTGTCACAAGGTTAATGCTCAAAAGGAAGTGGAATTAATAAAAATATTTTGAAAATTAGCATTAAGCTGAAGACCATATGAGCTGTGTGAACTCTATATTATGTTGTGGACAGTATCTGAAACAAAAATATGCAAGTGTCTTGTGCAGATTTGGATTCTTCTGACCCATCAACCATAATTCTGCCACATCATTTGTTTTTTGTGGGAAATATATTTGCTGTGAAAGGTAAATGGGAATGGACTTTGCCTCCATTGTTCTGTGCCGTCAGAGGCAGATTATTAGTGTTTAGTTGATATTACGGTATTCCATTTTTGTCATGTCTTTTTGTATTTTTAGCATGTCTTTTGTTTTTTGTTTTTTTTGCAGTATTGCTAACATGAGTTTAAACAGTAATTGTCCCTGCCTATAAACCCATGCATAAATGGTGGATTTTTGACTGTCCTGAGTGGAGAAGTAAATGGAGAAGTAAATCAAAGCTAAAGTTCTCCAAAGATGAGATCCAAAAGCAGCGAGGAGTAATTAAATATCTACTAAAGCTGATTCATAAAACTACTTTAATTAAAACTCAGCCATTTTTACATAAAATACAGACTGCTTTTTATTTTTTCCTAAATTTAAACTGAATGTAAAAGTTCAGTGTCAGATACTTTAGTCTCTCTGCCAGGTCTGCCTCCACTCCACAAAGACATAGTTAAACAAGGCTCAGACTGTTTTTGAACAGTAAAGATCCCTAAACTGTTCAAAGGCCTTCAGCCTCAGAGCTCACTCCTATAAAGCAGCACACACGTGCCAAGAAAGGAAGTTCAAAGATTTAGAGTTTTAGGCACTAGTTTTCTCTTGGGGCTGCTGACTGTATCGTTCCAGTGATATCGTCTAGACAGTGGCCCCTTTAGCTTTTTGTTTGCTATTACCCTCTTACTTGTCTGCCCCTTGACTTTAATCATCATCATCGTGTGTTTTTGGTCAGTGACTATTATTGGTTTGTGTAGTTTTGCTTGTTTACTGCCAACCAGACTGTGAAATGTAAATGCTAAAAGCAATGAAATGTATCTGTTTTATTTTTTTTTTCTCCTGTCTGGGGCTAGAGGTTAAATAATTTTTTGCAGTTTTTTATATCTTCTTCCTTAAAAAAAAAGGATTCATACTCTATCACTGAGTATAACAGGTTTACAGAGAAATGCCTGAGCAACATTGCTCCCGAGCCTTACCGACATCTTTTAGTGTCATATTACATGCTGATGTGGATTTCGAGAACAATAGAGCCTTTATTTTGTCTCACAACATATGGCATTGCATCAAATTACAAACTAAAAATGAAGCACCATGCAATCAATTTTTGTCAGGGTTTTGACAAAAAAAAGGCCTTACTTGATTCTTAGTTATCTAACAGCAGTAACTTACATGAGTTTGATTGTTCAGATGTGTATGTGTGTGTGTTTTCACGGCTGTTTTTGTGTCCCCTTTTTTATGCTTCCAACCCCATATTGTCCTTATATAATACTCCCAAAGTGTCCAAAATCAAGCACCCATTTTCTGTTTTCACTGTTTTATTTTGTCAATTCTCCAGTCCAAACAAAGCCACAGATGTTCATGTTTTCCCCTTATCCCAACATATCAGCTGAAACACTCGCTGTGTTGCTTTGGACAGTCGTAGGAGAAGGAAATGTTTGAAATATTTTCAACATGCTTGTTACACTACTTTCCCTGTTTATTTAGGGAAACTTGTATTTTTGTCATTGTTGTATGTTTTTCTTCTGTCTGTCGATAGCATTTCTGTGTACATTTTTTTTTTTTGCCATAAAAGCAATGCTGAGAAAACGAACAGTATTAAAATGCTCTGATGATAACACAACTGTGGTTTTGTGTTTGATCAAGAGGTGTTGGCTGAAGCCTGAAGATACTTTTATATGATCTTTCACTGCAGTGTATCCTGCCAGTGTGGTTTAGAAGAATTCGAGCTCATTTTGAGGCTGTATGTTAGTTTTAAATGAACGCGAGTGTCGTCATAGAAATATGGTAAACAACTGGGAAAAGGATTTCCATTAACAACAGGAGCTGATTACACGCAGCCTGTAACTCCTTATTACCTCATTACACACACGCACACACTTAAGCTAACCTAAACCACAACATGATTACTTTGTGACGTTGTGTTGGTTTGTGGATGGAGGTCTTTTTAAGTATTTTTCCCCTAATAGCGAAGAACAGATGCCAGTGGAAAATTTTACACACTAACAAACAGGTTTTGAATCAGATGTTAAGTGACTTTGCTACTTCATAGATATTGGAGCAGACATTCAAGTCTTATCAGCTAACACTAGCAGGCTTTGTTAGCAAACCTCAGCTATACTATATATGGGTGTCTCACACAGACTCCACAGAGGCTAATTTGCGGTCCCACACAAGTAAATGACCATTTTGTTCGCCAAATCTCGAGCATTCGAACATGCTACAGAAAGCACAAAATGACAAACATGACATTGCCATTGACTGGCCTTGTCTTGTCAGCATCTCTCAAACACTCACATTGGCTTTAAGTTATAAAAATATCACCCCTGTTCACTTCTCTCAGACAGCTGGAAATGTGTTTTCTTTCAGCTGCAGAGTTGAATATTTTAAAATAGGAGTGTATGGCAGCTCAAGGAACGTCCATGGCTCTTAACTCTGTAGGAGGCATGTTAATGCCCATTTTCATGTGTAAGAGCCCCGACTTCAGTTCAGGAGAAGAGGAGGAAGAGATTTTATCCAGATGAGGGTCACATTATTGCTTTTCTTCACATTTTTTCCCCACTTTGTTGTACTATGTACTGTGGACTGTTTCTATCCATATACATAAACTGCAATTGGGCAAGAGGGCATTGTTCATCTCGGCCAAAGTATTGATGGAGAGGCAACATGGCAGCGTGTGCAATCCGGCGTCCCATTCCTATGTATTTTTAATGGATTAATTACATTTACAAAAATGCAGTAATTTGTTGGAAGACAGTTAAAAACTAAACAATGTATGTTTATATGTACAATTAAAAAAAACTGCACCTTTGAGGACTTGCTATTCATGGCCAATTTAGTATTGTCCAAGCAATTGACGAAAATCCAGGTAGCCAAGGTATTAATAATAACCATGTGGAAGTTTAGATTATTAGGTCAGGTAAACAAAAAGCCTGCTGATCCAAGCAAACAGCAACAATCTTGACCTCACTCTTCAGGTATGTTCTTCATGAAACATGAGTTATCTTTCAGATGTCTCATGCAAAAATGCCATGGTCTTGGAACAAAATGCCCGAATGCTATTAATTAGACTTATTCTGCTATTTTTAGCTTTGTGATATCACTGACTGGATCTTTCCTACTCTGCTTCTCCAATTTTTGTGGGATAAGTTACACATTTGCAAACTGCTCTGTTTGGATACAGTTTAAAAGAGAAGAACTAAATGCAAGACTGAAACTAAATACACTTTCACTGCGTGAAAGTTTTGCATGAAGGGTTGACCCGCTGAACATAAAGGCAGGGAGTCTCTATAAAAATGCAAATACCTAATTATATATTCATGGAAAAGATTATAGCCTTTTGGAATCTAAAACATGGAAGAGATTAACATTAAGGAGATTTCTTTGAAAGAGCTGGAGAACTGACAGAAGCCACTGTGGCTTGGGGAGCAGGCTTTTATAGATTATCATTCTGAATTCCACAGAAAATTACTAGGAGGGTAAACTTTTTTGTTTGGGTGTTTAGTGTGTTTGCTGCAACTACTTTTGATGGGTGAACCCTTCTATGGCATTCTATAGCTGTGGTAAGAAAAGATAGGTTGCTTTTTTAGAAGTCACTCAATTAACCTAATAAAAAGAGCAACATGAGCTGGAAGACCAAAATAAGCTGTGGGAAGGGAGTTTGGGAATGTCTGATCAACAGTAAAACCTGTTACGTAAGATTCAGCGATGAACTTACAAAGAAGGCGAATTTTCGAGGGCATTTTCTAACAGACTCTGACAGAGGAGAGTTAGTGGAAGCTAAGAAACAACAAACATGTTTATTCTCAGTTTGTTTTAGCCTGACAAATATGGCATTATTTTTGTGCCACTATTCTGAGCGCACGTAAAAAAAAAACATTTGCAGGTGCAAGTGTTGCATTTTGAGAAGAAATTTATTTTGAGCGAAGAAAAGCTAAATTTGAGTGAACAAAATTCATTGCTGTGTGCAAAAAATGTATTTCAGTGTTTGCTATTATCCATACACACACACACAATAGCAGCCCCTGTCGCTCGGTTTTTGCACTTGTGCTTGCTCGCAATGTGTTGCTTGCGCTCTCAACATTTCTGCCTGTGCGTTCAACTCTTTGTGTACACCGTTATATTTTTGCCACAAAACCAACCAATCAGCTCGAAATGACGAAATGCAATATCCCAGAATCCATTTCGTCCAAAACTCAAACGAGGCAGTGGCGGAGGAACGCAGACTGGCGATTTGTTTATTGCCCACTTTGCGCCAGAAAGAACATCAGCTAATAATAGAAAGTAATATTAAATAAATTCTAACAACAGCTGACCCAGCTTAAACGTGATGCTGCTGTTGTTTAGCGCAACATCCGCTGGTTTCTTCTTTCTGGCGCAAAGTGGGCGATAAACAAACAAGAGAGAAAAGCCGATCAGCTGATCATTGATCAGTTTCATGATTGAAGTAGCAAAAGGAGAGGGAGGGAGAGAGAATGAGAGAAGAACAGCCAGTTGTGCAGCAAAAACACAGAATAACTTCAGCTTTGTGTCTTTTTTTCATTCTAGCTGAAGTACGGGACGAATCGTGTTCCTTTTCACCTTAATACACACCGGCCAGCATCTGTCCAATCCACCACCTTTCATTAGTCCAACCCAGAGTTGATCATGACCAAGTGGCTAATCCACCACCTTTCACTGTTTATACCGTTACAAAAACAAACAAGAATAAAAATGAAAAATCACCATAGGCCCACCGGGTAAATGCCCAGTATGCCCAATGGCCAGTCAAGTTGTGCGGTCAGCTGGTGGGTAACAGGCATTTCTGAAAACATTAGAGCACTTTTGCAAATATGTGATGTCTTGATGAATCGAGCAGATATTTGAAGTTTAGACAGCACCATTCTCACCTGAAAATATCTTTAAAAGTTTATTTTTAACCCAGAAAGAGTAATATTTCAAACTCCGCCACTCTGTGTTCCTCCGCCACTGCCTCGTTTGAGTTTTGGACGAAATGGATTCTGGGATATTGCATTTTGTCATTTCGAGCTGATTGGAGACCAAAACAGCCAATCAGATTTTTTTTTGCATCCAAGTCTGTGATTGGCTGGTTTTGTGGCACAAATATAACGGTGTACACCAGGGGTCGGCAACCCTAGGCACGCGTGCCAACTGATGGCACGACCATAGCTGGACTGGCCATCGGGCATACCGGGCATTTGCTCAGTGGGCCGATGATTTTTTATTTTTTTTGTAACAGTATAAACAATGAAAGGTGGTGGATTGGACAGATGCTGGCCAGTGTGTAAAAATAACTCAGTTGTTTGGTGGTGTCTATGGCGGAGCTTCCACAGATTCAGTAAAATTAATAAGTGGTGGAGGCCAGCAGGTGGATGAGGGAGAGTGGAGGCTGGAGGAGGAGAGACCCGAGCAGTGGCGGTCCTAGCCTGATTGGCGCCCTGGGCGAGCACTCCCTCTGACGTCTGTTTTTATTTTGCGAGTTGGTTATTAGATGCTGCTCCAGCCACCAGTGAATCCCCCGCCGCCCCGCCCTCTCCTCCCTGCGCCGCAAGCAGCAGGCGCAGCTCGCAAAGGGAGGGCGCCCTTATTCCCAGCAAATGGGCGATAGAAAACCGATCGGTGCTTATGCCATTCCCAATATGCGCTGGCTGATGTCGGGGCAGCATGAGTACGAGCAATTTTTTTTTTTTTTGCCGATGCCCGTGATGCCGCCCCCACCATGATGCTGCCCCGGGCAACCGCCCGTGTCGCCCGTATCAAAAACCGCTACTGGACCCGAGGCAGCCAACGGTCTGAGTGTCAACTGAACTGAACTTCAGGTAAGAAGTTATGACCTGCAGTCTGTCTGGGTCAGATATAAACCAAGTTTAGGTGGAGTTTATGTATGTATGTATTTATGTAAAAATGTATTTCAGTGTTTGCTATTATACACACACACACACACACACACACACACACACACACACACACACACACACACACACAAGCAGCCCCTCTCGCTCAGTTTTTGCACTTGTGCTCGCCATAGACAAACAACAAAAAAATGCTTTGGGATGACTTCCACAATTAAGGAATGGTTAATCAGCTGCATATCAGAAAGAAGAAAAAAAAAACATAACCCAAGGTAAACATTTAAAATACACCTGATAAGGATTTTGAAAGGGACTCAAGCGCAGGCCAGTTGTTTCCTATATGCGAAAGACAGTGCGTTTATTTACAGTGAACACAACACCAAGTGGCTATAAACAATGTGCAGGGGAAAGGGGGTCCAGGTCGCCAGGGTCCGTGGGGAAACAGGGATCAGGGAAAAGGTACTCCACACTCTCTGTACAAAAGCTCCAAGTCCTCCTCCTCCTCTGCCACTCCTCTCGTAATCGGGTTCCAGAAACAATCTACACACAAGAAGGTCAGGTTAGCGGGATAGTCACAAAAGCTTACAGATTCAGATTTGCAGATACACAGGTTGACTGATGCTGATAGCTCAACGATCCAGCGAAGACAAGCATAGATTCGCCATCTTCAGTAGCACTGCAATCAGCTGGGATCAGCGGCCGGTGCCGTGAGGAGAACAGGTGTGTGGAGCCCGCAATGAGCATCGCCGCAGCGACAGAGAGAGAGAGCAAGAGGGGGAGAGGGAGGAGGGAGAGAGCGAAAACCAAAACAAACATGTTGCCTAATAGAGGGTCGGCCAGCGAGGCACAGGGACCATGACAACACCTAGTCTTACTTTTTTATGTCTGGTATTAGAACTGGGCGATATATCGAGTCTTTAAATATATATCGATATATTTTTATACGAGATATGAGATGTGACAATATTGTTTATATTGATATAGTATATGCTACGTTATAATTATATTTGTGGAGCCACAAGTTTGCCCCTCTTTTGTCCACTTTTGTCTCTACACAACGTTACTCTGCTTTGCCTCTTTCCTTCACTGAACACAAGATGGATGGGGCAGTTATCAAAGAGGAGCTGGTTGGTAAAAAGAAAACATTTGGAGATAACTATTTTAGTGCTGGTAGCAGTAATCTCGTTAAAATGACATTAACGCCATAACTTTTTTTGACCAAGTCTTTTTGACCAAGACATGTCCTTCAATGCACATGTGGCAGGATGAATGTTATGTCTGGGTTCAACCCACTTTCAGCCTGGCACATTAGGGTATAAATAGTGGCCATTTGAGCAGGGGCGGATCTAGAATGGTGGCATGGGGTGGCAAGTGCCACCCTAAAATGATCCCTTGCCACCCCAAGTGCCACCCCAGTTTTGCATATGACAGTGTTGTTTATTAAAATAAGATAGCATTAACAGTTTCAGCATAGTTACAGTCAACAGTGAATATAAATGCTAAAACTGAATATATTGGATAGTGTTCCCCCCTCCACCATTAACAAATGGTTCAGCCCATAGCAGGACCGGCTTTTTTCTTGTTTTCAGTAGCAAGCCATGCTTATGATTGTGCCAGAGCACATTTTGAACAACATCATGGGAATTTCGGATTTTACACAGGTGGTTGGATGTTACACTCTGGAAATGGAATGAAGGTGAGTGTTATGAACCCTCTGTGGTCCACAGACACGCTGCACCTCTAAATCACATGACTGATGTAAGCTGACAGAGCAACAAGCTGCAGCCATGCTGAGTGTCTATTTCAGCCCACATTGAAAGTTCGGACTTCAAAGTTTATAAATTTTAATTACAGGCCAGTAAATCCAGAGTTATGATAATATATATAAGCCACGCTCTTTTCTAAATACTGTCGTCACATTTTTTTGTGTGTGGGTTTTAAGCGTTTTCTAAGGATATCGAGAAAACAGTAAAGAAAGGAAAAAAAGCCACCTCTTTGCTATCGGTGGAAAAATATCGACCAATTAAATAAAAAGTCAAAACTGAGATTTGGTTGTTTAGGAAGAGGGAAAAGTTTTGGGAGTGACGTAAGGACAGCGAGACAGAGCGAGTGAGATTTGTGACGTTTAGTGTGGAGTGTATACTTAGTGTGTTGTGTTGTCTTGTGTAGTTGTTCTGTTGTGTAGTCGTTTTGTTTTGTGTGTCAGTGAGGGCACTAATGAATGTCACAGAGGCACATTGCAGTGTAAACGCTGTAACGAAAACCAGCGGACTGATACACCTCCTGTTGTCAGGCCTGCAGGTTCTTCGCTGTGCTGCTCTCCTCTGTCTTTTGGTGGACGAACCTTTTTTTACTGGCACACATCATTTGTGGAGCATCTTATTGCAACACCTGATTGTTCTTTCATTTTAGTTTTAGTAATATTTTTAAATGGTTGTTCAAAATAGAAAAAAAAAACAGCAGGTGTATTGGCTGCATTTTTAGATAAATAGTTGTATATGTTTACAAAACGTACATTTTATATTTGCATTTCAAGTTATAAAAATTTACTCAACGTGTCTGTGGTTTTTTTTTTTTCGGTAAAAAAAATACTGCTAGGATTTTAAGTTCTTTGTGTGATTTTAGATCAGTAATACTAATGCAGTATGTCAGTGAAAAAAACAACTAAATTCAGTTGAGCTGAAAAGAATGATAACAAACAAGACAAGGGGGAAAAAACAAAATGAAACAATCTGAGGGTGAAATACAAACATAAACTCAAAAGGTGTCAAAAATGGCCGGTTGTATTTCAGACCCCAGTGAGTGAATCCAACAAATCATGAAAAATTAGGTTTACATTTTTGTTCATGACAGTGCAGATTTCTGACATTTTGTGTAATTTAAGCATCTAACAATGTGATTGTTTTCTAACAAAAAACAGTGTGAAACTTAAGTTAGACTTGTGTTTGTAAATGAACCGCCCCATGTTGTGTAGCTTTCTGGATTTTATACTTATTGGGCTACATATTTATTTATTATACAGGCTATACAGTACATACATAAAACATGTGAGTTTTGATTCTAACTAAAGTGTGTAATTATGTGGGCTACAGAGAATAATTAAGTTATAGAAAATATTTATATGAAAAACGTGTATACTTACCGCATTTGAATCATTTTAACCATATGTAACCACCTGCATATGTGTTTGGGGGGGAAAAGGCTTTGATTTTGCCACCCTCATGCCACCCTAAGAAAATTTCTCTAGATCCGCCCCTGCATTTGAGCATTCCTGGATCGCTTACCTGTGATCTCCTTTTTGGTCACCTGACTTCCCTTGGTGTTGCAGAGATCATCTGCGGGTCACCCTTCTGAAGCCTCCATCGCAGCTGGTAGGTGTTTACTCAGTGTAGTGCGTACATTACCGTATTTCCCGGACTACAAAGCGCACCTAAATATTAGCCGCACAAGCTAAAATCAGGGGAAAATCCTGTTTTGTGCATACATTAGCCGCACCTGACTAAAAGCTGCAGGTGTTTCAATGTTGACTTATCATATGTAAGAGAATATGCACAAAGGGAATTGTCAGGAAAGAGATGGCTGTTTGGAGACACACCCCTTTTATTAATATTTTGAAAAACAAGTTATGGGTACATATTTGCATAACTTTTTAGGTATATGTACAAGTACTGCTAATTACAAGTACGAAACATGTACTGTGCTTCATAAATGAGTAACAAATGTAGTACATAACAATAACCTAAAGCACACCAGAAAAATAGATTCGGACTACCTTTTAGGCTCAGGTGCAGTGACACGGCTTTAACAAGAAGAAAAGTCAGTCATTCACCACCATCTTCCTGCGCACTAAAACCACCAAAGTCCTCTTCACCAGTGTCGGAAACGAACAGGCTCAGGATGGCTACGTCATCCACTCTCAGCTCCTTTCCTTTGTTGTCACTTTCAAAACCAAACAAATCCTCGTTGTCAGTGTCAGAGTCGAACACCCTCAGAAGGGCCGTGGCGGTGTCCTCCTCTCCATCATGCAGCAGTCCAGCCCTTCGAAATCCGTTGGTGATCATGGATGTTTTCACACTTTTCCACGCTGTCAGATTCCACCGGTGGATTTGAGCATAACTTGCTTTTCGCAAGTTTATCGCCGCTCATCATCCACGCCTCCTGCTGAACGCGTAGCGCTACTTTGAAGTTTGTTTTTCGCGCTACTTGTACGGCACTATGTTGCCTGGCGGATGGACATGTGGCCAACATACCACTCTTGAACCCCGATACTGTGTGTCTGATCACATGCCCTTCCGCCAGGCAACGTAGTGCCGTACAACAGCGGAACAAACAAAACAAATCGTCTTACGATATGACCAAAATCATGGACAATCCATAGAAAAACCGCACCTGACTAAAAGCAGCAGGGTTCAAAGCTGGTGCAAAAAGTAGCGGCTTATAGCCCGACAATTACGGTACCTTACTTGGTGGCAAACAGATATTGTTTTTAGGTCATAGCTGTAGAAGCCTCCTATGAGCCACTCTGCTCATGTTTCATGACGCGGTTTACTCGGTACGTAATTCTGTTTGTTACGATCTCTGCCTTTCATTGTTCTTTTATAGTAAATACTTATTATACTTTGCAGGAAGTGTGGGCCTTAGTTTTACACAACGCTACGCTAACTGAAGTGCTGCTGCTTTGCTTTTACCGTCTGTTCCTGTTGCAAGGTTTCTTTTCCTGCTGCTGCCAGCCTTTTAAAGTGGACGTCGGCGTGGACAGCGGCCATATGCATGCTGGCTATTGTGGATCGAATCGATTCGG
Source organism: Simochromis diagramma (assembly GCF_900408965.1). Lineage (NCBI taxonomy): Eukaryota > Metazoa > Chordata > Actinopteri > Cichliformes > Cichlidae > Simochromis > Simochromis diagramma. The sequence goes on from NW_024386736.1 coordinate 1,681,661, forward strand.
GACCTTGTGAATCAGAATCGAATCGATTCTAGAAATTAGTGACGATACCCAGCCCTAATTGACACCACGGCCTAAAATCCTTTCATTTTCTCAAAAATCAACAGTGCGCCTTATGTAGGTTGTGCTTACTGACCGCAAACCGATTTTATGTGGTAGACAGCACTCAGCAATCTGTCAAAAAATGTTTTTGTACAACTTTGGTAAGCTACAAAGCCGCACCACTTGATGCATTGTTGGAGCATGACGGCTACTGAAGGCAGGAGCCTCGTGGAGTAATACGTACTGTGCTTCAATGTAATTTACCGTATTGTGTGTATATAAGGACCACAAATGGCACCTGTTAAGAGACATGTTTACGAAGCAGATTTCAAACTCCAGGCTGTCAGTCACGCAGTAGAACTTGGGAACAGAGCAGCTGCAAAATCAGTCTGTCTTTGTTATTATGCTCAGCGTCTTTTAGTTTACATTTTGAGCGCACAATTGTGAGCTTTTTGTTATGCACAAAAACAAAATTGTTTTATTTTATTTATGGAGCATTATTATTTAATAAATGCCGATAATTCGTTTCTGAGTAATTTTTGTACATCTACACTGTTTGTTAACCCTTTAGAGCCGATTGGAGCAGGAACGCTCTGTTTTGCGTAACTATTTTTAAATCCCAGTAGCACTGCAACCACGTAAGCTAGCGCAAAAATTTTTTTTGCATATGAAACCGGAGGAGTTGTACTTACATCTTATGCCATCAGCTTGTCCTAGGTCACGGTTTCCTTCCACATAAAGCTTTGCAAAAACTGCATAAAAAGCACTTGCAGGAACAAAAACATAATATTCCAGAAACACGCTTTACCGGTCCGATCAGCTGTTCATAACACTTCCTATGTTGGAATAGACGTCAGCGCGAACTTTTGCATTTCCGCCATTACCTGCCCGAAACCGGAAGTGACGTCAATTTCGCGGAAATGTAGTCTTTTTTGCGATCAGGGCCTCAGGGCCTATACTGCTCTTTTTAAAAGTTATCTTTGACTTTATGACTTTCTGTGTCGTTTCTGGGATGCTTAGGACTCATGTTGCACTGCTGGAAATACTTTATTTTGATGCATATGCTGCTTTTTTGCAAATTTGCAGTATAATATTTATTTTCGTTTTTCCTGCAGTGTATAAAAATTGGTGTATTTCAAAAATAAAACTATGAAGACACTCAAAATAAATTTCCTGTGGTGGGAAACTATTTTGTGCAACTTTTTTGTATTTACAGTTTTGAGGGATAAGCCTCTTAAATTTCTCTAACTACAAATATATGTTAAAAAATCAAAAATGATTTTCAATTTTTTTGTAGTTTATTGCACTTTTTTGCAATTTATGTAATTACTATGCACTTAATGAATACATATTATTAAAATTTGGGCTATAATGGTTGTATTGATGTATAGCAACTTGAAATGCTCCCAAAAATGGCTCCACAGCATGTAAAAATATAATATAAGCTCTGGCGGACTTGGTTCTATGGTAGGTCTTAAAGGGTTAATAAAAGTGCCTGTGTGAGATCTGGGACACAGCTTTGACTAAGAACTCTCTTTTTGTTCTTACTTTATGGCTTTAAAAAAAAAAAATCAAGATATATATCGTATATTACTATCCAGCTAAAGAATATCGAGATATGAATTTTGGGTCATATCACCCAGCCCTGTCTGGTATCTATGTTTTTTACTAAAATGAACCAGTAAAACCAGTTAATGTTAACAGCCAGCCCATACAAAATATTAACTAAGGTTACTAAAAGTCCTTAGATTAAAACAAACCTTAACCTCAGAGTCTGTCACCCTCATTAGTCTTTTAATGTGCTTGGTGTTCAGAGAGAACGAAGAAGGCGGAGAATGGGGGAGAGGCTTGATTTATTTGAACAGTCTGGTTGTAATGAAAGCAGTCATGACTTGCTGGGGGTGGATAGATGGAGTGAGCGGTGAAAAGAGAGGTGAGGGAAGAGTGAATGAAGTGAAATCCAACTGCAGACAGATCGCTGGTCTTGATAATGATTTGAACAGACCCCAGAAATCTCTCAACTCACTGCTTCAATGTGCATGCATACTTATGTGTAGATACTGCACATAACTTCCAACCATGAATACCACACGTAGCTCATTTGTGCTGCCATATATCTTCCTATCAGTACTCACATACCTGTGTAATATATAAGTAAGTACCACACAGAGATAGAGAGATGTTTACTACTGCTGCTTGCACACTGCTTTATATCTTTAGGAAAAAGAAAATTCTGGCACAAACAAGCTTACATATCTCAGTTCAAAAAGATTCACACGCTTCATAGATTTTAAAATCTGTTTTGAATGCGCTAAACACTTTGGCAAGAATTCTTATCAGAGATCTGTGGTCTTTTTCTGGAATGCATTTCTAGTCTTTAAAGGGAAATTTGCAACTTCAACTTTATGTCTTGGGGTTTGTAGCCAGGCCAGAGACTGCTGATTATCCACACTGGAGTTCCCTTAGGCAGAGCTGCAATTCACCTGCCTTACCAACTCCACTGTGTGATCGGTTGGTTATTGACTAGTTTGACAGATAACAAAAAAATAAAAAGACCCAGCTGTTGTCTGTCATTACTCATAACATTACTGTTAAATTGCCATTCTGTTATTTAAGGCAGCCACATTAATGCTGTGGCATTTAAATTGGAAAATATTCTGGAACTAATCTTTGATGCCCTCAAGCACGAGATGTAGAGTTTAAGACTGGAAATTTGGACTTAAATTAGCTCACCAGTTTCAACATGTGAAACAAGACATGTACCAGACTGCTCTGCAACCCCAAATTCATTCTCTTACAGCTAAATATATTTACAAGCAGACCACTTCGAGCAAACGTTTTTGGTCATTTTTTCTTCTATTGACCTTTGTTGGCATCACATGACCTCATGATGTTTGTTGTATTTAGTTGTTACTTACTTTTCCCTTTTTCTGTTGGGTTTATACAGTAAATTCAAAAGTTTATTTTTTTAACCGTGCAATGGGGGTAAAAGTAAAAGTGTGATCCAGCAGTCAGAGTTTCTGCAGAGGAGAGTGAAAGATTAAGTCCAATACATGAAGTATAAGCACATTGAAATCAAGCAGCTAAAAAGCCCAAGCAAGTCTAGCATTTAATTGGTGAAACAATGTGGTGATGAGTGTGAGGAAGGACTGGTGTTTTATCACAGCTGGTGTAACTGCCAAGGAGATACAGGTGTGCCAGTGGGAATAGTGTGGGGACTTGGAGGACGCCAGTCCTATGTTAACAAATAACTCACAAAGAAATGGCCATGATGAAACAGGAGAAGAGAATGTACTGTAGTGTAGGAGGTGATCATGTTAGAAATGGCAGGTTGGCTCTGGGGGATAGACTCAAACAAATCCTTTTGGTTAAGCAAATGTACAGTGGCTCTGAGAGGGCAAATGCACTGTAACCTGCACTGCGAAAATGCTGCAAAAGTACTCAGAATGGAATTGTTGGTGTTGTGGGAATAAAAAGAGGTAATGTGTGTTCCAATAGCATGGTTTATGCAGTATGGTAGATACATGCCTGCTATCGGTCACTTCAGAAACTGTTTTGTCACATTGTGTCCCCCAAGTCACTTCCACTGTTTGTTTGTTTGTTTGTTTTTTGTTTTTGTTTTTTTAAAAAGCTTTTATTTTTTATTTCTAGGTTTCAGTGTGTTTAACCTCTCAGGAACACCCTAGTTTTGCTTTAATTGTTTTTTCACATCATTAGGGACTAAGTTGCTAAAATGCCTAGTCCCACTGATACAATGCACTCCAAAAATTAAAATGATTATTACAATCTCTGAATTTTGTAGCCTTTAATGTAAAGCAAATGTAAAAAACTAAATCAAACAAAACAAGAAAAATAAATTCCAAACTAAAATCCACTGTGCTTCAGGTCTGAACTGAATAAATACACTTGATCAGGTGAAACTTGATGAATTTGCAATGGCCAGCTTTCTTGCTAATATTGCTAAGAAAACAAATATTAGCAAGCTAATATTTGTGTTTCACACCTGAAGTTGTTTAATCACTTGCTAATCAAGGTTGTATTTTATTTAATATTACATTAAATTGAGCATTAAATTGACAATGATTTCCATTTGTCCTGCTATAGTTTCAGATGTCAGCATACCTGCATATACCTGACATTTAACTCTTGGCACTCGCACACGCATGTAGGCACACAGCATCCATGCTGGCATACATGAATACAAATCTGTTCACTGAAGGTAACAGATATCTTCCTCAGAGGAACAGAATATCTGTAATGAACTTTTTTGAAGCAGCAAAAATAAAAATTGACTGCTTATAATAAAAACAGTCTCTCCTTATTTCTAATGAAACTTACCTTTTTCATGGGGAACAGACTGATGGTAACAGTGTTTACAGCACTGCTATTCGATAAAATGCATCACTTAAAGAGATGCAATGCTGGTTCACTTTGTAGTTGCCTTCAAAATGGCTTCCCACACTGCCTTGGTTAAGAGCTCAAGTTCCTTTTCTCATGAGAAAAACAAAGTGGATAAAGCTGTGAATAGCTCTTACCCTCTCTGAAATGCAATACAACATTTAATTGAATTAGCTTTAATTGCCATTCATCTGCTCATAGAACCCAAAGGTCTCCTCTTACCCAGGGCCCCTAATGATTTCCATGTTCTTTGAGGCAGAAGTTAAAATTTAAGTCTTTAACACTGCATATCACAGGACCACCCGACATGGCACAGAGAGCTGGATCTGCTAGCTAAAAACATTTTTGTAAAAGTATGCAAACTGGAGATCTTGCCATCTCTGCTGTAACTAATAGATGCAATGAAGTGATGATGACAAAGAAAGCAGAAAAGAGAGCAGAAAGGGAAAGGAATTTGAATTTGTGTGCCAATAAATTATTGTCTTGTCAAATGAAATCAGAAATTGTTGTTTTTTTTCTTTCTTTCATTTGGTACATCAGTTGCTGGATCCATAGAAGATTAAAGAGAAAAGTTAACCACCATGGACAGAGAGAAGCAAAAGGGAAGAACGTGCACTCAGCATAGGCAGCTTCCAGGTAGACAGTATGAGGGGAGGACTTCAGAGCCTTGGGGCAGCAGCTGAGGTTTTATTGGGCTCCAGTGCAACTACTTCTCGGCACAACAATAGGCCCTCTGGGCCAGGCAGGGTCATGTTGTGATAGGAGATGACATGACTGCACAGAGGAGGGATTAGAAGAGGCTTGCACTTTTTAGGCCTTCACGGTGAAGCATAACAAGCAAGACTAATAGCACACTAATATTCCACACCATAGTGCACTAACTGGCTGTAAAATACATGCTGCAAACATGCATACATTGTGAAAGAGGCATAAATCAGACAGGAGCATGGGAACTCCAAAGAAAGTTTTGTCATGCACCCTTGTTGTTTGCAAGGAAAATCGGTTTATAATTCAGACATGACTGAATGGCTTTAAGAGGAACTTTTAAGAAGTATCACTTTTTCATATATTGCTTGATGTCTTGAAGAAAAAGAGTGGACAAAGAAGAAATCTTACTGAGAGATCTCGTACTGAATTTTAGTTTTATCTCTGAGAACGGCCTATTCACATGTGCTCATGCAGAGAGCAGATGCAGCGCTGACAAAGCTTGACTGAAATCCATCCATTCATCCATCTATCAATGCATCCATGCATCCATGTATCTAATTAAGGGTTGAAGTTGGACTGGAGTCTATCCCAGATGTCAGAGAAAGGGTAGACCTTGGAAAGGTCACCAGTTTGTCGCAGGGCTAACACAGAGAGACCAACAGCTATTCAGTCCTAAGGGAAGTTAATCTAACATGTCTTTAGACTTTGGGGGGAACTTGAAGTATGTAGAGAAAGCAAGCAACGTTCTTTTTGGGGCGGCTGTGGTTCAGGAGGTAGAGCAGGTCATTTACTAATCCACAAGGTTGGTGGTTTGATCCCTGGCTGATCCAGTCTGCATGCAGAAGTATTTTTAGGCAAGATACTGAACCAAGAGTTTATTTGTGCAATTCTTAATAATTTGGTTTCCAGCTGCTACACTCAGATCTACTCTACCATTGCTGCCACTCAGCTTTCCCGCAGAAAGCACCTATATAAACACTTTACTGCTGCAGGGCTTGTTCCCCTTGACCTTTCACCTCTTAACAGGTGACCTTTCACCCTGGGCAAAAATAGGGCATAACCAGCCTCTTTAAAGCCACTCATATATGAAAGGGTGTGTTTAGAGTATTTGGCTATTTTCAGTAACACGTCTCATCTACTTGTCAACTTTAATTACTTGCTTATTATCGTTCTCCTTCCTCTTTGCCTCCCTTTCTGTCTTCTTGCCATCCAGGCTCTCAACTACAGCATGACCCATAAGTTACATCCAAGCTCTTTTCTAGCAACTCTTTGCTTTAACCTGTCAGCTGTCATTATCTTATCCTTCTTCCTGCCTCTGTTTGTTCCTTCCCATTTTAAAGAATTTACTTGCAAGCCTCTGGGCTTTTCTCCTCGTCTCCTCAAATTGATACCAATTGAGTTATTGAACTGCCACCCGGGTAACAAAGAGCCTTGTTTTGTTGGTGTTTGTCAGGACAGATGTGAAGCAGGTTTTAACATGACCTGGCAGGAAGGAGAACAGGAAGGGGGGTGGGAGAAATTGGAGGGAAAAGGGAGCAGTGAACTGGAGGTAGGAGAAGAGAATATATGCCGACAAATTTGGACATGTTAATGCCTCGTGACATGGCATTTATTCATTTTAATAAATACAGTACATTTGTAAGAGTTCCACAATGGAACCATGGTGATTAGATGTTTTTGGAAAGTGGGATGCAGCAGCAAGAATCAGATAATTGTAGCTCTGCTCTAACAAAATTGTAACCTTGTAGTTGAAAATACATATAAAGCCATTTTTTACATGTTAGTGCCCTAAACTCTCAAATTCCAACTCCCATCAGACTTTCTGGAGGACAAATGGGAGAGAAGAGAAAGAAAAAAACGAAACATACAAGCCAGTTAAGTATTCACGGAAACTTTGCATTTTTTATATTTCCCTGTTAGAGGCTCATACAGTAGGTCCCTCATTTCTCCCTCTGCCAGTTAAGACCAGATATGAAACATTTTTCTTCTTTTACTGTTTCCAGTCATTAACACTGAAACTAAAAATGCCATTAATTGATACAAGAACATAAAGTAGTCACGTTTTCCCTAATTTTGTATTTGTAGATTTGTAACCTGGAGCGTTATGATGGTAGAAAGAGCCATCAGAAGATGGCTGTAAAGGGATGGACATGGTTAGCAACAACATTATCATCTTAAATTTTGCAGCAGAAACTGAGACTCATCAGACCACTCAATGTTTTTCTCATGTTCTATTGTCTAATCTTCATGAGCCTGCGTGAAGTGTAGCCTCGGTTTCCTGGTCTTAGCTGACAGGAGTGGCACCTGGTGTGGTCTTCTGCTGCTTCAAGGTTCAAGCTGTTGTGCATGCAAAGGTGCTCTTCTGCATACCTCGATTGTAATAAGTGGTTATTGAAGTTTCTTTTGAAAGAAGGCTGGCCATCTGGCATCAACAATGCATTTTAACCAGAGAACTGCTGCTGAATGGATATTATCACCTTTTCTAGCAATTCTCCATAAACCTTAGAGATGTTGTATGAGAACATCCCAGCAGAACAACTCTGTGTTAACAATCCGTTCAACATATAATACCTAAAAAAGCGGCCGGTAAGTACATGTTGTAGCTCTGATTTAATCTGCACAAAAACAGAAGCATGAAATATGACAATATGTGGTACATTTATTAAGGTGGATTATTTCTTGGACGGATACAGTTACAGGTAATCAACAGAGACTCCTGGAAGTCTCTGCTCTCAGCCAAATAGTCAAGCACAAAGTTCTCTGTGAAACCACAGCTTTCCATTTTTTACCAGTTAAACACGAGAAATTATAATCAAGATATAATGAGTGGGTTGGTACGATTTGGAGGCACTTTTTGGATTTCAGTGCAAACATATGTAGACCTTTTTTTCAAGTTCTTTCAACAGCAGCAGATAAATGAAAAAAGGAGCTTATGAACGCTTGTCGAGATGGGCAGTCATTATAACCTTTATATGTTTTTAACTCAAGGAGAATTATGTTGTTTTTTTTCCATTGCGGTTTTGGCAGCCCGCCTCTGAGCATGCCCTCTCTGCATTCACATTCACTGTTTCCTACCAAAAGTGGTTAAGCCTGTTTTTGTGACTCTGGTGAGTGACGGTTTATGAAGGTGAGGAAGAAAAAAGAAACCAAATGAGTGACATTTTTCTAAATTCTGTGGAGTATGAATCATAGGTCAGCATTATGAACTGTGAGCAGACTGTTTGCAACTTTACAGTTAGCAAGAGCAGGAAACATTAGGCTTCATATAGGGTGTAGTCTGTCTCAAGTCTCCAATATTTCATAAAACCCATATTGTTTCTGCGCTTTTATAAGCATATTAAGCCCTTTTACTTCTCTTCATTAGATTTGAAATAGTTTTTCAGTTGTCAGCAGAGCAAAAGCTGTTCTCTCCTATAAGGAATCCTTCCATGTTAGATGAACTGCAGCCAAATGCTGCGTGTCTAAGCTATCCACAGTGTTGATATAACAGACTCTTTTGTAGCTTTTGTATTTCATATTTGGCTGCCTGGAGCTTGTTGACTGACAAACACCAGTTCATTTCCTTTCACACAGATAAGTCCCCAAGAGTCTCTAAACAAAAGACTGACCTCCACTCTCAGATATGAGGTTTTGCTCCGCCAACAAAAGACATTGTGTCTCCTTCGACTCAAATAACTGTGAGTGTGATGAAATCTTTAATCTTGTTACACTCTGCGTGTAGAACGGACTTGATTAGCAGGTGCAGCAGAGAGAAGACACAATGTCTTCACCTTGGAGACCAGACAGACAAGGTCAGCTATGCGCCCATTCTGAGAGAAACCCATGGACACATACTTTCTCTCTCACAGGCTAGACTGCATGTTCCCAAAGGCTGTCAAGCAACGCTCATAAAATCATGTAACACGTCAAACCATTCAGATGTTAATAAGTGATCTTTGTTAGGATTAATGCCACACATCCAAAGTTGGTCAAGCTGACGAGTGGCTGGATGAGGCTTATTGTGATTCTGGAAAGTAATTACTAACTTCCATCTAAAAATACAGTTGCAATGTTAAAAGTGATAAACTGTAGATAAAAGATGGACACCACTAATAATACACAAAATTAAGCATTAAAACTATTTCATCTGTTGGGCTGGATGAAAAATCAGAGTAAAACTAGCTGTAAATGCCTAACTGTTGTTTGTACCAGGCTGTAGGCATAGTCATTGATTTTCATTTGGTTTGTGAGGATTAACTCAATTTTAGAGCAAGGCTCAATTTGTCACAGAAAAAAAGAAAAGAAAAATGTAATCAGTCAGACAGAAATAATGACAAAAAGTAAAAAACAAAAGCAAAAACAAAACATGGAGGGTAAATTAATAACTTATATTATTTTCTTTATGAAAACCAACAAGTACACTGTGTAAGCCTCTGTGCACTCATGCCTCTTGGATGGACCTGTTTTAAAACTTGGAAAGTAAATCTTCTGACTATAGTATGTTTACATGCCTTCAAGTTGGCATTTAGAGGTAACCTGGAAGACAGCAGTGTGGTCAGTGTGGTCATCTGGTAAATATTAGAAATTAAATGCAAATAGAAATATATTTACGACAAAATATAAGGTGCCAACCATAACAATTGTTTTTTCTCCTTGGTTATGTATATCAATGTTGGTTATGTTTTACAAGTTGTGGTTCAAATCTGAGGGGCTATCCTTGTGATTTCATCATACATCATTTCATACATTTCACACACCAGTAAATGCCTGAAACACATTCACTGGAAAGTTATGTTATTTTTATGTTAGAGACAAAGAATCACAATATTTTTTATTTTGCTGCACATATTCAAACGTCTACTCGCACAGGGTAACAAGTTGTTTCTCTGTAAGAGCAGCACACTTCTATAGAATTTACAAATTATCTAATCATTTTTGGGAGTTTAGCTAAAATCCAGTGTTAGAACTTCAGCAATCTGTTGAACTGATAGCAGAGGTGTGGACTCGAGTCACATGACTTGGACTCGAGTCAGACTCGAGTCATTAATTTTATGACTTTAGACTTGACTTGAAAAAATGTTCTAAGACTTGTGACTTGACTTGGACTTTTACACCAATGACTTGGGACTTGAATTGGACTTGAACCGGTTTACTTGAAAAGACTTGATATTTTACCCCAAATATAAAATTTAACATGCATATTATATAGAGATTGAAAATGTGACGTCATTCACGGGTAGAACCGCAAAGGATTCTGGGAACTCGTGGCAAGCGGTACTAGCGCGCGCAGGCTTTCAATTGAAATCAGTTATACAGTGATAAAAAGAAACACAAAAATGTCAAGAAGCTGTTGTATTATTAACTGCAATAGCCGGTCGCATGACAGCCACGGGAAGCCGACGGGTAAAGAGATCGGTTGTTATCGGATTACGTTGTTGAAGAGAAATTGTTCGAGCCATGTTTCCGAAGTAACAAAGAGGCGACTGGATTGCAGTCATTCAAAGACCAATTATAACGTCCCAGAACACTCCAGCTCACAGGTTAGTCTGCTCCAAGCATTTCCACAAAGGTCAGTCTGCTGTTGTAGTTAATACGTCATTTTTCTTAACATAATTGGTGATATAGGTTACAAGCAAGTCTGGCGCTGAACAGAAATTGTCGCGCTATGCTCCTTTGTTTATTGTGCATAAATAGTGAATTGTCCTGACACAATATTGCGTTTCGCTTGTGTTATTACCATGGTGCATTGACAAAAACATATACTTTTATTCACAGGATAAAACAGTTGTTTTGTATCACTAATTGTCCAGTACGATTACAGCATACAATATTATTGTCACTGCTACATTTCTGTGATGCTACCAGAAATTATTTCCACTACTAATTAATTATCCTTGAGCTCAAAGGTTATATTAATAAACGGTTAACGAATGTGTATTTATGAAGACAATTTGTGAGACTGGTAAACTTATGATACGTACGATGGTCTTTACTTTCTACATGGTGCATTTCAAGGTCCTGTACCCATCCGTTGGTAAACTGTACCTGGGCTTGTTGCAGTGACCGGAAGTTACTAAACTTCACGAGTGTATGCACTCACTCCAAGAACCGTATAATTATAAATATGCATATAAATATGCTACAATGAGATAGCTGACTTCATCTAACTAGCAAATATGTATGATATTTTTTGTCATGCGATTTTAAAGCCGGTACTACAACCGCATCCAAGAATAACATGCAGCTTATCTCAGAACTGTCGGTGAAAATTATTCTTGGAGCTAGGTTTAATTGAGCTGCATTTTAAAGAGGTGCAATTTCACAATTTGTGTATATTTTCTAAGTTCACTATTTTGTCATGTGTTGAGAAAAACACAGATTTAAAAATTACATGGTCTAATATTTACATTTAGCATAACTGCAACATGCTTTTTTTCGTTTTTTTTTAAAGACTCGAAAGGACTTGAAATTCAAAGTTTCAGACTTGTGACTTGACTCGGACTTTTACACCAGTGACTTGAGACTCGACTCTGACTTGCCTGACATTACTTGAGACTTGACTTGAGACTTGAGGATAAAGACTTGAGACTTACTTGAGACTTGCAAAACAATGACTTGGTCCCACCTCTGACTGATAGTGCTACCCTTACATAATTCATCTCATGCCAAAAATGTTTTAGAAACTTTTCATCAAATACTTTAGAACAGCTATCTCAGCTGCCATAAGGTGACAGGCAGGGTATACCTTGGACGGGTCATCAGGCTAACACAGAGAGCGTCCATTCACACCTTTCCACCACCAGTTATCTGAACCACAGTGACTGCATGTCTTTGGACTGTGTGAGGAAACCAGAATACCTGGAGAAAACCCAAGCAGACACAGGGAGAGCATGCAAGCTCCACATAGAAAGGACACACACACACACACACACACACACACACACACACACACACACACACACACACACACACACACACACACGCTTAAAAGCGCTTCTGTTATTTTAATTTTAACTTCATAAAAACAGTTGGAACTCCCCGCACTGCAACTGCTGTGCCAAACATAATACAAACACACACGCACACAGACACACACACTGTTGTCCTCCTTGTTCTATCTTACAGGGAGATTATGATTGTGTGAGACCAGCAGTGAGCTGTGTGATCACTGAAAAGTTCGCTGGCGGGAGATCGAATATTAAAACTCAGCTGCAGGTCATATGGAGCCCGTTGAGAGGAGATATGAGAGAAGGAAACACTGAGAAATTACCACAGCGTGTTGATAGGATCCCTGGAGGTGACCAGCAACAAAAACAGGACATGGAGCAGAGGTGTTTGAGAGAGTAGACACTGCATTATGAGTGCATCACAGACAGAATTTACTGAACATGTTTGTTCAAAACAAACACGTCTATAAGTCTTTTTTAATATGTGAGTAATTATCCTTCCTTTATAATTTAGCTGTCATCATTCCTTGAAAACTGACAGTAGATTAAATGTCTGTATTTTCAATAATCTATTTACTAATTATAGTTTAACCTCATATGGGGGTTTGTATTTGTTTAACCTTGAGCACCCCTTTTAAAGCCCCAACTTGCTGAGACTCATATAAACACAGTTAAGTGTCTCTGAGGAAAAATTTCCACTGTTCATAAGCCTGTCATTCAATATGTCAGACATGTGTGCATTAGCTGTGACAGACAGTGGAAGAAGCTGCAGCAGTCAAACAGGAAAAACACAAGTAAGTTCCAGCAGAGGCTAAAACTAGACCTGCGATGACAACTTAATCTTCAGGCTTTTGACAAAGCTCCCGCTTCTTTGAAAGTCAGCCTGTCCGACCACTTCTGCACAATCATGAAGCTGCATGCAACGCGCATGCATGAGTTTGTGATGTTTTGAGTCCAAGACAGCTCCTGTAAAGCTGTTCCTTACTCGTCCTGGTGCCACAGAGTCTATAAATTAAGTACTAAAACATTTTTTTCACAGTGTGATCTGTTTATTTTCCTTTAAATGTTTAAATCTGGGTTTGATACTGTCAAAAATATATAAATGAAAATTACGTTTTGGTGTTTTCTTTGCAAATGGGTCTCTGGTTGAATTCAGTGTATGGAGTCTCACATGCCAACTGTTCAAAATACTGGTGCAGGGAGATGTTATTGGAATGACTCATGGGGCTTATTTGATTTGTTGTAACACAATTGCTGCTTTTTGTAATCTGATTTTAAAGCTCTGTGAATGATTTTCTTTTTTGTGAATCCAGAAACCCGTTCAGACTTGTGATCACAGATTTCAAACTTAAATGATAAACCATAGAAAAATGTACATTAAAAATATAAATCCAACATATTTTGGCTTTATGATGGCGTTGTGAGAAAGTCCATGCTTCATGTAATAATGATCATATATTCAAATTAATAGACAGGTTTAAGACAGCTGGGATATGTTGGCTTTTTGTCCAGTAATTTTTAAATAACAAAATTCTATTTCCCTTTTCTTAAAAGGAAAGGGATAAGGAGACTTTGTTGCTGCGAATATTCTCCGGGTCTTCTTAGTGGAACTTTCTGATTTCACAGTCTTAGCGAATGACAAATGTGACAATTACCTTTTTTTTCATTCCACACTTGGCCAGTATTTATTATAAAAGGTGCATTATGCAACATTTAATATAGTTGAAATGACATTATGAATAGATGGATTACAGAAAAACATGAGCTGGTGTTGCACAACACACGCTCATAAAACCCCTGGTCCAACTCCCAACTGCCATGACGCAATTTCATGCAGCCGAGAGCTCGTTTGAATATCAGTGAACATAAAACAAAACCCCAGCTGACTCATTTGTCTTGCCTGTGCTCTCGTCTTGCACTCTCTGTCCTGCTTTCAGTCTTGAATAAAGTTCCTTTCTTTCTTCCTCGGCCTCTCACTGGGTCAATTCAGATTTTGGATACTGTATACTGACTGTTACTTTCTTCAGAGGAATGAAGCTCTAAACCATAATCTCTAAACTAATCCCTTCAACAGGAGCAGATTTAATTTGGTAACTCATTCTTGTCCACCTCCATGCAATGTTAAATCACTATTCTTTATCCAAAAACATTAAAAAGTGGCCATTGTTCCTCAACTTGCCATTTTTCATTGTCGACACACTGACTGTCACCAAAGTGGTGTTTTGGATGGAAACAGCTGAAGAGACTGCTGGTCTATGTCAACAAATCTTATCAAATCCTTTGGAAACTAGTCCTCCACGTTAAGGAAAGAAAAAAAATCTAATGATGATTTTTTTTTTTTAAATGCAGCCAATGCAGAAGCAGCAAAACTGTGGCTCCTTTAATGAGGCCGATTGCAAAAGTGAATAAATCCCTGCAGACACCCTTTATAAAATATCCAACTTCATAACAGAAACAAAAAATAGGCCTTTATAGCTTATTCCTCTTCTTTTATATATAGTTAATGTATACAGTGTGAATTATTTCTATATCTTGTCCATTTGAATTATAATAACTTAGCATCTATCTATCAGCCCTCTGTGGGTTGATAACTCTCTCTTCAGTCAAATAATGCAACATCCTATCATTCCAGTTACCCAGTCTATATCAGTATAGGTATCCAGCACATTTTGGAGTGTTTCTTTGTTTTGGTTTTTGTTTTTTTTTTAGCATTGGATAATCTAAAAAGTTATATATAAGCTCAACAGTTGCTCAACAGTTCCACCAGTGTTGCTTAAAATTCACCAATGAATTCATTGCATGCATCATGTTTCCTGAGCTAAAGCTCCAATCTGCTTTTCTCATTTAACGTCTTTCCCTCTCTGAGGTACGACTCGACTGAGTGCTGACTGACATCCAGAATTACCAATGTGCAAACACTCTGGCAGCTCTCCCTACAATACCTCATAACATTTAATGAAAACCATGCCCAGCTTTTGCCCCCGACTTTGCCCCGACTCCTTCTCAAACACAAATTAAAGTAGTTCTTCCCCCCCTTTGTCAATCTTTTTTTCATACAGCAGAAAGTATGCACAAAGGAGAGCCTTTATCCCTGGAGACTGCCTCTTGGTCCCTTCCAAATACCTGCAGGATGAAATCAAACTCCCTTTTGAAAATTACATTATAGTTCCCCTTCTCTCTTACCTTCACTTTCTCTGTATTCCTTCTAAGCTTGTCAAATCAGTCCAGCGTTCCCACTATCCAGGAGGGGATCAGCAATCATTGTGTGGGCGTCAGAAGCCTTTGCAGGTCTTAATTAATGCATGCAGGCTTTCACGGGAGAAAGCTGGAGCTATGCAGCTTTTTGCCAGAAAAAACAAAGGAAGTTGGAACAGGTACGGTTCAGCCAGATGGATGATGCATTCTTATTAGGTGACACATGATTATCTGTTCCTAATTGTTTCCAGGTCATATGAAAGTACAGTATTTATGTAACTGAAAATGAAAAAAAGAAATCTGGACAAAACAAACCTAAGTTTAAACTCTGTGTGACCTAATAATAGTCTAAAGGTAAGAAAGCACCCTGTAACTGAAACATGGTTCAGAATGGTGAGACCCAAAAAGACACTCAACTCTGACCCATGAAGTTCCTTCTTTCGTCTCCATGGCAGTTAGGAAATAAAGTCAAAACATGAGGGTGAATATTTTAAATATGTCACCTGTCTGTTTTTTTAGGCTTCATTTTTGGGTTTTACTCTGATTTGCCTTGCAAATGATTTGGCTTTCCACCCACCAAAAATTGGTGAATTTCAGTCACCAAAGCTGGTGGGCGAAACTTGTGTATTTTGTTCATTAGATGTGTGTGTCTCTGTGTTAGAAAATCACAGTTTATAGATGTGACTTGCTAGACTAGCTGACGATTTAGAGAACATTGCTAAAAACCAATGGATGACATCACGGTGGCCCATCGTTTATAACCAGCCTGTGATTAAGAAACGGTACTAATGGCCTAAACCTCTGACCGAAGACAGCAAGCAGCAGTCAGCAAGTCAATAATTATGAACTGGATGTTTTATTGCTTTAAATATTTCTCTGAGAAGATAGGAAAGCTAGGCTATTGTAACGCATCTATCATGTAACACTGTGCAGCAGGCATGTTTTGAAGACCCAGTATGTGGGACTTGAGAGGCAAGACGTGAAAACAAAAACTGCTTTGATGTATAAGACTTTTCAAAATCACAAGATACAAAATAAAGAAAGCGTAGGAGCCAGGAATACAAACACTAGGGATCTGGGGGAATCTAGGGAAAACCACAGAGCAAGGGAGCACATGGAGCAAGGAAACACACAGCAATGACAGAGGACTTGACAATGAACAGAGGGTGTCACAGACAATAAATACTCAGAAGTCAACCAGGAGAATGGAAACAGTTGGGAACACGGTGGACACTAATTAGGGGGGGGGGGAAACTAAACACAGCGCATGCAAGACAAAGGGCTAACAAATTAAAACTGGACGTAACTAAACATGGCATCACAGACAAAAACGTGACAAACACAGAGGAAGCACAATATGGTGGATAGAATAGAGCAAACTTTAACTGACAACAGAACCTCAGTAAAAGTAAAACTAAGAAGGCCAAAAACTGAAAGCACTGAACACAGAGAGAAAGGGATAACAAGGGGATTAAACACTGAAGAATTACAACTAATGCAACACGAAGGCATACAAGACAAAACAAAGAACCAACCATTTCACCTGACCAGACAAGGGAACATAAGGGAGGCAGGAATATGTATACACTGGACTCAGAGACTCAAGTATTTCTTATATAGCGTTATGCTACAGACACGCTTGGGAAAACAGTTGTTGGCATGAGCAAAATGTTTGTCACCATCTACAATAAACATACAATAAACCTTTGAAATGGTTGCTTCATTAAGAGAATGGTTGTGTCATTTTAATCCTAATATAAAACCACTGAAAGAAACATGTAACCAGTCAGCCCAGAAATGTAATCTCTCCAGCCCATCCTGTCTGCCCCGGGGCCACAGTAAGTCATGACCAAAATACCTCCATCCTGAATGACCTTAAGTGGCTCTATTTGATGCAAAGGAGAAGCAGCTCTACTTTGAGTTCCTCCCAAATGACAGAGATCTTTATCACTCAGACACTCTTAAGAAGAAGCTCATTCCCACTGCTTGTATCTGCAATCTTATTCTTTCTCTCACTACCCACAGCTCGTGACCATGGCTAAGGGTAGGACCTGTAAACCTTCAGCTTCACTTCCACACTCAAGTCTCGTCATCACACCAGACTGGCACAGTGTCCTTCTTAATGCAAATGCTGCACAAATTCATATGTCAATTTCCTCTCCTCTCTCCCAGCTGCTTCAGTGTGAGCTGGAGGTCAGGAATTAATGAAGTCAAGAGAACCACATCATTTACAAAAAGCAGAGATGAGATTCTGAAACCAACAAACCAGAAACTCTCCAACCCCCCAGCTGTGGCCTCTGTCTGTGAACAATATAAAGAGGATAGGTGAAAAAGTGCAGCCCTGGTACTGAGCAGCACCCAGCATTCTGACGTAATGTAGATCTACTGTAGCTCTGTCTATGGTTGTAGAGACACACAAAACAACTAAAATCAACTAAAATGAAATATACTGCATGCAGTTATCGCACACAACTAGCCAATGTTATTCTCAGAGCACTCTGGTATGTGACAGGAGGAACAAACAGATGCTTTTTTCTGTGTGTCTGTGTTTCAGAAGCAAAGGTAGCACCTTCTCAAGTAGATCTTCCAGTTGAGTATTGGACGGTCACGTCAGCAGATGGAGTTTTCACTCCCAGGAGGTTCATTGCTCAGATATAGCTGTATCAGCTCTCCTCTTCATGTGTGGCATACAGGGAATGCCCCACCTGCCTCAGGTAGGCGTCTCTAATGTTCCGATAACTGCCAAAATGGGAAGTTCCCCATCCAAATGATGAAGGCAGTGATAGCATCTGAGTCTTTCTTCTTTATGATGACTGACAGAATATCCCTTTCCCCCCTTGTGTTACTTTAACTTGCATTATGGCAAACATTAAATGTAGAAATACCAATTCTTTTTTAAAACTGCAGAGGCAGATTTGGGTGCTTTTGACTCCAAAACATTTGTATTTTTATAAAGCACTAATCAAAGCAGCAATAGAAAACAATGTCATGGGCTGGGTCGTGTGACCCAGTGTTTGAGTTTTGTGTATTTTTGTATCCATTTTTGATCTAGTTAATTTCTAGGTGGCTATTTAGTCCTTTATTTCTTAGTTGTTTCTGTCATCTCCCCCTGTACTCAGTCTCCCTGATTCGTGCGTCTACCTGTCATGTTTCATGTCTGTGTGGTTATGTTAAGTTCATGTCATGATTTATCTTCATGTCTCTGGGTTTCCTGTTTTATTTTGAAAGAGTCTGGTGTTCTTTGTTCACTGCATTTAGGTTTACTCTCCCCTGTACTGCAATTATGTTTCATTCTAGTCAGCTGTGTCCTCATGTGTCTCCACTTCCCCTGATCACCTCATGTGTGTATTTAGTCCTCAGTCTTGCTGCGTTCAGTGTCGCGTCGTCTGTGTTCTCACCTCCATGTTTACACGATCAGTCTTTGCAGTGATCATCATAGTCTCTGAGTCTTCTTAGTTTGTCACAGTATTAGTTTTCCCACTTTAGTTATAGTCTAGTTTAGTCACGCTATCCCTGCTTTGTTTGTACACTTTGTCTTCGGCCATAATAAAGGCTCGCTTTCTGTTAAGTTCACTCCCGTCTACTCACTTGTGTACGCACCTGGCTCCATCACACACACCACCGCACGGCCTGTCTCCGCAGACCGTGATACAATGATGTTGTAGCATTAGGAACAAACTGGCCGACATAGCCGTAAACTAAATCAATGATTATGATGAATGTTGTCATGTCTCACAGCTGCGTTAAACTCTGAGATATGACAAAAACATATACCTCTGTGGCCTGCACAGATCTCAGTTGATAGGAGGGCTAACTAAAGCAGGTATAACTGCTTAGTAACCTTGCTTTTATGTAAGAGTATAACCAGAATGTAACAGTTGGCAACTAGTTGGTTTAGAGATCCACTCACTGATGCATTTAAACATTAGATGGCTCTGTATGTCTGAGAGTGACCCTAGTGAGTTGGACTATGACAGTTGGGAGACAGTTTGCCTCCCACCAGTTGACCCAGATGTTGAGGGTGTCACAAGTTCAACCTCGGGAAGACCAGCTGGTCACTGCAACTGTGAACTAAAAATTCAATCACTGACCAGCCGCAAAATTTTCCTATTACAACGATGTTTCTTTCAACTGACACTAAACCACTTGAAATGATAGATATGGAAATTATAGTTGAGTTTTATCTGTGCATTTAGTGTATTCAATTTTTTACTTAAATAAGCTGTGTTTAAAGAACTGCTGCTGCGCAACACCACGGTGACTCAAGAGTGAAAGCACAAAGGCTGTTTAAGCATGAAGGAAAACCTTACTTGGCTTAATAATCTGGAAAGAAGGAGTGCACTGAAAATTGCTGTCGATGAAATGGTTTTCCACTGAGTGTTCCTGCTGTAAATCTAAGGTGTAATGAGTGATGGATTTACAGTAGCCCAGCACGGTGATCCACAGCTCTTGGCAAAATTTATTTCATCTCAAGGAAGAATTTGCACAGAGATGACAAAACAATTCCTGGATCTGACACAAGTTCCTCTTCAATTTATAGTCCATAACCCAAAACTCACATTTCTATGTTCTTCAAGTCCAAAAGTCTTTTATGCCTTCCCTGGGTTGGGCGTTTTCCCCCTGTAGAAATTTCCTCTGAATTTTTCCCTCCTCTGCAGCCGTTCAAGACTAGAGAGCTTCCAGTAAATCATGTTAAGCATATTAAAAGAGCTTAAAGAAAGAGGTTAAAATGAGCTCTGAATATGAGTGTGCATGTGCGTCTCTGCAGTTTTGCTGTATAAATAAACATAAACAGCTCTCTTCAAGGCTCACCACTGTTAGAGCCCGAGGGGAGAGACATCATCTGTCTGTAATTTAAAGTGGGTGAGAAGGGAGGGAAGTCACAAGAACAAAACTGAGGAGAAAAAAAGCTGCAGAGAAAACAAGAAGGCTAAATTACTGAATACACAGTTGTCCCCTTTTCATGGTTATTTATGGGTCAGCTGCAAAAATTCCACAATCCTGTGGGCAAAGTTACTTGGAATATGGAATTATTGCTCATTATTTATTGCATGTGATCACATAACTTTTACTGCTCAACAGTAGCAGTAAAAGCTACAGTATCTGCCTCACTGCAGTCTTGTTTACCATTCAATCATTCTCACGTGGACACACACTGGATTCTTTGGTGTGGATCGTTTGAAATGATATACAGTTTCTACAATGTACAGCTGTACAGTTTTTAGCTTTTCAAGGCTTGTAACATTTTTCTTTCCGTTGTTTTATCGTAGTATATGAGTATATTTTCTGCACGCAAACACTCGGTGAAACATGTATTTCTGGTTTCCTGAAAAACTAAACATATACTAGTACAAGTTAAGACTGATACGTAAACTCTCATTTCTTGCATTAAATTATGTAATCTGTTGCCTGATTATGGGGTGGTAAGTCAGAATTACATGTTAATATGCTTTGTCAAATCTCAGCACATGTACAAAGAAGTTATAATTAAGTTATAATTATATTCAGTGACTATAGGTATATAGTCTTTAAATTAGTATAGTATTAGTACTAGTATAGTATTTAAATTAATTC